>NC_047092.1:136245751-136876520 GCF_902459505.1 Geotrypetes seraphini | reverse complement strand
CGGTTAGCCTTGTTCCTTCTGGTCGGTCTTTCAGCAATGTCCCTCTGATCTGGTCTGTCAGCTCTTCTTCACCGGTGTGACTCCTACATGTATCCGTCCCAATGTGGAATATCCGGCGAAGCAAGAGAAAGTCCAATCACCGCACTCAGGTTCAAAATTCAAAAAATTACCGGCAGAGTCCAAATTCTTTAAAAAAAAATTTTTTTCACCAACAAAAAAAATTCTCACCGCTGCTTACGTTTAGCAGGACCACACCATAACCTGGCTGAGAGGGACCCAGGCTCCCTCAATGGCCACCTATGATAATTTTCTGCTCTCTCATAGAAGTGCTCTGCCTGAGCTTAGGCTGGGGGTAGACAGTTCTGAGTACATTGAATGGCTTTCTAATGTATGGTTGTTTTTTCTTATTGCGTGGAAGCACTGTTTCTCTTCTTTCTTGGGTGTCAGGGCTGACTGAACTGTCACAACACGCATCTTGGTAAAATATAACTTTAATATGGATTTCTTCCGAGCTTCTTACTGACGAGGCCGTATTAATGTAGTGCAATTTGAAATGTGATCCTGAGACAATTCTAAAAATTGACAAATATCTAAACTATCATGAAAAGCTATTTGACATAGAAAATATTAACTACAGTCAAAAATTTTGCTGAGGATACTGCAAAACATCTTTCAAGTACTTTTAAAAAAATAAAATAAAATAAACCTCAAGAAAAGCTAAATAGTATGTTACAAGAAACATACGACTTTATCCTGGTAGGATGAATTTAAAGAAAATGTTGAAAATGCTACTGTCTGTTAACATCTTTCTGTGTTTGTTTTGTTGAAACATGATCAGTTATCGTCTGTTTATGGAGCCCAAGTTAATTTGTATGTAGTTTTGTAAACCGCATAGTTATTATGCGGTATATAAAATTTTTTAATAAGTAAATAAATAAAATTTAATAATCTTAAATAGTTAGCCCTAGAGAGATTCCCTATAGCTTCCAATTGAGCATGTATCAACAAACTATGAAAAGTAACAACAGAAGGCAAAAATATGTATCAATTTTAAACAGTTTCTTCTCGTGTTCTGAACTCTGCTTTGGCTTCCTCAGAAAATTTACAAATTTGGGATAGAGTTCCTTGCAAAATGCTCTTAATTTGAGATACTCCATTCCATTCATCTTGGAAAGTAATTTCTTTAACTGAGAAGTAGCTTCAATCTTTAGCTTATAATTTAAACAAACAGACATCTCTGTACTGCAACTGGTAAAGGAACAGAGTAAGTAATGTTGACCCCACAAGATCATTAATTTAGAAAATGAAAAATCAGCCATTTTCTAGCTGTGCTATAAATGGCCTTAGCATGCAGGAAAGACCCACCTAAGGGAGTACTGAGGTCACTTTTTAGTCCAGCTTAGTAAAAGGACCCTTAACTTGGACACCTTTTATAAAATTAATCCCATAAAGGACTTAAGTGCTAGATCAAACCCCCCCCCCCCCAACCTGTATCCTGCATCTGTTGTCTGGATTTGGTGTCATTGGGTTCCTGACTGTGGGGGTTGTGCATTTGTAATATGTCTTTCTCATGTTGTATAGTTCGGATCATGGACTATTTGAGGTTGTGGAGGTCTATGTTATACTTCATTTTCTAGATTGCCATGTATAATATAGTTTTAAGGGGTTAGGAGAGCTTTAGCACTGTAGTGTATATTAAATAATTAAAAAAAATTTAAGTTAGACGCCTAACTCAGTAGGTGTCCTGATCTAGATGCCTACTGGTAATGTGCCTTTTATAGAATCAGACCCACAGTATGTGCTCTTATTGGCGGATGGCATTCATTTCAAATGACAGACCATCCCTATTACATAACTGGAGTGTTTTTCATCAGATTGCTTCTTTCTATATATATTTTTTTCTCCATAGGGTACAGTAATATGGGAAGATGAAGTGGCAAAACTGCAGACTAAAAAGTGTAAGCTTAAATGAAGTAAATGTGAAGGTTGTTACACCAGGTGGTTATCAAATTATAAGACTGCAGCAGGGCCATAGAGAAAGTAATCTCCTGGAAAAGATAATGCTAACTAGAATGTGGAACAAGGACATTCTGTTTTGATACATTTTACAGTTGATGAGAAAAGCAATCCTACCTGTCAGCCTCGGGAAGAATCTTTAATATGGGGCTAATCATTCAGCAAATTAATTTCTGAACCAGATTACTATAATGTAATGGGCTTTGTATGTTCTAAAATCATTTAGTAGAATATTGTGAATAAATGATAAGTCTTCTGGAACACTGTACATCATTTTCCATGTCAAAGACTCATATGCTGCTGAAATAAAACTTGTTAAAAGCAAGACTTTGGGTACATAGGTTTATCTGCTCTCCGACTTCTGGGTCATGTTTATTTAGTTTATTAATTCAGTAGTAATTAGTAGTGAACACAGTGAAGTCTAGTGAGCAGTAAAATACCTGTGGTAACAAAAAAATAACCTCAGGTAGTCTCCAATGCATGGAAATAAATTTAAAGCCCTCTACTAAAACAAATGTTTTATAGAATTTTGTAACTTTCTAATCTAATCTAAAACTAAGTTTTATAGTCCGGGTCATCAACCAGAATGGAGCTTGATTTGGTTAACACTAAATAATAACATAATATAAAGGAACTGAAAAAATAATCTAAAGATAAAAATGATTAATTTCCAAAATGTTTAGCAAACAAGAATGTCTTCAGGGCTTTTCGGAATAGTAAGAAGGGGCTTAAACTTCTTAGTGAAAGCTGTAAACTATTCCAGAGCTCTGTCAACTTGAAGGCATAAGAGTGACTAAATCTCCTAATAGATCTATTTTTACCCCTAAGGGAAGGAAATAAGAGTTTTAATTTTTGAGAACTTCTGGCAAGGTGACATCTGTACACATTCTAGTCCAGAGGAACCAGAGTAGTGAAAATGCCAAATAGGATCTTAAATGCAATACAAATGCATTTGAAATGGATTCTAAGATGCACTGGAAGCCAATGTAATTCTTTGAGTAATGGGGTTACATGGTCAAATTTACTCTTACTAAAAATAAGCTAGGTGTAGGTACAAGAACATTTTAGAAACATAGAGTATGATGGCAGAAAAGGGCCGACGGCCCACCAAGTCTGCCCACTCAAGAACCCTCCCTCCTTCCCTTGAGAATCCGTCTATTAAGTATTCCTCTTGAGCGACCCCCACCTATCTGTCCCATCGTCCCTTGAAGTCAAGCGTGTTACTGGCCTCGACTACCTGACATGGAAGACCATTCCATTGATCAATCACCCTTTCGGCGAAGAAGTACTTCCTGGTGTCCCCATGAAATCTCCCCTCTCTGAGCTTCAGTGGATGCCCTCTTGTCACTGTGGGACCGGTAAGAAAAAAGATTTCTTCCTCCACCTCAATGCGGCCTGTGATGTATTTGAATGTTTCTATCATGTCCCCCCTTTCTCTGCGCTCTTTGAGAGAATATAGGTGTAGCCTGCTCAGACGTTCTTCATATGGGAGATCCTTAAGTCCAGAGACCATCCTAGTGGCCATTCACTGAATCGACTCCATTCTCTTCATGTCCTTCAGATAATGTGGCCTCCAGAATTGAACACAGTACTCCAGGTGAGGTCTTACCCATGGATCTGTACAACGGCAGTATAACTTCAGGCTTTCGGCTGATAAAGCTCCTTCTGATGCAACCCAGCATTTGTTGTGCCTTTGCTGAAGCTTTCTCCACCTGATTGATTTTGGGGGTAGGAGGCTGGAATGAAATGGGTACATTTTTGTGTTTTAGACACTACCTCAGGTGGTTTGCAAAGCTAGATAAATTTAGCACATGGGAATCAATTCCATGTTACCATATAGTAGATACAGGACCACCTATGGTACTAAGTAGACTAGGCATCCAACTAGGGTAGCAGAATATTGGGGGGGGGCATCCGCACATTTGGCAACAGAGCTAAAACAAATCCTTCATTCTGGATGCAGCACAGAGTCAACAGTCAAGGCTTGCAACATCCCATTCCTTCAGTTACAGGAAATTCATATCAGAGGGGACAGGATTCCTCGTCCTTGAGCATGTGCATGTGCTCCAACTAAGACCGTGATAATATTTTACTGTAGCATTAGCAGCAAAGGGGATGGACATGGGAAGGTAAGAAAAGGAGAGATGCTAGAAGGGGGGGGGGAGAGAGAGAGAGAGAAAAGTAAATCCTGATTTACTAGGAGTAAGGAAGAGAAGAGGAGATGCTGGACATGGAGTGAAGAAAAAAAAGGGAAATTGTCAACATGATGGGAGGATAGGTGTAAGGGACACAGTGGAAATACTAGACAGGATAAATAGTGCCACAGAGGGAGGATAGATGTTTATGTTTATTTAAAATTTGATACACTGCCAAATCTTACAAAAGTTCTAAGCGGATTGCATATAAAATACAGAATTAAAATTGAGAAGAACTCCATAACATAAAAGAAAGACCTTAAACTAATCATTCATAACTAACCCCATTCCTTTACTAAAGCATAGCATGGGTTTTAGTGCCGGCAGTGGCGGTAACTGCTCTGATGCTCATAGAATTCCTATGAGTGTCTGAGAAGTTACCGCTGATGCCAGCATTAGTGAAGGAAGCGGTAAGTTACAATCAAAATCCATTCTCACAAAAAAATAAATTAGACAGTTTCCTGTGAATCTCTTGAATTAATGAATATGTTCAATCAGAATAGAATCAACACCAAAAGCTGTTTGAAAAAAAAAATGTTTTCAATAATTTTTTTAAATGTTTTATGATTTAATTCAGTACGAATATCTTGATTCCATTGACTAGGTGCCCAAAAAATGCCTTATTACATGGTCATAGAGAGTGAAAAGATGCCAAATGAACAGAGACACTTTCAAAGATTTGAGAGAACAATGAGGAAAGTAGAACCAGAGACTGGGACCAACACAATTAGAAAAATAAAAATTGACCAGGCAACAAAGGCAGAAAAAGAAATTTTATTTTCTGTTTGTTGATTAGAATATGTCAGTTTTTGGAATGTGCATCTGCCAGAGCTGGTTTTAAACATGGCTGAGACTCGTGAGAGCAACTTCCAGCATTCTCCAGCATAGTGACGGTAAATCTGCAGCTTTGGGATGGGGCACTCTTGACATCTCTGAAAACAGAACTTCGGCATACAGGAAGAAAGATAAACTAGTAGCTCATATTATAACTGGAGTATAAATTTAAGCAATATAACCTGCACACATGCAAATTGGGGGAAGAACAACCCATATTCATGTAAATAATCACCAAAATTAAATGTCCTCGGAAGGACTAAATGGAAAGGATCAGGGATTTAGTATATGCCTTTTTTTCAGTTGTATCACAAGGTGAGCTACATTTAGGCACAGATTTTTTTTCTTGGGTTCTTTGGGTGGATTGTAATCTAAATTCATACCTGAAGAAATAGTTGGTTAAGTGATTTGTCCAATATCATTAGGAGCCACAATAGAATTTGAAACAGACTTCCCTGGTTCTCAGTGTGCTTGTGTAACTATTAGGCTAGTTCACTCTGCTAAAGTGAGTTACCGCATTTGCTGTTAAGAAATAGAATGGGACCTGTCACAAACATTAATGCATATTAGTTTGAGGTAATTCAGTAGCATCTTATAGTAAATCTAGCCCTTGAAGGTATATGCTACTTTAAACACTGATTACAGAATTAGAAGACTATATGAAAGCAGCAGGATTCATCTGGAGAACTATCCGGCATAGCTTCTTTTTACACATTATTAAAGTGCTCTCTGCCATCTGTTCATTTCATGTAACTGCTTTCTACTTAATTAGATCAACCAAGCTGCTTACAATTTTGTTCTTTAATTTTCCATACAGATAAGTTTTTTTAAAACATAGAAAAAGACTACTTTGCAAATAAGATCCAGAACCTACATTTTGCAAAGGACGTTTAGGTCAGGAAAAAGACATCTAAATTAGGAATGTTCACAATTTCCTGGGCATTTTACAAAAAATCTAACCATATTTCTAAATAAAGAGCAAACTCATGTGGGGTATTAAGGGCCAGATTCTGCAACCGGCGCAGGTATCGTCTAGAGCCTCCAAATCCGGTGTCAGTCATGAGACAATTGTACCGGTGCTGATTGCAGAATTTCATCCACATGTAGGTGCCAGAAATGTAGACCAGACTTTTCAAGGCCTACATTTGCAGCGCCTACTTTGCATGTGAATCCTGCTTATGGAGGCGTTTTATGATGTCTAATGCCACTTCTGGCATTACTACTGAAAATTCACAGTCCTATAGTGTGTACAGAACTCCAATATAACAAATAACTTAAAAATACCTTAATCACCACTATATAAAACTCAGGGTCTTGTGATGATAAGTTCCTCAGAATGCCACACTTACACTCTTATTGATTATGAATTTTGTGTGGTGACCATCCTCATCAGAACCTTATAGCAATAGTGAAACTTTTTCTTATTTTTCATGAATAAACATCCTTCTTCAATGTCATCTTTAGTTCTAAAGTGCCAGTGCTAGTTCAAAACTTCATAAAACTGTAATAAGTGCTACTTAGCTTGGCTTGGAACAAGACTGTATCACTTCCCTCCAACGCGTTTCGTTCTTCCTTCCTCAAGGCCGGGGATGATTTGTACTGCAACAAACCAAAAACACCCATTACGCCATTTCGTTCTTCTAAAACATTCTAGTCCAACAAGACAAAGGCTAGCTTACCAGTAATGCTCAAAGTTTTAGCAACTAACTAAATCCATCTTGATTTCACCAATAATGCCAAAAACATGGCCGCGAAGTCTTGAATAGTGTAGAAAAAGGTTTATGCCCCCTGACGCAAAAAGGCCACACAGCCAATGAAAAACTAACACTGAACTAAGTCCCACCCATCTCAAGCCCGATTATACTGCTAGGGTCATTCAGTCGCTGGTTTCGTTGAGCCCATTAGGTGTCATTGTATTGAGCTCAAACATCCAGCGAAGTTCTTTAAGGTTCAAGGTATGTTCAATGTTTCCTCCTTCCCACCCAACTTGCACAACATCAATGACTCTCCATCTAAGGTCCGTTAGTTTATGCTTAAAAAGAGTCCAATGATGGACCAATGGAGCTGTTTCAGATCCAGTATTGACCCGAGATTTATGCTGGTTTAATCTAATGTTGATAGATCTGATGGTTCTGCCAATATATAATTTGGGACAAGGACACTGACTGAATCATGTATATGTTACCAATGGTGCGAATATGCGCTCATCGGGGACAATTTGCGTCACCCTCAATCAGGGAAGATCTATTACTCCAAAATAAGAACAGACTGCAAATCCACTCATGTAATATACATGATTCAGTGTCCTTGTCCCAAATTATATATTGGCAGAACCATCAGATCTATCAATATTAGATTAAACGAGCACAAATCTCGGGTCAATACTGGATCTGAAACAGCTCCATTGGTCCGTCATTGGACTCTTTTTAAGCATAAACTAACGGACCTTAGATGGCGAGTCATCGATATTGTGCAATTTGGTTGGTGAATCGGGTCCCTGTCTACTTTGCATGCATTTCTCCTCATTTGCATGCATGGATTCGACGCGGATTGCAGGAGAGGTTAGTGAATAGTGCAGGAGGGAAATCTGGGCGTAAATCGATTGGTACACGATCGGTTTGCTTTGTGAATGTAGCCCTTTGTGTCTATTGCTGCCACTCCTATTGCTTATACTATATTCTGCAGGCTAATAGATTACTAGATATTGTATAAACATTAATCAGTAAAACACACCTCCTATTATATAAGACTTTAACAAAAAAAATTTTTGATCCTCAGCAGGCTCTTTTCACCTCTTGGATGTTATTTTCATGCCAATCTGGCATGAGTCATTTTTTTCACTGGATCGTTATATATATATATCTCTAAAAAATTATTTTTCTTGAATTTTTACTAAGGTGCGCTAGCGTTTTTAGCGCACCTTAGTAAAAGGAAATTACCGCACGCTACCTTAGCAGGAAATTACCGCGCGCTACCTTAGCAAGAAATTACTGCATGCTACGCTTCTAGACCTAATGCCAGCTCAATTCTGGCATTAAGGTCTAGCGTACGCGTCAATATAGCGCGTGCTATTCCACGCATTAAAGCCCTAGCGCACCTTAGTAAAAGGAGCCCTTAGTGCAAAAATCAAAATTAAATAGACTTAGCTTTTCTCAGTGATATTTATGGAGCGCCTCCACTGATACGATCATGTTTCACAGCATTCACATACATCTAAAAATAGTAAATAGCTTTAAGATTCCTCAAGCTGACCAAAAGGAACTATGCTTAAAAGCCAAATAAGTATCCAGTATATATATTTCAAATGCTGCAGACGCAGGAAAACATTTAAAAGCCTATAGACTTACTATTTCTGGCATCACATGCTTATTAAAATCGGAGAAGAGCTTCATAGTTCTCATGAGAAATAGGAAGTAGTTCTCTGATTTAAACAAGCAAGCAGTGCCCACAGGCAGAACTAGCCAATGATAGCAGTGGATACACAAACTTCCATCATTCTGCAAGTGAGAGTAGGTGGTAACTGGCCCAAACATTTTGGTGGGGTCAGGGCCTATGGCCTCCGCCCTTGTTCTGATGCCCAGGGGTGAGATGGTCCAGAGCTCCTGAAATTCGTCTGCTATGTCACCTTTACAGTTGTAAAAGTTTATGTAAAGAAAAAAGAGTTGTCTGCATGTCATAATTGATATTTTGGCTTTCAGGGTATGTTAAAGCAGTTTTGAAATTCAAGCCTCATTGATCCCTGCCAAGAAAACTGGTACTGGCTCAACAAAAGATACTTTGCCAGGGAAAATTTTGCCAGTGTAGAAAAACTGAGATTTACTGCCAGTAACTGTGGCAGCACTGTCTTTGGACTAGTCCAAGAAATGTGAAAACTGCCATGCAGCAACCGGCAGGAAAAGGAAGCTGGAACTGCCACTGGCTCATAGCCTTGCAAAATAAATTACCCCCCCCCCCCCCCCCCCAATATCTTAAGCTCTCTGTGTAGGAAGTTTGAGGTGAGTCATTATAGGATGAAGCAAAACCTTTAGAGGTTACTGCTTTTTCTGTCTTAATTTTAGTATGGGCTAAACCAGAAATCAAATGGAACTCCAATTACACAGCCAGTATTAGATTCACATTCCTACATCAGACATAAGGAGGGTAATTTCCATAACAGGACACCTACTAAAGCTGCTGGTTATGGCACTTATCTCAGCCTATGACTCGTATAAAGAAAGGAAGCACCTACTTTTCTTTTAGAGAGTACTAGCAGAAATGACCAAAAATGTGCTTAAATGTAAAATGTGCTCTATTAAAGGCCCTTTTAATGATAGATATTCTTCAGAGTGAAATAATAAACTAGTCACTTCCAAAACATATATCACTCACTTATTGTAATAGTTTTCGTGCACTGCTTGCTTCTTGATTCATATCAATTCATATCAATTCTTCTCAAAATTATTCCTTTGTTCTAATAATTCATCTCGATGTGACCTCAGCAGCTACACCTGGGTTTCATATTTCATGTAAAACCCCAGTTATACCGTAGCCAGCCTCTTCATCGGCCACCTTTAGACTTAGTCTTAATTCATCTGTATATTTTAAATTATCCTTCATTTATTTCAATAATTTATCATATAAAAACTTTAAATAACTTATTTTAAAGTTGATACAATGAATGGGGCTCCAACAAGAATTCAGCGTTTCGCAAGGTTGCTGTTTCAAGAAGCGTTCCCCTAAAACCACAAACACATTTTCAGTGCATCCTGAAGCTTACGCAGAATAGTCCAGCAATATAGCTTTGCTAACATAAATAATAGAACGAGTATTAAACTCACTCACCATTTATAGACAGCACACCATATCTCCGTGTAGGTCTAAAATGGCTGTGGCGTCTTAGATCTTCCTTTATATACACACACTCATTCTCTCTACCAATCACAGTCACACAAGCAAAGCCCACCCATTTTCACAGCAATGTCATCCATTCAAGTTCTGCATTCAACCCAAAGGGAATCACAGTATTTAATTCGAAAATCCGTTTTTGCTCCCTAAAATTAAGAAATTTCTCCAGGTTACCATCCTCCCACCCGATCTTAATATTGTCAATAATGTAAAATGTGAACACTTACACTGACCCTGCAGCTTGTGCCTATACCTATTTGGCCGCCCTCTGACCATTGGCCAAGTACACACCATCAAATCATAGCATGTGTTTTTCCACTAGTCAGTATCCATAAAGAGGCCACTTGACACACTTAAATGACTAATGCCATCATTTAGGCATCTTCTTGCCACCTATAGACAGTGCCTCATAGAAATACCACCTAAGGGTGCATAGAGACCTTTGCTAAATTAGTTTAGGACATTGACAATTCCTGCATTTGCTTTAGTGTCTATTTGGAAAGAAAGATGTGAGATATCAGTGATATATCATACCACTATTCCTTTTCATTCTGACTCTTTTACTTCCTACTCCAACTATCCGGTAGAAACTCCTCAATTTTCTATAAAAAATTCCCCATCTTTTAATTTTCTGCTGACTTATCTCCCCCCACCAATTACAAAAGTCTCATTAACTGCTCTTATCTCTACCATTTCAGACTTCAGCATCTCCTTCCCCAATTCCATAATTCTTGGAGACTTCAATATACACTTTAACCTCCCTAACCATCATAATACAGCCGAATTCTTGACTCTAATTTCCGATCTATCACTAACCCCTCTTTTCTTCATGCCTATCCATTCTGCTGGAAATACCATCGACATGATCTTCAGCTCGACCTCCATCAGTCACCTCTTCCAAAACTTTCAAATTCATGCTCTTCCCTGGTCTGATCACTTTCTCATTAATTGTCAATTAAATTCTCCCTCCCAATCATATTCTTCTCGACAGAACACCTATATCTCCAGAAATACTAATAAAATAACACCCCCAGCCATTCAAAACACCTTCAAACTGAAACTACAAGATTTTACTATCCTCCCAATTGAAGAACAATTCTCCCTCTGGGACACCTCAACAAAATCCTTAATGAACCTTCTTGCACCTCCTCAGGAAAAATCACCAAAATTAGATTCTAAAAAGAAACCTTAGTACAATGACAAACTTATCCTTCTCCACTGTCAGCTCCGCTCCATCGAACACAAATGGCGCAAAACTCGTTCAAACAATTCTCTTCTCCTATTTATGGAAAAAGCCACTCTTTACAAAACTGCTATCCAACATGCAAAAAAAGAATACTACTCTAAGTACATCACTACAACCCACAACTCCTCAGCCCTCTTCAGTATAGTTCAATCTCTATCTCCATATTCAAACAAGAAACCTACACCTCTATCCACACATCCGTCTGCTACTGAACTAGCACTCTTTTTCGATAAGAAAATCAAGGATATCGAATCCCACCTAGGACCTCCCATTCCTTCTTCACTTCCAGACGTCTGTGATGATACTATCCATTTACCATTCAGTACTTGTTCTAACTTTAAATCCCCTTCTCTAGCTAATTTTCTCCAAATCTTACAATCTGTAAACGCACCTAACAATCTGACAGAGAGTATTCCCCCTTCCCTTCTTAAAAAATTCTTCTCCTTTTTCGGACCATTTCTCTTGGAAATGATATCTAAAAGTCTCTCCGATAGTCTCGTCCCTAAAGCTTGGAAATCAGCTCTTGTTTTCCCTAAAATAAAAAATCAGAACTTAGACTCCACCTTGCCAGCGAATTTCCGTCCCATCGCCAATCTCCCTCTCATTTCAAAATTGACAAGAGAAAATCATTCATAACCAACTTGCTGAATTTATCGACAAAACTCATGCCCTCCATCCACATCAAACTGGCTTTCGTTCCTCCTACTCCACCGAATTATCATTGCTAGGTCTTACCTCTACTATATACTATTATCTTGATCACCAAAAATCCGTTCTTCTCATCTCTCTAGATCTGTCCACAGCATTTGATACCGTTGACCATTCTCTCCTCATCGGCCGACTCAAAGACTGCGGCCTCGCAGGATCAGCCCTCTCATGGTTTTCCTCATATTTTAATGAACGTTGTTTCAAAGTTTACTCAAAGGAGGAAACCTCAGCGCCAATAGTTCAAACTTACAGTGTTCCACAGGGTTCTATCCTATCCCCCTTGCTATTCAACATCTTTTTGTCACCTCTTCTTACTTTAGCCCAATCGATTGGTTTCACAATCTTCGCGTACGCAGACGATATTCAACTTCTTCATCCCTTGAATACTAAAAATACCTCAGAAATACAAGAAATCAACAATAAATTAGACAAAATAAGTGACTGGCTTCACGTAAATAGACTTTCTCTTAATCTTGATAAATCATGTGGTCTACTTTTTCCAACCAAAAACAATGAAACAATAATAGGAAAGATCCTTATCAATTCCTTCCCCCTAAAAATAGAAACAAAAATTAAATTACTGGGAGTAATTATAGATAAAGACCTTACATTTCACGATCAAATCAGCTCAGTGGTAAAAACATGTTTTTACAAGCTTCGTCTCATACGTTTCCTTACTTCCATTCTTGATACGGATGCAATCACAACCTTGATTCACTCTTTAGTTATCTCCCATCTTGCCTATTGCAATTCCCTTTACAATGGAATTCTCCAAAAAGAACTCCGAAGCCTACAATTAATCCAAAACACGGCAATAAAACTTATACACAAGTTAGGGAAATATGATCATGTCACCCCTCTCCTGAAAGAAGCGCACTGGCTGCCCATCACACACCGAGTTACTTACAAAACCATCATGCTGACATTCAAAATCAAACTCTCCCATCAACCTTCCTTCCTTGATAAGCTCCTCATTCCACTGCGCCCTACACGGACGCTTCGATCAGCAGACCAGAATTTACTCTCCGTTCCTTCTATAAAGGACTTTTTCTATACAAGGAAATCAAATTTTTCCGTAGTAGCCCCAACTCAATGGCACGCCCTACCATCTCATCTCCGCCATGAAAAACTAATCAATAAATTTAAGATTAACTTAAAAACTTTCCTATTTCAAGATGCTTTCAACTGCTCTTGAATTACCTCTTTCTCATTCAACCAACTGCTTTTAAGAAGCGATCCCATCCTCATGTTTTACTCCTCTCCCTCCGTTTCCTTTCAACTTTTTCCCCCCTCTTTTCTTTCCCTCTCCTTTCTAATAATGTAACTTTACCCCTCTCCCTCCTCCTTATCCTTATTTCAAGTTTGTCCTGTCTATGTCCTTAATATAGACTCCCTTTTCTTCCTCACAAAATTTTACTTTTATAAGCTTAACCTTTTATCTCAATTTAAAAATTTTATTGTAAACCGGCTAGATACCCGTTGATGGTCGGTATATTAAAAATTAATAAAATTTGAAACTTGAAAAACTTGAAAAAAAAAGCGAACAAACAAAAAAACCCAAAACCTAACCCAAGTTACATTACAACTAGTCTAAGGTAAGCAAACTATACTCCCTGCATTAGTAGTGAAAGTCATACTGTATATAGATTCAGGTGTGTCTGAATGTTTTTATCTTTTTCTGCTCTGCTTTATGTGGTTGGGGAATGGAGTAATAGGGAGCTTTATAGTCGACCACCAGTCAAAGTATGGAACCACTCCATTTTTTCTAGTATTGCAATATTCAGCTCTGTATAAATTGCTCAGCTCCAGGTAAAGTTACACAGTTATGCATAGAAATAAAGGTCAATAGCTGACTGTGGCTTGTTTTTTTGTTTTTGTTTTTGTTATTAATGAATCTTTGGTAGTCAGCATTTTATAAACCAGCTGCCATGGGCTTCTCTAGAGCTGGATATTCAGCAATGGGCCATACTTGGTTACTGGTGCTGAATATATGGATGTGAGGCAGCTGCCAGGAGTTACCCAAGTACCACTGAAAAAGGCTGTCCTAAGTAACCCAGTATCTGCCCTGACAGTTTCCACAGAACTCTCTCCCCAGAGCAAACACTTACTGATATTTTCCCTCTTAAGAAAGCTCTTCCTCCTTCTCCATAGCACTGTTTGTTATAAAGAAGGGAAACTTATACATTTTCTAACAGTCACAAAACAGTGGAGATGATAAACGGGGCCAGCATAGGTACCTGTGGTCTCTTTAGTGCAAATTTTGATACTTGACATGGGTCGTGTTTCGACAACAGTGCCTGCATCAGGAGTCTTGATACTCCTTTCCAGAATCCTTCTGAAGATCTTTTCTCAGATGCAGGCACTTTGCCAAAACACGGCCTGTGTCAGGTCATTGCAATTTGAATAAGGAGACCACCAGGGCATTGGTGCCCCTCCCCCACTCTCTTCTCTACCCCCCGCACCACACACATGCCTTCACCTTCCCCCCCCCCAACTGTACTTCTAGCTCTTCATCAGTGTGAGCAGCAACTCCAACCTGCTGCTTCTGCCAGCGTTGGCTCTCCCTCTGATGTCACTTCCTAGGCACGGGACCTGGAAGTGACATCAGAAGGAGAGCCGATGCTGGTGTGAGCAGCAGGTTGGAGTTGCTGCTCGTGACGAGCTAGAGGTACCGTGGGTGGGAAGTGAAGGCATACACATGGCGGGGTGAGGAATGTGAAGGAGCGGGGGCAGAGTGGAGGAGGTATGCCAGCGCCTGAGACAGGCCGCTCCCCCCCTTGTTACACTACTGACCACAAGTGTTTGTATTGGCTCTGTTTATCTCCACTGTCTTGTACCTGTTGCTCATGTGGTGTGTGGAAGTCTGATTTTACGTTTGGTTATGCATTTTCTGACAGCCTGTGCTAGTCATACACATATATCATCATCAAAAACTGACAGAAAAAAAAATCTCACAAATTAAAACTGTCACTCTAATCCAATCCAACCCTAGCCCACTGGTATCGCTTACTGAAATCCTCTATCTCTCTGTCTGTGCTTACCCAACTGAGATCCAGGTGGGAGCTGGACCTGGGGCATAGCCTCCCCGAGCTGCAATTTTTGGCCTGCTTCCAGATCCTCTACTCCTTTACTAAATCTGCTGATTTCCAAGAGCTTCAGTTTAAGATCCTTCACTGAGCCTACTTTACCAAACAGAGGGGGGCGCGATTGGGGCTTTGGGACAGTGACCTTTGTGTTAAGTGGAAATGTCAGGCTGGTACTTATATTCACTCTTTCCTGGAGTGCTCTACACTGAGTATCTGGCGGGAGGCATTTCCCCTCTTGGAGAGTGCCGTGCGCCACACTGTTGAGTGGGACTATGGGTTCCTCCTACTGGGTTTGCAGACCTCCCTCCAGGATTAGGGCTTTACTATTCCCCAGTGCGGTTTCTTTTATAGTGTTATCCTTCTTGTTAAGAAACTGATCTTGACTTACTGGATGTCGGAGGATTCGCTTCCGGTGCCTCAGTGGAGGAGTAGACTTCGGGAGTTGGCCCGGTTTGAGATTCGGTCATATACTGGGTCTTCGCATCTGGCTAAGCTTGTGGGAAAAACTGCGGGAGTTGGTATCATCCTGAATGGTTGTGGGGGTGGGGTGGGGGTGTCCTTGCACCTCTGTCCTCTCTTCCCTCTTCTTTTTCTTTCCCTTCTTCTTTTTCTTCTTCTCTTTGGCCAACCATTAGTTCTACGCTGAGCCTCACTCTTGTTGGTACCTTGGGGTTGGGGGGTAGGTGGGGGGGTTCTGGTATGTCTGGGGGTCTGTATGTTCTGTTGCAGGGAGTGGATGTTGGGGGGTGTTTGGTGGTGATTGTGGTGGATGAGCCGAGCTTTGTTCCGTTTTGCTCTCTTGTCCTTATGAGACCCTGGCTGGGTTCGGTTGGGGGGTAGGGGTTTGATGTTGTTGTTCTTGATGTCTATATCTTGTATTTGGATGTTTTCACATTTCTGATGTAGACTTTGTAATGTATCTGGTATGTGTGTTTTTTTAGGCGCCAGTAGGCACCCAAGCTAAGTGAAAAATGCTGTTTAAACAACGTTTTAAACTGATTTTCAAGGCGCCTATTGCCCCCTTTCACAAATCGGAACCAGCATCGTGCCTCCATAGGCACTTTACAGCCCCTAACGCCACTATAAGTGTGGCTAACACCAGAGTTCCTACAGAGGTGCAATTCACATCAAAAGTAGGCACCGGAAATGTAGGCCTTTAAAACTCTGGCCTACATTGCCAGGGTCACGATTCTCTAAACATTGCCGTCACATGATTGACACACGATCGGCAGCTGCCAACAGTGCCATGTAGAGAATCCAAGTCATAACTTACATATCTTGTAAGGAAATGTAAGTACTATAGATACTTGCTCTTAGAAAATTACCTGTACATATTTATACCTGTTGTTTAGTAAGCAGAAATATCCTAGGGCTCCTCTTATCAAGTCACGCTAGTGGGGTTAGCGCGTCAGACATTTAATCACGCGCTAACCCCCGCGGCCGGCTATAAAACTAACGCCTGCTCAGTGCAGGCGTTAGCGGCTAGCGCAGCAGGCGGTGTAATGCGCGGTATTATGCGCGCTAAACCCCTACTGCAGCTTGATAAAAGGACCCCCCTAGTTTATTTTATATGCATATTTTAGGAAATAAAGATGTAAATGCTAACTCCTGTCCTCCAAAGTGCCACCACTGAAGTCCGAAACATATGTGCAGACAGGTGGCACATAAGTTTACACGCATATCATCTGATCAGTTCTATAAAAGGCTATTTCTGTGTAAGCCAGTGTTTTTACCCACAGAAATACCTTTTAAAGTGAACCCCTAAAAGCAGTGACAATTAATGTAGAGTGTGGAAACCCAGGATAGCCAAACAGGAAGGAGGGAGAAGCAATTTCAGTCCGAAAAAAAAACCAAGCTGGGAAGAGCTGAGTCACCCTGAAAGTGTCTGGGAATAGACCTCTGCATCAAGAAGCAAAGACAGAAGAAAAGTCTTAACAGTAAGGGTTAGCAGGTGTGAGAGGAAGATGATATATATAAAAAAAAGCTTTCAAAACCATTTCTTCTGTTGTGACAATAAAGTCTCTGAGTTCTATAGATGATCAAACTATGGATCGTTGTGGGTAGGGGTGTGTGTGGAAGGGAGACATTAATAACACAGTCACCGTGGAATACAGTCCTTCAGAGAAAGTCTGTTTACCGTGAAGTGCACAGAGTTCAGCCTAGTGTCAGGCCACAAAGCTTTGGCCAGCCTTTTTTTTTTCTGCATATTTCAAAGGCCCTTGAAAATAGCAATAACCTTGTCTCCCACATTAAAGTTTAATCATGGATGCTATGTAAAAAGGAAAAGAGAGAAAAAAAAAAACCTGGCAGGACAGTAAAGCAAAGGGTAAGGTGCTCTTTAAGTGGGTCAAGGTGCTCCAAGTTCCTCTTTTGCAGCAATGAAGGAACAGCACATTTGGCAAGAGTATATCTGCAGCTCCAGCCTTCACTGAAGCACATCTGTTTACAGTTATGGGTCACTGCCCATAGAGGAATTTGTGCTTTATGCTGCTTATAAAGGGACTGATACTGTAACTAAGCTCAAGAAAGTGGAACCACATTGAAAAGCAGATTTTAATTCTGTACATAGAAAGAACTAGGGTTGGCCCAAGAGTATCAGATGACCACACGAACATTAAGCCATGCATCCACCCACCCCACTCCAGGTAGGACACAAGATCTTACCCCTCTCCCAGAGTTCAACTACTACTCTTCCCTTTCCTTCACTAGCCCCCTAATCATTTTACATCTCCCCTTGCTCTCCATGGTCTAGCATCTCCACTTACCTTCCAATCCCCCCATAGTCCAGCAACTCTCCTTGCCCTTCTTAACCCCACATAATCCAGCATCTCCCCTTCTCTTGGCAGAGAACAAAGACAGCTGCGGCCTATCCCCTCATACCTAGCAACATTAATTCCATCACTCTGTTCATCCTGCTGCTGCAAGTTCATACAGATCCAGATGAACTACAAGGCCTATGAGCTAAGTGAGATCTTGCTCCCACAGTTCAGGCTTTTCCTCATACCCAATTCAAATAGTTCTCCGAGGATAAAGTTTGGGTGTAGCTGGTGCTCTCCAACTTCCTCATTGAGGTGGTCAGTGTCAGGTGGGCAGGACAGTGTGATTTTCCTTTCCTCTTTGGTAGGATTACCATATAGCTCCAGAAAAAGAAGCATTCAATATAATCCAAACTCTTGTATTTTTAAATCTTGAAAATATCATTCATGAAATTATATAGTGTAAGGTGCTCAGACCGAAACCCAGTGCAAAGTGTTAATCAACACAGCATGGGCTGCCAGAGGGACCATCATAGCACTTACGGTCCCAAACCGCCAAAATATGCTATTTAACACTCAATACTACTGCAAAGAACTTATCTTGTTGAAAACGGTAACATTTCACTGGCATTCCCTACTGCTTAACTTCATAACCATGACTGTTACACCCAATCGAGCCGGCCCCCCAACTCAAGTTTTGCCTAAATCAGCTTCCTCAGGAGGGGTAGCTACAAAAACATAAAAATAAAAAATAGGCATTCACTCTGCGTATTCACATAAATGTATAATAAACTCTGTCATACTAGCCACTTCTGATGGTGGAGCAAACCAAACCCACACTGATCTTCCACTGCTAATCACTTTCACAGAGCTGGCGGGAATTCCTGATTAAATCACCTGGGATACCCAGCGTAAAGGCAGGCACGCAGGATTGGAAGGTAGCCAAGACACCCATGCTGTGTTGATTAACACTTTGCACTGGGTTTGGGTCTGAGCACCTTACACTATATAATTTAATGAATGATATTTTCAAGATTTAAAAATATACTTCTCCCTCCGTATTCGTGGTTTCAGCAATCGCGGTTTCGATTATTTGCAGTTTTTAGCTTGCAGGCTCCTCCCCCCCAAATTAAGTCAGCTTGCATAAAGAAATCGCTGATTCCAAGCATTTGCAGAGAAAATCGCTGATTCCCAGTGCTTGCATCATCGTGTTTTGCCTCTCCTTCAAGAACAGGCCAGATCTCCCACCATGTTATTTGCGGTTTCACCATATTCATGATAGTTTTTAATAGAAAACAGCGAATAACATATGAAAAAGTTATTTGCGGTTTTTCTGTATTCATGGGTCTGTTAATCCCCTATCATAGTGAATACGGAGGGAGAAGGGTACAAGAGCTGTGATTATATTGAATGCAGTTTTACATTATCACAGTATTAATAAGTTTGTGACTTTCCAGATATTAGTGCGTGATCCAGAAAAAGGAGAACAAATTGAGACATCCAGGTTTTACTTCCAATGAAAGCAAAGGAAGTAAAACCCAGATGTCTCAATCCATCCTCATTTTTCTGGAGCCATATGGTAACCCTACTCTTTGTCATCAGGAAAAAGATGAACTTAAGCACAATGGCCTGGAAATAAAACAGAATACACAAAAACCCACATAGCATGCTTACTCAATTGCTGTCTTGAGCCTCACACTTCTCAGATGATGACAGCATAATAAGGTGGTGAAGCTTGTATGACTGCTAACTACCTACCTACATTCTGATTTATGATTTTGTGTTCTTGTACTATTTGTATTGCCTGCATTTCATGTTTAATTATGTATGTTGTATTTTATAATCTGTCTTTTCCTCAGGCAGAATATAAATACAGTAATTAAACCAAAATCCATAAGTGTAAAGGTTAGTGCTAAGGGCAAGGAAGTGTGATGACTAATGTTATTAAATATAGGGTAGCTACAAGGGGCTGCTGAAAAGTTTTCAGCCCAACTAAGAAGCAAATGATGTGGAGCCATGAAACTTACAAGTTATTCTACACTTTTCATGACACTTTTCTTTTCAATGATATGAAATGAAAACAAAAGTGTCACAAAAAGTGTGGAATAACTTGCAAGTTTCATGGCCCCACATCATTCTGTTCGTGGTTGGGCTGAGAACCTTTCAGCAGCTCCTTGTAGAGCATTATGATTTTCAAGTGCTCAAGGCTTGTGCAGATAAGTTCAGAGCTTGCAGGGATGGGGCAGGGACAGGGACAGAACTCCAGGGGACGGGATAGGGATGGGGCAAATTTCTTCCCGCTTCATTCTCTACTACTTACCTCCACATCCACTCAAACTCAACCAGAGCATCCTCATTCTCAACTCCTCGCCTCTTAGGAGCCAGCTCTGTGGTGCAGTGGGTGCTTAAACCATCCCCAATTTTGAGATAATTCTTCTTGCCTAGGGAAGTGCTATTTTTGTTGAATTGAGCATCCCCCCCAAAAAAAAAAAAGTTTGAAAAGTTTGCTCCTATGAATGCCCCCCATCCTTTGGAATTTCATCCCACTTCCTTTGCAGATTGAAATATCCTTTATTATTATTTTATTTCTTATATACCACCAAAGCCGTAATAGTTTGAGGCGGTTTACAATAAAGAAGGGCTGGACAATCAGCGAATAGTTACAAACAGTGATACAGATACGCGAATAGTTACTATCAGTGAATACAGATACAACGAAGAATCAGCGAATACGGTTTACAACAGAGAAGGGCAGGTCAATCAGCGAGATGTTACAGTCAGCGAATACAGATACAATAAATATGCGTATGCGGGGGAACGCGCGAAATAGGGACAAAAGTGGGTGGATCAAAAACTGGCTGGCGGACAGGAAAAAGAGGGTTAGAATAAAGGGCCATTACTCAGACTGGCAATGGGTCACGAGCGGAGTTCCGCAGGGGTCGATGCTGGGACCGCTTCTGTTCAATATATTTATCAACGACCTGGAGGCGGGAACAAAATGTGAGGTTATTAAATTTGCGGATGACACTAAATTGTACAGCAGGGTCAAAACCATGGAGGACTGCGAAGACCTCCAAAAAGATCTGACAACGCTGGAAGAGTGGGCCAAAAAGTGGCAAATGAGCTTCAACATAGGGAAATGCAAGGTTATGCATGTTGGGAAAAAGAACCCGATGTTCACATACAAGATGGGGGGATCACCACTAGGGGTGAGCACCCTTGAAAGAGACCTGGGAGTGATGGTAGACACAACATTGAAGGCGTTGGCGCAGTGCGCCACAGCCTCAAGGAAAGCAAACAAAATGTTGGGTATCATTAAGAAAGGTATCACGACCAGGACGAAGGAAGTCATCCTGCCACTGTATCGTGCAATGGTGCGTCCGCACCTGGAGTACTGTGTTCAGTACTGGTCGCTGTACCTCAAGAAGGACATGGCGGGACTTGAGAGAGTCCAGAGAAGAGCTACTAAGCTAATAAAGGGTATGGGGGACCTCTCATATACTGACAGACTGAAAAAGCTGGGGCTTTTCTCGCTGGAAAAGCGACGACTTAGAGGAGACATGATAGAAACCTTCAAGATCATGAAGGGCATAGAAAAAGTGGACAGGGACAGATTTTTCAACTATGGGGGACCACAAGTACAAGGGGACACTCAGAGAAATTGAAAGGGGAGAGGTTTAGAACAAACGCCAGGAAATTCTTTTTCACCCAGAGGGTGGTGGATACATGGAACGCGCTACCGGAGGATGTGATAAGCAGAAGCACGCTACAAGGCTTCAAAGAAGGTCTGGACAGGTACCTGGAGGACAAAGGGATAGAGGGGTACAGATAAGAGTAGAGGTAAGGTTATAAGGATAGGATTATAGGTAATTTATAAAATTAGTCAGAGACCACTGTTCAGGCAGTGGGCCTGATGGGCCGCCGCGGGAGCGGACCACTGGGCAAGATGGACCTCTGGTCTGCCTCAGCGGAGGCAACTTCTTATGTTCTTATGTTCTTAGAACTTGGAGAGCAGGGGAGGGAGGGAGGGCTAGGTTGTAGTTCGGTTGAATAGGCTAGTTTTTAATAATTTCCTGAAGTTTAGGTAGGATGAGGAGTGCGAGATAATTCTGCTCAGCCAGTCATTTATATGACCTGCTTGGAAGGCAAGTGTTCTGTTTAGGTGACTTTTGTATCGGCAGGCTTTAGAGTTGGGTGGTTGAAGAGGTGGGCTCTGCGGGTGGGTCTGGAAGGGCAGTTTAAGGCTGCTCATAAAACCTATTTTTTTCTAAAGTGTTCCCCTCTCACCCCAAATGATCACCAACTAGTCTTTTGCTGCTTCACTGCGGCATGATGATTCCCCAGCACATTCCTGCCTCTCTTCTTCACTTCTCCTCCCTTCTGTGCCTTACATTCTCTTATGTTTTAGCTTATCTGTAATACTCTTTAATGCCCTTTACATTTGCTGTAATGTAGGCATCCTCTTGTTTCACTCTTCCCTTTTCCTCTTCAATTATAATTTAAATTTGGAACTCGTTTAGATATGTTAAATAAAGTTGAGCTGGGAACTGTATCTGCAGACTTTGCACCTTTACAGATATTTTAAGAAATGCCATCTCTATACACAGAAATGTGAACAAAGATGTGAAGGTTATTTATTAGATGTCACAACTGAATTTGTAATGATTTAAAAAAAAAAAAAGAAATGTGTATTTGTTAGTGTAAATAAGGTTCATTAGTGTGCCTTAAAATATTGAAGAGTAATTTATAGAATGGGCACTGGCATTTAGGTGCCAAGTATGCACATAAATAACCAAAATACTAGTATATATACATGCATATGTGTGCACAAATATCTGTAAATTCCAATATTCTGCTTGCATACCATTCTATAATATGGTGCTTAAATCCAGTGATGTACAGTTTGCAGATGGGGGTGCGCAGTTGCACACCTAAATTATAGAATGCTGTAATTTATATGTGCATTGTAACAATTTAATCATGAGCATATGAGCATTTATACCAGCTCTATGGCTGGCATTAGCAGGGCAGGATTAATTCTTCGAGGGCCCCTAGGCACACAAGTACACTGGGCCCATCTGGCCCTGCCCCGCCCCTAACCCACCCATGCCCCGCCCCTACCTCGCCCATGTCCTGCCCCATTTATCTGTTTTCTTCTTTACTTCTCTATTTCCACTTGTATTTATTTTTTTTTTTAATTCAAAACAAACAAAGATTAGTATGCCAGTGCACAGTTTTTCTTCTATGCAACCCCCAAACATCTCTGAACAAATCTCCCTTCCTTCCCTTCCCACCTACTTACTCAGGAATTTAACTCTGAACCCTATCCATGCATATATGAAAGTGTTCAAATATTTGTAAAGCAGTAATACTATCTGAAATATAAGTCTATATTAATAACCAAGTTTACAACGCCTCTCAACTGCCTCACTCTACATCAACCAACTGTAACCCATATGTATGTATAAACAACCAAATCTGTAACTCCTTTAGTACGTTCCACTCCATGTATGTTAACTTGCAACGAAACAACAAGGCTAGCAGTCCACCAAAGAATCCAACATGAAACAAAAGAAGATTGGCAGAAAATAAGGAGATTCAAATCAGGTTAATTCAAGGTGCTCCCAAGAACCATGCCTGATGTATTTCACCAAACAAGGCTAGTCAACGCTAACAAAAAACATGTCTTTCATACAAACAGGTCACAGAAAACACCTTCACCTAGTATGGAATATGTAATCACAAACTAACCTCTCCCCCCTTTTACAAAACTGTAGTATGGTTTGGAGCCACGGACCATGCTAAAAAAAATGCTCTTTAGTTTTGTAAAAGGGGGGATAAAATAGACAAAGGATAAATAAAACCACCAAGAAGCTGGACTCTGCATATAATGCAACACCACAGAAACAGCGATACATGTCCCCTAAAGCAAAAAAAATAAATAAATAGAAATTTTTTTTTCTACCTTTGGCTTGTCTGGTTTCTGCTGTCCTCATCTTCTTGTCAATATCTTCCTTTCATCTTTTGTCCTGTGCCACTTCCAGAAACTGTATGCCTCTCCCTTCCATCTTTCCCTTCACCCTCATTGGTCTGGCATCCATCTTCTTCCATTCCCTCCTCTCATTTCTGCATCGGACGTTGTTGATCCTAATACAGTGGGAGCTTGTCTTCCCTTCTTCTCCGCTCCCTCCTTTCCTCCTGGGCTTAGCAGCTGCACACTCTTTTGGAACAGCTGGTCCACATCCTCTGGTGTAGAATTCCTGCTCCCAGGCTGGGAAGGAGTCTGTCTCTGGATCAGGCACAAAGAAGCCCAATCTACACTAAGGTCTGCCGATTCACTAGGCTTTCCTCCCGAGGTCTGGGGATCCCTCATTGGCTGGCGCATCGATGCGACGTCCAGCATCATCTGAATCATTGGCCTGGAACTTGCAACTGCCAGAGGTCATGGTCGCATTGCTCCCTTCCTTTTGCCCATTGCTATGGGAATTTGGGCTGCGCAGCAATAACAGCACGCCTCCAAAATGAAACAGCAAGCGGTTTAACAAACCGCTGGAAAACTGCCATGAGGGTAAGATTCAGATGGCGGTAGTGCGGAGCTCAGCGCTACACATCCGTCGTAGTCGCCTTCTTGGATCCAAAACTTAAAAAAAAAAAAATGGGCACAGATGCTGTGCGTGTTATACACACACACACAATATCTGTCCTATTAAAATAAAGCACCCCCTCCCCGCCAATGACGGCCCTCACCACAAACCGGCAATGTGAACCACCCCCCACCCCCCAGTGTCAGTGAAAATGGCAGAAGGAATGCCCACTTCCTCCTGCCATGCCGACCTTCCCTCTCCTGTGAAATAAAATTGGCAGGAGGGAAACCCACTCCCTCCTGTCACTGGATACTCCCCCTGATTCCTCCCCCGGTACCTTTTAGCATTGAAAGGAGGAGGGAAGCATGGTCCCTCCTCCTTTAAGGTCCGCCGATCCTAAATAGCAGGCCTTCCTTCATCAGTGCATTATGTGATGCACAGGGAAGGGGGCCTAAGGCCCTGATTGGCTCAGATGTCTAAGGCACCTCCACCTGGGCCTTGGGCATGTCCCCATGCATTACATTTTTCCTACTGGGTTTGTTGACGTCTTCCACAAAATGTCCAACCTCAGACTTGGGCATACCTTCAATTATGCACCATCACTTTATACACTGTTAACAAATGGCCCCCTTTTAGTCTATGGGTAAATATATTTAGTACTTAGGATCCATTCCTTAAAGCCATTTTCACATTTATAATATAATAATTTCTATTATTTTTCTTGTTTTGATGACTCTATTTGATCACTCAGTCTACCTACAATAACATGTTAACCTTTTATTATATCATTTTCATATATTTACTGCTAATATTATTTATTCTTTTCAAGTCCCCCTACATCTATGCAGATTCTAACAAAAAATATATGGGAAAAAAAATAGGTCCAAAGAAAAATCCAGGCAATATATCAGAGCATTACTCTATCTTAACTCACAAAGCACTGGATTTAACAGTAGGAAATTTGCTATTCATTATCAAACAAAGTTTATTTAAATACATGTGCACTCACAAGTCACCCTGTCATTGTTTTGACCATGGTTCTTAACTCTACTGGTAATATGCTTCATAGCTCTGCACCAGCAATAGAAACAACTGCTGCTCTTGTCTCAACAAAATATTTTTGTTTTATTGACAGAATCATCAAAAAGATAGTGGATGCTGCAGAAGGGCAGACTGAATGGGCCATGTGGCCTTTATCTACCATCATGTTTCTAAGTAAATATCGCTGGCAATCTGATCTCAAACAGTGGCTTAGACAGTACATCTTAAGCATTGATGATAAATAATAGGCTAACTCTTGTAAAAGGGTATTAAAAATAGAATTTAGAATTCTAAACATACTTGGATACCAATGCAAAGACCTTAAGGGTCCCTTTTACAAAGCCATGGTAGCGATGCTGCCTCAGTAAATGCACTGAAGCCCATAGGAATTGAATGGACTGTGGTGCACTTACCACAGCTTTCTAAAAGGGGCCTTAAGTAAAGAGAGGCATAATGTAATCTTGGTATGCCCACCATAAACTGTATGGTATCATACACGGAAGCTTTTATATTTACCCCCTTTTTCACAAAGCCATGTTAGACTTTTTTATCACCAGTCGTGGCGCTATTAGCTGCAATGTTCATAGGAATTCTTTGGACATCAGAGCTAATTCTCAGGGCCGCCATCAGAAATTTCTGGGCCCCTTACTGAGCAATCCTATTGGGCCCCCCACGCATCCCTTCCCCCCCAACCCCACCTTCTTCCATGGGCAGAATACACACATACTTTTATCTGTAGCCGCACTCTTTGACCAAAAGATTTGTAAACCTGCAACCACATCAAGGTAGACTCTTTCAGCAGGGCCCTAACCTTGCATTATCGCAAGGATGTGCTGAGACTGGAGTCGGTGCAAAGAATGGCCACCCAGATGGTCTCGGGACTCAAGGATCTACCATACGAAAAACGGCTTGACAAATTACAGCTATACTCGCTCGAGGAGCGCAGAGAGAGGGGGGACATGATCGAGACGTTCAAGTTAGAGAATGACACGGGGAGCGATCCCCGCAGCGAACCGCTGCGTGGCTGCGGTTTGGCTGCGGGTTATGGTGACCTCATTAGCAAATCGCCGCAGACGCGGGGACAAATCCTTTCACCGACCGCAAAAACGGTGAATAGATTTGTCCCCGCAGGCCAATGTCCCCCCCTCTAGGAACCGCAATTTACCTGTGTTTTCACCGTGCTCCTCATTTGTCAGATCAACCCTTCCTGCCAATAGAACCCGCCCCCCCCCCCCGACGATCGCCCTCACTGGTAGGAGGGTGCCCAACCCCTCCTGCCGGCACCCCCAACGGCCCCCTATATCGCCAATAGGAGGGTGCCCAACCCCTCCTGCCGGTCCCTCCCCCAACAAACCCCGCCATCCCGAAACACCACCCTTAGTCTTACTTTCCAAGTTGGACCGGACAGCTCCTCGCTCGTCTGGCCAGCAGGCCTGCCTCCGTCCAAATGAGGCGGGCCCGCCCCTCCCCTCCCCTCCCCTGCCTAACCCACAGGATCCTAGGGCCTGATTGGCCCAAGCACCTAAGGCCCCTCCTATAGCGGGAGTGGCTTTAGGTGCCTAGACCAATCAGGCCCTAGGATCCTGTGGGTTGGGCAGGGTAGGGGCGGGCCCGCCTCATTTGGACGGAGGCAAGCCTGCTGGCCATACGTGTGAGGAGCCGTCCGGTCCAACTTGGAAAGTAAGACTAAGGGGGTTCCGGGGTGGGAGGGTTCGTTGGGGGGGGTCCAGCAGGAGGGGTTGGGTACCCTCCTGCCGGCGATCTTAGGGGAGGCCATTGGGAGGACCGGCAGGAGGGGTTGGGTACCCTTCTGCTGCGATTGTCGGGAGGGCCGTTGGGGCGGTCTACAGGAGGGGTTGGGTGCCCTCCTGCCGTGATCGCTGGGGGGAGGGGAGACTTGCAGCCGTAAGCATTTAAAGTACATGTCGTGTTTGTTTTTGCATTGCTAGCCCCAGGGGTGGTGGAAGATTAGTGATTGAAAAACTGTATGAAAAATAACTATTTTAAATTTAGTGATCAAAATGTGTCAGTTTTGAGAATTTATATTAATTAATTTTTTCTCTGCGTGTTTTGTTTTTGTATAGTTATTAACTAATATTTAACTAAGTTTTAAAGTTTTAAAGAATGTTTCCTTTATACGTAAATAAAGAAAAGTGAATGGGATTGCAGTGGCGGTGACGGGGCGGTGAATGGGGTGGCAGTGGCGGTGACGGGGCGGTGAAGAGGATGGTGAGACGGGGACGGGGCGGTGACGGGGATGGTGAGACGGGGACGGGACGGTGACGGGGATGGTGAGACGGGGACGGGGCGGTGACGGGGACCAATTTTTTCACCGTGTCATTCTCTAGTTCAAGTATCTTACGGGCCGCATCGAGGCGGAGGAAGATATCTTCTTTTTCAAGGGTCCCACGACAACAAGAGGGCATCCGTTGAAAATCAGGGGCGGGAAACTACGAGGTGACACCAGGAAATTCTTTTTCACTGAAAGAGTGGTTGATCGCTGGAATAGTCTTCCACTACAGGTGATTGAGGCCAGCAGCGTGCCTGATTTTAAGGCCAAATGGGATCGGCACATGGGATCTATTCACAGGGCAAAGGTAGGGGAGGGACATTAAGGTGGGCAGACTAGATGGGCCGTGGGCCCTTATCTGCCGTCTATTTCTATGTTTCTATGTTTCTAACCTAAACTAAACTAAACTAATCTATACCTATCTATTCTAAACTAACATATGGAACTAATAACAAACTAACAAACATCTGCATAATAAATAACTAATAAATAATAGTGCTAGTAGCTATAATTCACTTTTGAATGTAAAATCTCAATTAAGGATTTATTTTGACCTTTGTAGGCCAGAAGTAGTAGATCACAATTGCACAATATTTTTTGTAACAAGTATTAAATGTGTTTTTATAAATACTGTAAGCTTAATAAATATATCAGAAAAAACTACACATCTGAGCGCATATCTGAATATACACATCTGTATGATCCCATCCTCCTCAGCTTGCCTATAGCTGCATCATGCATGTTAAAAATGTACGATATGTTGATATGTGCACCTTCCTTCCTTCCCATCCATCCTCCTCAGCCTGTCCTTACACATCCACAGCTGCATGTTAATGATGATGTATATGTTATGATGATAAATAAGTGCATATGAGCACATCATTAACATGCAGCTATGGATGAATATAAAAAAGAAACAATATTCTGTACAATTGTCAATTTATAAATCAGCGTCTTCTCCCCACTCTCTCTTCCCCATTTCCCTTGAGCGTCCTCAGCTCACTCTCTCTCCACTTTCCTTCAGCGCATGCACATAAAAACAAGCAAGTAATTTATATCATTTTCATTCTATTCATTCATAGAAATTAAAGTCTAAATAATGCCAGTCACATAACAAAACATGATTTTACAAAAATAATTCCCTGCACAGTCAAGCCTGCAAGGATTACTAGATGTCATTCAGCAGCTCCCCTCCCTCCCCCTTACCTTTGTGGCCAAGTCAAAATGATCTACCAACAATAAAATTTTAAAAACACAAAGCACGCTGTACGCAGAGAAAATGTTAATTATCATTTATATTCCGCGGGTTTTCAAAGAGGTCAAGGCAGATGACTTTATGCAATGTCACTTCAGTAACAACTATACAAAAATAGACAAATATTCCCCCTCCCTTTTTACTAAAACGCGATAGTCGTTTTTAGCACAGGGAGCTGCGCTGAATGCCCCACACTGCTCTCAACGCTCATAGGCTCCCTGCGCTAAAAAACGCTAATGCGGTTTAGTAAAAGGGGGCCATAGTGCAAAATATAGACAGCATATATAAATTCTCAAAGCAGACACATTTTGATCACTAAATTGAAAATAAAATCATTTTTCCTACCTTTGGTAATTTCATCAGTCTCTGGTTGCACTTTATTCTTCTGACTGTGCATCCAATATTTCTTCCCTTCTTTCAGCCTACTGTATGCTTCCTCTCCTCCAGACCTCATTCCTTCCCCAAACTTCTTCTTTGTTTCACCCTGCCCCTTCTTTTTTTTTCTCTCTCTCCATACCCCCTTTCTTTCTGTATGTCTGTTTTTCTCTCTCTCTCACTCTGCCCCCTTCTTTCTTTCTCTCTCCACACCCTCTTTCGTTCTGTATGTCTGTCTTTCTCTCTCTCTCCGTGCCCCATTTTTCTTTGTTTCACCTTGCCCTCTTTCTTTCTTTATGGCTTCCTGTCCCCCCTTTCTTTCTTTTTCCCTGCCCTCCCCTATGCCACCACCATTGGGAAAATGCTGCCACCGCCACTGGGGAATAGGCTGCCGCTGCCGCCATCGGGAACAGGCCAGCGCCGAGTTCGCCCTGCTTCTCTTCCCCGTGGGGCCGACCAACTCTCGCCACCCGACGTCAATTCTAACGTCGGAGAGGACGTTCTAGGCCAGCCAGGCAGCGATTGGCTGGCCCAAAACGTCCTCTCCGACGTCAGAATTGACGCGAGTGGTGAGAGTTGTTCAGCCCCACAGGGAAAAGCAGGGAGAACTTGGCGCCGGCCTGTTCCCGATGGCGGCGGTGGCACTCAAGTGGCTAAAGAGCCGCAGTTTGCCGGCCTAGGGAGAACACTGGAGGTTGGCCAGCTGTGCACCCCCTTGGGATGTAAACCCGGGGTGGGGCGGGGCGAACCGCCCCGCCCACCCTCCCCCACCTTGGTATGCCACTATCTGTACCTCACTCCCTCCCTATGACCAAAATTCTCCTTTCTTCTATTCCCCGTGTACACAACCATCTCTTTCCCTCCCTTCCTCTCTCCCAAATCCATGCCTTCTGTGTCCAAAAACACATTCCCTCCCCCACCTCAGCATCTCTTTCCCTCCCTTCCTCTCTCCCAAGTTCATGCCTTCTGTGTCCAAAAACCCATTCCCTCCCCCACCTCAGCATCTCTTTCCCTCCCTTCCTCTCTCCCAAGTCCATGCCTTCTGTGTCCAAAAACCCATTCCATCCCCCACCTCAGCATCTCTTTCCCTCCCTTCCTCTCTCCCAAGTTCATGCCTTATGTCCAAAACGCACACCCTCCCCCCTTTTGTGTTCCGCGTTTGCCTCCCAGCCCATCTGTGCAACTTTCTCAGCAAAACGGAGCTCGAGCCGAGAGGCTTGTCTCCTGTTTCCTGCCTGCCCTGCCGCGCACAAATAGCCGACCGGAAGTATTCTCCGAAGTCAGCTCTGACGTCGGAGGGCAGGTTTTGCTTAAGCCCTCCCTCCGACATCAGCACTGACATCGGGGAACACGTCCCATCGGCTATATGTGAGCGGCAGGGCAGTAGGAACAGAAGACGAGCCTCGCGGCTCGAGATGTATTTAACTCCGCGGGTCCCCCATCCAGCTCTCTCCTGTGCACTTCCTTGGGGCGTGCACCTGGGGAGACCGCCCCCCCCCCCCACCCCTCGCCCTCCTCTAGGTACGCCACTGGGACTGGCACCGGTCCAGGGACTGGCGGTTGAAGAACTGTGGCCTAGGACCCTGGGGGAGCCCGGGCCCCCTGTCAGCTCTGGGCCTCTGAATGCAGGACTGGTAGTACTGCCCTGATGGCGGCCCTGCTAATACTGCTAAAGCTGGCAATAAAAAAGCCTAACATGGATTTGTAAAAGGAACCCTTAATTTGTATAGTGCTACGTGCACTTTATGGCATGGGTAGTTCTAGAATAAAATTATTCAGGTGTGGATTTATTTCTACTTTCTTCATTTAATTAATCCCCCATTTTACAAAAGTGCGGAAGAGGTTTTTAGCGCCGGCTGGCGTGCTAAATGCATAGGAACTCTATGATCATCAGAGCAGCGCAGAGCATTCAGTGTGCCAGCTGACGCTAAAAACCTCTTCTGCGCTTTTGTAAAAGGTGGCGTAAACTTGTAAGAAATTCTTTAATGCTATATATGCTAGCAATTCTTATCCGGAAGATAGCATTTTAGTATTCTTCATATATTGTCATTTATATCTTGTTCTACCACACCTTGAGTTCAGAACAGGAAAGGGCGCACAATTTGAATCAATTATTGTTATTTTTATTAGCCATGGCTTCCACCTTCAATTGTCATCAGCCTACTCCCCCAGAATTACTGCAGGTTGTCATGACCGAGTCCAGCTCCTGCAGATAAAGAGATTCTGTTTCTGTGAATAGGGCCAAACCAAAGACCTTTGCTGATATCATTCACCTGATGACAGTAGTGTAACCAAGGTTTAATTTATAGATATATATATTTTTTTAAATTTACCTGGAACCGGATTGTGTCGGTTCTGGTGAGCAGGTTTGTTGTGCTGCGGTTGTGGTGTCGCGTTTGTTGTGCTCATTGCTGCGAGGTGAAGACGCTGTCTGGCAGTGCTGACAGGCGCGGGAGTCAGCCTGTCTGAAGACGTGTCAGCCCGGTGGCACTACTTATTGCCATCGGGGAGTACTCGTGGTGGTAGTGCGCATTGGTAACATTATCACATATGTGTGGTGATGTCATCAGTGAGAGGCCGCATATGCATGGTTGCTCTCCAGTCCCGGTTTGGGCCTAAACGGCCCGAAGTGGATTTTTAAGGTGCTAAAAGCACTGAAGAGGCAGCAGAGAGTTGGTGGGACCGGGAAGAGGCTCCGGAGTGCCTCTCAAGAAGAATTTGGAGCGCGGTTCTTCGCGGGCTGTTTTTTATTTTTAAATCCGGCGCATGCCTGTAATTATGGCACTGGCTCGAGAGAAAGCGTTGGGGAAGCCATGGCAACAGGTCCTGAGCAGGTTCGTGCTCAGGAGCTCATGGAGGTTGCCATGGCTGAAGAAAAAGAAGGAAAGTTAAAGTTTCTGAAAGTTTTGAAGACATCTTCAGGTAAAGTTTATTGAATTTTATTTTATTTTGATAATTGGCTGGTTTAATGCTGTGTTTGCATGAGTGATTTTTGGAATTCTAGACTGCTGATGTCTGCAACAGGTCTGATGACCTCATGTAGAAGTCAGCAGTGCTGGGGAGAATTCTAAAACTGCCAGAGGGAGCAGTTGAGAGGTTGAATTGGTTTGTTGGCAGAGACAGGTGTCTGTTCTGTGTTGTCTCTGTGGAATTGGTTTTTAAGGATAAATTGGATGTTTATTAGAGATTGGAATTTGGCTATTGATTGGATATTTGATGTTTATTGATATTTGGATATTTATCAATTATTAATTAAACCTTGATTTAATAAAAAGTAGGTGGGATTAGTTTTTAGGGAAATTTCAATTATCCTTTGATTTATTTGGGTAGCTAGTGATTACAGTGGGGTTTTTTTTTTTTTAGCCATCAACTAGGGATATAGGGTTTTGCTTCCTTTGGGGTTTTTTAGTTAGGGAGTAGGTACACCATTTGTTGAAACTGAATCTCCTGGAAAGAAAGAAGCGCTGGTACCCAACGGCCCTGCAGAGAAAACAAAGGAAGAACACTTGAACCCTGTGAGGAAAAAATTTATTACAAAGAACTAAATTCTTTGAGAAAGGTTTTATTTGGAAACTTATTCTAAAGCTGTATAGATATATACATTTTATTAGATGTGTATAAATAAACCAAAAAAACTTTTAAATTCAGTATTTGTTTAAAAGGTTTCACTTATTGTTCACCCGGTATCTTTTATTTAGGGTGAAATATTATATTTTATGCTAACTTTTCCCTTTTTAGAAAAATTCTCACTTTGACTTGTAGGGTAACCTGACTACAGAAGGTGAAGTAAGTGAGAATTGATAATCAAAGAGGGAGGGGTTACAGTAAGAAACATTGAAACAAAAATGGTTCACTCCTTTCTTAAATCTTGAATTCTTTCATCCAATACTAATTTTCCCAGGGAAAACCTCTGCATTGTTTTTATATGAGTGATAAATAAAAGCTTGAACCTCACTAGCCTCCCCCACAAATTACTTTTTGGCTTCCTTGACTAACTGCTATCATTACAGATGCAGGTGTGAAAGCCTTAACAATTAAACACTATTTCTTTGATGCACCAAGTCAATGGGAGTGTACCCAAAATGCTGAGAATGGGTTGTTAAAGATAATCCACTAGAAAAACATTATTATTGTTTTTGTAACATTCTGAACAGCTGTTGGATCTGTAGCATTCTTTCATTTGCTGGAGAATGTTCATGCGTTCAAATCATTTGATTTGAAATTGGGGGGAGGGGGGGAAGTCCATGATATTTTATATAATTTTTGAATAAAAGAAAAATAAAGAACAGGCTAAATAGCCATAACAGTAACAAATAAAAAAAAATTCTGTAAGGAACATTGCAGTTACAGTAGGATAAATTATTAGGTAATAGGAAGCAAACAATAGCATTATATCTGTGCTAGTCTTTAAGCCCGTTGCATTAACGAGTGCTAGAATAGATATGTGTCTGTCTTTCTCTCTCTCTCTCTTTTTGGTCGCTTTCTGTCTGTCTGTCTTTCTTTCTGTCTCTCTCTCTCCTTGGCCACTGTCTGTCTGTCTGTCTTTTTTTCTTTGTCTCTCTCTCTTTGGCTGCTGGCTGGCTGTCTTTCTGTCTGTCTCTCTGGCATTCTTTCTGTCTGTGTCTCTCCCTGGCCCCCTGTCTGTCTTTCTTTATTTCTCTCTCTCTCCTTGGCCACTGTCTGTCTGTCTGTCTGTCTTTTTTTCTTTGTCTCTCTCTCTCTCTCTGGCTGCTGGCTTCTGTCTGTCTGTCTCTCTGGCCCCCTGTTTGTTTGTCATTCTTTCTGTCTGTGTCTCTCTCTGGCCCCTTGTCTGTCTGTCTTTCTTTCTGTCTGTCTCTCTCCCTGGCCCCCTGCCTGCCTATCTCTCTCTGTTGCGCCATGCCTGCCTGTCTCTCCGTGGCCCTCTTCTGACTCCCCCCTGAGTAAACCAAGATTGCTGCCTGCCCCCAGCACACCCCTCCCCCCAAAGCAGCCCCCTTTCCCTCTCCCCCTCCACTTCTTTGTGCAGCAGTAGCTGCTGGACGCCTTGCAGCACCCGCACCCTGTCCGCTTCGTCCAGGCCGAAGGACACCCTCCTGCAATTGCTCTCAGTGCCGCTCAAACCACCGCACATGCCGCATGCACCGCAAGCCGCCGCACGTGATGAAAATTGAACACGGCTACGGAAGCACACACACAGCTGCAGGGATCAAGGCCTACTAAGTGGAGTCATGAAAAATTATACTTAGGTAAATTTTGTATATAAGATTGCAATCTGGACCATTTTTTGTTGAAAGCGATTAAAGTACCAAATTTCCTAGCTATAACTGATTCATATTTGTGGTGAAGTAAAACAGACTGCCACCAAGAATGGGATGAGAGAAAACTGGAAGATTTCCAATTAGATAGTATTGCTTTTTTTGCGATATCGAAATAAGTATATCCAAAAGCTTGGAATCACAAACATCTAGAGACAGCTCAGGAGCATGAGATTTAAATATCACTATCGATAATGAAATATCAGTTTGAATGTGAAAAATATTTTGTATAATTTTCAATGTTTCCTTCCAAAATGCTTTAGTAAAATTACATTCAAACAGCATATGTATTAAAGTACCAACAGCTTGCTCACAATTCCAGCACTTATTATTATTTGGTAACAAACCTGATAAAGAAAGCTTATGAGGGGTCCCCATGCATCTCCCTCTCCTCTATCTCTGACCAATTTTCCTTTCTTCCTTTCCCCATGTGCCACCATCTTTCCCTCTCACTCACACACTCATACCCAACAATTCTCCCTTTCTATTCCTTTCCTATGTCCCAAGTTAGTGCCCCTTCTTCCCTCTCTTCTGTGTCCCCTCCCTTCCATCTATGTTGCGTTTGTGCCACCTCCCCCTCCCTGCATGTAAGTAGCTGCCCGTTTGTAGAAAACATTGCTGCCTCAAGGGATCCCGCCTTCCTGCCCACCCCTTGCGACGGCCGGTATCCCTCCTTCCCTGCCTGCCCATCCCCTCCGAAGCTGACCTAGTTCTTGCTTGAGCCACATAGGAACTCAAAGAGCATCGGGAGCATCGGGAGCAGCCATTCAGCGCAGCTCCCCACGCTAAAACCTGCTATCGCAGTTTGATTGAAGAGGACCATAATCTTCCATAACAATCATTTATCAATAATAAATTGCATTAATACAACCTAAGGTTACAAAAATCAAAACAAAATCATAAAACTGTAGATGTAAGACTGAAAAAATATGTCAATTATCTCTTGTGGACAGAGGAAAGGCTCAGATCAGTGTCCATTTTCACATACCAATCAACTGGCCATTCAGCTAATATGGACATCAATTTCAATCACTGGCCATCCTCCTTCACCCTTAATTACTGTGCAAAAATCATGCTGTACAAACTCGCATTGATAATCTCTATAATAAAACCCTAAGCGGCGCATGCGCACTCCCACCTGCATGTTCCGTATGTCCGTGGCCGGAAGGAGTGCGCATGCGCGCCTACAACTGCCCTACACTCGTGGCCCTGTTTGCATTCCAGTAGCAGCAACTGAGTGGTGGAGAGCAGCCCCGCTCCGCCCGTTGACCCTCCACAAACCTCCTGGCTCCAGCAGCGTAGGCAGCACTTTAAACACGCTGCTTCGCGCCCTTCTACTGCCGATTTCCTCTGCTGTGTCTCTGATGACATCATCAGAGACAGATGCGGGAGAGGAAATCGGCAGTAGAAGGCCACGAAGCTGCGTGTTTAAAGTGCTGCTTACGTGGCTGGAGCCGGGAGGTTTGTCGGCGGTGGGAGTGTCGGGAGCAGGCCAGATCGAGCAGGACAACGCAGTAAAAGAAGGGGGAGGGGCCGAACGGAACAGGCCAGATCGCGGTAAGAGAAGGGTAAGGGGGATGGGGGAAAATGCTGCTACTGCTACAAAGGGACCTGGAGGGGAAGGGAAATACCGCTGCTGCTTCTGCACAGGAAAGGGGGGGATAGGAGGGAAATGCTGTTGCTGCTGCATAGGGAAGTGGGATAGAAATGCTGCTGCACAGGAAAATGGGAAAAAATGACAGACAGAAAGCGGGAGGGAGGGAGACAGAAAGAAAGAAAGACACAGGGGCAGGGAGAGGGACAGAAAGACAGACAGAGAAAGAGGGCCAGGGAGAGAGAGAGAGTCAGCAGGAGGGAGACAGACAGACATATATTCTAGCACCCGTTAATGTACCGGGCTTAATGACTAGATAATAAAACCCTAAGCGGCGCATGCGCACTCCTACCTGCATGTTCCGTATGTCCGTGGCTGGAAGGAGTGCGCATGCTCGCGAAGGGAGAAGATACAGAAACAAAGAAAGACTGACAGGCAGCCAGGGAGAGAGACAGTAAGGAAGAGAGAGACACACAAGGGGACAGAGACAGAAAGAAAGGGGGCAGGGAGAGAGAGAAAAAACATAAAGTAAGAAAGAAAGAAACGCCTCAGCGACCTATTGTGTTAAAAGTCTACACATCTATTCTAGCACCCGTTAATATAACGGGCTTAAACACTAGTATATAAATAATATCAAAAGTGTAAAAACCACTTATCTTAATAATGTTAGGCAACTTGTTTTAGACTCATTCTGATTCTGACGGGCTCGTTTTGCAATATCTTCCTCAGAGAATCAGAGAAACCATAAAGTGTTTATAATAACAAAGCTGTATCCCAACAGCTCACACAGCCCATCTCACCTTACATATCCTTAATAATAGCATCTGTCCATTTCTGGTGTAAATGCTTCATAATATTGTTGTCTTAATAGTCACTATTAGTTTGTTTGTCTATTTCCCAGGTTTTTAATTATTTTTTTACTATTGTAAAGATGTAAACTGCTTTGATATGTAAAAGCGGTATATCAAGTCTGAATAAACTTTCCAGAGCAGGCTAGGATATAGGAGACTGGAACGATGAAAGTATTAATTACAGAAATGGAGAGGAGGGTTTAGGAGGAAAGAGGAGCAGCTCAGTCTTGGACATGTTTAGTTTCAGATGACAGCAGTACATTCAGGCAGCAATGTCAGCCAAACAGGCTGAGGCTTTTTCTTGGACTTTAGGTGAAATTTTGGGTGTGGAGAGGTAGATCTGGGAGTCATTAGCATATAGATGAAACTGGAAGCCATGGGAGGAGATCAGGGAGGAAGTGTAGAGAGAGAAAAGAAGTGATCTTAAGACAGAATCCTGGGTATGCCAACTATTAGTGGGATAGCAGCAGAGGAAGACCCACTGATGCATACACTAAATGTGTGATGGGAGAGGTAGGAGGCAAACCAAGAGAGGACATATTTGTGGAATCCAAGTGAGCGTATCAAGGAGTAAGCAGTAATTAACAGTGTCAGAGGATTGAGAATGAGGATCGAGTAAAGGCCTTTAGATCTGGCCAGGAACAGGTCACTGCAGACTTTGGTGAGGGCAGTCTCTGTGGAGTATAGGGGGTCGGAAGCCTTATTGTAGAAGATCAAGAGTCTGTTGAGATGAAAGGAAGTCAAAGCAACAATGGAGAATGACAGCACACTCGAGTAGCTTGGATAGAAATGGAAGAAAGGATATAGGGCGATAGATGGATAGGCAGGTGGGGGTCTAGTGAGGGTTTCTTGAGGAGTGGCTTAACCACCGCATGTTTAAAGGCACTGGGGACAGTTGCTGTGGAAATGGATAGGTTGAGGATATGGCAGATGGACGGGATAACAGTATGTGAGATGGGGGTCAAGTAGAGGGTTAGGATAGGATCTGAGGGGCATGTAGTAGGCTTGGCTGAGGACAGGAGTTGTGTGGTTTCATCCTCTGTAATTTCAGGAAAGGAAGAAAAGTCAGCGGTATGTGAAGGAGGGTCGAGAGGGTGGGACCAGGCAAGGGAAAGGATATGCAGGTGGTTCCTGAGTTGTTTGGGCGAAGGAAAAAGGGATGATGTGAGCTTGAATGTCAGGAGAGTGGATGATGGAAAGGGGGAAAGGATATGACTTTGCTGCAAATTCAAGGGCGATATTGTGAACCTTGTCATGGAAGTATTCAGCCATTGTTTGGGGAGAGAGAGATGGAGGGGTCAGAGGGGTGGTGCTTTGTGGAGGGAGTTCATCGTGGCAAAGAGATGGCGTGGGTTGGAAGAAAGGGAGTTCGTTAGTTGTCGTATACCTTTCTCATCCATCATCTCTGATCACTATGTCTCGTTTTTCATCCCTTAACATTTATTACCTTTACCTCCACCAACTTTTTATTTCTTATATTTCTTCCCCATACATTACATAAGAATATAAGAATTGCCATAGTGGGACAGATCGAAGCTCCATCAAGCCCAGTATCCTGTTTCCAATAGTGGCCAACCCAGATTCCAAGTGCCTAGTTAAATCCCAAGTAGTAAAACAGATTTTATTGTTTATCCTAAGAATAAGCAATGGATTTCCCCAAGCCTTCTCAATAATAACCTTTGAACTTCTCTTTTAGGAAATTATCAAGCCTTTCTTTAAACACCACTAAGCTAACTTATTTCACTACATTTTCCTTCTTCTTCCCTTCCTTCCCAGAATTTATCCTCTTCTTCTTTTCCCAGCAAGTGTCCCCTGTCCCTTTAGCTATCATGTGCCCCTTACCCATTATCTGCCCCCTTATTTCTTAACCCATACCCAAACATCTGCCCTCCTTCCTCAGCATTTCCCCAAGCCCTCTTTCCCTTTGGTCTCATATCTGTTCTGCACCATAAACAGAGCATATTCAAAATTCATGGGCCAGCACTTTCTTCCTACTGATCTTGTGATGCATGTGATTCATAGCTAGGAAGTGCCATGATAGATGGTGCACAGCAGTCAATAGCAGCTGGCTTCCCAATGCTCTCCTGTATGATAGTGGTGGGAGGATCCGTGGGAGGGGGAATGAGGCACATAGTCTGGATTTGTTGAGAGAGAGAGAGAAACACTGCCTGCACTCATGGATAGAAGAGAGTGGCTGGCCTGTCAATTAAATCATTGGCCACATGGAGGCTACTGAATGGGAGTTCATCACTCCCCAGTGAGGGTACAGGAGATGATCTGCATAAATGAGAGTCTCCCACTAAACTTGGGACACTTAGTAAGTTTGTGATATCAATGGCATGGTTGTAACAGCTGCACCCCCGAAACTGTACTGTTCCCTCAGATTATTGCAGACCAAATGCATGACCTTGCATTTCTTAGCATTAAATTTTAGCTGCTAAATTTCAGACCATTCTTCAAGCTTCGCAAGGTCTTTCTTCATGTTATTCACACCATCCTAGGTGTCAACTTTATTGCAGATTTTGGTATCATCCGCAAAGAGGCAAATCTTACTCGACAGCCCTTCAGCAATATCATTTATAAAAATATTAAAAAGAACAGGCCTAATACAGAATCTTGAGGCACACTACTGGTAACATCCCTTTCCTCAGAGTGATCTCCATTGATCACTATCCTCTGTCACCTTCCACTCAATCAGTTCTTGACCCAGCCCGTCACTTTGGGACCCATCCCTTCTTTTTCTTGTTCTTACTCATTTCTTCTCAGTCTTGCTTCTTTCCTCTCTAGCCATGTTTTACTTATTGCTGCCAACCACACTCTCAAAATATTTGTAGCACAGTAAACACACACACCACGTGAATGCTAAGGAGTAATCCACAAATAGTCTCCCAAGAGTCTGACTAGAAACAAAATAGGGATTGGCAAGCAATAACCAAACGGCTTAATATTGTGAAAATTATCACGAGGTAGGAAAAAGCTGCATATCCCCTTCTCCAACCCAACAATATATTAAAATTGTAGATAAATAGGAGGCTTTATGGGGATTAATATAATCACTGGCATAAAAAAACCTCCTCTATAATATTTCATTATATAAAAGCCTTGTGCAATGCAGTAGAATCCCTAAGTTGTTTAAGTTGCATTGTGAGACTACAGAAATGATTAAGTAGTTAATGCTTCATCAGAGCAATACTGATTGTGTCTGGAAGAGATATACTGCCCGTCAACGATGGCTAGCGTTTCGCTTCAAAAAAACTGCCTCAGGACATGCAGGTAAGCAATCTCTTAGTGAAGCTCCGAGTCAAAAAACACGGTGGCTTCTCAGGTTTTTTATGCCAGTGATTATATTAACCCCCATAAAGCCTCCTATTTATCTACAATTTTAATATATTGTTGGGTTGGAGACGGGGGTATGAGGCTTTTTCCTACCTCGTGATAATTTTCACAATATTAAGCCGTTTGGTTATTGCTTGCCAATCCCTATTTTGTTTCTATTCAAATTCTTGGGAGACTATTTGTGGATTACTCCTTAGCATTCAGGTGGTGTGTGTGTTTTCACTGTGCTGCAAATATTTTGAGAGTGTGGTTGTTTGTGATTTTCTAATTTTGTCTCATATAGGCTTGTGTGTGTTGGGCTGTTTATACTTATTGCTGCAACATCTAAATCATCTCTAGTTTCCTCCACAAATTGACTTTTATGGCACATACAAACAGCGCCTCCTGTATGGTCTGCAATGAACATTTTTGGCTTTAGTATTTGGTTGATAAATAGTTCATGAAGCTGCACCATTCTGAGTGCACAAGTCTGCCTATTCTGATGCCCCTGGCTATACACAATTGTTCTCTGTAATAAATGGCTAGATTAAATGCCTCGATTCATTCATGTAATATACTTGAGTAGCAGTGATTATTTTAATTTAATATTTGGGTACCTTATAAATTGTAGCTCTGCTTTTACCATCATTTTCACTTTAAGCAGTAGCAAATCTCATTAGAATGTGAGTAACAGCTAATGTCTTGCTGCACTCCATAAAGCACACTGATGGCACACAGGGGAAAATGACAATAAATGTATTCTATATTCAGTTATAAAAATGTAGAGCAAGAAGGCAAGCTTAAAAGGAAAACCTTCCCTGTTGCTCTGTTACAAAAATTATTATTAAATGAAGGGAACTCCACCAATAATATATATCCCTCTCTGGCTTAGAGAAATATATATTATAAAGAACTATTAATTTTGGGAAAGTTAGCTCGCTTGATTAAAACTTAGGGCTCCTTTTACAAAGGTGTGTTAGGGCCTTAACATGTGGAATAGCATGTGCTAAAATGCCCATAGTGCTAGCTGCTACCACTTCCTCTTGAGCAGGAGGTAGTTTTTCGGATAGTGTGCGCTAATCCAGTGTATGAAATGCTAGCGCACCTTTGTAAAAGGAGCCCTTAGCTCTGTAACAATAATTAAATATATATATTCAAGAACTAAGACTCAGAACATTTTTAAGCAAACTGAAAATGTATTCTCATTTTAGAGCAGTTTGCATTTGAGAGAGCATTTGAGCATTTGAGAGAGATTTGCATATAATGGAAGCGACAGGTATGCAAATCTCTCTCATGCATATTCATTAGAGATATCTTGAAAACCCGACTGGCTGGGGGTCCCCCAGGACAGGGTTTGGGAACCACTGCTTTAGAGCAAGTATAACATTAAAAACAAGCAGGTAGAAGCAGTTATAGATAGGACTTTAAGCAGAGATAATAGACTTACACAAAACAAATTTTCTCTAAGATTAAATGATTAAAGTTACTCACAAATGCTGGTTGAAAAGTCTTTATAAAGCCACCCTGTAGGCACGAGCACATGTTTAGAAGCACATGGTTGCAGAGGGAGAGTGATGTTGCAGTATGGTGATCCAGCCAGGTCGTGGGGTCGGCCGGGGGGGTCACGGGTCGGTGGGGGGGGCCGATCGAGGGTTCTGGGGGGGCGGTCATTGGGGGAGGGGAGTTGTGTCGAGGGCAGGAGGGCCTGGGATCCCTCCTGCCCATATTGTAGTGGGGGATGGGGGGTAGGGGGTCGCCGGGCCAGGAGAGGTTGGGCTCTCTCCTGGCCCGTTCGTGTAGGTGGGGGGGTCGCTGGGGCCAGGAGGGCTTGGGCTCCCTCCTGGCCCGTTCGTGTAGGTGGGGGGGGGGGGTCACCGGTGCCAGGAGAGGTTGGGCTCCCTCCTGGTTCGTTCGTGTAGGTGGGGGGATCGTGTTGTCGGGTGTGCCGCAGATGCCCGGGGCAGGAGGGCTTGGGTTCCCTCCTGCCTGACCGTAATCGGGGGGGGGGGGGGGGGTTTAGCGATCGCGGGGCAGGAGGGCTTGGGCTCCCTCCTGGCTGATCGTAATCGGGGGGGGGGGGTTAACAATCGCGGGGCAGGAGGGCTTAGACTCCCTGTTGCCCCGACGTTGTCAGGGGGCGATGTATCGCGGCAGGAGAGATTGAGCATCTCTCCTGCAGCAATGGTTGCGGTGGGTAGGTTGCCGGGCCACTGAACTGATCGCACCAGCGGCTATCAGCTCAGCGGTCCCTTTTTCGGCACTTAGACTTGGTTTGACTTCGTCTAAGTCAAAAAGGTCTAAGTGCCGACTAGGCAACCTGTCAACTGTTTTGGTTATATGTGTTGTACGCCTAGGTGTAGGTCGGCCCACTGCCCGCCCTTTCCCCTCCTCTAAACACACCTCTTTTCTCTCTGTGCGTTTAGGGGCAGGGGAAATGCCTAAGCTGTTTTTAGATACGTCTAAAAACCAGCTTTAATTATGGGTCAGGCTTTAGTTATGGATCAGGCTTTTTGATTGTCCAAGTAGCCATTTAGGACACTTTTTAGACGTTTTTTTTTTTTTATTATTATGAACCCCTCAATATATAAATGGAAATGAGCTATTTTATTATTGATGGAAGAACATTTGTATGCTGATTTGTAGTTAAGTGTGCTTCTTTTGCCAAAATATTTTATTAAAATTTAAATAAATCATTACAATTGAATCATAAAATGATAATATATATCATATAATATATATAAAAAATATACTAATAGAATTTAAGTAATTAATTTAATTAAGTTAGGTCTATGAGTTTGTTCTGAATTCTATTATGCATCTTGTAAGGTACACCACCTAGATACTTGCGTTGTTCAAAAGTGTGAAGTGAGTTTGCTTCTAGAGATCATAGGGTATAATAACTTCAGGTGAACCTGAAGTTCTTTGTAATCAAGCTGGTGGTGTCCAGTAAAATTAGAAGGCTTTTGGCATCTTTCTGCCCCCATCTTCTTCATGCTTGGTGATTTTCTCTCTCCCTATCTAATACAGAATTGTCTCTTGTACTGACATTTCTATAAACAAACGTATTCTCTGTGTTGTCATGTTTTCCTATGCTTGATGTGAACCATTTTGGTCATAGCTCACTGCCCTGTGCTACATTGATCGGTCTGTCATCTCGCCACTCATCCTTATTTTACCACTTCACCTTCTGGGCATAATCTCGTCAGTCATACTTTTTAACATTCTCATGCACCCTTGCTCTTGCTTGGTCCTTGCCATGATCCACGTCCTCCTCTGTCACTTCTGTGTTGTAAATCTTGATACATGCGCTGCCAAAATTTGACACTGAGATGAGAAGTCAGACATTATCTCTCAAGCACCTGAGATGTTGGAACAAACCAAATGAAGGAAATCAGAAGATAGAAAGCTCAAGAATAATCTCCTTCATCTCAGTCAATCCTTCATGCCTAGGTCAGTTGCTCTCCTCTGTTTCACATGGTGTTGATAATGAGAGTGTTTGCTACCTTTCGTATTATATATTTTTGTAGGGAATAGGAAGAGAGGAGAGCGGATTTGTGCATGAGCTCAATATTGCACGGGTGTAAATGTCATCACAACTTGGCAGTATTAATGCTCAGTCATTAATTTCCTCCAGCATGCAGACAAACATTGTAGTGTACAAGTTTAAGAAATTTCAGCCCATTTCTTTTTAGCAATTTTTGCATGCACTTTTGTGACTCAGCCCCTAGGTGTTGTTGACAATTGCAGTACTGATTAGATTTGAAGCATTTCAAGAATCATCTTCTTGTCTGGGGGACACAAAACCTACAGATCGTGTACTTTCTTAGTAAATCCAGCAGGGTAAGGAAGTACCAGATTTACACAAGGTGCATTCCAAACTTGAAAATGTGACCTTATAGCTGGGTTTTGAATTTGAGCACATTGTATCATCTGACTAATAGGATCCGACAATCTCTCAGGCATGCCTAGGGTGTGGGCTGGCTGTGTTGTAATGGGACGGCCTAATCAGAACAAATGCATCCTGATTACATCTCTGGGAGCTTCAGTTACTTGGACCTCTGCTGAGTTTCTAATTTTTCTTAGGCATCAGGAACTGCTGAATTTATTTTAATACTGGCTTGGCACTAGTCCATTTCATTCAGGATTACCTTAATCACATATCGTATTGTTTTTCAAGAGAAGACATATGATATATATATATATATATATATATATATATATCCTATATAATAAAAAGCTAGCTGCGCATGCGCACTCCTATTTGCGTGTTCCGTGCGCTGTAGGTCTGTGGCCGAAGGAGTGTGCATGCGCGCATATATGTCACCAGCCAATCGCCTCCACAAGCCGGACCGCAGCCAGCCGCCGATCTCCGTTCCTCCTGCACCATGGCACGCCAGCCATGTCCCTGCCTCCCCCGCCGCCAGCCTCAGGCTCCTGAGGGCCGGCGGTGCAAGCCGCCCGGCCGGTGCTGAGGCCCCACCTCCCCGCTTCCGCCCTACACGGCGCCGCCAGACCCGGACAGCTTCCCACGAGGAAATAACAAAACGGCCCTACACTCACAGACCCGCGAGCAGGGTTGCCATGGAAACCCAGCCGGAATAACATGCAGTCGCAAGGGTCAGTGAGAGGGGATCAGGAGTTAAAGAGAGATTGAAAAAAACAAATAAACAACAGTGGACAAGGAGAGAGAGACACACAGACAGTCACAGAAGGACAGGGGGCTAAAGAGACAGATTGAAAAAATAACAAAACACAGAGGACAAGGAGAGAGAGACACACAGACACTCACAGAAGGACAGGGGGCTAAAGAGACAGATTGAACAAATAACAAAACACAGAGGACAAGGAGAGAGACACACAGACACTCACAGAAGGACAGGGGGCTAAAGAGACAGATTGAAAAAATAACAAAACACAGAGGACAAGGAGAGAGAGACACACAGACACTCACAGAAGGACAGGGGGCTAAAGAGACAGATTGAACAAATAACAAAACACAGAGGACAAGGAGAGAGACACACAGACACTCACAGAAGGACAGGGGGCTAAAGAGACAGATTGAAAAAATAACAAAACACAGAGGACAAGGAGAGAGAGACACAGGAAAAATATGACAAACAGACATACAGCAGCCAAGGAGACAGACATACTTACATACAGCGTCCAAGTAGACAGACAGAGAGACAGTGGGCAAGGAGACAGCAAAAAAAATACAAACAGCTAAGGAGACAAACAGAAAAAAATAAAAAATAAAATGCCCAAGGATAAATTCAGGAAAAAAAGACATACAGACATACAGTGGCCAAGGAGTTAGACTGCAAAAAAGACATACAGACATACAGCAGCCAATGAGACAGACAGACTGACTGCGACCAAGTAGACAATCAGCAAAGAAACACAAACACAGAAAGCAAAAAAAGAGAAACATACAGCGGTCAAGGAGACAGGCATGCAACAAATAGGAAAAATATAAAAACTTTTAATAAATCAACCATACGTGAAGAAGGAATAAAAAAAAAAAAAAGGAAGAGACACCTACAGGGAAACACAGGATCAAGAGCATACAGAGAAAACAGAAGTTTGCAGGAATCAGGAACATATAGAGAAAGGAGAGCAGAGACCCCTGCAAGAAGAGAAAAATAGCAGAGACTGGGGATGAGAAAGAGAGCAGAGATGCTTGCAAGGGGAAAAAGCTAAGCAGTAATGTTACAGCTTGAGAGTGCAGACTGAGGATGAAAGCAGAGACAGCGCTACACAGGGAAATGGAGGGAGGAAAGAGACAGAAAGAAAAATACAGACAGACATAAATTCTAGCACCCGTTAATGTAAGGGGCTTAACGACAAGTATATATATATACTAGTGTTAAAGCCCGTTACATTAACGGGTGCTAGAAAGCAGCCCCCTTTCCCTCTTCCCCTCCAGTTCCTCCCTGACTATCTCTCTGTGGCCCCCTTCTGTCTCCCATCCCCCAAGCAAAGATGTCTGCCTCCCAACACACCCCTCCCCCCAAAGCAGCCCCCTTTCCCTCTCCCCCTCCAGTTCCTCCCTGACTATCTCTCTGTTGCCCCCTTCTGTCTCCCGTCCCCCAAGCAAAGCTGTCTGCCTCCCAACACACCCCTCCCCCCAAAGCAGCCTCCTTTCCCTCTCCGCCTCCAGTTCCTCCCTGACTATCTCTCTGTTGCCCCCTTCTGTCTCCCGTCCCCCAAGCAAAGCTGTCTGCCTCCCAACACACCCCTCCCCCCAAAGCAGCCTCCTTTCCCTCTCCGCCTCCAGTTCCTCCCTGACTATCTCTCCGTGGCTCCCCTTCTGTCTTCTCCCCAAGCAAAGCTATCTACCTCCAGCACACCCCTCCCCCAAAGCACCCCCTTTCCCTCTCCCTGACTGTCTCTCCGTGGCCTCCTTTCTGTCTTCCCCACCAAACAAACTGTCTGCCTCCCAGCACACCCCTCCCCCAAAGCAACCCCCTTTCCCTCTCCCCCTCAAGTTCCTCCCTGACTGTCTCTCCGTGGCCTCCTTTCTGTCTTCCCCACCAAGCAAACTGTCTACCTCCCAGCATACCCCTCCCCCAAAGGAGCCCCCTATCCCTCTCCCTCTCTAGTTTCTCCCTGACTGTCTCTCCATGGCCCCCCTTCTGTCTTCCCCCCCAAGCAAAGCTGTCTGCCTCCCAGCACACCTCTTCCCCAAAGCAGCCCCCTTTCCCTCCCATCTGACCCTCCCTTCCCGCGGTGTGACTGGTTCCCTTAGTCCCTTGCCGCCCCCTTCCCGCAGTCTCGACAAACGTCCTGACTCCAGCAGCAGGCGCAGCACTCTAAACACGCTGCTTCATGGCCTTCTACTGCCGTGTCGGGCAGAGCAAATCAGAGCAGTAGCAGGCCGCGAAGCAGCGTGTTTAGAGTGCTGCAGCCGCTGCTGGAGACAGGATGTTTGTCGGGACCGCGGGAAGAGAAGAGGAGCGGCGGCAAGGGACTAAGGAAGCAGAAGGGAGGGTCGGATGGGAGGCTGAACGGGGGTTCGGGTGTGCCGGGGAGAGGGGCAATGACGACGATGACGACTTTTACAATTGGGGCCTTGACTCCCTTAATTCCGATCGAAGTTAGTTTTAAGTTCTAAGCCGCGGCAGTGGCTTCTCTCACGATCCCTGCCTGCGTCAGAAGCCTTCTCCGACGCAGGTGTGGCTTGTAAGAGGAGCCGCCGCCGTGGCTTAGAACTTAAAACTAACTTCGGTCAGAACATTACCTTGGGTTCTGCGATCGGGTCCTGTAAGGTCTGCCACTGCCTGGAGGAGCTGAAGAGCGGCTGACATCCGCCTTGGGGGGGGGGAGGGGGAGAGAGAGCTTTGCGCGCATGCGCACTCCTACCTGTGGTGCTCTACAGCGCACGGAAAACAGAACACGCAGATGGAGTGCGAATGCGTGGCTAGCGTTTTATTATATTAGATATATATATATATATACATACACAGTATACATATGAGGGTTGATTCATAAGTCATGGCAACTATTTTTTTTCTCTCAAAAATGCGCCAACACTGGAAATCTAATATATACGTTTGAAAGTGTGTGACATGTACTTCTTAATGTTGCCACCGGATGAGAGATGAGTGCAGCGGATTCTAGTAGGGGAGAAGCAAAAAACATGACATTTGAAATCATTGTTTTGTTAACAAACAATTAATAAATGTTTCACTAAACCAAGCACACAATCTGCTTGAGAGTGAATATGTTTAACTGTTAACATCCTTCAAAGCATTGTCATGTGGAACTATGGCCTTGTGCAACAGTTCTGGACATTTCTCCCTTACTGCACGATACAGATACAGATGGTACTGTAGAAATGACATGTAATACTGTGCATTCATAGTGTGTCCCTCAAGAACGGAATGGCACTCAAGACAACCTGGGAGACTACTTTGAAGGATGTTAAATTGTTTGTGCTTGTACATTGTTGTTCAGTACACTGCATGCCATAATAAAACGATGATTTCAAATGTCATGGTTTTTTTTTTACTTCTCTTCCACCAGAGACCATTACACTCATCTCTCCTCTGGTGGCAACATTAAGCAGTACATGTCACACACTCTCAAACGTATATATTAGATTTCCAGTGTTGGCACATTTTTGAAAGCAAAAAATAGTTGCCATGACTTATTTAAAAAATGTTGTAAATACATTTTTTGTGGAAGGGAATTTTGAATTCAGCTCATACCTTTTTCAGTAGTAGCTCAAGGCAACTTACGATGTTCTGTAGGTAGTTTGCAATCCAAGTTTGCACCTGCGGAAATGGAGGTTTATGTGAATTTCCAAGACCACAAGGAGTAGCAGTGGGATTTGAACCCTGGTTTCTTAGTCTGCTGCTCTAACCATTACATATGAATATAGGAGTTGTCTAGTTCAGTATCCTGTTTCCAACTGTTTCTAATGCATGTAACAAAAACCTGGCAGGATCCCAAAAAGTAGCAAAAATCCATGTTATTTATTCCCAGGGATAAACACTGGCTTTCCTCAAGGCTACCTTAATAATGATTTCTGGATTGTTCTTCCAGGAATATAAGAACATAAGAGTTGCCATACTGGGACAGACTGAAGGCCCATCAAACCCAGCATCCTGTTTCCAACAGTGGTCATTCCAGGTCACAAGAGCCTGGCAAGATCCCAAAATAATTTGTCCAAATCTTTTTTAAATCCAGCAATGCTAACTGCTTTTACAATCTGTTTGCATTTACCATTCCACTCTACTCTGGATTTTATAGATCTCTGTCACGTCTCTGCCATCACTTCTCCAAGCTAAAATACCTTTCCTCTTATGAGTTATTTTATACCCTTTATCATTTTAGTCGCCCTTCTCTGTACCTTTTCTGATTTCACTGTGTATATTGTTTCTTTGAGTGGGCCAATTCCCATGCCTAACTTTATGCTTCAGACTTCCACCAGCTGAAACCTATTGTAGACGCTAGCATACAAGTTAGGTGTGCTGAGGATCAGTAGCGTACCAAGGGGGGGGGGGGCTGGGAGGAGATCCGCCCCGAGTGCACGGCTTGGGGGGGTGCACAGCCGGCCAGGTCCTCCTGCCCTTCTTTTTCCCCGGTCCACGCTCGGGGCTCGCGCCTGCCTGGTCTTGTGCCGCCGCCCAAATGGCGCTGTTGGTTCTCGCGAGACTCGCGGGAGTTGATGGCACCATTCGAGCGGCAGCACGGGACCAGGCAGGCGTGCTCGGGACTCGCATCTGACTCACTTCCGGCGCAGATGGGGGAGCCTGCCGATGCAACGCTGGACCGAGCTGAAACCGGGCAGCATGAGACCAGGCAGGCGCACTCGGGACTTGGTCTGACTCACTTCCAGCGCAGATGGGGGAGCCTGCCGATGCAGCGCTGGACCGGGCAGCACGAGACCAGGCAGGCGCGCTCGGGGCTCACACCTGCAGATGGGGACTTGGGCGGCTGTCCAGCAGGGGAGGCTGCCGATGCAGCGCTGGACCGCCAAGATTGCATCAAGGTACCGGGAGGGGTGAGGGGTGAGTGGATGTTTAAAATACCAGGATAGCCATCTAGGGAGGGAGGGAGGGATTTTAAAAAGTACAGGGGGTATGATTAAAAAAGGTACTGGGGTACATAGGGGGATGATTTAAGGTACTGGCGGGGGGGGGTATGGAGGGATGATTTAGGGTACGTGAGGGGTATGGGGCCAGCCAGCCTGTCTGTCACTAGGCCACTAGGCGTGCCTGCCCTGTGCCCTGCCTACCACTAGACCACCAGAGGGGGGACAGGGTACAGAGCCTGGCAGGAAGGGGGGACATGGTGCTGACAAGGAGTATGGCACAGAGCCTGTCAGGGAGAATTTGGTTCAGAATGTTGTTGTTTTTTTTCTTGTTTTCCTCCTCTAAATCTAGGGTGCGTCTTAAGGTCAGGTGTGCCTTATGCCCCCAGTGCCTCCTTCCCGTGTCCTTAGTGCCCCCAGTGTCTCCTTCTTATGTCCCCCACTGCCTTCCAGATTTTGTCCACCCCCAAAGCCAGCCTGCCTGCCTACCTATCTCCCTCCTTCCCTGCCGCGCTAAAGCCAGCCAGCTTGCCTGCCTACATCCTTCTCTCCCTGCCACAGAAAAAAAAGCGCCTCTCTCCTTCCTTTCCCCTGATCTGCGCCGCTGCAATCATACCTCCCGCTGCAATCTTACCTCCGCCGACAATACGTCTTCTTTCCGACGTCAATTCTGACGTTGGAGAGGACATTCTGGGCCAGCCAGGCAGGCTGGCCCGGAACGTCCTCTCCATCAGAATTGGCTGACAATACGTCTTCTTTCCGATGTTAATTCTGACGTCGGAAAGAAGACGTATTGTCGGCGGTGATTAGCAGCAGCAACGGGAAGGTAAGATTGCAGCGGCGTGGACAGGGGGAAAGGAAGGAGAGAGGCGCTTTTTTTCCCCGCGGCAGGGAGAGAAGGATGTAGGCAGGCAAGCTGGCTGGCTTTAGCGTGGCAGGGAGGGAGGGAGATAGATAGACTGGCAGGCAGGCTGGCTTTGGGGATAGACAAAATCTGGAAGGCAGTGGGGGGACATAAGAAGGAGGCACTGGGAGCACTATGGACACAGGACGGAGGCACTGGGGGTACTATGGACACAAGACGGAGGCACTGAGGGCACTATGGACATGAGAAGCAGGCACCGGAGGCACTAAGGACACAGGACGGAGGCACTGGGGGCACTAAGGACATGAGAAGGAGGCACTGGGGGCACTAAGGACACAGGACGGAGGCACTGGTGGCACTATGGACATGGGAAGGAAGGAGGGAGGGAATAGAAAGGGACAATTGTTGGGCCTGAGTGCAGAAAGAAAGAATTGAAAGAAAGGATACACAGTCAATTAATAAATGTCCCCTTTTGATGAAAAAAATAAATGGTCACGTTACCTCTGACTTACTTTCTTTGCAGCAGAGTCGGCAGCCGCGCTGAGGTGCAGGAAGGTCCCGCGATGACTCGTCTGCCGGTTCTGCTCCGGAAGAAATAAGTTACGTCGGAGGGGGTGGACCCGGCAGACGCAGTCATTGCGGGACTTGCCACAACTCCCTGCGTCTGCTGGGTCCACCCCCTCCGACGTAACTTACTTCTTCCGGAGCAGAGCCAGCAGAAGAGTCATCTCGGGACCTTTCAGCATGCAGCTGCCAAGTCCGCTCCAGAGCAAGTACGTCGGAGTGGGGTGGACTGGCAGCCAGCAGCTACAGTCATCGTGGGACCTTGCTGCATGAAGGGAGAGAATGGAGCAGGATTGCTGGAATGGAAGAGTGGTGGAGGGAAAGAAAGGGGGCAGAGTGATATGGAAGGATGGTGCTGATGGAATTGATGTACAGAGAAAGGGGAGAGACATAAGGGGGAAGGATATTGGAGGGAAAGAAAGGGGGCAGATGCTAATTTAAGAGGGGTAGATGGAGAGAGAAATGGCAGACATTGGATGGTAGTGGGGAGCCTATGCTGGATGGAAGTGCAGATGGGAGAGATAAGGGAGCAAATGCAGGAAGGAAATGGGAGGAGAGAAAGAGGGGAGCAGACATTGGATGGAAGTGCATGATGGAAGGAGAGGATAAATAAAAGGAGGGCACATGATGGGGAGAAAAGGATTGAGTTAGGGAAACACTGGAGGGGTGAGGGAAAGAGGTGACAAGCTTTAGGTAGACAGTAAAAAAGGACATTGATGAGAGGGTAGTAAGAACATAATCTAGACAGATGCAGAAAATAAATTGAAAAGGAAAATGAGGGAAAAAATAGAAAGGGATTGCAAAGGACAGGTGTGGGAGAGGGAAGGAGAGGAGAGAGATACCAGACCAATGGGGGTGAAAGGAGAGATGGAAAGGGGAGGCATACAGTTTCTGGAAGGGGCATAGAAGGAGAGAAGATGCCATATAGGGGAAGAGAGACGGCAGACAGTGGATGGAAGGAAGAGAGTTACAAGAAGATGAGGAAAGCAGAAACCACAGAAGACAAAGGTAATAAATATAGAAAATTTTTTTCTGCTTTAGGAGACATGTGTCACTGTTTCTGTGGTGTTGCATTGTTAGCAGAGTCCAGCATCTTACTGGTTCAATTTAACCTTTGTCTATGTATTTCTATTTTATCCCCCCTTTTACAAAACTGTGGAGCTTTTTTTAGCGCCAGCCGTGGTGGTAGCAGCTCTGATGCTCAGAATTCTATGAGCGTCAGAGCTGTTACCACTGTGGCTAAAATCCACACTACTGTTTTGTAAAAGAGGGAGGGGTTAGTTTGTGATTATATGTTCCATACTAGGCGAAGGTGTTTTCTGTGTGTTCGAAAGACATGGTTTTCTGTTAGGATTGATGGTGTAGGATTGATCTGTACTAGTCTTGCTTGTTTAGTTTTACAATGGGTGTATTGATGTCTAAGGATCATACATAATAAGATGCTGCCTTTTCCTAGGTACTCATATGTGACGTGTGGCTTGTTACTAAAAATCATGTTTTTTGTACAGATGGGGGGGTGTCAAAAAATGATGGGCCCCGGGTGTCACATATGCTAGGTACGCCACTACTGAGGATATATTCTATAATTCTGTGTGCAATTTGTTGGAATACTCCTGCTGACACACCCATGGTCATGCGTCCTTTTGAATTATATGCTAGTAGAGTTAGGCGCCATGTGTTATAGAATACCACACAACCAGATGCATGCACAAATTTTAATGAATGCCAATTAACGTCAATAAACGGTTGTTGACACCCAATTATTGATGTTAACTGTGCATGTGATATAATTTGTACATGTCTTGGGTGCACAATTCTGGGCGCCATATATAGAACCATGGTAATATAGCAAGATGTGGTCACACCTTAGAGCAATACAGAGGTATTCGGATATTCTTAATTCTCTATTCCTTTGCTTATAATTCCTAACATTCTATTTGCATTTTTGGTCAGAAGATTTCAACATATCAATGATGACACCATGATCCTTTTCCTGGGTAGTGACACATAATATGGAATCTAGCATCACATGGATATAATTTGGATTTTTCTTCCCTACACTATGTGCATCACTTTGCACTTGTCCACATTAAATTTCTTCTGTCATTTGGATGCAAAGTCTTCCAGTATACCAAGGTCCTTCTGCAATTTCTAACAATTTGCATACAATTCAAACAACTTTGAATACTTTTGTATCATCTACAAAAGTGATCACTCATTCCCATTTCTACATCATTTATAAACATGTTTTAAAAAACTGGTCCCAGTACAAATCCATTGCATGAATTGGGCCATTTATAACCCTACTCTTTGTTTTCTATCTTTTAACTAGTCCCCAGTGCACAAGAGGTCACTGCTTTCTATCCCATAGCTTATTAATTTCCTTAGGAGTTTCTCATGAGAGACTTTATTAAAAGCTTTCTGAAAACATGAATGCCACCAAAAGTTGAAATTAAAATGGAAAGATCATTAGCTGTACAAAATGGAAATTATAAGACTTTTATTAAAATATGGGAGCCATTGACATCTTTTTGTGATGTTTAAACACCAGTTTTTCTATTGAAATATACACCATAAATAATAGAGAGGAGAAGGGTTCTTATTATATTGCTTATTTTAATAATAATAATAATAATAGGGAAGTGGGGTGGGATATGGGTTTATATATACAATTTATGTTTTTCTTGATAGATTTACATGTGATGTTTTCAATATTATTTATGGTCGTATTTGTACACTTGTTAAAAGTTTGAAAATGAATAAAGATTATTAAAAAAAAAAAAAAAAAAAAAAGCTTTCTGAAAATCTAGATATACTATGGAACTCATTTTCAAAACAGAAAAAAATTCCCAAAAATGGCATAAAGGAGCAGATGGATGTTTTTCTCATCAAAATATCCAAATAAGAATATTCAAAAATCATTTTATAGATGGTATTCTATGCTGTTCATCTGCAATGCATTTAAATCTCAAGGAGGCATGTTGGAGGTGTGATTTGGGAAGGACTAGGGTAGGCTTATGATGTGGATTTTTTCCTGTAATAATGGAACATTGTAGAAAACGTCCAGGGCAAAAGTTGGACATTTGAGACTAGGCCTGATTCAATAATGAATAAGTGCCAAAAAGGTACCCATATCCCACTCTAACTAGTACACTTGTGGTGGAACATTTGAGCCTTCCAAATCCACCCAAAACTTATTGTACCTACATATAGTTGACATCTGCAGGCAAAAGGGTATTATTGTGTACAGTTGGGTATAGTATGTTTTGGGTAGGGTTTGGAGGGCTCACCATATAAGAGGATCATAGTGAGGTGTGTACTTGGGATATTTTATGTGAATTTCACTGCTGGGATGGCTGTGTGGCCAGTCTACTAAGAACACTAGCTCTCCTACATCCCAATGGCTTGTTTAATGCATTTTTCTTTTGGACTTTTTTCTTTCAAAAATGTTTCAAAAAGATAAGATATACTGAGCACAAACACATCTAAGAAATGGCCATTTTAAAAACGAAAAGATAGATGTTTTGAAAATGGTCATATTTGCTACTGGATTTTTGAATGTTTTTCGCAAAACATCCAAATTCAGATCTAGACATCAAATTGAAATTGTCCCTCCACATCATTTAGGTCACCTTTAGCCACACGCTTATTCAAACCTTCAAAAAATGTAACAGATGGGTGAAGCAATCATCGTCCATGTGGCATTATGTTATTGTCTTTATAATGCAAAAAAATGTGAAAAAACACTATTTATTATGTTTCCTAAGTATATCGTACTCTCAGTAACAATTAGATTCCTGAGCATTTTTGTTGTTAATTGTACAGGATTTCTCCAATATTCTCATGTTGACAAAAAGAAACAATAGATTGAATGTTAAAACAGAAGTGAAGAGAGAATTTTTCAATGTTTCATTAAAAGAGATATAAGTATTTGGTCATATTGTGAATGAGGAAATAGTGCTATTAAAATGTTTTCCTGTGCTTTTTCCTTATACTGTAATAATAGGCCCGCTGAACAAATTTAGCTCACAAATATGCCTTATGAATAATACTATGAATAATACATTTAAAAAAAAAAAATTATCAGTTCCTTAGCATAAAATTGAAAATCTTCTATTGAAGAGCATATCTGATGAAGGCATAAAAATTGTCTTATTAGTTTACCAGCTTTCAGTGTATACTGTACAGGTGAAAACTCTCACAATGCAAATGCACATTTCTGTCCACTGGTTTCCAACATAAAGTCATTTTACACATACTACCATCTTTAACAATACAAACATCCAAAAATTATATATGATCCAAATGATATTGATCAGTAAATTGAAGATGACTATTGCAAGTGTTAATTCACTCTATAAATTCTTTCAGTTTGACCTCAGTACTTGTCCCTATGAAGAAAAACATCATCAAGAAATCTCCAAATTGGTACCAAACATTAACTATTGTAACATGAGGTTCAATATTTTCTGAATTGAATATTTTTCTGTGCAAATTTATATCGCTTGATGCAAACTTCAAAACTTCAAAAAAATATAAAAATGGACCTCTTCCTGTCATGCTCACTTGATCCCTAGCAGAGCTCCTAAGGGGTACTTTTATCAAGCCGCGGTAGCGGGGTTAGCGCATTGGACATTTCATCATGCGCTAACCCCCGCGGCCTGCAAAAAAACTAGCGCCTGCTCAATGCAGGCGATAGCGGCTAGCGTAGCAGGTGATTTAACGTGCGGTATTACACGCGTTAAACCCCTACCGCAGCTTGATAAAAGGACCCCTATGTCTTTAAGGCAACAATGTTTTCCTCATATCATTTGCTTTGTTTATCCTAATTACATTGTAATTATAAATTTAATTTTTGAAATTAGAAACCAAATAATTGCTTTGTCTTTTTTTCCAGCCACACTTGCCAGTAGCTTATAAGGAAGAAAACAATTGTGCTTCCTTTCAAGGTCAATTATGCAGAGCCATAACCAACCTCTCATTATAAATCAATCTGTATGCTTGTTTCTTGGGACAAGTCCGCCCTGCACTATCCTTGGCACTTTGGCTCATCCTTGTTGTTCTGTAATATAGAATCAGGGAGAATATTGTTAGGTACTATCTTGGAGCACTAGAGACTCTGTTGTTTTGCTTTCAACCAAATCAGCAGCCTTGTTTTCAGAACAGAATGTCATCTTTGTAGCTAACAGTTTCCTTTTTGGTGAGAACTGATCTCGTTTGTACTGTTAGAGGCTGTAATAAATGTCGCCTGCTCGGTTGGACTGAACCAAAACAAGATAGTGTTTATAGGCAATTGGAAATACAACTTGCTGACACTTGAACTTTGAAAAATGTAACCAAGATAACTTACTGGCAGCTGGGGCAGGTCACATTCTCAGCCTCGAACCTGAACCTCAGCCTCCCATATGAGTCTAAGGTCAGATGCACCCACAGCTGCATGTATGTATGCTATCATCTTTCAGTCATGCTTAAGAAATGTAGATACAAATGACATAAAACACCAAAACCAGAAAGGATGTCAATATAGTATCTTCAAAAATATGCATCCAATAATCTACCCAGCACTACACACCGAATCAATACCTTCAAACCCCAATCATACCCAAAATTGGAGAAAAGACTTCATTGTCAAATAGGGGTGTCCTCAAAAATACAACTCCCACATAGACAAACCTGCCTCAATATGCAATCATTTTTACAATAGGCGATGAAGATGGATAATTAACGCTCATTTCCCTGACAAAGCTTTTTGCGAAACAGGGAGCCCTGTTGGAAATTGTGGTGACATTGTGCAGGCAGTGATGATTCAGTGGCCGTTCTGCACTTTGCTCATGCTCTACTTTGCGGGGTTATCCTGCTTCTATAGCCCAGCACTACGAAGACTACTTTTTCAGATAAGTATGATAACATTTTGATATCTATATTTATACAACTGTGAATGAATTAAGAAGAGTAAATTTTTCCACTTATCTTTGGAGTTTTTTGACCGAGGATGTGTCTTCTTGTCTCAATGATTGCATATTGAGGCAAGTTTGTCTAGGTGAGGGTTGTATTTTTGAGGACACCCCTATTAGACACAGGTCTTTTCTCCAATTTTGGGTATGATTGGGGTTTGAAGATATTGATGTGTGTAGTGCTGGGTAGATTATTGGATACAAATGACATGTCATAGATGGAATATGTTTTTCCAATCGGAAAAGTGGGCAATTCTATAAAGTAGATGCTTATATTTGTGTACCAATCAATGCATAAATCATTAGAACAATGGCATTTACATGCATATGTGTGCACATATGTTTGTAAATGGAAAAATCGTGTCTAAGTGCTATTCTGTAAATATGTACATATCTTACATATCCTATATTTTACCAGTAGGCGTACATGTAGGTAGAGCCTGGGTGAAGCATGGGCATAACTCTCAATTATAGAGTACTATAAGTTATGTGGATATCTTTGGCAATTAGGCACAAGCACTTATGCAATCTCTATGACTGGAACAAGTACTAAATTATAGGCACATACATTATAGGCACATACATGTCCAGTTACACTAGTATTTACTCAATCAAAAATTTCAAAGACTAGGGGACATCAAATGCATTTACATTGTTTAAGAGATCAATCTACCTGCTTTAAATATCAGCAGCAGTAGAAAAACAACTGCTTTTACATACAAGCAGCAGCGAGACCTACCGCAACCACCAAGAGCCCACAGACCCGATCCTGCCAGGAGTGTGAACTCCTCCCCCTGCAGTCCATTGGAGAGATCAATCTGCCTGCTTTTAAATATCAGCAGCAGTGGAGATCAACTGCTTTTACACCTAAGCAGCAACGAGACCAGCCACAACCACCGAGAGCACACAGACCAGATCCTACCAAGAGTGTGAACTCTTCCCCCCATGCAATCCGCTAAGAAGATCGACTGTCGGCTCCGGGCGGCTTTCCCGCAGAGGAGAGAATCCTGCATTCACCGTGGGCCTCATCTGGGGCAGCCTCCTTGGAGCGGCTGGGGCACGGGCAGTGTGTCTGGGAGGGAATGCATGGATGGGAGAACATCACAGGGGAGGAGACATAGGCATCCTGGGACTGTCTGCCAAGTCTCTTCCCGGAAGAAGCCCTTTCTGGAAACGTCAATCGCTCCTCCTAAACTTACTTGCTCCACTTCATCACTGACGCTGAAACCGTGGATTGAAGACAAAGTTTTATTTTATTTTTCTTTCCAGCTTATGATTTATCTTTAATCTTATCTATTGTTTTACCTTTTGTCTTTGTTTTGTTCTATTTCTATCATTTAAATTTCTCCAGAATTCTACTGTTCAACGGCTCCCCCTTCTGCTTCTATTCCTTTCTCTCCTCTCTTCTACCTTCCAAAGTATTTAGATCAATGCTGTCTTGTTAAAATGTTTATTTTATTTTTATTTTTCCTCTAACTCTACTTTTCACTTCTCTATTACCCTCCAGGTACTTTAGTTAGATTGTGAGCCTTCGGGACAGTAAGGGAATTTTTCAAGTACCTTTCTTATTTCTAATCTTAATGTATATTTTCTGTAAACCGCTTAGAACCTAACGGATGTAGCGGTATATAAGAAATAAATTACATTACATTACATTACATAGAAATACCTTTAAAAACAATAGGTGGAAATATTTTTTCACTCAAAGAAAAGTTAAGCTCTGGAACTCATTGCCAGAGGATGTGGTAATAGTAATTAAAGAAGATGGGTTTAATAAAGGTTTGGACATGTTCCTGAAGGAAACGCCCGTAGTTTTTCTATTGAGACAGACATGGGAAGCCACTGCTTGTCCTGGAATCAGTAGCATGGAGTGTTGCTATTATTTGGGTTTCTGCCAGGTACTTGTGACCTGGACTGGCTACTGTTGGAAACAGAACAACATTGGGCTAGCTGGACCATTGGTCTGACCCAGTATGGCTATTCTTACATTATTCTATAAAGAAAAGTAGGCATCGACTTTCCTTTATATAATAAGTATCACATATGAAGGGGTGCTGAAAAGTTCTCAGCCCAACCAACTTCTTAAATTCTCAGCCTTATTTTGCCAGTGTAGTGAAAAGAGTGTTATTTTATTTCATTAAGTGCCAGTTTGCAGAAACAAAATTCTATGTTTTGACTTTGTTTCAGATCATTGATTGAACCATATCCACCTCATTCTCTTCTTGGTTGGAATGAGAACTTTTCAGCCCCTCCTCATAGACACCTGGTTATAGAATTGCCACCAATGTGTCTCCTGTGTAACAGAAAGTCTGTTCTAGCTCCTCTTTCTCCATTTTAAGAGGCCACATACATAAACAGCTTACATGGAAGAATATCCCCTGGATTCTATATAGGTTTCCCAAGATTGCGTGTACAAATTTTGACATGTAGGGCATACACAAATGAGTTAATGAGGTTTCAACAATTAATAATTGTAACTAATTGGCGTCAGTTTGGATTTGCACACACATATGGCCTAGCTGCTATTCTATAATATTTGTGCCAAAATTCAAAATCAGCATTGTTCAAAGTACTTAAGTAAAAGAAAACAAAGATTACTTAAGGAAAAGTAATCAAGTCATTGTATAATATATTACTTTGTGAGTAAAAAGTAAAAGTTCTACAACTACAATGAATGCAACTATTGTTAACATTTTAAATCCCAACAACTTTATTGCTCTGAAATTTAATCCACTTTGCACTTAGTAAAATTTATGCTAATCCCCTTATCCTTTCTTTGTGAATTTATGCTAGTCCCAACAATATTTTTAAATCATGCCTCACAGCAGAGGTGACGATAAAAGAGGAAGAAACTACAGGTCTAAAGCAGAAATATTTTATTTATTGATCTGACATGCCCATGTTTCAGCATTACACCTGCATCAGGGAACTTGTAGATGTTTTGTAATATAAAATACCAGCAATTGCCAAGCAGGTGGTTGCACACAATAAAATACAACAATATGAACGTTGGACAGGCTTGAGATCTTTTAGTGGTTGCTGTCAGTGAATGCTGTTTTTGACACTGGGCACATTATATTTTCAATGTTGTATTTTCTTGTGTGGTGTATTGTCCTTGGAGTTTTCTGCAGAGGATTTCTTCTATGGTGTGCTCCAAATCATGCACACCACAGCTGTTCATGGATCATTACAGATGTGGTGCTACTTACCTGTTAAGCTGCTAGTCAAAGATACTTAAGCACAGTGGCGTACTGAGGGGGGCAGGGGGAGGTCTGCCCCAGGCGCTGTCTTGGTGAGGGCGCAGGCACCCATTCTTCTCTCTGCCCCCCCCCACTCCTTCCCTGAGCCCCCACTGCCACGTGTGTGTACCACTTCCCTTCCCCCATACCTCTATAATGGTCCTGGGGCAAGCAGCAACCCCAGCCTTCAAAAACATTACACCATCTACTTTCCACACCGACTTATTGCATCCTAAAATATTATTTATTAGAAAAAGAAGTTACTACTTTACTACTATTTAATATTTCTATAGCACTGATGGGCATACACAGGGCTGTACATTTTGACATTAAACAGACAGTCCCTGTTTGGAAGAGCTTACAATCTAACTTGGACAGACAGACATGACCTAAAGGGTTGGGGATGCAGAACCCAAAGTGAGAAGAGTTAGGGGTTGAAAGCAGTCTCAAAGAGGTGGGCTTTTAACTTGGACTTGAACACTGCCAGAGAAAGAGCCCGCCAGAGGGATTCTGGCAGTTTCTTCCAGGCATACAGCGCAGCAAGACAGAAAGGATGGAGTCTGGAGTTGGCCGAGGAAGAGAAGGGCACAGATAGGAGGGACTTACCCATTGAGTGGAGCTTGGGAGAGAGAACATAGGGGGAGAGAAGTGAAGAGAGATAATGAGGGGCAGCTGAGTGAATGCATTTATAGGACAGTAAGAGGAGTTTGAATTGTATTCAGAAATGGGTGGAAAGCCAATGAAGTGACTTTAGGAGAAGTGTAATGTGAGTATAGTGACTCTCACGGAATATGAGTCCTGCAGCCATATTCTGAATGGATTGAAGGGGAGAAAGATGGCAGAGTGGAAGACCTGAGAGTAGCGAGTTGCAGTAATCTAAGCTTGGGGTGATGAGGGAGTGGATAAGGGTTGGATTTTGGTAATATTATAGAGGAAGAAGTTTTAGTTTTAGTGATATGTGGTATCTGGGTGGGGAAGGAGAGAGAGGATTCAAAGATGACCCCGAGAATGCAAGTAGACAAGACAGGGAGGATGAGAGTGTTGTCCACAGAGACAGAGAATGGGGAAAGTGGGGAGGTAGTTTTAGGCGGGTAGATGAGCAGCTCCATTTTAGTTATATTCAGTTTTAGATGGTAGTGAGATATCCAGGCAGCAATGTCAAACAGACAGGCTGAGACTCGGTTGCAGTAGAGATGTCCATTGTGGAGAGGTAGATCTGTGAGTCATCAGCATATAGGTGATACTGGAAACCATGGGAGGAGATCAGCGCTCCAGCAAAAACAGCGTATCAAGGAGCAGTCGGTGATCAACAGTATCAAAGGCGACAGATAGATCGAGAAGGATGAGGATAGAGTAGAGGCCTTTGGATTTAGCCAGGAACAGGTCATTGGAAACTTTAGTAAGGGTGGAATGCAGTGTGCAAAAGCCTGTCTGAAGCGGATCAAGAATAGCTTGGGCAATGGCGTTGAACTTAGATAAGAAGAGGAGAGAGAATGGGGCAATAGTTGGAGGAGCATGTGGGGTCTAATGAGGGTTTTTTGAGGAGGGGTGTGACAACAGCATTTTGGAGAGCACCAAGGACAGTCACAGTGAAGAGTAACATATGGGAGGGATGACAGCGGGAGAGAGAACGCTGAGTAGGTGAGCGGGAATTGGATCAGAGGAGCAGGGGCTTGGAGGATGAGAGAAGATATGCGGTTTCCTCTTCAGTTATCTCAAATAATTTGTTTAAGTAGAGGAAGCTTTGAACTTCATTCAAACTCCTTATAACATAAACTCCTAACCATGGCCAAGCATGATTTCACCCTGGTCATAGGCTTTCTCAAGGAAAATGTATAGTATCAAGCAACCCTAGCACAAATGTACAAATGGTTTTAATTAGGTAAAGACTCAGTGGCTTTTTTTTTTTTTGTATATATCAAAATGGCAATCCCCTCTACCACCATTGTAATCAGTGACGTTTAATACCTACATGTGCCCACAGCAGGATGACATTAGGTCTTATGGATTTAAGCAGCAGTGCTAAGCAGATAACTTTCAGATCTATTGTCAGCTGAAGGGGCCCTACATTAAGTGTCATGTGGCCCATGGAAATAAAATAGGACACACATTTAGCTTGCACTACTGTCTATTAGTGCACACTAAACTTTAGTAAAGGGACACCTTAACAAGTATTTGCTAACCTCTTCCAGTTGCATGAAGGTCAGTGAGTTATCTCAATTTTCTCCAAAGAGAAAGATTTTGTATATTGACAGAACTTCAGATATTATCTGAAAGGGAGGAACCGAGATGGTGGAATGAGCAGTGATGAGTGTCTATCTTTTCTATGCTGGCCTGTTTTTTTTACCTCATTGAATCCATGCCATATACCAAGCACATGAGTAGTGAGAATTGGTCCCCTGTCAGCAAAGCACTGAGGCCCAGATTCTATAAACAGCACCTTAAATTAGGCGCTGGGAGGTGTCCTACCGACACCTAACAAGTTGAAAATTCTGTGTAAAAAAAAGCATTTAAAATAAAAATGTAGGCGCCTACTGGTACCTAATAAAATGGTACCAGAATCACATCTACGGAGGTGTTATATGATGCCTAATGCCACTGTAGGCATGGCTAATGGTGGGCCGCACTATATAACAATGGTGATTCCCTTTATTCTTACAGAGGCATTCAGGCTCATATTGTCTAAATCAGGGGTGTCCAACCTGTGGCCCGAGGGCCATATGCGGCCCCGTGAAGTATTTTGTGCAGCCCTGGTCAAGGGCGATGCAGTGTTTTCCTCTGCTGCCCCTGGGTGTTTACCGTTTTGCCAGCTCCCTCCTCTGTCTTGCTGCAGCGTTTGCGTGTTTGTGCGGCCCCAGAAACATTTTTTTCAGCCATTGCGGCCCAGGGAAGCCAAAAGGTTGGACACCCCTGGTCTAAATGGTGCTGATATCAGTGGCTGCCGAAAAAGTGGCTGCTGATCACGTTATGGCACCGTTTAGAGAATCGCATCTCTGTGAAAGATAAGTGCCAGAAATGTAGGCCAGTGTTTTCAAGGCCTACATTTCCAGCTCCTATCTTTGCCACGAATCACACTTATGTAGGTGCTTTACAGAACCTAATGCCACACAGCTGGTGTTAGCGACACCTATAGTGGTGTTAGGCGCTGGTAGGTGCCTCTGGAGGTGTGATTCTGGCACCTTTTCTGTAGGCGCTGGTAGACACTTTAAATTTAACATTGATTGCCAGTTCAATTGGCATTTCTCAATTAACTTAGGCTGAGGCTGCTACCATTACCCACTTGCAAGGCCTCACTGCTTTGGAAGTACAAAGAAGCACAGGATGGAACAGTAAAAAAAAGGAAGAAGGATGGCAGTGGTAGAGGTTTCCTGAAGTGTTTTTGACACCATGTACAGCATGGAACTCTAGGCAGCCACTTGTGCTGCCTATGTCACACAAAAGCTGCCCTGGAATCCCCCTATGCAGGCACACACATGCTAACTTCATATGACTCGTACATGCCAATTGTAGCAGCATCTGAATTCTGACCCACTTTTTGATGGTGTCTTGTTTGAGAGAACAGTGACACAAACCCAACCCAATCAGAGGACTATTAAACAGGAATTGTATTGAGATTTTGGGCAATTTGTGATCCTAGAGTATAGAATTTATGTTGAAATATAAATTGCTTTCTACTCCAAGACTACATTTTGCATTCATTAGTTTATTTTTCTAAGAAAACTTGTATAACTAGGGGCACTTATAAATTGCCGCAGACATGCGAGCTTCCTGTTTCTGTTTGCTTTGCGTTCACGAAAACGAATAATTTTGTAAAGAATCTGTATCCATTAATAGACTGACTTTCTTATGAAACAAAGACTGGAAAGTTTATTCTACAGTAATTGATAGATTGTTTAAAATGCATTTCACTCTCCTTGCAGAAACCTTTAGACTACCGTATATGAGAAAAGGGGAATAGCAAAAGTAATGGCATTTGGCTCCCACACTGTCTTTATCAGACAAGGTTCTCTCTTATCATAGTATGCCTGATGTTTTATTTTAGCCTATTACAAGTTTTTACACAGGAAGTACAATAATGACCTAACAATGCCACCACAAACTAACTGATAAGAAGCAACACATTTCTTTACCTCATAAACATTCCCATAAGAACTTCTACCATTTCTCTTGTGGAATCCTTCAAACCCGTAATGTCATGATATTGAACAGGCATAAGGAGAAGCATTACCACCACAGAAAAAAAAGAAAAAGTGGTAGAAATCAAGAAAAAATCAGGGTAGGATGTTAGAGACCTTGTAACATACACCATAGAATAAACTATAAGACAACCATTTAGTGATAATGGATGAACAACCTAGACTAATCCAAATATAATGAATTGGGAATTGTACTGAAAGTAAGTTCAAATGGAATCCAAATGAGTTTTCAACAAAGAAAGCCCACCAGATGTCACAGTGAAATGATTCAACTAAATTACTATGAAGTGCTCAGAACCTTAATGGTAGAAAACACATCCGGGGACGCGCCTCTCATAGTCTTTCACTTCACTTTATAGTACTGTTATGCTACTTTACTGCTCCAATACACAATTTCACAAGAAAGATGCAAAAAAAATGTCATATATAACGTAAACAGTGCTGCTTTGGTTTAAATAGGACATGTTCCAAAAAAATGGAGGAAAAGCCTCAGACTGAAGCCCTCCCACCACCACAGTGGTGGTCCAAGGTGGTTGGGTGATAACCTCACTGGCAAAAAACCTGCCCTGCCCCCACCTGAGCTGGCCAAAGTTGCGTGGGTTAAGTGTGGGCACTGGGGCTGGAGAAGGGAAGGACTTCGGGGGGCGGGGCGGGACGGACATGTCAGAATCCTGCACCTCCCCATCCATGGCTCCCCGCTGCCATGGTGAAGGTGGCTGCAGCTCCTGGGCACTGGGGTGGCTGGCTGGGAGAGGGCCTATTCCCCCTGCCAAACCACTTGGCAAGAGCTGGTTGGTGCTGCTGAGGTCAGGTTAGTGGGGGTGGGGGAGGGGGAAAGGCTTGGTGGGTGCTGGGACTTGGCATACATGTGACAGTTGGGGGAGGAAAGAGAGGAGAGTCAATTTGGATCACAGGTTAGGCAGGGGTGGGCTTGGGATTGTGGGGGACAGCTAGGGGGAAGGGAGAGGGAAGTGGCAGGCAGGCCAGGGTGAGGAGCAGAAAGAGTGAGAGCTAGCATGAAGGGAGAGAGGGAAGTGACAGGGAGAGGGGGGGGGCACAAAATAGCAAAGACAAGTAAGCAGACAGAGGACGTTCCGGGCCAGCCAGGCAGCGATTGGCTGGCCCGAAATGTCCTCTTCGACGTCAGAATTGACGTCGGGAAGAAGGCTTCCGGGTTCGAGTAGTGGCAGCAGAGGAGCAGCGGTGGTGGACCTAAATCGGGCCTGGAGGGAGGCTTTTTTTTTTTTGGGTGCGGCAGGGGAGGGACAGGAAGCAATCGTCTGTCCCGTTGTCCCCGCGCACAGCTTCCGGACGCTGTCTCTGAAAACGGGACATTTTGGGTGTCCTGAAGCTGTGTGTGGGGACAACGGGACAGGGGATCCGAAAACGGGACTGTCCTGTTCAAAACGGGACGTATGGTCACCTTAAGTATGGCTAATATGAGAACTAGCAAATTGCTGAAACAAGGCTGCCCTGTGAACTTCTAAAAGCTAAGTTACTCAGCATTTCATATTCTGCTCTTTTCACTGGTTTTCAGCATTATATCTGCTTAATTTCTCTTCTCCTCCCTGTTTCTTACTAAAAAAAAAATATAAAAAAGCACAAAAAAATAAATCCTTCTCTTTCCTCTGTTAAATCTTATTTCCTCTTCCTGCATTTTTGTTTAAAATACTGTGTTTTAGGTGGTATAGAGCCTATATTTCTGGTGCCTGTGGCTCAGGGTGACTAAAGTAGGGAAAATCCTGTTATAAATCCTATGTTTTAGGGTAGCACTGATAGAACCTGCATTTTTGTTTAAAATACTGTGTTTTAGGTGGTATAGAGCTGATATTTCTGGTGCCTGTGGCTCAGGGTGACTAAAGTAGGGAAAATCCTGTTATAAATCCTGTGTTTTAGGGTAGCACTGATAGAACCTGCATTTTTGTTTAAAATACTGTGTTTTAGGTGGTATAGAGCCTATATTTCTGACTCACTAGTTTTTAGCCATTGTGTCTGATTAAATGGAGAAGGGAGGGGCTCTGTTTTACTTCTAAGGTTAATTGCATTATCTTTGGGACATTGCTGAAACAAGGCTGCCCTGTGAACTTCTAAAAGCTAAGTTACTCAGCATTTCATATTCTGCTCTTTTCACTGGTTTTCAGCATTATATCTGCTTAATTTCTCTTCTCCCTGTTTCTTACTAAAAAAAAAAAATATAAAAAAGCACAAAAAAATAAATCCTTCTCTTTCCTCTGTTAAATCTTATTTCCTCTTCCTGCATTTTTGTTTAAAATACTGTGTTTTAGGTGGTATAGAGCCTATATTTCTGGTGCCTGTGGCTCAGGTGACTAAAGTAGGGAAAATCTGTTATAAATCCTGTGTTTTAGGGTAGCACTGATAGAACCTGCAGTTTTGTTTAAAATACTGTGTTTTAGGTGGTATAGAGCCTATATTTCTGCCTTACTTGTAGTCTTACTTATAGTCCCACCAACCCCAGGGACCACTATTCATATATAGAGACCCATATAATCAGGACTACTCAAATCAAGTCACTTCACAACCAATCAAGATGACCTTTATTCTATGCAATCACTGTGGTGCTTTAATTCCAAGACATACTATTTGGAGGCTTAAGGCTTGCCCCATCTGTCTTCAACTTGCCAGTATTAAGGAGGAGCTCTGCAAACTTAAACAGGAATTGAATACAATTAAAGCAGCTTCCATCACTCCACAAAATCATACCAACTTACCACCTCTACCTCAAAGAATAAAACAGCCCAGGAATAAATGGGTCACAGTAGGCTCAGAAAGACTGCGACATGTAACACAGAAACATCCACCTTCACTAATATTACCTCTACAGAATTCCTTCGCTCCACTAGTGCACTGCAATACTCAGGAAAACAGAAGGGAGGTGGGACTGGAAACAATGAAGGTAACTCAAGAGAACAAGAGCACCCTAAGTACAAATAAAAAAGCCAAAAACAGAAAACTATTACTGTTGGGGGATTCCATCATCAGAGGCATTAACCTTGGAACACAGGGCGAGGAGACCAAAATAGTGAAATGTCTTCCAGGATCCTCAGCTACCAGGAGTTCCAGGCAAATACTGACTATAATTAAGGAAGAAACTAAGGATTTTAACACTGATGTTGTTATCCATCTGGGAACAAATGACCTGGCCAACAACTCCACACTTGCAGCACAGAAAGCTTTTCGGGAGCTTGGTGAGGGCGTGAAACCTTTTGTAAAGACTTTAGCTTTTTCTGAAATACTGCCTGCATATGGAAAAGGAGAGCAAAGAGTGAAAAACACAGAGGACTTTAATAGATGGCTCAGAGCCTGGTGTCATCAAGAAGGCTTCAGGTACATAGGAGGATGGGGAAATACATGGAAGGACAAGAAGCTATATTGCACTGATGGGCTACATATTACTACAGCAGGAAAAAGAAACCTTGCAGAGAAATTTAGACAATATTTTTCTAGGCATTTAAACTAGAAGGTGGGGGTGGTGTATGTACGAAGGACAATTATAGAGACCACCCCCGGCAAAAGAAAAGATGTGATAGTAGTAAAGGCTGCAACATAAGCAATATCAGCAACTCATTTCTTAGTATTGCAACGGAAAGTGAAACGACACAAAAATCCATACGAAAAAGGAGATTATCGCTGAAAAATAGCTGGAAAGCGATGACCACAAATGCTCGCAGTCTAAGCAACAAAGTTCATGATCTGCAAGCCCTGATATTAGAGGCAGATCTAGATATTGTTGCTATCACAGAGACATGGTTCAGTGAATCACATGGATGGGATGCAAACATACCGGGATATAATCTTTTTAGGAAGGACAGAGATGGTCATAAAGGTGGAGGAGTAGCTCTCTATGTAAAGATCAATATCCAAGCGACCGAAATGCAAGGGACCTGGGGAGAGGAAGAAGCGATATGGATTGCTCTGAAAAGAGAAGATGGAACTTCTATCTACGTGGGTGTAGTCTACAGACCTCTGACTCAATCGCAGCAAATTGATAAGGATCTGATTGTGGATATCCAAAAGTTTGGAAGGAAAGAGGAGGTTCTGCTGTTGGGAGATTTCAACCTGCCGGATGCGGACTGGAATGTTCCGTCTGCGGAATCGGAAAGAAGTAGGGAGATTGTGGATGCCTTTCAAGAGGCTCTGCTCAGACAAATGGTGACGGAACCTACAAGGGAAAAAGCGATATTGGATCTGGTCCTCACAAATGGAGAGAGTATCTCTAATGTTCGAGTGGGTGCTCACCTGGGTAGTAGCGATCATCAAACGGTTTGGTTTGATATAACGGCTAAAGTGGAGAGCGGCCGCACGATACTTAAAGTCCTAGATTTCAAACGTACGGACTTTAATGCAATGGGAAAGTACCTGAAGAAAGAGCTGTTAGGATGGGAGGACATAAGAGAAGTGGAAAGACAGTGGTCTAAGCTGAAAGGAGCGATAAAAATGGCTACGGACCTTTATGTGAAGAAAATCAATAAAAACAAGAGAAAAAGGAAGCCGATATGGTTCTCCAACCTAGTGGCTGAGAAAATAAAGGCGAAAGAGTTGGCGTTCATGAAATATAAAAAAACCCAAGAAGAGGAGAGCAGAAAGGACTACAGGGTGAAACTGAAAGAAGCCAAGAGAGAGATACGTTTGGCGAAGGCACAGGCGGAAGAACAAATGGCTAAAAATGTAAAAAAGGGAGATAAAAATTTTTTCAGATATATTAGTGAAAGGAGGAAGATAAAAAATGGAATTGCTAGGCTAAAAGATGCTGGGAACAAATATGTGGAGAGTGAAAGCAAATGTGCTAAACAAATACTTCTGTTCTGTGTTCACAGAAGAAAATCCTGGAGAAGGACCGAGATTGTCTGGCAAAGTTACATGAGAAAATGGAGTAGATTCTGCGCCGTTCACGGAGGAGGGTGTTTATGAGCAACTTGAAAAACTGAAGGTGGACAAAGCGATGGGACCAGACGGGATCCATCCCAGGATACTAAGTGAGCTCAGAGAGGTTCTGGCGAGTCCTATTAAACACTTGTTCAACAAATCTCTGGAGACAGGAGTGATTCCTGGGGATTGGAGGAGAGCGGATGTGGTCCCTATTCATAAAAGTGGTCACAGGGATGAAGCAGGAAACTACAGGCCGGTGAGCCTCACTTCAGTTGTTGGAAAAATAATGGAAGTGTTGCTGAAAGAAAGGATAGTGTATTTCCTTGAATCTAATGGGTTACAGGATCCGAGGCAACATGGCTTTACAAAAGGTAAATCGTGCCAAACGAACCTGATTGAATTTTTTGATTGGGTGACCAGAGAGCTGGATCGAGGACATATGCTAGATGTAATTTACTTGGATTTCAGCAAAGCCTTTGATACAGTTCCTCATAGGAGGCTGTTGAACAAACTTGAAGGGGTGAAGTTAGGACCCAAAGTGGTGAACTGGGTCAGAAACTGGCTGTCGGACAGACGCCAGAGGGTGGTGGTTAATGGAAGTCGCTCGAAGGAAGGAAAGGTGACTAGTGGAGTCCCTCAGGGTTCGGTGCTGGGGCCAATGTAAGTGACATTGCTGAAGGGTTAGAAGGAAAAGTGTGCCTTTTTGCAGATGATACCAAGATTTGTAACAGAGTAGACACCGAAGAGGGAGTGGAGAATATGAAAAAGGATCTGCAAAAGTTAGAGGAATGGTCTAATGCCTGGCAACTAAAATTCAATGCAAAGAAATGCAGAGTAATGCATTTGGGGATTAATAATAGGAAGGAACCGTATATGCTGGGAGGAGAGAAGCTGATATGCACGGATGGGGAGAGGGACCTAAAGGCGAAAAAACAGTGTGACAAGGCAGTGGTTGCTGCCAGAAGGATGCTGGGCTATATAAAGAGAGGCGTAGCCAGTAGAAGGAAGAAGGTGTTGATGCCCCTGTACAGGTCATTGGTAAGGCCCCACTTGGAGTATTGTGTTCAGTTTTGGAGACCGTATCTGGCTAAGGACGTAAGAAGACTTGAAGCGGTCCAGAGGAGGGCGACGAAATTGATAGGAGGTTTGCGCCAGAAGACGTATGAGGAGAGACTGGAAGCCCTGAATATGTATACCCTAGAGGAAAGGAGAGACAGGGGAGATATGATTCAGACGTTCAAATACTTAAAGAGTATTAACGTAGAACAAAATCTTTTCCAGAGAAAAGAAAATGGTAAAACCAGAGGACATAATTTGAGGTTGAGGGGTGGTAGATTCAGGGGCAATGTTAGGAAATTCTACTTTACGGAGAGGGTGGTGGATGCCTGCAATGCGCTCCCGAGAGAGGTGGTGGAGAGTAAAACTGTGACTGAGTTCAAAGAAGCGTGGGATGAACACAGAAGATTTAGAATCAGAAAATAATATTAAAGATTGAACTAGGCCAGTTACTGGGCAGACTTGTACGGTCTGCGTCTGTGTATGGCCGTTTGGAGGAGGATGGGCAGGGGAAGGCTTCAATGGCTGGGAGGGTTTAGATGGGCTGGAGTAAGTCTTAACAGAGATTTCGGCAGTTGGAACCCAAGCACAGTACCGGGTAAAGCTTTGGATTCTCGCCCAGAAATAGCTAAAAAAAAAAAAATTTAAATTGAATCAGGTTGGGCAGACTGGATGGACCATTCGGGTCTTTATCTGCCGTCATCTACTATGTTACTATGACCATCATGAAGGGTAGGGACAGATGAGATTTCTGTCCCTGCGCAACTCTCTAGTTTAAACCCCGCTGACACCGGAAATGACATCACAGTTTAATGCAGAAACACCCATCACTCGATCTCACGATTGAGGCCAAGCGGGGACATTGACTGCCACAAATATGCTGGCAGATTAGCGCCGCGATATAAAGTAAGTGCCTCTAACACTACAAATTTGAGGTCATCCAGGGTATGAGTTTTTTCTTGCCAGTGTGATATTAAAGGGGCCATAACATTCCCACACTGAAATTTACTAAAGTGCTCAATTATTCTAATCTGACTAATATTCAACCTAGATAATGCCATAAACATAGGCGTCGGAATGGTGGGGGGGGGGGAAGGGGGCACAGTGGCCGTGGCTTCCCCCCAAATTCCTGATGCTTTGGTTCTCCATGCTTACCTCCTCTTCCTTCCTGCCTTCTGCTTCGCCATCGCTATTATTTTAAAGGCAGCATTCACTAGATGAGACATCTGCTGTCGGCCTGCCCCAGAACTCTTGATTCAGCAGCAACTTCCTGTTCCCGCCTAGGCAGGGGCTGCTGAACCAAGAGTTCCGGGGAAGGCTGATGGCAGAAGTCTCATCTAGTGAATGTTGCGCCGACCGGCTGATATCACGAAGCATAAGTGTGAGGCGCTGGTTGGTGGTAGAGCTGCAGAGCTGGTGTGAGGATGAAGAAGTTCGGAGCTGCAGGGCCGGCATTAGGGGGGAGGGGGAGTACGAACAGGGTAGCTATGTATCCGGGTCCTAAGTCGCTGATGTTTTTGTTACAGGGGAATGCTGACTGCAGCAGTGCCTCTGAAACGCAGCCTCTCTCCCTGAGCTCCTTGTGCCATATTCCACCCCAATGACACAACTTCCTTTTTCAGCCTGTACGGACCGCGGCACAAGGAACGTGGTGAGGATGGCCACAGCCTGCGTTTCAGAGTCGCTGCTGCAGCCAGCATTCCACTATAAAAAACGCAAACAGAGGTGAAGGGGGAGAACATGCCCAGGACTGGTTTTTTTTTTTCTTTTTAAGTAGCAACACTCTTAAGGAGAGAAAAGCTCTAACGCTCCAAATTTTGGCCCCAATTAAAACAGCAGAGAACTTAACCACTGTAGGCCGCAAATTTGATTCACAGTGCCTACATTCTTGCTACATATATTTTCTGCATGATACTCATAGGGTGTGCATTTATTTTTATATTTTTTTCACTCAGCACATTGATTTAATTAGTGTACAAATGTTTATGTAAATAATATAGTATACAAGAAGTACCCAATGATGGAGTGCAGCCTACAGTGGTTAACAAGTTCTCTGCTGTCCCAGTAAGTCAGCTGTTGCCCAGCAAGTAAGAAAATCTATAGCCACTTCCAGTCACAGAAGCCTTTCTGCCTATTTCCCAGTACCTTGTCAGTTAGTTTTTTGTTGTTATTTTTTTTTTTTTTTTGCTTAAGTTGTTAGTTTGTTTTTTTCTAAGTAAAATGGGGAATGGGTTTCTAAGACGTGCCAGGTGGGGAGTGAAGGGGAAGGACTTATGGGGCCAGAAACATGGGGGAACTAGTGATGGTCTGATGGGATAGAAAAAGAGAGTAGTTGGATGTGGAGTGCTGTGAAGGAAAGGGGAATGAAATACCAGAAGGGAAGAAGGAAAGAGAAAGGCAGAGATGGTGGACCTGGGGATGGTGTACTGTAGAGGGAGATATATAGGAGGATAGGATAGTTGGAAAGGAAGAGATATGGCATGGGAGGGCAGTTGGGAATGCAGGGAAGAACATATGTTGCTCAAGCTGGGAGGGGGTTGGGAATGACAGATTCTGCACGGGCTGGGGGGAGACATGTAAGGACAGAAGTTGCATGGACTGGGAGGGGGTTGGAAGGATAGATTCTGCACTGGCTGGGGGAGACAGGAAAGGATAGATGTTGCATGGGCTGGGAGGAGGTTGGGAAGGACAGATGATGCATGGATGGGGTGCTGGGAAGTGAGGGAAAGAGAGAGATGCTGCTAGTGGGGGAAGGAAGAGAAAAAGAAAATTGTTGTACATAGGTGCATAGAGTGGGAGGGAAAGAGAGATGGTATACATGGGGAAAGGAAGAAGAGGGAGAATTGTTAGACATGATAGTGGTGAAGAGGAGGGAAAGAAAAATATTATACTGGGAGGGAGGACAGATGACTCAAAGAAGTGAGAGATGTCAGATTCTGTAGAAGGGTAATAGAAGGAGAGAGTTATCAGACCACTGGAAGGGGAAGAGAGATGCCAGACCAGAGAAAGGAAGGAGAGAAGAAAGATACCAGACTGCGGGAAGGAGAGAGATGTTAGACCATAAGAAGAGGGAAGGAAGGAGAGAGTTGTCAGATCACTGGAAGGGGAAAGAGAGATGCCAGACCAGAGAAAGGAAAGAGAAAAAAAAGATACCAGACTACAGGAAGGAGAGGAGAGAGATGTTAGACCATAAGAAGAGGGAGGGAAGGAGAGAGATGCCAGACTATGGGAGAGGAGAAAGATGACAGACCATATGAGGGTGTAAGGAGGAAGACAGATGTCAGACCACTGGAGAGAGAGAGGGAGGAGATGGTGCACAGGGATGGAGGGGAAGGGGGAAGAGAGAGGGAGGAGATGGCGCACAGCAATGGGTGTGGCAGGGAAGAGAGATAGTAGAAATGCTTCTTATGGGATTTATTGGGGAGAGGAAAGAGAAAATTCCTGGATTTCAAACGTGAACTTTAGCAAAATGGAGGAGTATCTGAAGAAAGAGTTAATAGGATGGGAGGACATAAGAGAAGTGGAACAACAGTGGTCCATGCTGAAAGAAGCAATAAAAATGGCTACTGACCATTTTGTGTGGACAATAAATACAAGCCGCGTAGCACGGGTTTAGCACACGTGGCAATTCTGCAAGAGAAAAAGGAAAACAATATGGTTCACCAAAGTAGTGGCAGAGAAAATAAAGGCAAAAGAGTTGGCATTCATGAAATATAAAAATACTGAAGAAGAGGAGGACAAAACAGAATATTGGATGAAAATGAAAGAAGCCAAGAGAGAGAGACGTCTTGCAAAAGCACAGGCTGAAGAGCAAAGGGCAAGAAATATTAAAAAGAGAAACAAAATTTTTTTTCAGGTATATTAGTGAAAGAAGAAAGATAAAAAATGGAATTGTGAGACTGAAGAAAGCTATGAACCACTATGTGAAGAGTGATGAAGAAAAAGCAAATATGCTAAACAAATTCTTCTGTTCTGTGTTCAAGTCTTTTTATATCCTTGGCCAGATATGGCCTCCAAAACTGAATACAATACTCCAAGAGGGACCTCATCAATGATCTGTGCCTCAAGGATCGGTGCTGGGGGGGAGCCAATTTTGTTCAATATGTTTGTGAGCGATATTGCCGAAGGCTTAGAAGAAAAGGTTTGCCTTTTTGAGGATGATATCAAGATTGGTAACAGAGTGGATACCCTGGAGGGAGTGGAAAACATGAAAAAGGATCTGCAAAAGTTGGAAGAATAATAGTCTGATGTCTGGCAACTAAAATTCAATGCAAAGAAGTGCAGAGTGATGCATTTGGGGAGTAGAAATCTGAGGGAGATCTATGTGCTGGGAGGCGAGAGGCTGATATGCATAGATGAGGAGAGGGACCTTGGGGTGATAGTGTCTGAGGATCTGAAGGCAACAAAGCAGTGTGCCAAGGTGGTGGTTGTAACCAGAAGGATGCTAGGCTGTATAGACAGAGGTGTAACCAGCAGAAGAAAGAAGGTGTTGATGCTGCTGTACAGGTCATTGATGAGGTCCCTCTTGGAGTATTGTATTCAGTTTTGGAGGCCATATCTGGCCAAGGATATAAAAAGACTTGAAGCGGTACAGAGGAAAGTGACAAAATTGGTTGGGGGTTTATGCCAAAAGAAGTACAAGAGGCTAGAAGACCTCTTGTATACTTTGGAGGAAAGGAGGGGCAGGGGATGATATGATACAGACATTTAAATATTTGAAAGGTATTAATATAGGACCAAATCTTTTCCAGAGAAGGAAAATTGGTAACACTAGAAGACATAATTTGAGGTTGAGGGGTGGTAGACTTAGGAGTAATGTTAGAAAATCTCCACTTCATAGAATTCCATAGGTTCAATAATGCACCTCTACTACATAAGAACATAAGAATAGCCTTACTGAGTCAAACCAACGGTCCATCAAGCCCAGTAGCCCATTCTCACGGTGGCCAATCCAGGTCACTAGTACCTGGCCAAAACCCAAAGAGTAGCAACATTCCATGCTATCGATCCAGGGCAAGCAGTGGCTTCCCCCATGTCTTTCTCAATAACAGACTTTGCTGCTTTGCACTAAACTATATTTCCAAAATTGTTCTGTAAGTTGCCTTGAATGTATTTAGACATAGTACGACTCATAAATCCCAGATCAGATTAGATTTTTCACGGTGGATGCCTGGAATGCTCTCCTGAAGGAGGTGGTGGAGAAGAAAACTGTGAAGGAATTTTAAAAAAGTGTGGGATGAACACAGAGGATCACTAATTAGAATATAAATAAGCAAACTTTCACAGTCCAAATCCAGCAAAGGAGATGGTTTGGATAGGCTGGAGTGAGGCTTCAACTGCAACTCTAGTAGTTGGAAACTAAGGTCAGTGGCAAATTGAGCAACAACATCCTTGATGAACAAGCCCCACTAAGATCCAAAACCAGAACCTGCAGATGATCAGACCAATGGTTCAACAATGAATTACTCCTACTCAAGAGACAATGTAGAAAATGGAGAAAAACCAACCTAGATCATACGAAAACCGCCTGGAAAAAAATTAACAAACAATACAAACTTCTATTAAAAGAAAAGAGAAAAAAACATTACACCAACCTAACAGGCACAGAAACCCAAGACACCAAAAAACTATTCCAAATATTAAAAGATCTAACTAACACCAAACCCTATATGACCACTAACAATAACCCCTCCCCATCAGCCTCCCTCCTAGCAGAATACTTCAAGAATAAAATTACAAACACCAGAGCTACCCTCAATAGTAACCCAGCCCATCTAATTGATGTCACAATACTTCCCAAAGAAAATTAATCATGTGCTGCAGACAGAACTTGGTCCCAATTCCCTAAGATACATTGGACCGAATTCAACAAACTCTACAATAAGTACAGCCACGCATCCTGTGAACTCAACCACTGCCCACCCTATCTCCTGACATCAGCGAGCACTAAGTTCCGTACCCTACTCCTACATTGGATACAAACCATGCTCACAGATGGCATTTTCTCAACTGATCTCAGCGAAATCATCATCACCCCATCCTAAAAGACCCAAAAGGACCAAGACCACTCATCCAACTACAGACCAATCGCCTCAATACCTCTATATTTCAAACTAACAGAAGGACTAGTAGCCAAACTCCTCACCAACTATCTCAAAGACCTCAACTTACTCCACCCCATGCAATCTGGCTTCAGAACTAACCAGCACAGAGTCACTACTAGGCTTCCTTATCGACACATCAAGACAACACCTCAGCATTGGAAAAAAATGCTGCTCATACAGCTGGACCTGACGGCGACATTTGACTTGGTAGACCATAACATCCTACTGCAAATTTTGGACTCAATAGGCATCTCAGATAAAGTATACTCATGGTCTGAAGGTTTCTTAAAATCCAGAACATACAAAGTAAAATCAGACAAAGAAAAATCCAAACCTTGGTCCAACCCCTGCGGAGTACCGCAAGGATCTCCACTATCCCCTACTCTCTTCAACCTATATACGGCCTCTCTCGGTGTTTACCTGAACAAACAAGGCCTAACCTCTTATAGCTATGCTGATGACATCACCATCCTCATACCTTTCGACCAACCAAAGCTCTCAATGATAGACACACTACACTGAACACTAGTTACAGTTACGACTTGGATGGAAGACCACAAACTGAAATTCAACCCAGACAAAACTAAATTCATCCTCCTAGAAAATAGCAAAGTCCCAACCACAACCAATTTAGAAATCAACTCTATCAATTAACCTATGCAAACCACCCTAAAACTACTAGGTATGACTATTGACAGAGGCTGCACCATGCAATCACAAATAAACAAAATAATACAGAAATCTTTCGCAGTTATGAGAAACCTTAGACAAGTCCGAAAATTCTTCAAAAGAACACAATTTCAGCTCCTAGTACAATCTCTAATCCTAAGTATACTGGACTACTGCAACATCCTCTACCTCCACTGCCCTGCAATAATGATTAAACAACTACAAACAATTCAAAATACAGCTTTGAGACTCGTCTACTCATTGAAGAAACATGACCACATTACTGAGGCATACATCGATTCACATTGGCTTCCAATCCAGGAAAGAATACAATTTAAATTCTACTGTATACTATTTAAAACTATAAACGGAGACAGCCCAATCTACCTAAACAACCGTTTCATCCAAACTACCTCTACCAGGCATAGAAAAACACATACCCCCCCAATCAAAGAAGTAAAATGGAAAAAACTATATGACGGCCTACTAGCCACTCAAACAGCAAAACTAGATAACCAAATCTCCAACCTATTGATAACAACTCCAGACTACAAGATGTTCAGAAAGGAAATAAAAAGTATACTCTTCAAGAAATCCCTGAATAAAGCTTAATACCATGAATACCTTCTTCTTACCATCCTCTCCCTAACCCCTGATCCTACCCAACCCTCTCTTGGAAACGATCTCTGATCTAACTTTGTAACCCTCCTTCCATAACTCTTTTTGTAATCCGCTTTGAACTGAAAGGTAATGGCGGAATAGAAATCTGTAATGTAATGTAATAGACTTCTAAGGTCTATGACCCAGAAATAACAAAGAAAAAAGACATTTTAATTTAATTATGAAATTGTGATTACAGGGCAGACTAGATGGACCATTCAGGTATTTATCTGAAATCATTTACTATGTTACTATCGTATGAGAAAGCCTAGTAGAGCAGCACACAGGTGTCTTAAGTAGCCTGGTGGAAGGGCTAGTGAGTCATAGACAGAATGACCAGGCCCATAAGCCACTCTAACCACTAAATTTATGGTGGAAAGTGTGAGCTCACCAAAATCCACCAAAACCCTACTATACGGCATATAGGTGCCACCTGCAGCCTTAAGGGCTATTGGGATGGTAGACAGGTAGGTAAAGTAGGTTTTGGGGAAGCTTATCATACCTTATAAGGGGGTTATGGTTGAAGTTGGATGTATTTGTGGTTGAAAATGGCAAAGTTATGTGTACTAACACTAGATGTCATGTCGGCCAAGATGGCGAAATAGGGGATTTAAAAATATAATTTTGGATGTCTAATGTGTTTGTGGGTTTTGAAAATGGCTGTTTCTCCACTTCCAAATTTGGACCTCTTGCAGGAAATGTCCAAATTTGGACTTAGGAATCCTATTGAAAATTTCCCTCCACATTAGTCAAATTATTAATGTCCTCCAACCGTAGATTCCACAGCTTAAGCATGAACTATGTGAAAAAAATACTTTTTATAATATTTTTTCCAGTTTGCTGGTCATTAGTTTTATGGAGATTTCCCTAGTTTTGGAGCTGTTTGAAACCATTCCCGTTTAAGTGTTCCATCCCAATCATGTTTTATAAACCTCAATTATATCCTGTCATTGTTCCTGATTTCCAGCACTTTCCCCTTTTGGTATAGAACATTGTGCTAAATGACCTCTTCTTACACTACATTACTAAAAAACAGTTAACTTTATTTCTGCATTTTCTTCCAGATGTGGGGTTTTTTTTTTTCTTTTAGGGTTTTGTGTAAAGTTACCTGATAAACATGAAACTCTGATTTTCTAGATTTCTCTTTTCAGGTTTCATAAACGTTGTTGCTATTTTACTTCTGTCATCTGGCACTGGGGTTGCCAGCAATTACTTATCGCAAAGGTCAGGGTGAGCTAGTTCAAGTTTTAGCCTCTTGTGTGCATGGAGAGTTAGTGCTGCCTTTCTTAAGGAAATTAGAGCTACAAGTCCAGGTGTGCAATAGGGTAAAAGCAGGGCAGCCCTGGGATATGGGACTTCTCTTTGAGGGAGGCCCCTGCAGTGTAGATTAGGAGACCTCTGGTACAGGACACATTCAAAAGAGAGGGCAAGAAAGGATAAGAGCAAAGTGATGAAAAACTGGCGTAAAGAAGAAGGATTGGTACAGTTACTGAAATTTTCCAAAGAATGTGGGTAGTTGCAAAGTCCAGGGCTTTTTTCACCTATGGACTTTGCACCATTTCTTTAGGGGAAGTTGCTTCATCTGGGGTTACTTTTCTGAATAAAAACAGTGCTTATAATTTTGAAAATATAATACTATCTGTGTTGTTGCCTTCCCTGAATCAATCCGGCCTCTGAGCCCACCTATTTTTCCCACATAGAAAAGTATGTGTGTTGTTGATCCCTGCATGTGCATTTATCTGTTTACAGGAATACAATTTTCAGAATGCTTATTTACGTACTAAGGAATTAGGGATGGATTTCACAGCTTAACTGAACTCAGTTTCTTTTACTATAGGATTTGCATGACCACAAGTTAGCAGCAAAAATTAAGGTGTGGTAAGTGTAGGGTTACCATATTTGTGAAGACAAAAAAGAGGACACATGACTCTGTGCATATTCCACCCACAGCCCTGCCCATACTCCACCCATTTCCTTGGTTTTCCTTCCTATCCTCTGTACCCTTTTAGTGCTTTTCTCTCTCTCCTTCCAACCCTCCTCTCCTGTGGGTCTTTCTTTCTTTCTCTCCTTCCAACCCCCAACCTCCTAAAGGCGGGTGCCCCTCTCTCTCCTTCCAACCTCTTCTGCTATTTCTGTATCACCCCTCCCATTCAGTACTACTCTACTCCATGCTCTTTTTTTCCAGCACGCTCTCCTTTTCATAATGCTTCTCCAGCCCTCCCTCCATGCTATTTCTCCAGCCCTCCTTCCAATCTGTTTCTCCTGCCCTCCATCCCTCCATGATGCTACCCCAGCCTTCCCTCCATGCTGTTTCTCCAGCTCCCTTATCTCCCCTCCCTTCCCTTCCTCCTCCGACTTCTGATGTTGCTTCCCCTCATGACCTTACTAAGTCAGCCTTCTGATCCCCTACCTGAAGTAACATTTCCTCCTGATCCCCCCAAATGCAAAACCCTGCCCCCAGAGTCCTACCCTTCCTCACCCCAACCCCTTGCACCTACCCAGAGAAATGTGTACAGTTATAAAATATATGCCAGTTTTTTTAATGATTTGCACATGGTATTCTCATGGCACTACCACTACTTCTTATCACTTATATAGCGCTGAAAGGCATACGCAGTGCTGTACATTTTGACATTTATAGATAGTCCCTGCTTGGAAGAGCTTACAATCTTACTTAGACAGACATGATGATATAGGGTTGGGGATGCAGAACCCAAGGTGAAAGGAGTTAGGGGTTGAAAGCACTCTCAAAGAGGTGGGCTTTTAACTGAGCCTTGAACACTGCCAGAGATGGTGGGGGCTACATAACTACCAATAGTAATCCTCTCTGCTGCTACCTGAGTCAGTGCCAGCATCCAAAATGTTGTCATGCCCCTTAAAGGTAGTACCACGAGAATACCATGTGCAAATCATTAAAATACTGCAGATCCAAATCAGTTATACTTTACGTCTAACAAACTTCCTCTTCTATCTTCTCAGTGCCCAGAACAGCTTGATAAGATAAGTGTCTGGCTATAAGACAAAGTATGATTAAGATTGTGCCGCTGCCTGTGGTTACTCTGTCCCTTATACTGGGGGTCGGTTCCTTGAATTTCTAGCCATTTTCCAAGAATTGTTGATCTTTTGCTCCCTCCTGATGAGGACATTGAAACAGGACCTGTCGAGTGAGCGGAAATGAGTGGTGATATCAAGCGGACTCGGTTCCGCCTTGGATTTGCATCAGCCGTCTGAGCTAAGTACTTTCATTGCTTGGTTATATACCTGTTAGCTTTTGCGGTCTATGATTTTTTGAGTTATTCTTACTTTCATCACGGATTTGTTTTACTATCGATGAACACTTATTTAACACTTATTGTGGACTCTCTATGAGATGTTTGCTCTGGTTTACTGTCACTTGGATTTTTTTGGACAAGATTGAGGGCTTCATTTTGTGATTTCTTTTTGTATTGTTTTTTCACACAGTTTTCATTTTGAGTTTTTCACTTCGGATGTTTTTGTGAGGGTCATCTTTGTGATATTTTCTCCTTCTGACACCATCCCGGAGGTGTTTTTGTACTCCATTATTTATTATTCTATATATTATCATATACACATGAGGACAAGATGATGTATGGGGCAGGATTTATTTAGATTGATTTCTAAGTTCTTGTCACTTCATAAATACCTGCTCGGGGCCACTGGTTGTCACGAGGGTACTGAGCCCGTACTGATTAGTTCTCTTATTGTTCTAATTTATTTACTTAGATTTTTATTCTAACAGTTCCTGGAGGTACATTTTTTCACACCGTTGTAGGCCTGGTTCAAGGAGAGTTTATCATTATTTTATACCAATTTTTTTAGTTTTGGACTTTGTCAATATTGGTATATATTTTTTGGTTTGTGTTGGCCATTTTGGTAAAAGAGGGCCAGTATTTTTATTAGGACTTTAAATTTATTTATGTTACCTTATTTGTTCTTATAGTATTGATTTGTCCCTGAAGCAGTCCATGCAGGATGAAACACAGCTGTGTCGGGCACATTTAATTTAACCACTAATAAAGTCTTGCGTTTTCTCTCAACCATGTCTGCTTCCTAGAATATGTGCCAATCAGGTGCCCAGTTTTGAACATTCATTAAGGCACAGACAATAAACCATTAATAAGGTTGCTGTGAGGCATGACTGCAGATTTATTATTTTTTTTTTTTTAACTTTATTTAGTTTTTAATGCCAACAAAAAGTGCAATACAATTTCCATACAAATAATAATAATCGCATAAGCACTTATAAACAATCAGAATTTATACAAAAATAAAAAATTCCCTCCCCCGTCCATCATTACCATCAGGAATAATACCAAACAGACTGCAGATTTCAAATGTGCTGCTCGATGCATTTCATTATTTCCTATATTACATATTGACATTGACAATGAATGACTCCCCGTTTTAAAGCATAGACCTCTTACTGAACTATGAATACAATCAATATCTCTGAAATCCACCTAAACAGGAGAGCAAGTTCAGCAATATTTTAAAGCAAGTTATATTTAGGAGCAGTAAGCATTTCCCTGTCTTTGATGTGCTCACAATAAGGCAGTGGAGGGTTAAATGACTTGCTGAGATCACAAGTACAGTAACCTTTGAACCTTGGCTTCCACTGCGCTAACCATTAGATTACTTCTCTATTTCTCTGATTAGCAGTATCCCTAACCAGTATGGTTTTCTGGATAGCCACAATGAATATGAATGACATGGATCAGCATACAGTGCCTCCCTTCTGTGCAATTGTATCTCATTTACATTCATTGTGGTATCCTAAAAACCAGACTGGCTAGGAGATGCTCCAGGACCAAGCTGCGGATTTATTGTCCATAGCGTAAAATACCATAATTACAGCTGCTGCTGCCAGCTCCGTCTCATGTTGACACTAGCTCTGTTTACTCAGCTGTGAAGCCCGTTCAATAGCTTGAATAACGACAACATTTTTCAACTGAATATTCTAAGCCATATGTGCAAGTCAGCAAGATTTATATCAGACAGGGGACTTTTGAGATGCATATTTACCCGATATGTGGTTTATGATGAGCAGGCTTGAGCTCAGCCCAGCCAACAAATCCACATGTGAAGACTGATAGAAAACCACTCTGTCGCCTCTAAGTGCTGTTCAGCGTTTCAAAAGTGTGATGGGGAATAGTGTTCACCTTGTATGTATCCAGAATTATACCATTTAGGAAGGAATTCATCAAGGAGTGCGAACCAATTTAGCACACACTAAATGCTAAGATGCCCATAGTAATATAAATGAGTGTTTTAGCACTTGGGCCTATATTCTATAAATGGTGCCTTAAGTTAGGCGCCGGTAGGCGCCCTATTGGTGCCTAACATAAATGAAAAATGCCGTTTAAAAACAATTGAAAGCATTAAAAAAACCACCCTACCAGCGCCTAAGTAGCACCTGCATTGTAGCTACAGAGGTATTTTTCAATGCCTAACGCCACTGTAGGTGTGGCTAACGGCAGAAGTTGGGTTAGGCATCATAAATTATCTCCATAGCCTTGACTCATGTGAAAGGTAGGTGCCGGAAATGTAAGCTTTGAAAATCTTGGTCTACATTTCCTGTGTCTACCTAAAGGATACTGTGCAGAAAGATAGCGGGGAAGACTCACTGGATCATAGGAAAGACAGAAATCCTGACTGATTGAAAGGGACACAAGAGGGAAGGAAATGCAAGAAAGTAACAGGTCGCAAACTCAAGTGTATGTACACGCACGCAAGGAAGAATAAGATGGGTGAATTAGAAGCTATGGCACAAAAAGATAACATTGATATCATTGGCATCACAGAAACATGGTGGAACAAGGAAAACGTCTGGGACACCGAGCTACTGGGATACAAGCTATACCACAGAGACAGAGTGGGTCAAAAATGTGGGGGGCATTCCCCTATACGTCAAAGAGGGCATTGAGTCTACTGGAGAGAACACACCAGAAATGAAAAAATAGGATAGAGTCTCTATGGGACAAAATTCCAGGGACAAAAGGAACGGAAACGAAGATCGGCATTTACTACTGACCCACAGGGCAGTCCGAAGAAATTGATGGAGAGATGACGGATGAGATTAAACGCAACTGCAAGGGAGGCAACGTGGTTATTATGGGTGACTTCAATTATCCAGGGATAGACTGGAACCTAGGCACCTCTGGCTGCGGTAGAGAGACCAAGTTCCTGGATGCAGTAGGCGATTGCTTCCTGGAACAACTTGTCAAGGAAAATACGAAAGGAAATTCAATTCTGGACTTAATTCTAAATGGACTATGAGGACTGGCGCAAGGTATAGAACTAGAAGAGACGCTGGGGAGCAGTTATCACAATATGATCCTCTTCAACCTGGACACAGGGGCAAAACATCGGACCAGAACTTCGGCCACGGCACTAAACTTCCGAAAAGGGAATTACGAAGGGATAAGACTCATGGTGGGGAAGAAGATTAAGAAGAGGATAAGCACTGTAAAAAACGCTAGAGCAAGCATGGTCCCTTTTTAAGGACAGGGTCACCGAGGTGCAAAATCTATATATATCGCGTATCACCAAGGGATCCAAGAGGAAAAAGAACAGGGAAGCAGTGTGGCTTACTGTAGCAGTGAAGGAAGCAATCAGAGACAAGAAGACCTCGTTTAAGGAATGGAAAAGGTCAAAAATGGACAAAAACTGGAAAAAGCTCAAACAACATCAAAGTAGGTGCCACAAGGCGGTAAGAAGGGACAAAAAAGACTATGAGGAAAAAAATAGCCAAGGAGGCGAAAAACTTCAAGCCGTTAAGGGGAAACGACCGGTGAAGGAAGCGGTGGGGCCATTGGATGACCATGGAATAAAGGGAGCGCTAAAGGAGGAAAAGCCATTGCCGACAAACTGAACTCATTTTTTGCATCTGTCTTTACCGAAGAGGATATACGCAACATACCAGAAGCTGACAGGCTATATGCAGGAAACGAGGATGGGAAACTGACAGGGATGACGGTCAGTCTAGAAGAGGTATGCAGTCAGATTGATAGGCTTAAAAATTATAAATCCCTGGGACTGGATGTCATCCATCCAAGGGTGATCAAGGAACTGAAAGGGGCTATAGCTGAACTGCTCCAACTAATAGCCAATCTGTCGATCAAATTGGGGAGGATTCCGGAAGACTGGAAAGTGGCGAATGGCACGCCGATCTTCAAGAAAGGTTCAAGGGGAGATCCGGGAAACTACAGACCAGTGAGTCTAACCTCGGTACCAGGAAAGATGGTAGAGGCGCTGATAAAGGACCGCATCATTGATCACCTTGATGGACACAAGCTGATGAGGACCAGCCAGCAAGGCTTCAGCAAGGGAAGATCTTGCTTGACGAACTTGCTGCACTTCTTCAAGGGAGTAAACAGGCAGATAGACAAGGGTGAGCCGGTCGATATTGTATATCTGGATTTTCAGAAGGCGTTTGACAAGGTCCCGCATGAACGACTACTTCGAAAAATTGCGAACCATGGAATCAAGGGTGAAATCCTCATGTGGATTAAAAACTGGTTGGCGGATAGGAAACAGAGAGTGGGGGGTAAATGGACAATACTCAGACTGGTAAAACGTCACGAGTAGAGTACCTCAGGGTTCAGTGCATGGGCCCGTGCTCTTCAACCTATTTATAAACAACCTGAAACTGGTATGACGAGCGAAGTGATCAAATTTGCGGATGATACGAAGTTATTCAGAGTGGTGAAGATTCAGAAGGATTGCGAAGACCTGCAAGGTGACATAAACACTCTCGAGAAATGGGCCGCCACATGACAAATGAGGTTTAACATAGATAAGTGTAAGGTGATGCATGTCGGTAACAAAAATCTTATTCACGAATAGGATGTCTGGTGCGGTACTCGGAGAGAACCCCCAGGAAAGAGACCTGGGAGTACTAGTCAACAAGTCGATGAAGCAGTCTGCGCAATGTGCGGTGGAGGCAAAAAGGGCGAACAGAATGCTAGGAATGATTAAGAAGGGGATCACGAGCAGATCGGAGGAGGTTATCTTGCCGCTGTACCAAGCCATGGTAGCCCCCACCTGGAATATTGCATCCAGCACTTGTCGCCGTACATGAAGAAAAACACTGTGCTACTCAAAAGGGTCCAGAGAAGAGCAACTAAAATAAATACAAACAGAGCACAGACCTTTGTGGCTGCAAAATAATTTTAAAAAATTAAAAAAACCTCTCTAACTAATAAAACTATAGATGTTTAGTATTATATAAGAACATAAGAACATAAGAAGCGCCATCTCCGGATCAGACCTTCGGTCCATCAAGTCCGGCGATCCGCACACGCGGAGGCCCTGCTAGGTATTCACCTGGCTTATTTTATAGCCAACCATATCTTTATATGCCTCTCTCAAGGAGATATGCATCTAGTTTGCTTTTGAAGCCTAGGACTGTCGATTCCGCAATAATCTCCCCTGGGAGAGTATTCCAGATGTCAACCACTCTCTGTGTGAAGCAGAACTTCCTGACATTAGTCCTGAACTTGCCCCCCCTTAGCTTCATTTCATGTCCTCTTGTCCGTGTCAAATTGGACATTGTAAATAATCTTCTCTGCTCTATTTTGTCAATTCCTTTCAGTATTTTGAAGGTCTCGATCATATCCCCACGCAGTCTCCTTTTCTCAAGGGAGAACAATCCCAGTGTTTTAAGTCGATCCTCATATTCCAGTTTCTCCATACCCTTCACTAGTTTAGTTGCTCGTCTCTGCACCCTCTCCAGCAGTTTTATATCCTTCTTTAGGTAGGGAGACCAATGTTGGACGCAGTATTCCAAGTGGGGTCTGACCATTGCCCTATAAAGCGGCATTATAACTTTCTCCGATCTACTCGAGATTCCTTTCTTTATCATGCCTAACATTCTATTTGCCTTATTTGCCGCTGCCGCGCATTGTGCCGACGGCTTCAGGGTCCTATCTATCAGTACACCCAGATCCCTTTCTTGTTCACTTTTCCCCAGAGTTGCACCTGACATTCTGTACTCGTATTCCTTATTTTTACTGCCTAAATGCATTACCTTGCATTTCTCCACGTTGAACTTCATCTGCCATTTCTCCGCCCATTTTTCTAACCGACACAAATCGCTCTGGAGTTCCTCACTGTCCTCCTGCGATCTGATTGCCCGGCAGAGTTTTGTGTCGTCTGCAAACTTGATGATCTCACTGGATGTTCCGTTTTCCAGGTCATTGATATAAATATTAAAAAGGATCTAAATATTAAAAAGGATATAAATATTAAAAGGATATACATGGGTCTATGCACCAACATATCTAGGCATATTAATGTTTAGTAGATGTAGTATGAGTAGATGAAAATTATGGCCCTCTTTCATCAAGTTGCTTTAGGGTTGTTTTTTTTAATCACTGGCCACTTTGGCCAATGCTCATAGAATAAACTAAACTAAACCTCACGTTTGTATACCGCATCATCTCCATAAAGATAGTGCTCGGCACGGTTTACAGGTAAATTCAATAAATGAGGGAAGGACATAATAAGAAATTAGAGGTTATGAAGAGGATAGCTAGCTTTACATTTTAAATAGATAGCTTTATGTTTTGGAGAAAAGCCAGGTTTTCAGATGCTTTCAGAATATTTGGAATGAGCATAGGTTCCACAGCGGGGCAGGGAGGTTATTCCAAAGCTCAGTGAATTTGAAGAAAAGGAATTTTCCTAATTAAATGCATACATGACACCTTTCAACGAGGGGAAAGATAGTTTGAGTTTGTGGGCGGATCTGGTAGTGTTAGGTCTCGAAGAATTCCAGGATAGTTGAATTAGGGGAGGAAGAATGCCATGTAGGATCTTGAATATTAGGCAGGTACCGCAGCATCTCATGATTTAAAAAAAACAACAAAAAAATCCCTCTCCCCCTCCTTTACAAAGTTGCACTAATGTTTTTAGCTAAAAACACTAGCACGGTTTTGTAAAGGAGGACCTCTAACACAGCTTGATAAAAGAGGGCCTAAATTATTTGAGAGAAGACAAATATCCATTTGCCAAAAAATCATACTCATACTGGTGCAGAAAAATTTGTATGCACTCTGGGCCCCTTTTATAAAGCTGCGGTAGCAATGCTGCTGTGGTAAATGCACCGAAGCCCATTTAATTCCTACAGATTTTGATGCATTTACCACGGCAGCATTGCTACTATGGCTTTGTAAAAGGAGCTTTCTATTTGTAATGCAAAAATGTAGGGAAAAGATTAGGATCTGTGGAGATGGTGATGTTCTAGATGCAGGATTTATTCAAAAATGTACATAGGAATTCTATGAGCATTGTAGCTTTTACCGCAGTGGCCTGCGATAAAAAAAACCCCTAATATGGCTTAATAAAAAGGGGCCTAAATGCTAGAAACCCTGGGATTTTCATTCAATAGAAATTTGGACAAATGTAACTTGAACAAGCCAATGTATATTTAAAAGTACCTTTTCCAGTATCTCTTTGAATGATTAGAAAATGAAAATAAACTTGTAAATGGTTAGGGATGAGTTTATAACCTGGGAATTTATTCAACCCTGGCATGTTGGTCTTGAAAATAGTAGTTGGAAAGCAGAATTTTCCCAAATATCTTCAGTCTAAAATTTACTGTAGGTTGAAATTTTTTGTAGATACTTAAAATGGCATCAGAAAAGATATTTGCATTTTCCTTGAATTTCTAGGTACAATCATGTTGATAAAAGAGTCACATTTTCCTTGTGCTTCTGAAATCCTATTGGTTCATTGTGGCTATGATGTTACATATTCCAACTCAAAGCATTTGAGTACTTCACAAACCAATCAGATTCCACTGTCTGTAAGGTCAGTGTGACACTGTCCTGACCTTGGCTGCTATCAGGAATTCTGGGACATTGCAGGGAAGCACTGTAAAGAATTTCAAATATATTGGCAATAAAATTTGATGTACTAAAAAAGTGTGTGTCCTTAACCCTTCCTTATATGTGAAGAAAATTTCTAGTATCACAGACTTTCTTTTAACTCACTTGGTCAAGCAATCTCTAGTCCACTCTTTCTTTGAGTATTGGATGCTAAGTAGACCCTATCATGATGCAGAAAATTCTTTAGATTTACTAATTTTATTTATTCAGTATTTACCATACAGTCTTTAACTGTAGTAGGTAATGCAGAGTACAATTTAAAGCACTCTTACTAGCACGGAAAGCTGCCCTGCCAGTGCATAAAAGGATTTTCCATGGCTGCTACCGATCATTGTACTGGCCTCCAAGAATCCTGTTCTAATACATTACAAGGGAGGTCATTAGTATTCTAATGAGCACTCTGTGTATTGCACAGCAAGGAATGCTAAGTTATACCATGCAAACCAGGGGTCCCCAAAGTCCCTCCTTGAGGGCCGAATCCAGTCGGGTTTTCAGAATTTCCCCAATGAATATGCATTGAAAGCAGTGCATGCACATAGAACTCATGCATATTCATTGGGGAAATCCTGAAAACCCGACTGGATTCGGCCCTCAAGGAGGGACTTTGGGATGTAAACTTTTACAGCAGGGTCTGAGCTTATGCAAGCTTTTACAGCAGTAGTCTTAGGGCTCCTTTTACAAAGGTGCGTTAGGGCCTTAACGCGTGGAATAGCGCACGCCAAATTGCCACGCGCACTAGTCGCTACCGCCTCCTTTTAAGCAGGCGGTAATTTTTTGTCTAGCGCGTGCTAAAAACGCTAGCGCACCTTAGTAAAAGGAGCCCTTAATTTCTTGTTAGTGCTTGAGCGCTGATTGGTTCAAGCCCTGACAGGAAAATAAGGCTAGAGCAGCCCCGGCAAATAAATTTTCACCCTCTTGTCGAGCCCCAATAAAAATAAAGTTGTCTGCTTCAGTAGTTGATACACTACAACACTCTGGTATTGGCCGTTAGTGGAAGCATTGATGATAATGTACTATATATAAATGTAATTTAACAGAGCGCGCTTGCACCACAGGCTGGCATTTCACAAATCATTACAGTTTATTTCACAATTGCTTTGATTAATAGCCAACAACTTAGGGCTCCTTTTACTAAGCTGTGATAGCGGTTTTACCACGCACTTAGCGCACGCTAAATTGACACGCGCGTCAGACTAACGCCAGCATTGAGCTGGCCTTAGTTCTAGCTGCATAGCGCAGGTTTAGCGCGTGCTAAAAACGCTATCGCAGCTTAGTAAAAGGAGCCCTTAGTGTTGTAATGCATCAGCTCCTGATATAGGCAACTTTGCTGAAACATGGCTGCATCGAGTCATGTTTCTTCGGCACTGACCTTTGATTTTATTTGTAACAATAATAAACAGAAGTGTTATACTGTTATCCGTGAATTCATTGTACTTGTTGTTTTAGACCTCATTCTTTCTCTTGCTGTTCACTATTCATGAGCCAATATTCTGCTGGGTCAATATTCAGCCATCGTATCCATTTATTTTTTTAACACCAACCACAGCTGTCAAAAACAACCTGGATATTTAATTTGGAGTTCATATTTATTGGATAAACTGCTAAATCAAGTCCTACCCAACAGGAGATTAAAAGTCTGGGGGTGTTCTTGGATTCCTTTTTAACGTTTCAGGGTCACAATGCTTCAGTTGTCAGGGGGGCAATGTTTTTTAAGATTCACTTGGTATCGAAGTTGCAGGGTTTGCTCTCTTCAGACAATTTTTCATCAGGTTATGTAATGTTTTGCATTACAGTACCTCATTTGGATTATGTGGACTTCCCAAAAAGTCTTTAAAGGCTTTGCAGCAAGGATGATTTGGCATATTTCTTGCAGTGAACATGTGACTTCATTGTTGACCGATTTGCATTGGCTTCCAGTAGCTTAGAGAATCCAGTTCAAGATATTGGTATTAGTTTATAAGGCCTTGCATCAAGCCTTGCAAAATGTAATGGCTTCTTTGATTGTTCCATATGAACTTTCTTGTTCTCTGTGTTCAGAGCCAAAGTATCTGTTGAAAGTGCCTTCGTTACGATCTATAGCTAATTCGCTCTCGCATTTTTGGTGTTGTGGGTCCCCAATAGTGGAACGCCCTTCCAGATACAGTTTATCAGATTTCTTCTTACTTTTTCCATAATTGCTTGAAGGTTTACTATTTTGAGAAAGCCTTTTATAATCAATGAGTTGAATATTATGGTTGTAGAGTATAAAAGGATTCCTGAAAATAGTGAGCCTTCAAACACTTACGAAAAAGTAAGCAAGAAGAAATCTAACGAACTGTATCTGGAAGGGTGTTCCACAATTGGGGATCCACACAACACCAAAAACATGATTAAAGTTTTGATGGTAGCTTGATTTTAGAATATTTTATGTATTTTAAGATTTGTTTGTCTAATATTTATGTATGTTTTTTTGTAACCCACATAGATTTTTGGATATGTGGGATATAAATGTTGTAAATAAATATATAAATAAATAAATAGTAGATTTAAAACAAACTGGAGAAAATTTTTTTCACTCAATGTGTAATTAAACTCTGGAATTCATTGTTGGGCAGTCAGCTTAGCAGGATTTTTTTTAAAGTTTGGATAATTTCTTAAAACAAAGGTCTATAAACCATTATTAAGATGGACTTGGGGAAATCTACTGCTTATTCAAAGGACAAGCAGCACATATTCAGGCTCATTTTCAAAATAGAAAAGCATCCAAAAAGTAACATAATGTGTCAGATGGACAAACTGTCTCTAAATCGCTATTTTTGAAACCTGTTTTTAGACAGATTTCTATGCTTTTCATCTGCAGTTTGACTAAATCTCAAGAGAACTTGTTAGAGGCATGATTTGGATGGGACTAGGGCGAGCTTATGAGTTGGATGTTTTTCTGCCATAGTCAAATATTTTAGAAAACGGTAAAAGTAGAAGGAACTGTGTCTAGCATTTGTTCAGAAGAGCAATCGCTACCACAGCAACTCCTCCTCCCTGTCCAAACTGTAAAAAAAACAAAACAACAGTCCCTGCTCTCCCTGCCTGCCAGTTCAGCTGATCGAGGCAGGGGAATCCCTGAAGGCACTGCCTTAGGTCCTGAGCCAATCAGGGCCTTAGGCCCCTCACAGTGCATCCTAGGATGCACTGGGAAAGGGAAGGCCCACCATTTTTGAAGAGGCAGGCCTGCCGGCAGGAGGGAACAGGCGACCCTCCTGCCAAACTTTTCACCCAAAAGGTACAGGGTGTTTGAGTGTATGTTTTGAGTGGCATCAAGCCTCACATGAGGGGCAGGGGAGTGCATAACCAACTGTCCAGCAAGTGAACATAAGGTCCTATCAGGAGTGTTAGGAAGAAAGATAAGATGACATGCCACTGTGCATGTCCTTGTAGGCTAATCTTTGAATTTTGTATTGAACCCTATAGTTAGGGGTTTTGTACTGAACCCTATATTTAACAGACTCCTATATTTAACAGGAAGCCAATGGCAATAAACTAGGACCAGTGTGACATGGATCCCAGCACCCAGGTTTCTTTCCTTCATATTCCTTTTTCTAACCTTTCAAAGTAGTACCATTGTCTCGTACAGTGTCCCTTTGTGTAGTTTACTCCTCAATGCAATTTCAATATTTGGGGTTTTAGCTTATCTGTAAGTGCATCTTTGTACTGATCATCTATGTGCCATCCTCTGGCCTATAGGGATCCTCTATGGCTATCCTATACTTTTTAAAATTATAACTATAAATTATAATTATAATTTTTTTGTTTCTACCACCTTCTTTTGGGAAGGTATTCTAGATATCCAACAGCTTTTCAGTTAAAATATATTTTTCAACATTGTTTCTGAGTGTGGCATGTATCACACATGATCATTGACTGCCTGAAGCCACAATGGCCAACACCAGCATCAACGTACTCCTAATTACTGGTAGGGCACCTTGCTTCATGGATGATAGAAGGCCATAATGGAGGGAGTCAGCTTGTCTGCATTTCCCAATAACCTCAACGAATGGTATATCAGCCTCATCTATAGGGCAAATATCAATTTTTAATGCCATTTCAAATATACAAGTGTTCTACAAAAAGTTTCCACATTTTTATATTTTCGTGGGAAATGGTTGGGGTGGGAGAAGTGGTTCGAGGGCGTGTTGTAGAATGTCATGTGACTATCAGTCAGGCAAGCCTGCTCACCTTGCATGTAGTGATGCAATTTGCTTTTGAGATATTTAATAAATAGTGTTTTAAAAAATAAAAGTGTGAAAACATTTTGAAGATCCCTCGTATCTATAAAAAAATTATGACTGATGATATATGAAAAATTCTGCTTTCTAAGCATTATTCACCTTCCCAAGACCAACACTGCCAAGGGTGAATGAACTATGATAAAACCCCATCCCCAACCACTTTTTTCTTTATTTTTATTTTGAAATCCTCCACATATGAAAGAGATACTGAAAAAGATACTTTAAAATAAACACTGGGTTGATGAAGTTAGTTTCTTCCAAGATTCCTGTGAGTGAAAATTAGAGTTTCATGGTTACTAACATTTACTACCATAAACTCATTATAACTACCAGCTCATTATAACTTCTACTTAGTGCAATGCTAAAACAACATTCCTTGATTAAGTAGGATTATAGCAAAACTACCATATTTTTCGCTCCATAAGACGCACCCTCCTGTAGAGAAGAAAAACCCAAGTAAAAAAATTCTGCCCACCGCCCTGCCCTGTACAGTCCCGCATCTAGTGATCTAGTGGTAGGTTGGGACAGGGTACAAGGCAGGTCTAGTGGTAGGCAGCCCCCCCCCCCCCCGGGCAGATCTAGTGGTAGGCAGCGGTAGGCAGCTCCCCCCAATACCTTTTTTTAAATCCCGGTTTTCCAGCGCGCTTTCCGCACAAGTCCTTTAGGAACTGATGGCAGCCATTCAAGGAGTGGCACGGGACCAGGCAGGCATGCAAAAAGCATGTACCTGCCTTGTGTGCCACTCTGCTGCTGCTGGAAGAGAGCAGGGGAACATATCAGGAGGCAGCCATCCAGTGAGGCAGGACTGCAGAAAGCGCGCTGGTATGCCGGGATTTTAGAAAAGGTACTAGGGGGTGGGGGTTGTTATATTCGCTCCATAAGATGCACCCTTATTTCTACCCACTTTTTTGGGGGGAAAAAAGTGCATCTTATGCAGCGAAAAATACGGTATATTTGTTTCAGGGCCATTGCTTTATTATACAGTATATGTATTCCTGGGACATCATGTCTGGTCTGCAGATGGACGCTTTTTATCTCCTCAGAAGGGAATCACCAACCACCACTACCTTAAGCCTCATAGTGGTCATGGATCCAGCAATTTGTGGGATTTCAAGCTTTGGTCTTTCCTTTCCCTGAGATGCTCTCATCTCCTCCACTTCCAGGGAAGTATATGTCATTAGGATAATAACTTGTAATGTAAATTTTTGCTGAAATGTTGGCAAATCCAGTGCATAGCATAACCTGTTATCTGTATACTATGTATACATAGTGTCTCAAACTTTCTCGAGCTGAGGCACCCAGAAAAGTGCAGACATCACCATGGTGACAACACACAATTGCGTGACATCATCATGTCGATGTCCACGCATGTACAGAGGCCCTCCAGATGGGCCCTGACCACCGGTAGGGGGTGCCAGCAGGGAAGAGGGCCAGAGAGAAGGAGAGGCACTGGCGCCAGCTGATTGCCTACAGCAGTGTTTCTCAACTACTTCATGCTAAATACTGGTGCTGCCCGATTCGTGATTTGAATCGATTCACCGTTTCACTTCAGGTGAATCGATTCGAATCGATTTGATTTTGAAAAAAATCAAACTTATTGATTTGTTGGCCCCCTTGCTAGAGACCCGTTCGGGCTTTCCCTCTGCCACCGGACTCCATACATCTAATGTAACTTCCAGTTTTGCAAAACCGGAAGTTACATCAGAAGCAAGGACTCTGGTGGCAGAGGGAAAGCCTGAATGGATCTCTGCGTGCAGATCAGTGGCAGCAAGGCTCTCTCCTCCCCAGCCAGAAGTATTTCTCCTCTCCTCCCCGACCAGGCAAAAGCAGTGGTAGCGAATGCGATTCACTACCCTGAGCTACTCTGGGTGTCTTCTCTCCATTCGGCTGCGCAAGTGGAAACAGGATGGAGTGGCGGCAGGAGTGGATCGCTAAATCACTACCACCACCAGCAACATGTTGTAATGTCAGAATAAAGGTAGATGGGGGGGAGTGGAGATGGACTTGGGGAGAGGGAGAAATTGACTTGAGGGAGTTGATGTACTGGAGAAGGAGAGATGGGAGAAGATGGATGGGAAAGGTGAACTTGGTGAAGGAGGGAAGATGAATGTGGAGGGGGAGATGGACTTGGGGGAGATCATGGAGAGGGGAGATGGAGAGAGGGATAGAAGAAATAATGGATCTAAAAACAGGAGAGAGAGCGAGATGTGGACAATGGGATTTAGGGAGGGAAAGAACAGAAAGGGAGAGAAGTTGGACACAAGGGATGGTGGGGTGGATAGAGATACTGGATAGGAGGGTAGTTAGAAAGAGAAAGGGAGAGCTGGTGGGGCAGGAGGGAGAGATGCTGAATGAAAGGGTAGTGAGAAAAGGAGAGATGGTGGTTCTGGGGATGGTGGGGTCCATCACTGAAGCTATGGGAATAGAGACAAAAAAAGGAAATATGCCAGACCTCCGGAGGAGAGAAGAGGAGGACAGAGATGGAAGATGGATGTTACCATGGAGAAAGAAGAAAAAGACAAATGGGCAAGAAACCCTGGCAAGCGAGTTATCAGAAGACGTTTGTTGCAGAGCCTAGGACCAACATGATTTGAAAAATGACCAGACAACAAAAGGTAGAAAAAATAATTTTATTTTCTGTTGTGTGATTACAATGTGTCAGATTTGAAATTTGTATCCTGCCAGAGCTGGTGTTAGACCGTGAACGTTAGGTAGGATATAACAAGAGAGGAAAAGTCTTTTTTTGTTTGTTTATTTTGTTTACACCACAGCGCCAGTGTGGGTAGGAGAGGGCAAAGGGGGTGAAGAGGCTATAAAATAAACCCACCAGGTTGTTTGGAAAAAAAACACCCAATTAGGCAGGAAAATCAAATCGAATTGAAAAATAGGCTGAATTGAATCGAATCAAAATATTTTTTCCTGAATCGGGCAGCACTACTAAGTACTCCCTAAGTCTAACGAATATCAACTGACTACCTCAACCACAGACCTCCCTAGGCCCACCCAAGTTCTGCCCTAGATCCCATCCCCTTTACTAATTATAATACAATTTTTTCCATTCATTTTTCATATACACACAATATACACAGCAGATATAAATTCTCAAAACTGACACATTTCAATCACTATATTGAAAATAAAATCATTTTACCTACCGGCAATCCTCTGCAGGCTGCTGTAATTAGCTTTAAAAGTTGAGACCGGGAGGCCAGGGGGGGAGCTGGAGGACGCTAGAGAGAAGGGGAACCATGCAGGCCTTCAGCGAATGGCGCAGGGCTGGCACTTTACTGCATAGGGAAGTCAGCTGGCAGGCGCCTCTCTTCCTCCTTAGTGTGTCGCGGCACACTTGGAATCTCAGGAGGCACACAGTTGGAGATACACTGGTCCAACCTGTAACCTGTTCTAAGCTCTTTGGGGACGGGATATAAAATGAATTAAATAAATAAATAAATTTCAGGATGTATAGGAGAGCATGTGTGTTTGCCAGCATGCACAGCAGATGCAGGCAGTTTATCAAAGGCAATTTTATAACTTCCATGTGTAATTTTCATCACTACCACCTGTAGCTGCCCCAGTTTACAAACCTATATGTTCAAGTGCTGTCAAGTATTAAGGCCACACTTTTTATTTGTATTGTTCTGTTACAGAGGAAGAAATAAACAATGGGGGATTAAGGAGAATGACTCCCTGAATCCCTTGTGTAAAGCCCTGGCCAAATTAAGCATTAAAAAAAAAATATCTGTATGTGACTGTGAGCTGGTACAAATCACATTATGGAAATGCTTTCTTATAGATATAAAATGGGGAATATACATCTAAATATTTGATCTGCCTGAGTCACACTTACAACATGTCCCCACCACACCCCCTTCTAATATCTGCGTACTGTGGATTAACACATGTAAAAAGCAGCTTTCTAAAATTGCCATTTGTGATCTACACATATAAATGCTGCTATTTACACATGGGAGATACTTTTAAGATAACCACCTATGTGTACTTTGTTAATTTCTCCAATAGCATGCAATTAATTACTCTTTCCCAAAATACAAGTACGGTTGCATTTCAATGAAGCTACTAAGCAGTAAATTTTAAACAAATTGGAGAAAATATTTCTTCACCCAAAATGCAAAACTCTGGAATTTGTTGCCAGGAAACGTGATAAAAGCAATTAGCTTAGCAGGGTTTTAAAAAAAAGGTTTAGATACTTTCCAAACAGAAAAATTTACCTATAAGCTATTATTAAGATGGGCTTATTTCTAGGATAAGCAGCCCAAAATCTGTTCTCTCTTCTGGAATCTTGCCAGGTGCCTGTGAACTGAATTGCCCACTGCTGAAAACAGGATACTAGGCTTAATGGACCTTTGGCCTGTCCCAGTATGACAATGTTTAGGCATGCTGTAGGCACACCCATTTAGGCCAAGAAAAATCAGGCTTAAATACTTGCACCTAAGTTGTATATGGATCGGGTATATTCTATAACAGTGCACTTAACTTTTAGGAACTTCCACAATCTTCCCATGCTCCTCCCTGGCCATGCCCCCTTTTGAGGTTAATGTACCAGAACTGACATGAACTTTACAGAATGTGCCAATCAAGTTATGCATATAATTTTTAATTAGTGTAATTAGCATCAATTATGAGGTATCAATTACCAATTAACAACATGGATTGGTCTTATTAAACAATTAAGTTGCATACACAAATCAGCTATGTGCACTGATTTGCACGCACAATCTATTGTACAGAATTTGGGGATAATTTCTGTGGTAAGTTATTGTGTGATTTTGGCTGTATTTATAATCAAAAATAGTAAACAAAGAAACAGATTCCTTAATAGGCTTCTTGGTTGGCCCTTTTACAAAATAGCACTAAGCACTAATGCGTGCCTACCAAATAAAAAAAATAAATAAAAAGCTTACCTTGGGCCATGCTGAGGCAAAAATAAAAATTATTTTTAAGTGCAGGGGGTGAGCATGCTCTGCATTAATCAGTTTGCACATGGGCACTGCCATGCACTAACTGCTTAGCTCAGATTTAGTGGATGAGTTTCTACCGCACGGGTACCAACACTTTTTGGGCTTGCGAGCTACTTTTAAAATGACCAAGTCAAAATGATCTACCAACAGTAAAATTAAAAAAAAAAACACAAAGTACACTGTACGCAGAAAAAATGTTAATTATCGTCTTATATTCCACGGGTTTTCAAAGAGGTCAAGGCAGATGACTTTATGCAATGTCACCTCAGGAACAACTATACAAAAATAGACAAATATACTCCCTCCCTTTTTACTAAACCGCGATAGCGGATTTTAGCTCAGGGAGCTGCGCTGAATGCCCTTCACTGCTCTCGATGCTCATAGGCTCCCTGTGCTAAAAACCACTATTACGGTTTAGTAAAAGAGGGCCATAGTGCAAAATATAGACAGCAGATATAAATTCTCAAAACGGACACATTTTGATCACTAAATTGAAAATAAAATCATTTTTCCTACCTTTGTTGTCTGATGATTTCATGAGTCTCTGGTTGCACTTTATTCTTCTGACTGTGCATCCAATATTTCTTCCCTTCTTTCAGCCTGCTGTATGCTTCCAGACCTCATTCCCTCCGCCAACTTTTTCTTCCTCTCTCCCTGCCCCCCTCCCATTTCTTTCTTTCTGTTTCCCTGCCCCCCTTTCTGTCTGTCTGTCTTTCTCTCTCCTTGCCCCCTTTCTTTCTGTCTTCCTGTCCCCCCTTTCTTTCTTTCTGTCTTCCTGCCCCTCTTTATTTTATGTCTGTCTTTCTCTCTCCATGCCCCCTTTCTTTCTGTCCTCCTGTCCCCCCTTTCTTTCTTTTTCCCTTCTTTCTTTCTGTCTCCCTGCTCTCCCTTCATTCTGTCTCCCTTCCTGCTCCCAAGCCACTGCTGCCGCCATTGGTGAACAGGCCTCCAAATTACCACCGCCCCCATCAGGAAACAGGCCTCCAAACCACCACTGCCTTAAGCTCTCCCTGCTTCCCCACACAGAAGCGTCAGGCTGACCAGATTTCCTCTTCCCGACGTCATTTCTGAAGTCAGAGAGGAAGTTCCGGGCCAGCCAGGCAGCGATTGGCTGGCCCGGAACCTCCTCTCTGACGTCAGTATTGACGTCGGGTGGGGGAAGTTGGTCAGCTCAGCTCTTCTGAGTTGGGAAGCAAGTAAAACACGAAGGCAACGTGATCGACTCGTGTTGCCTTCGCAATCAACTGGTCGATTGCGATCGACCTTTTGGGCACCCCTGCTCTACCGCCTACAAAACAGGTGACAGTAGGAGCTCAGGTGCTGATGGCAAAATTAGTGCATGGCCATTAATATGAAAAATAGAAAAACTGGCCATTTTACACCAGCGGGAAAAATAGCTTTAGCACATGGGATTGACCCGAATGAGAACACACTAAGGCCACTTGGTACCACAGTTTGGCAAAAAGCTCCTTAGTGAGAAATAGATAATAATGGTGAATCCAAAAATGAATTCAAAAGTCTGAAGTAGCAAACCAATGTCTAATCAAAGTTTCTTCTGTCCTGCTGTCCACCTACTCATGTAATAGACATTTTGCTAAGCACATTCTAAACAGACAGCAATAAAGATAAACAGCTGAGTTCCTGCAGTTAAGTAATGATGAAAAAAGGTCATGATAACCTTCTTTTCCCCTTGAGCATTGAACACTATTAGCTCTGGAATGAAATCACTTGAATTTTTCTTTCATTAAAACACAGAAATGGTATAATCCACTTACAATGCTTTCCCTGTGCCACTTATTAGACAATCAAAATCTTCCTAAGAGACAAGTTAGAGTAGGTTATGCTCCTACCCCGTCATTCTATAACAGGTTACCTAAATTTAAGCACCATTTGCATACTTAAATTTGTAGAATGTGCACTTGTGATAGATGGGAGTAATGAGAAGCATTTTCGATAGGACATCTAAGTCTAATTTGGACGTTTTGGAAAAAGTGTTCAGAAATCCAGTAGAGAAAATGTCCATTTTCAAAACAGCCAGATGTCTTTTATTTTTGAAAATGGCCTATGTAGACATTTTGGTTCTTAGCACATCTATCTTTTTGGCCATTAAAAAAAATAAAACATCCATATGAAAAACGCACAAATGCAAGTTTTGCAGATGTACACAACTAATCTAATCTAAACCTTAAGTTTATATACCGCATCATCTCCATGAGAATGGAGCTCGACACGGTTTACAAGAACTTAAAATAGTGGGTAGAGAAGAAGAAAAAGGATTACATGAATTTATGTGTAGAAGGGGGGAGAGAAAGGGGGGAAGGATAGAGCTACAATTTGCTGAAAAGCCAGGTTTTCAGTTGTTTGCGGAATAACTGAAGGGAGCTCAGGTTCCGCAGCGGGGTGGTGAGGTCGTTCCAAAGACCTGTGATTTTGAAGAGAAGGGATTTTCCCAGTTTGCCTGAATAGTGGATGCCGCGTGGAGAGGGGAAGGCTAGTTTAAGCCTTTGGGCAGTTCTGGAGGAGTCGGGACTGGAGGAGTTGAAAGACAGTGGAATAAGAGGAGGCAGGATTCCGTGAATGATCTTGAAAGCCAGGCAGGAACATTTGAAATGGATTCTGGAGATTATTGGGAGCCAGTGAAGTTTGGCAAGGAGTGGGTAGGCATGGTCAGACTAACTTGTCTGATCACAGCAGGGGAGTCCTCATCAACTGAGCCGGTTACAGGGATTCCTGCTGGCTCAGCTGATGGGGATTCCTCCTGCCAGGATCAGCTGAACTGGCAGAGAGATTCCATTCTCCCTCCTTCGATCGCCTTCTGTATACCTTCAAACTAACCAAATAAAAAAAGAGCTGTCGAGTCCTACACCCCTCCCTCCAACATCCTACCAACAGCCCTGAACCCCTGACATTCCACAAAATCCCTGGACAGCCCCTCCTGAAATCCCTCCACATCCCCCAACATTCCAGAACCCCCCTACATCCCCAGACCCCTCCCTTACATCCCCCCACATTCCTGGCCCCCCTCCCAACATCCCCAACACCTCTATACTTTTGGATAACAAACCAGCAGGAGGAAAGCCCACTTCTTCCTGACTTTAAGGTCATATGCTCAGAATGATGGGCCTTCCGCCTCCCAATGCATTGTGATTTTGAGCCAGTAAGGGTCTTAGGCCCCTCCTACTGCATACCAAGATGCATTGGGAGGGGAAAGGCCCATTATTCTGAGCATACAGCCCTTTAGGCAGGAGAGAATGGGCTTCCCTCCTGCAAATTTGTCATCCAAAGATACGGGGGTGTCAGGGGATGTCGAGGGGGGGGAATCCAGGAATTTGGGGGGATGTGTGGGGATTTCAGGGGGTCCAGGGATATCAGGGGGGGTCTCCAGGGATGTTGGGGGTCCAGGATTGTCAGGAGTATGTTGGGGGAGAGATGCCCAACTGGCATTGTATAATTGCATACTAAAATGGCTTACAGAGGCTGCATTCACAGGGAAGGAGTCGGGGTAGAATATAGATGGGGCTGATATTTATATGCTTAGGAGCAATTCAGTAACTTAGAGTCTCCAGTTAGGTATGCTGATGCTGTGCATTGACTATCAAATTCTACAAAGCCAGCCTAAAGTTAGGCACCTACATGAGCATGCCTATCCAATGCAGGCACCTAACTTAGGGCAGGATTTTCAAAAACCCGTGTTAAAAAGCAATGGTCTACTAACACAGCCCTTTTGATAGCGAATCTAAAAAAGCGAGATATTTTCAAAAAAACCCGCATGCCACTAAGGTCGGCGGACAGCAGCGAAGATTCGCTAAATGTGTATGTGCCCATCGCTGGTGACAGCAATGGGCATATGCACAGAAAAAAACACGTCGGATGCATCGGGAAGGGGCCTAAGGCTCTGATTGGCCCAGATCCCCGTAGGAGGGCCAGTCGCTTTTTTAAGTCACCAAAAGCCGACGCCGCTTTATAAAAATGGCTCTGCATTTTTAAAAATCCACCATAGGGCTCATTTCAATGTTGAAGAGCCCATTTGCATGTCAGTGTCGGAGACTGCTAGAATCCTTGCTAAAGCCGGCGATAATCCCTTTTGATAATCTGTCGCTAAACACTGTCTGCAGGCTACACTACCGGTAAACAGTTTAGCGACGGCATTAAAGTTTTGAGAATCTGGGCCTTAATTGTTTAATAGGCTAATTGGCGCCAATAATTGGCACGTAGCACTTCATAATTGCCATTAATTGGACTTAATTAAAAGTTAGGCACCTAACTCGCAAAATGCGATGCTATAAAGAGTAGGTACTTAGTCCAATGTGCATAGTTAAAAGTGGGCTTAGGGTATTGATCGTGAGCGTGTTTTTGAGCTAGGTGCCTATTTTTGATTTAGGCATTGTTGTGCCTAGCTTAGGCCAAGAAAACCCTGGCATAAATATTGTGCACCCAAAAGTTAGGACAACTAACGATGCCTAAGGCTGCTTAGGTGGCGCTAAGCACAATTCTATACAGTGCGCCTAATATTTATAGAATCACACAGCACTGCACTAGTTGGTGCCAATTTTTTGGGTGACATATGTTGTACTGGGGCCTGTGTGTCAATTCTGCGCACCAAGATGCCAATATAGAATACTATCATCAACTCAAATTGGTGCACCTTCATTTAAGCCTGACCATTTATGCCAAGTCAATGGCAGGCATAAATAGACACGCTTAAATGTACTATTTAATGCACACAGCTTGTAGTAAATTGGAGATGTAAACGTGCCCCTCTCTTGCTCTACCCATTTTTACTCCCTTTTGCAGTTATGTGCTTAGGCACTTGCATGCTGCCTTATAGAATAGTGCACTTACACACATAAGTGCCAATTTTCTTAGCACTTACATTCATAGAAACATAGAAACATGTTGGCAGATAAAGGCCAAATGGCCCATCCAGTCGGCCCATCTGCAGCATCTACTATCTCCTCCTCTCCCTATTGGCTAAGGCTCTTAACACTTGCATTGTGATGTCATCGAGCTTAATGGTTATAGAAACATGATGGCAGATAAATGCCAAATGGCCCATTCACTCTGCCCATCTGTAGTAATCATTATCTTGTCCTCTCTCTAAGAGATCCCATGTGACTATCCCAGGCTTTCTTGAATTCAGACACAGTCTCTGCCACCTCTTCTGGGAGACTTCCACACATCTACCACCCTTTCTGTAAAAAGTATTTCCTGCAGCTTTTCCAAACAACCATTGTGGGAGATTCAACTCATGCACATTTATGTCACGTAGATATTTAAACGTCTCTATCATATTTCCCCTTTCCTGCCTTTTCTCCAAAGTATACATATATATTGATTTCTTTAAGTCTGTCCCCATACACCTTATCACAAAGACCACACACCATTTTAGTAGCCTTCCACTGGACCAACTCCATCCTTTTTATACTTTTTTGAAGGTGCGGCCTCCAGAATTGTACAAAATATTCTAAATGAGGTCTCACCAAAGGGCCCTCAATACCTCCTTTTTCCTACTAGCCATACCTCTCCCTATGCAACCTAGCATCCTTCTAGCTTTCGCAGTCACCTTTTCAACCTGTTTGGCCACTTTAAAGATCATCACATACAATCACACCCAAGTCCCGCTCTTCTGTCGTGCACATAAGCTCTTCACTCCCTAATCTGTACTGTTCCTTCGGGTTTTTGCAGCCCAAATGCATTTCTTAGCATGAAATTTTAGCTGCCACATTAGCTATAGAATTGCTAATTAACATAATACTGTGAATTACGTGTATAAAAGAACTCGCTGGGCCAGGACGGGAAAATGAGTTCCCACGGGGACGGGGAAAAATTGTTCCCCGTGTCATTTTCTAGCTTGTATCAGGAGTCAAAGTCTATAACATTGATGTAGTTTAGAGTGAATATAAAAATACTGTTCAACAAAACACATGCTGGCTGATACAAGACAGCCATGAACCTTTCCAAAGCAAAATGACTTTGACTTCTGATGCAGGCCATAGGGCCAGATAACTTACGTGTCCAGTCAATTGTATTGGAACTATAAAGCACTAGAAATACTTTTGGTCATCTTCACTGTGTTTGTGCTGATCTTCATCCTGTTGAACTGCCAAATGATTTGATCATGAAAGATTATAAGGATTCCTGTTTATTAAGGACAATGGTGGATGTAGGGCTTCCGTACACATTATTCGAATTATGTTAGATTGCAATAATTTCTGTTTGTTTGTACCAAACCTGAATGATTTCAAGGATTTCTATTTATTAAGGAAAGGGATTGGGACCACATTTTTATAGATATACAACCACACTCGAGGTGGTTTACAAACAGGTAGTTCAAGTATTTTCCCTATCTGGTGTGCTCACAATCTATCTAATGTGCTAAGGGAAGTGGAGGATTAAGTGACTTGCCCAGTGTCATAGGGAGCAGCAGAGGGTTTGAACCCACAAGCTCAGGGTGCTGAGGCTGTAACTCTAACCACTGCACCACACTGTTTATTAAGGACAGTTGTGGATTTATGGTACCAAATTGGTTTGATGATATTTTTAGCGCTCTTATGATTGAAATCTGCAAAATCCTGAGTGGAGTAGAACGGGTACAAGTGGATCGATTTTTCACTCCATCAAAAATTACAAAGACTAGGGGACACTCGATGAAGTTACAGGGAAATACTTTTAAAGCCAATAGGAGGAAAAAAATTTTCACTCAGAGAATAGTTAAGCTCTGGAACACATTGCCAGAGATTGTGGTAAGAGCGGATAGTGTAGCTGGTTTTAAGAAAGGTTTGGACAAGTTCCTGGAGGAAAAGTCCATAGTCTGCTATTGACAAAGACAGGGGGAAGCCACTGCTTGCCCTTTATCGGTAGCATTGAATATTGCTACTCCTTGGGTTTTGGCCAGGTACTAGTGACCTGGATTGGCCACCGTGAGAACAGGCTACTGGGCTTGATGGACCATTGGTCTGACCCAATAAGACTATTCTTATGTTCTTATGCTCCCATATTAATCTGATTTTGAGATGTGGTTTTTTTTTAAAAATTATACATTTTTTGTCTGAGTTTGTATAATTCTTTGTATCTTTTAGGTTTATATTATTGAGGCATTCTACTTTTTAGAGCCTCCTATTTTCACTTGTTAAACTAGTGTGCTACATTAGGAGTTCTTAATTAATGTGTGGTGGCGGCGGCCAAAAAGCAAACAAGATGCTAGGAATTATTAACAAAGGAATGTTTAACAAGACTAAAGATATTATAATGCCTCAGTATCACTCCATTGTGCGACCTCACCTGGAGTACTAAATTCAATTCTGGTCTCTTTATCTCAAGAAAAATATAGCAGCACTAGAAAAGGTTCAAAGAAGAGCGACCAAAATGATAAAGGGGATGGAACTCCTCTCGTTTGAGGAAAGACTAAAACGGTTAGGGCTCTTCAGCCTGGAAAAGAAATGGCTGAGGGGAGATATGATTGAAGTCTACAAAATCCTGAGTAGAGTAGAACAGGTACAAGTGGATCGATTTTTCACTCCACCAAAAATTACAAAGACTATGGGACACTCGATGAAACTGCAGGGAAATACTTTTAAAACCAATAGGAGGAAATATTTTTTCACTCAGAGAATAGTTAAGCTCTGGAACACGTTGCTAGAGGTTGTGGTAAAAGCGGATAGCATAGCTGGTTTTAAGAAAGGTTTGGACAAATTCCTGGAGGTAAAGTCCATAGTCTGTTATTAAGACATGGGGGAAGCCTCTGCTTGCCCTGGATCTGTAGCATGGAATATTGCTACTCTTTGGGTTTTGGCCAGGTACTAGTGACCTGGATTGGCCACCATGAGAACGGGCTACTGGGCTTGATGCACTGTTGGTCTGACCCAGTAAGGCTATTCTTATGTTCTTATGTAATTTATATGACCTTTGACCCTGGCACACTGGGCTTTTTAATTAAAGTTCTTCACCTGGCAACAGTTTCATCACAGTTGCAGTTTGCAAGGGAGAGGAGAGAAGGTATGATTCTACATTCTTAAGTTTTAAATTTGATTTGAGAGAGATTCCACAAATGTCTAATAACTGCTTCATTAATGTTTCTACAGCTATTATCAATAGGTGATACCAGTTGAAAAACACCTTTTGGGTATGTTTTAATAACTTTTTATGTGATCTTATTCATTAGTACGGTCTGTGATTTTATGTTCTTATGTTTTTGATTGGATCATTTATTTGTGAATGTACTAACATATTGTTTTATTTTATTTTTTTTTCGATCGTCCGTTTTTACAGCCTTTGATGCAGCCCTTATGAAGGTGAAACATGGCCGTGCCAGACTTTTAATTATCTATGTATGTATGATTTTATGTGGTGAATAAATTTTGTATTGGAGTTTTGGACATCTATTCTGATCTACTGTTTTTTTGTATCCTGGATCAGCTGCCTGTTTATTTTTTTTAACCCCCCTATCTGGCCATGTATGAGAAATAGTTTGAAAAAAAAAGACCTTCTTTGGAAAGCTGTTCTTCCATATACAGTTATAGACCTCTATGGGCTTTTTCAATTAATCATTTTGCCACTTAAAATGTAAAATGCAAATAGTGGAATGCATAATAAGACAGTGTTAGCTCACTGAACTGTGCATTTTCCTTTCAACAAAAAATGTTTGGGCAAGTTTCAAATCTCTGAGAAGGCCAGGCCTTTATCTCTTTATGTGTTGGAAACAGTTTGCAATACATTCTTTCAGCTCATTACCACACTACAAAAATTTGCTTATAACCTTGAAGTCATCTTGACCCGGAGGACAAGAACACAGTTACAGTAGGATACAGCATTATTAACAAACAAAAAAAAAATCAGCAATGTAGATACGTTAAGGGAGAAGAACAAAACTGTACATGAAACTTTTGGGTACACTATTATTCTTAGTTTAAGGTGGCAATTTATCAATCCAAAAGGAAGGAAGAAAACCCCACGGACAAACAAGGTAAACCACAGAAAGAGTGGGGAAGGGACTGAACACATCAACCTAAGGAACAAATGTAATTTTATTATAAATGAAAATAATTTAAAATCATATCATATATGTAAAACCAAGCCCTATGAAAAGTCCAAGTCTAGTTGATTTAATGGACAACTTATTCCAGGGCATTTTGGAGTGGTGATTTTCCATGAAATGATTACAATAAGCACTGGGAGCAATTTTATAATAAGACACCCCATTTTAGGCACTGAAATGGCCCCATAAAATAGCTGATCATATAGAACCAAACTTATGCACCCAGTTATAGAATAGCGCCAACGTGTTTCTGCGTGGATCTGAAAAGGGGGCACGATGAAGGGAGGGACATGGTAGGTCAGGGGCATTCCCTTAAAATTTAGGGTTAGAATCTAGGGCAGTGTTGTGCCGCGAGATGTTGCCTGGTGTGCCGTACGGTGCAGACACTGATTAGGCCTCAGGCCGGGTCCCGCACGCGCTCCCATGAGACTCCCCCGGTCCCCGCTGCTGTTCAGTTTTGATCTTCTGTTCTGACGCAACCGGAAACAGGAAGTTGCAGCAGAGCAGAAGATTGAACACTGAGCAGCCACGCGTGCGCGGCTCTTTGGGAAAGCGTGCATGTCACCGAAAAACAAAACCTACAAACTAAGGTGAGGCGAAGGGAGAGAGTTGGCTAAACAGTAGGATCGATTGGGCAGGCGAGTGGTGGCTGCGGGGACCGTGCGATCGCTCGTGTTCCCGGCTCAAATTGGAAGGAGGGAGTGAAAGGGAAAAGGATTCTGGGCCAAGGGGATGAAGATGGAAAGAAAAACCCACAGCAGGAAAGAAAGGGAAGGCAGACAGGTGAGCCAGATGCTAGAAGCAGGGGGGGGGAAGAAAGAGGGGAAAAAGCTAGATGGGGTTGAAAAGAAGAGACACACTGGTATGGAAGAGGAAGATAGGGGAAATCTGGACACAGGAAGGTAACAGAAAGAGGGGAAATTATGTGCATGGGGCATAGGGACAGAGACATAAAGGGGACATGCCATAGGGATGGTATATGGACACAGGGGGGGGCAATGACAGATACATAGGGGAGATATTAGAAATGGAGAAAATAGGAGCACAGAAGCGAGATGGTTTGTGGGGATGGGACAGGGACCGAGCTCGCAGGCTCCAGTGGCTTGCACAAATTACATTGTAACATGCCATGAAAATAAGAGGGAGGAAGGTAGATAGATAAGCCACATGAGAGGAGCTGAAGGGTAGTAGAAAGGAACAGATGGTAAAGGAGGGAGGGAAGGGTGGTGGTGGAAAGGAATAGGACAGACATTGAAGGAGGGTGGAGAGGAACAGACACCGAAGGGAAATGTGGAAGACAGAGTGGGAAGAAGACAGATGCCAGACTATGGGGGAGCGGAGGGAAGAAGATGGGTGCTAGACCAATTCGGGGGGGGGGGGGGGGTGAAGGGAGAGGCACAGTAACAGCAAATGGAAGACGTAGAGAGAAGACACACAGTGGATGGAAGGAATTGAATGAGAAGATGTGGAAAGCAGAAACCAGACAAAGGTAAAACAAAAATTATATTTATTTATTTATTTTTTGCTTTAGGATAAAATAGTATATTAGTTGTGTTGATAAAAATTTATAAACAAAGCCCTGCCAGCTGAACATCTCTTTCTCTAGTTCAGCAGCAGGAACTTTGATTTATAAGAAAGGAATAAGCTAAATATTACAGTACTAAGGCTTATATGGATGCAGCGGGGACGGTGACGGGGCGGTGAATGGGCTGGCAGTGGCGGTGACGGGGCGGTGAAAGGGATGGCGGTGACGGTGACGGGGCGGTGAAGGGAACGGCTGTTGACGAAGAGCTACGTGTGTGTCTTTCTTTGATTCCAGCCAGAATATCAGCTTTGTGTTCAGCCAAACAGGCCCAGGTTTCGCACTGAATAAAGTATTTTATAATTTTTCACTATTCTGTTTACTTAATATTTCATAATAAAGTAATTATAAAATACTTTCTTTGTGTTTATTTGATTCCTATTCAAGAGAATTACTTTATATATAGTCAATATAGGTACAGAGTTAAATTTTTTAACATTTTCTAATGGTGATGTGCCTCGTGATTTTTTTCATGAAACAAGTGTGCCTTTGCCCAAAAAAGGTTGAAAAACACTGATCTAGGGGATCCATGCTTAATTTGAACGCTGGGGTTGATATCTGCTTTTATTTGGTATAAATGCTTGTGCTCAAAGTTGAGTGTGGATTACAACACTACAGGCTAGTCTACAAAGGGTACCCATCCCGGAGTGCCCTTTATAGCATACTGTTCAGTGCCCAGTGCCATTTACTGAATCCAGTACTATATGAAGACACATCCTTGCTCCCACCCATATGTATGCCCCTTTAACAGTTACATGCTAAAGTACTCATGCACGCTTTTATAGAATAGCTCTTCAGGCCGGATTCTGCAACCGGCACCAGCATCGGCTGGCGCCTCCAAAAGCGGCACTGGCCATGTGTCAATCACACACCGCCCCCGGTTGCAGAATCGCAGCTACTTGAAACAGGGGCGTCGGAAATGTAGGCTAGCGTTTTGAAGGCCTATATTTCCAGCGCCTATGTTTCAAGCGAATCATGGCTACAGAGGCATTTCCAGCATTAGCCACACTTTCTTCAGCCATAAAAGCCCTTAGGTGCCTCTGTATCTGTGACTACTACACCAGTTTGGGATGTACCAGCAAGCGGCTACATTTTTTTTTTTCTTCGTGGCAGTTTAATTACTTTCTAATGATGTGGTCAATTAAGTTAGGTGTGGGAACGGCACCAACTGCTGCCTAACTTAAGCCTGTGTTTTTAGGCCTTAGGGCCTGTGTTTTAAGGCCTTACAGCCTGTATGCACATAAGTACGAATTATTTATTTATTTCATTTTCTATTCCATTCTCCTCAAATAGCTCAGGACAGCTAACAGGTTAACATATATAATATGCAGTTAACAGGTTACAATATGCCATAGTTAAAATACAAGGTTTTTTTTTTCTGGTACAGGCAGTCCCCGAGTTACAGACACTCTACTTAAGGGGGGGGGGGAGGTAAATTAGCATGGTAGCTATTACCTTGCTTTAGCAAAATTGGGTAAAGTTTTATTTTATATTCCTCTTGATTAAAGTACAGAAATTACCTGCTAAGTTTATTGAGTCACTGTCACAGTAATCTATAGAACTATGAAGTCTGGTGAAGAAAAAAAATACCATCGCTCTCAAATGGCATTGTATCAAGGAAGGGAGAAAGAAAATACATAGATTGATTTCGTATAACAGAAGTGTATTGCTGCCGTTTTGATCCCTGTTAAATCTAGTGGCAGTTGTATAAATAGGAATTGACAAGGGGGCTAATATGTTATGCCTAGATTACAGAGTACTCCTTGAATACTCATTTTATTTGAGCAGTTTTTATATTTTCCACAAGGGGCACATTATAATAATAATAATAATAATAATTTTATTTCTTATATACCGCTATACCATAAGTTCAAAGCGGTTTACAACAAGTTACATGCAATGAGAGTAAGAGATGTTTACAATGAGATACATACAATGAGTGTATGAGATGTAAGGGGAACAGAAAAAGTACTTTCTGGGATACAAATTGCAAATGGAAGAGAGCCAAGATGGTTTGAATCAAAAGGAAGTATCTAGTCAAAGATTGGGGTGCAGGGGAAAACAATTTGGGTGGAATACCTTTACAAATGGGAAGAAGGATGATTTAATCTAAAATCAAGAGAATTGGGGATTGGGATGAGGATAGCTGAGGGGGATTGGGCAAGAATTGGGAATTAGAATTTGTTAAAGAGACGGGTCTTCAGTGATTTTCTGAAGTCGGCGTAAGAAGTGGCCTCGAGAATTGGTTTTACGATCCATGTGTTCAGTTTGGCTGCCTGGAATGATAACATTCTGTCTAGGAACTTCTTGTAAAGACATGAATTCAGGGATGGATAATTAGAGATTTATTCTGCGAGAGCTCTTATTAGAGCTGTTGAGGATGAATTGAGAGGCGAGGTAAGTTGGTAGCATCCCAAAGATAGCTTTGTAGCTGATGCAGGCAAACTTGAAGAGTATTCTGGATTCCACTGGCAACCAGTGGAGTATCTGGAAGTATGGGGTGATATGTTCCCATTTTTTTAAACCAAAGATGAGCCGGACCGCAGTGTTCTGAATTAATCTCAGCTTGTTAAGTGTCTTCTTATAAGCTCCCAGATATATAATGTTGCAGTGGTCTCTTTTGTATAAAGGAAATTCTCAGCAGGTTTAGATTTTGCATGGGGAATATGCTGAGAGATGTGACCTGGCTTTTTGAGGAACTGTGTCAGAGAATGTACCCTGGGTGGCTCTTTCAGAGAGGCTCAACGCAGGGCAGATATTTCCCATCATCAAGCGCTGTTGAGATGCTTGTAATACTCCCTCACTACCATATATTCTCCGTAATAATCATACAGTGCCTTAAAATGAGTATTTGTTGCTTATAGTAAGATTCCAGCATGATGACACAACTTCTTTCAGCTGCCAGTATGGTGGTTTCTTAAATATATACTTCATGTTAAATATTGCCTTTCTAAATCTACACATGATATGCCATTTTTTGGCAGCAGTAATCTATGTTCATCTATCAGAACCTAGAAAAATATAGTTGCTTTAATATGTTCAAAGGACAGACAACTACTTAACCTTAGAAACTATTGCTTAAAGTATTCTGTAGATAATTTTAACTCTGACTCACTCTAAAATATACAGTACACATCCCCAAATTCTCCACACATGAATATATATGTTGATTATTGCCCAGAAATTTTTTTTTTTTTTACACGACAGCCTGTTTTGAATAATAAGTTTCAAAATATTTTACCAGCTATGTAGAATCTTGGTTTCATAATCCCTTGAGTATAGATATCTCCAAACGTCTTTGGTAGAAGGCTGAAAATTAACTTACCCCCTCTTTTACGAAACTGCGAAACTGCGATAGCAGTTTCTAGCGCTGGGAGCCGCGCTGCTCCTGATGCTCATAGGAACTCAATGAACGTTGGAAGCAGCGCGGGCCATTCAGCGTGGCTCCCCGCACTAGAAACTGCTATTGCAGTTTCGTAAAAGGAGGCCATAGGCCCTCTTTTACTAAGGTACGCTAACCGATTAGCGCGCGCTAATCGATTTTGCACACGCTAAATGCTAACGCATGCATGTTAGTCTATGGACATGTTAGCGTTTAGCGTGTGCTAATCGGTTAGCGCACTTTAGTAAAAGAGGGAGTAAGAGACTGGTACAAGATGTGGCGCAGCATTTTATAAAGTATGTACAAAACAGAATTGAGATTCCAGCTCCTGATAGAAATATGTATAGTCAAAAAAAAAAATGTTCATTTTTAGAAAATTTGCCTTCCTCTCCCCTGATTGTTAATTTTGGGGATTCATTTCACACATTCATACTAACAATTTTTTTAACGCACAATAGAACTTTTTTGTATATAAATATCAGTTGATTGTACCTATTCGCTGATTGTCCAGCCCTTCTTTGTTGTAAACCGCCTCGAACTACTATGGCTTTGACGGTATATAAGATAAAAATTATTATTATTATTATATGCATGTTAATTTCTAGATTATTGCCCATTACATTGATTTTGCATCTACTAAATACGCGTCAGAGTTGTTACCACTGCAGACAGCGCTAAAAACCACGCTACAGTTTTGTAAAATGTAGAGAAAATTTGTAAGGTGCCTTAATGAACCAAATTTACACTAGCAAATGCATATACTTATTTGTTTTTTATTCTTATTATTTATTTATTATTATTTATTTTGAAAACTAGACCCAGATTTACATAAGAACATAAGAGTTGCTATACTGGGACAGACTGAAGGTCCATCAAGCCCAATATCCTGTTTCCAACAGTGACCAATCCAGCTGGTCAATCTAGGCCACAAGTACCTGGCAAGATCCCAAAAGAGTAAAACAGATTTTATGCTGCTTATCCTAGAAATGCGAAACCTTTTTAAAACCCTGCTAAGCAAACTGCTTTCCTCACATTCTCTGGCAACAAATTCAAGTTTAATTACATATTGAGGCCCAGATTCTGTAACCAGCACCATTGTTGGTGGCCACCTTAAAAGCGACTGCCGATCACGTGTGAAACACTTGACAGTGACGGGTACAAAATTATTATTATTATTATATGCATGTTAATTTCTAGATTATTGCCCATTACATTGATTTTGCATCTACTAAATACGCGTCAGAGTTGTTACCACTGCAGACAGCGCTAAAAACCACGCTACAGTTTTGTAAAATGTAGAGAAAATTTGTAAGGTGCCTTAATGAACCAAATTTACACTAGCAAATGCATATACTTATTTGTTTTTTATTCTTATTATTTATTTATTATTATTTATTTTGAAAACTAGACCCAGATTTACATAAGAACATAAGAGTTGCTATACTGGGACAGACTGAAGGTCCATCAAGCCCAATATCCTGTTTCCAACAGTGACCAATCCAGCTGGTCAATCTAGGCCACAAGTACCTGGCAAGATCCCAAAAGAGTAAAACAGATTTTATGCTGCTTATCCTAGAAATGCGAAACCTTTTTAAAACCCTGCTAAGCAAACTGCTTTCCTCACATTCTCTGGCAACAAATTCAAGTTTAATTACATATTGAGGCCCAGATTTTGTAACCAGCACCATTGTTGGTGGCCACCTTAAAAGCGACTGCCGATCACGTGTGAAACACGTGACAGTGACGGGTACAAAATCGCGACTCCGGCAAAGGTAGGCATAGGACATGGAGGCCAGGGTTTTCCAGGCCTACATTTCCAGCGCCTACTTTTGATGTGAATCGCACCTCTGTAGGTACCTTAGGCCACATAATATCACTTCCAGCATTAGCCAGTGGTGTTAGACAGCCTAAAGCACCTACAGAGGCACGATTACAGCGCTGATTTTTTTTAGGCGCCTTGAAACTCAGTTAAAAACATCATTTAAATAGCATTGGGTGCCTATTGTTGCCTAAAAACTCGGCGCCAATTAAAAAATCCAGGCCTGAGTGAATAAATATTTTCTCTGGTTTCTTTTACATTTACTACTTAGTACAGATTGGCTAATATCAAAATACATCACCCACAGCTTGGTTTTTTTACCTTTGTTTCATCAATTCACATGAACGTAACTAGCAAATGCAATAATATTCTATAATGTTGCAAATACGAGGAGCCCAGCCAAGAAGAGAATGATGTGGAGCCATGAAACTTACAAGTTATTCCACACTTTTCTTGACCCGTTTCGTTTTATTTCATTTCATTGAACTGCACAGTGTCAAGAAAAGTGTGGAATAACTTGTAAGTTTCATGGCTCCACATCATTCTCATCTTGGCTGGGCTGTGAACTTTTCAGCGGCCCCTCGTATACTTGATTTGTTTGTGTAGAATTCCAACCAATCTGTTCTGTTATTATTTATTTATTTTAAAAATTTCTATACCGTTTATAACTAAACGGTTCACAGAACTGCATACATAATTTAAATTTATTAGTTAAGAGATCCTACAATTTGCTTTCTTTATTGCCTTGAAATAAAGGTCAACATACAAACTGAATATTATAGCTATTTACTGGATTAAGTACAGTTCCCCCCCTGAATCCGTGGTTTCAGTACCCGCGGATTTGGTTATTTGTGGTATTTTTTTTTTAAACAAAACTCTGCATCGGACCTTCCCTAGACCTTACCTTATAGTCTAGTGGCACTGCTGGGCAGGATCGAACGTCCTACGCTCATGCCCCGTGCAGAGCCGTCATCAAAATTGTTGTCGTGAGTGCCCGTTGTAGTCTCAATTTCTTATCATCTTCCATCTGGCTTGGCCTCCTTTATCTCTGTATCTTCCCCACCCTCCCCAATATCCAGTGTCATCCCTTTTCTCTCTTCCCCATTCTCTTCCAATCATCCTGTTACAGCATTTCAAGTTTGGCGGCAGAGCAGCAGTGGTATCAACTGTGAAATCAAACTGAAAGCACAGCGGGACCATTTTCCTGCATGTGCCGCAACTGATTTACCAATCCCCAAGTTCCTCTGACATCGGAGGAAGCGGGACCGGCAGAACAGCAGCAGCACATGAAGAAAAATGGTCCCGATGTGCTCTCATGTTGTTTTTGCAGCTGATACTGCTGCTGCTCTGTCGTCAGACTTGAAATGTCCCAAAAGAATGAGCAGGAGAGAGGGAAGGAACGGTGGCATAGTAAAGGGTGGCGGGGGAGGAGGTACGCTCCGGGCATCATCATGATAGAGGCGCCGGCACCCATCCTTCTCTCCAGCCCTGCTCCTTCTTGACCCCTCTGCCACGCGTGTGCACCCCTCGTACCTCTTAAATTTTTTTCTGGCGCAAGCGGTATCACAAACTTGCTGCCTTCATCGATGTCGGCTCTTTCTGATGTCGATTCCGGGTCCTATGCCTAGGAAGTGATGTTAGAGGAAGAGCCGACACGATGCAGGCAGCAAGTTTGTGATGCTGCTCATGCTTGGAAAATTAAAGAGGTACAGGGGGCGTGTGCACGGCAGGGGGGGTCGGGAAGGAATTGTGTAGAGAAGAAGGCAGGAGAGGGGTGCCACCACTCATCCTCCACCACTGGGAAGGAAAAAGAGACCAAGAGCAGGAGAGGTAGGCACCATTCTTATACAAAATCTGTTTGAGGATTAGTTACTACCCTTGTCCCCCCCACCCCTCCCCCGAGTTATGCTTCTGCCTGGTATAACTCTGTCCATGTAAAATTGGCATAACAGACAATACTCTCTAAGTTCTCTGTTAAATGGGAGCTTCACTGAAAACACTTTATAAAGCAAGCACCCAGAACTTTCTAAGTCAGTGTTCTTCAATGCAAGGTCCGGGAGCCATTGGAGACCTCTAGGGCAGCCCTCGTCATTTTGGGTTTTTTTTTTTTTTTAAACTGCTATTCTCTGCCTCTCTTCCAAGCTCATGGCAGAAAGGGGGAAGTGGATTGACAGAAGAGCCACATGTTTGAAGGACAAGTCAATGTATTTGGAAGGGAAGCTGGTGAGGTAGATGCCGTTAGCACACACTGATCAGCAGTGTCTCATATGGATGACGTTTGGTGGCTCTCCTTCAGTTCATTTGGATTTAAAGTGACCCCTACTTAAAAATTAGAGAAGACTACTAATCTAAGTACAGTAATGCACAAATGCTCTTCCACACATTTACACCTGCTCCAAAGATTTTTAATGTATGCATGCAGAAATCTTATCTTATGATTTGGAGTCAGCATGGGTTCAGCCAAGGGAGATGTTGCCTCAACAATTTGTTTGACTTCTTTGAAGGTATGAATAAACATGTGGATAATGGTGAGCCGGTTGATATAGTGTATCTAGATTTTCAGAAAGCTTTTGATAAAGTTCCTCAAGAGAGGCTCCTAAGAAAATTAAAGTGCCATGGGATAGGTGTCAAAGTTCAGTTGTGGATTAGGATTGGTTATTGGATAAAAAACAGAGGGTAGGGTTAAATGGTCATTTTTCTCAATGGAGGAGAGTAAACATGGAGTGCCACAGGGGTCTGTACTGGGACCGGTGCTATTTAACTTATTTATAAATGATCTGGAAATTGGAACGATGAGTGAAGTGATTAAATTTGCAGATGACACTAAACTGTTCAAAGCTGTTAAAACGCATGCAGATTGTGAAAAATTGCAGGGAGACCTTAGGAAATTGGAAGATTGGGAGTCCAAATGGCAGATTAAATTTAATGTGGACAAATGCAAAGTGATGCACATTGGGAAGAATAACCTGAATCACAATTACCAGATACTAGCGCCCAAGAAAAGGATCTGGGTATCATCGTAGACAATACAATGAAACCAATGTGCAGCGGCGGCCAAAAAAGCAAACAAGATGCTAGGAATTATTAAAAAAAGGGATGGTTAACAAGACTAAGAATGTTATAATGCCCCTGTATCACTCCATGGTACGACCTCGTCTGGAGAATTGCGTTCAATTCTGGTCTCCTTATCTCAAGAAAGATATAGTGGCACTAGAAAAGGTTCAAAGAAGAACGACCAAGATGGTAAAAGAGATGGAACTCCTCTTATATGAGGAAAGACTAAAATGGTTAGGGATCTTCAGCTTGGAAAAGAGATGGTTGAGGGGAGATATAATTGAAGTCTACAAAATCCTGAGTGGAGTAGAACGGGTACAAGTGGATCGATTTTTCACTCCGTCAAAAATTACAAAGATTAGGGGACACTCGATGAAGTTACAGGGAAATACTTTTAAAGTCAATAGGAGGAAAAATTTTTCACTCAGAGAATAGTTAAGCTCTGGAACGCATTGCCAGAGGTTGTGGTAAGAGCGGATAGCACAGCTGGTTTTAAGAAAGGTTTGGACAAGTTCCCGTAGGAAAAGTCCATAGTCTGCTATTGACAAAGACAGGGGGAAGGTACTGCTTGCCCTGTATCAGTAGTATTGAATATTACTACTCCTTGGGTTTTGGCCAGGTACTAGTGACCTGGATTGGTCGTGAGAACAGGCTACTGGGCTTGATGGACCATTGGTCTGACCCAGTAAGGCTGTTCTTATGTTCTCTACCCTAGCTCTACGCAGATTATGCTCCCAGGAATGCCTATATAAGCCTATTTTCATATGTGTATGTTCCTACATTTTACAAATATATGCAGGCTTTACACACAGAAAAAAAGTTTTTGAAAAGTACTCCTCTCAAGTCTATCCCATCTGCCACTGTTTTGGCTCCACATTCCCACCACTCTCTCAGTGAAAAGTGTTTTCTCACATTCTTTTCAGGCTTCCTTCCCTTCAGCTTTATATGATGAACCTTTATCCTTGAACTTTTATTCCATAGAAATTGCTTCTTCCCCATTACACTCTTTAAAACTGCTAGATATTTAAGTGGTTTTATCGCTTCTCTATCTTCCGGAGAGTACATCTTTGGTTCCCAAGCTGTCTTAGAGTACAGTCCACCCACTATTGTGAAAAAATGTGCAACTTGAAGGTCAGTCTGCTGGTTTTAAAGCATGACATTTTTTATTGACCTAGGGATTTGATTTCCTATAGCAAAACAAATTCACTGGAAAGTTGTGCATACAAAAACTTTGAATAGAATATTCGATTCCTGATAAACCACCTTTCTGTTGTGCAGGAGTTAAAATTTAGAACTCCCTTGTGGGCTAAATACAAAATTATTGTGAATTATTGTTTAGAAAATTGCTAAAGATACAATTATTTGTAGACGCTTTTTTCTAGTCAGTAATTTTCTCTGGTTTAGCTGAAGAATTATTCATGATCTTTTTATTCAAGCTTTTACTGCTATTTTGCAGATACGTTAAACTAATAGGACTAGTTGCACAATACCTCACAAACTACCTGGAAGACCACAACCTACTTCACCCCTCACAATCTGGGTTTAGAACCAAACATAACACGGAGACACTACTAGTAACTCTCCCTGACACAGCCCGACAGCACCTTAGCAAAGGCAGAAGGATGTTGATAATTCAACTTGATCTCTCTGCTGCATTTGACCTGGTAGACCACACCATACAACTACTAATACTAGAAGCCATAGGGATCTCAGGCAGGGTATGCACCTGGTTCCAAGGATTCCTTAAATCAAGAACTACAGAGTAAAGACAAACGACCTTAAATCAGACCCCTGGTCTAACCCCTGCGGAGTACCACAAGGGTCACCACTATCGCCAATGCTCTTCAACCTCTTTATATCCTCCCTTGGGTCCAGTCTAGATAAACTAAATGTAACATAATTCAGCTACGCAGACGACATCACCATTCTCCACCCCTTCGACTCACCAGCCCCCAATTCAACAGAAAAACTGAAAAAAACACTAGAAACAGTGGAAAAATGGATGACAGACCACAAATTGAAGCTGAACTCAGACAAAACGAAATTTCTACTGCTTGAAAAGGACAAAACCCCATCTATAACAGAATTAGAAATAAACTCCACCAAATACCCTATACAGTCCATCCTTAAACTCCTAGGAGTGATGTTAGATAGATATTGCACCATGCAAGTCCAAATCAACAAGACCACCCAGAAAGCCTTTTTAAATTATGCACAACCTGTGAAAAATAAGAAAATTCTTCGACAAAGAACAATATAGGCTCATAGTCCAATCCCTAGTCCTAGGACTATTAGACTACTGCAACATCCTATACCTACCTTGCCCTACAAACATGATAAAACAATTACAGACTGTACAAAACACAGCCCTCAGACTGATCTATTCACTAAACAAATATGACCACATCACCACCGCATACCTAGACTCACACTGGCTGCCGATACAAGCGCGAATACTATTCAAATTCTACTGTCTATTATTCAAAGTAATGAATGGCACTGCCCCCACATATCTAAACAACCGCCTAAACTGCAACAACACAACTAAACAAAGGAGAACTCAGTCCCCATTTACCTACCCCCCATTCAAAGGTATACAGCGCAAGAAGATGTATGACAACCTACTAGCAACGCAAGCAGCTACACTCGACCACCCCATATCCAACATGTTGACAACAACGACTGACTTCAAATCATTTTGAAAAGAAATCAAAACCCTGCTATTCAAAAAATTTATCTAGATATCAAAACTCATCCCCATGTCTATCCCCTCTCTTGTAAACTTCCCTTCAAAGTCTCAATCATGTAAACAGCACCCTAAATTGTAATTTTTGCTGGAAATGTCCAGCTATCTTCTTTTGTAATCCGCCTAGAACTGCAAGGTACTGGCGGAATAAAAGTCACTAATGTAATGTAATATGTTTTTATGATTGTTTGTTTTATTATGTTCTTTTATAATTTATGTATGTAATTCATGTAAACCGCTTAGTTTTAAACAGTATAGGAATTTTTTAAATAAATAAACAACCAAAGCAGTTTAAATATTACATATGAGGGGGTGCTGTAAAGTACTCCGCCCAACCAACCAACTTCCTAAATTCTGAGCATTAATTTGCCACAGTAGCTGAAAAGAGTGCTATCTTATTTCGTTAAGTGCCAATATGCAGAAACAAAATTCTTTGTTTTGACATTGTTTCAGATCATTGATTGAACCATATACATGTCATTCTCGTTTTGGTTGGGCTGAGAACTTTTCAGCTCCCCCTCGTACAGGTACATTCTCTGTCCCCAGAGGGCTCCTGGGAAAATGAAGGGTCAGGTAATCTGCCCAAGGTTACAGAGAGCTCCAGTGAGACTTGGACCCAGTCCAGGTTCTCAGCCCCCTGCTCTAATTAGTAGGCTACTCCTTATCTTTTGTTGCGTTTAGAAAAAATTCAGAAGCTTTGCAATACATTTTGCACTTGCTGTTGAACAATTATTTCCATGGATTTTTTTTCTTTCTAAAATTGCAGGAGTTAGATGATACAGGCAAAAGATACAAATTGAAAAATTATGAAGGGTAATTCTATAATCTAGGCACAGAAGTGGCATCAGGATGCCCAAGGGTTATTCTGCAAATATCCTTGCAAGTTACATCAGTTTTCTCAACTCGGTTCTGGAGTACCCCCTTGCCAGTCAGGTTTTCAAGATATCCACAATGACTATGCATGAAAGAAATTTGCATATAAGGGAGGCAGTGTATGCAAATCAAGTTTATGCAAATTTAGTGTGGATATCCTGAAAACCAGACTGGCAAGGGGGTACTCCAGCACCGAGATGAAAAACACTGATTTATATAGCCTGTATTTGCAAGGGGGGGATCATACATGGGCAGGATATAAGCAGGGGATCCTACTGCATTTAGGCAACCCTATCTAACACCAGTTTTATGGCTTGTATAACTGCAGGCACCTAAATGTTAGGCACACCGACAACACCTGGTCATGCTAGTATTCTAATAGAAATAAAAACCTGGATGTCTACAAATAAACTGCAATTCTGGCCCTAATTCTGTAACCAGCCCCTAATGTTAGGCACCTATTTTGGAGGTGCCCAACTAGAGAAGTGCCTATCTAAATTGGAAAACAAGCCCAATTAAGCTTTTTAATCAGCAATAATTGAAATGCAGGCACCTATCAAGAAAGAGTGATTCTGTAACAAGACGCCTCTAAAAATTTAGGCAGCCTTCAAAAAAATAGGCGCTATGCATGTTAGGCGTGGGCGTGGCTACGTGTTAGGTGCCTTGTTATAGAATTGCTGCTCTTAAGCATGCCTTAAGCGCTCGCATGGCCGCCTAACTTTTAGTTGTACTTAGAGCTGGCCTAGTTATTGGGCGCTTCCAAAATAGATGCCCAAATAGGTGCTGCTCAGCGCGATTCACTAAACAGCAGCAAACTGTACTTGAATCACGCTGAACAGTGCCTATATCAGCGTCTAAGTTTTGGGCGCTTCATACAGAATTTGACCCATGCCTCAAAAACAGAATTCCTTTGGATCCACAAAGAGCAGTGCACCTCTCTTATCTGGGAAACCATTACCCTAACTGCAAAAGGCCTTGGAATACTTCTCGAGCCTTGGAATACTTCTCGACGCAAGCCTTTCACTCTCTTGTCACATCTCTCAGGTAGTCTCCTCCTTGTTCTATCTCCGACAGCTCTGCAAAATTAAGAAGCTATTTCTCTGAAACTGACTTCACCCAACTATGCCTTCATCCAGTCCTGCATGGACATCTGTAACGCATTATTCAACAGGTTAACAGCATAAAATCTCCAGCGCCTACAACACATAGAAAATGCAGCAATTAGACTCCTGAAAAACCTCCACACCTATGACTCCATCTCAGAAGCACTCTCATTAGCTCACTGGCTACCCATTACCAAACATTGTATCTTCAAGGGCCCAGTAATAACATACAGGTCCCTATACAACATGGCACCCAGCTACATATTAACCAAACTTCCTCCATATGTCCCAAACAAACCACTCTTCTCCCAGTAGGAAACACATTTGCAAATACCTCCTGGTCACACCCTCCAACTCCAGAGCACCAGATGCCGTTCCTACTTCCACTTCCTACCAAGTTATTGGAATCAACTTCCTCCTCATATCAGATCCCTCAAAGGGCTTCAGAACTTCAGGAAAGCAATAAAAGATTACCTCCTCCCATAAATCTAGTCACTCCCTTCCAACCATATGTATTCTAATGTACACTGAACTAGATCCACTCTGGTTGTTAACTGAAGATGGAAACAGCCATATGTTAACTTAAAGACCAAATTGTATGCTAAACTTGACTCTGTATATCTAATATTACTGTACAAATGAAAATTCATAATTTGTTTGTCCATGCTTTATGTATGTCAACCTTGTTACCCGTTCTGAGCTCATTGGGGAGGATGGAATATAAAACTAACCAAATAAATAAATAAATTATGGAATAGACTCCTAAACGAAGTGCCCAATTGTAGCACTATCCCCCTTAAGCTTTTTGCAATTGTTGTAGGATCTCTTAGGGAGAGGAGGACCTAGTGGATGCTGTGGATGGACAGACTAGATGGCCATTTGGCCTTTATCTGCCATCATGCTTTTATGTTTTTCCTGCATTTGCCTGAAACCTAAATCTGAATCTTAATATTTCAGATATACGTATCACTCTTATCTCTATTGCTATTTTGTTTAAGCTTTGCAACTCATGAAGTCAATGTAAGCTAGAGAACTGGATTTTGAAATGTGCTGCATCTCCAGGCTAGAGTATGAGCAAAATTCAGAACTAAACTCTCCTTCTGATCTCTGGCGTGTGGTTTGTATTTTCATTAGGTCAGACTTTGATAAAGGTGGACTTTTAAAACATTCCTATCTTTCAAACCTGTAAGATGTGTTTCGTTTGGATCTAAAATTATTTGTCAAGTGCAGAGTGCAAACTTTTTTTTAATGTCATGGGATATGGGAAACCCATTGATCAATGTCCAATCTATTTTAAGTTATGGAGAAAGTTCCTCTACAAGAAAGTTCAGACCTGCCAGATTTAATAACTCTACAAAATGTTCAGATGAAAATTGCTCCGAGCAATCCTAGTAGAAAGCCAGCGCCTCACCTCTAGTTTAAAGTTATGATCTTTATCATAATTAATTCAATAAAGAAGTAATGTACTTCAACCTAGGCATAGAGAATAATTTTCTATCCTGCATGGTATAAACTTTCAGCCAGCGACATTTCAACTCTGGACCTGATCTCAAACTGCAAATAATAAATCACAGACCCCTAGTGAAATAAGAACTTAATATGGACTGTTGGACACATGTTACTAGAGAAATACAACTCTGTAGCAGTGATAAATAGTGTAATACTGTGTACAAAGCTTAAAGGCCCCGTACACTATATAAAAGAAATATTATTAAAATACTAGAAGAATTTCACCCAGCTTGAAAAGTGAAAGCAAATGACATTCAGATGGCAAATGTACCTTATCTCTTGAATTTAGATCTGCTTTACAGACTAAGGGCTCCTTTTACGAAGCCACGTTAGCGGCTTTATCGTACGCACCTTTTTAGCATGCGCTAACCCCCAAGCTAGCCGAAAAACTACCGCCTGCTCAGGAGGAGGCGGTAGTGGTTAGCGCGGCCGGCAAATTAGCGCACATTAAACTTCTAACGCGGCTTCGTAAAAGGGGTCCTTTTACTACTGCTCGCTAACCGATTTAGCACACACTAATCGATTTATCACTAGCTAATGATTAGTGCACGCTAAGTTGGTTAGCATGTGCTAAATCGGTTAGCGCACCTTAGTAAAAGGACCCCTAACTTTTTTTTTCCAAACAGAAACACTAATGCAAAGGATTCTAGACCAATTTTAAAGCAACCCTACTATGATATATTTTATTATTCCATTGTCTACTGATAGTAGAGCTATTACATGTGAACTATAGATATTTGTTTTGTATTAATACTAGTCGTTAAGCCCATTACATTAACGGGTGCTAGAATATATGTGTGTCTGTCTGTCTGTGTTTCTTTATCTCTCTCTCCTTGGCCGCTGTCTGTGTCCTTCTGTCTCCCCCCCCCCCCCCCCCGAGCAAAGCTGTCTGCCCCCAGCACACCCCTACCCCCAAAGCAGCCCCCTTTCCCTCTCCCTAACTGTCTCTCCATGGCCCTCTTCTGTCTTCCCCCCAGAGCAAAGCTGTCTGTTCCCAACACACCTCCCACCCAAAGCAGCCCCCTTTCCCTCTCCCTGTCTCTCCATGGTCCCTTCTGTGTTCCCCCCAGAGCAAAACTGTCTGTCCCCAGCCAGCACACCTCCCCCCCAAAGCAGCCCCCTTTCCCTCTCCCTATCTCTCCATGGCCCCTTCTGTCTCCCCCCAGCACACCCTTTCCCCCAAAGCAGCCCCCTTTCCCTCTCCCTCTGGCCCCCTGTATTGATTCCCCTGCTTACTCTCTCTGCATCCTGGCGTCTTCTGGCCTGCTCCAGGCCGCGATCATGGTGGCCGGCCCCAGCGAACCTCACAGGCCGCTCCCCCACCCGGAAGCCTGCTCCCTCCCGACGCGATCCCATGTGTCAGAGGGAACGTGCCACCAAAGCCGGAAAGCGGCCCGCGAGGCCTGCCAAAGCCGGCCACGATCGCAGGCTGCCCCGAAGAGAAGAATCAGCGGCAGCAGCAGCGGTGAGCGAGGGTGGGAGGTGAGGTGCTTGCTTCCAGTTGGTGAGGAGCTTGCTTCGGGTTGATGAGTGAGGAGGGGAGTGGCCAGAGTGATCCCTGGCCACATTCTAAATGGAACGCGGCCATGGATCAGAAAACACGGCCCCAGGGATCATGATTTTTCAAGAACGCATGCGTGCCCTAGGGTTTTATTATATAGGATATATATATATATATATTTTTTTTTTTTAAATGTGTACTATGCAAATACATATTTGGTTATAGATTTTATATTAGGACATTTATCAAAGCCATATACATGAGCAAATAGCAATTTATGCTCAAAGGTTTAGAAAGGATGCAACATTACTGCTCATTTAGCATTTGGCTTCTACCTTAGATACAGTTTCATTTGATATTGCTAAACCATTTGCAGATTGGTGGTTCACAAACCTGGCCCGGGGAAACCTCAGCCAGTCAGGTTTTCAGGATATCCGCATTTTTCTTATGTTCTTAGTTCGATTTGCATTCACAGCCTCCATTGCATGCAAATCTAACTCATGAACATTTATTGTGAGTATCCTAAAAATCAGACTGGCTGGGGTTCCCCCAGGACAGATTTGGAAATGGGAACCACTGCCTTAGGTATATTTGAGACTGTACTTGGTTGGTTTCAGAATGTTTTGAATCTTTGTAGACAGAAAATAGAATTGTGTAATGAAGAATCTGGCTGGCAAGATTTAAAAATTTGGGTTTCCATAAGGATCATCATTGCCAGCGATGTTCTTTAACGTGTAACTTTCAACCACTGACTGCTCTATTGACAGTCAATGGGAATGGTTGCAAGTACATGTTAAATAACATTGCTGACGATGATCCTTATGGAAACCCAAATTTTTAAAGCTTGCCAGCCAGATTCTTCAATTGCATACTTATCACAGTCAGCTCTTCACTGATGATATACGGATTCTATTATCTTTTGACACCTCAGCTGATCCCACTATGTGGTATTGCAGTCCTGTCTGTAGTCATTTAATAAACGGATGAAATGGAAATTTGAATAAAACAGAGGTTCTATGGTTCAACCTGTTTGGTGAGCTGCCATTAGTGAGATCACTTACGACCCCATCTGGCAAGTTTTTATTTTCTTTACCAGCATGGAGCTTGGGAATTAAAACTGATGTGCAGCTGTCCAGTGTGGAGAAAATCAATTGTTGGTACATCATTTTTCAAATTATGGATGCTGCTTAGTTTACATGGCATTTTGCTTGGTCTTGCAGGCTCCAGTATTGAAGGCCATTGATTACACTGGCCAACACTCATTTTGGTGCCTCAAATGTTAGACCTGTTTCTGGGTATATTTGACCTGCTGATTCCAAACATGGCATCGTTTCACCTATCAGCTCTAATTTTTGAGATACAGAACATATGCCATATACCACTCTTCACTCTGCTTGCCCATTTAAAAAAATCAGGATATTTTAATGTAGTGTTTAATATCTTTTAAGCATGAAGGAAACATATTAAAAATTAAAAGAAAAGTGTATATGAAAATCTACTCATTTCATACCAAATGCACAAATTTATGATATAAAGTTATAATCTTTCCAGTAATTCAATACATTAGTCTGCCATCATGTGTGTGTTCTGTCTTCTTTGGTATCTGGCTTCAATTGTTTTTATGTCTTGGTGAAATCTTTCACCTTGCTCTTTGCTCCCAGGAAAGAGACTTGAGAGTTCTGATTGACAAGTCGATGAAGCTGTCCATGCAATGTGCGGTGGCGGCGAAAAGGGCGAATAGAATGTTAGGAATGATAAAGAAGGGGATCATGAACAAATCAGAGGAGGTTATCATTCCGGTGTACCAGGCCATGGTGCACCCTCACTGATCGCCGTAAAGGAAGAAGGATATGGTACTACTCGAATGGGTCCAGAGAAGAGCAACTAAAATGGTTAAAGGGCTGGAGGAGTTGCCGTATAGTGAGAGATTGGAGAAACTGGGCCTCTTGTCCGTTGAAAAGAGGAGACTGAGAGGGAACATGATCGAAACATTCAAGATACTGAAGGGAATAGACTTAGTAGATAAAGACAGATTGCTCACCCTCTCCAAGGAAGGGAGAACGAGAGGGCACTCCCTAAAGCTGAAAGGGGATAGATTCCGTTCAAACGTAAGGAAGTTCTTCTTCACCCAGAGAGGGGTAGACAACTGGAACGCTCTTCCAGAGTCTGTTATAGGAGAAAACACCCTCCAGGGATTCAAGACATAGTTGGACAAGTTCCTGCTAAACTGGAACATACGCAGGTGAGGCTGGACTCATTTAGAGCACTGGTCTTTGACCTAAGGGCTGCCGCGTGAGTGGACTGCTGGGCAAGATAGACCACTGGTCTGACTCAGTAGCGGCAATTCTTATGTTCTTGCTTAAGTCAGGTTCTCTGGAAAGCGATCTAAGTGTCTGTGCAGATAATGGACTTTAACACTCATGTTACAGCCAAGTCTGTTGCAATGAAAGAGCATATCCTCTACTAATTGTGTTTCAAAGCAAGAACAAATGAAGACCAGACACATGATTCGATTTCATTCATTGATGCTATGAAATATGGGTCATTTATAAATTGTCTGATCTGTGACCATCGAAAATTCCTACCTTCAGTTTTTTCATGGTAAGTCCAGGTAACATATGCATTATGTATTCAATGCACAAACCGTCTTTATTCAAAGCCTTTACAAATTGCTTCATCAGGCCTAGTTTTATATGTAGTGGTAGCAGTATGAGTCTAGCTAGTGCTACCAAAGGTTCATTGATTACATTTTGTCTTCCAACCACATTTTGTATTCCCTCAGAGGCCAATCATTTTTTTTTTTGCCCAATGTTCATGTTTGGCTCTGCTATCCCAAAGGCATAAATTCTACCATATCTAAGAAACTAGCTGATGCAGTCTATCCAATGCAATTTTATGAATCAGTGCCCCAAATAACCTCAGGAACAGGGCACAAAGAAAAAATGTTTTTTTTGTTGGCTTGTATTATTGCAATATTATTTCTTTAGTGCGTCCCAAATATTTGCTGAGATCTTTAATACATAGGGTGATTGACTATGCAATCATTCTGGACTAGGACTAACTTGCCACATACACTAAGACATCCTTTTACTAAGGCGCTCTAGCTGTTTTAGCGCACACTAAATGCTAACGTGTCCATTATATCCTATGTATGCGTTAGCATTTAGTGCGCGCTAAAACAGCCAGCGTGCCTTAGAAAAAGGACCCCTAAATTAGTTCCTTATACCTTGTCCCTGAGTTACAGACGCCCAACTTAAGTACGACTCGTACTTAAGAACCAGTTCACAGCTTCATTTGATTTCACTGAGCAGTATTTCCAGTGGCTTAGACTCCTACACTTCTGTAGGAGATTCAGGAATGATGCATGGTCACATCAAGAACAGTGTGTGGTTGTGCATGCTGTCCCTCAGAGGGAACCCTGGTAGGGACAGTTGGCCCTTTTGTCAGCTGGGAGCAGGGGGAAACAGCAAAAATCTTAAAATCTACAAGTTCTGAGTTACATACAAATCTGATTTAAGAACAGCTTTAAAAACATAACTCGTTCTCAACCCGGGGACTGCCTGTATAAACAACTTGCCTTGAGCTTAGCCTCTAATCTGTCTATCCCAATGCACACTGTACCACCTATCTTATCCCCACCTAATATCTGCATTTGACTCTTCAGCTAGGAATATAATGGGTGTCTTTAGCATTTAGCATGCACTAATTGTTAGGGTTGATACTTGTCTAATCTCTTTATTTTTAACTGTACATACTGCTTTGTTCACCGTACTGAACATTTAGGCATTGCATTATATAAAAAACGAATCAGTGACATAAAATTGACTGAAAATGACCCCACTTCAAAATGGTTAAAGGTAGCAATCTTGTTCCATAAGGCACATTGGCCCCCTTTTATCAAGCTGCATTAGGGTTTTTTATCGCCAGCCACTGTGGTAAGAGTTCCAATGCTCATAGGAATTCTATGAGTGTTGGAGCTTTTACCACAGCAACCAGCGATAAAAAAGCCTAACATGGCTTGATAAAAGGGGGCCATTAATTTTAGCTGCATTTACCCCTCCTTTACAAAGCCATGCTAGCGTTTTTAGCGCTAGCTGCCACTGTAAGAGCTCAGATGCTCATAGGAATTCTATGAGCATCCGATCTGTTACCATGGTGGCCAGCGCTAAAAACGCTAGGAGGGGGCATAGATTACATTTTCTTTAGTTTTTTTAATTTTATTTTAAAAGCAAATATAGTCAAGAAAAATAAAAAACCCACATAATTGCAATATATCACAATAAGAAATACAATGGATTGAATTAGACCACATGAGCCAAAAAGGAAAAAATAAATAGAAAAATAAGAACACTAGCTCTATAAGGAGATCAAACAGCCAGAGCCAGTGATTTAAAGCATTTCCTTATTTCAAGTAGGAGGATTCAAGACTACATTTAACTTACCCTCTTAATTAAATATAAATTCTGGCAATTTCTTGGGGTCAAATAAAATGTAGGGCTCCTTTTACTAAATGGCTCTAGAGGTTTTTAGTGCAGGCCGGCAATGTTCCAACATTCATAGAATTCCTTATGTGTATCACAGCATATACTTTGCCAGCCCATGCTAAAAACCTCTAGCATTATTAAGTAAAACCCAGCCATAATTTACAGCATCAAAAGACACAAAGCATCTACAGGAAGATTATAACAAAAAATTTAGCACCCAGTGAGTGAACTCAAGAATTCCTTAATGTAATGTTTTTAGCCTAAAGTATCAATTTTCCTAGGCTTCTTCCTGAGGAAGTCCCTAATTGGCTCCATCCTTACGCTCCTTCCTAAGGAAGACACTGATTGGCTAAGATGCCTCAGGCCTCTCTCAAGGGAGGGGCCTGAGACATCTGAACCAATCATGGCCTTAGGCCCCTCCCTGTCCATCCCATGATGCAACAAGGAGAGGCCTAAGGCCCTGTGTCGTAGTCGGAGGGAGGAGGAGCAGGAGGTGTTCTTAGTACCTCCTGCTCCCAACTTTTAAGAGGTACGTGATAGGGGGGCTTGGAGGGGCAAGGGGCCTCAAGTGGCAGGAGGAAGTGAGCATCCCTCCTGCCTTTTTTTTCAGGGGAGGGGGGGAGGGAGTACCTTTGTGGCAGGATGGAGTGGGTATCCCTCCTGCCTTTTTTTCGGGTGGGGGGGGAGTTCCTTTATGGCAGGAGGCAGCAGGCATCCCTCCTGCCTTTTTATTTAGGGGGGAAAGGTCCATCAAAGCAGGAGGGAGTGGGCATCCCTCCTGCCATTTGTTTTAGGTTCATGGGGGGTGCTGTGTTTGTCAGGGGTCATGGCACCGTGTTTGTCGGGAGTCATTAGGGAGGGCCATCAATTATTTTATTTCATTTTTTTTAATGGGACAGATATTATGCGTGTGCAATACAGGTCTAGAGCAATCGGGTTTTACGATTGGTAAAACCTGATGCTAAATAGCCAAGCAATGTTAGTGCATCAATTGCTTGGCTATTTTGCATGGGGTTTTTACTAATGTGCATGGATCGGAACGGACAAAAAAAGAGTGATTGAGAGGACAAACTGTCGGGACAGCAGTTTTGTGCATCGGGTCAGGGAAACTGATCTGATCCAATTGATCGCTAGACGATCGGTAAGTTTTGTGCACCCCCCAGTATATTTCTTTGCAGATGACATTCAAATGCTTTATTACACGCTGATTCCATAACACCTGATCTAACTCCTCCCAATTACTGCCTTACTAGGGTTTCTCAGTGACTTTATTCACATCGGATAGTTCTTAATCTGGAAAAAGCCAAGCCTTATGGGTTATAGGCTCTTGTGTTTTCCCTTCACTGGTGATGCTATTCATAGGGCAATTTGTTCCCTTGATTCGTATTTGGAGTGATGCTAGACTCTGAGCTATCCTATGAAGCTTATGCAGCATTAGTAGAAAAATCATGTTTTTTCTCTCTTTAGCAAATTTGCTTGGTTATGGTCTTATTGGTAAAGGATGTTATTCATACATGGTGTGGTCTTCGTCATAAGGCATATGAGAACAAACTTAAAGATCTCAATATATATACTTTAGAGGAAAGGCAGGAGAGGGGAGAAATGATAGAGATGTTTAAATCAAAAAGTGAAAAATGTTATTAGCCAAGTGGTGGAAGCACCCACTGAAAAAACATTACTTAAAGTGGAGAAAAAGCCTCAACCTTATTTAATATTTAGACAGCAACCCATTGAGTTTTTCAGCCATGGCGTAAATGCGCATGAGTCGAGTCTCTTTCATTTGAAAGGAAGCTCTGGAATGAGAGGGTATAGGCGATAGGCTCAGGAGCAGTGTTCCCTCTACGCGGGCGGGTGTTGTGAGCAAACTTTTTTCACCGTGAGCCAAAAATATCGGGCGCCAGCAAGTTATGAGCCAACTCGCCCGATTCTCCTCTCGCCGCCCTGCCATCTGCCGTACGCCTCTTCCGATCGTGCGCTGTGACGAGAAACGTGTGCGCTGCGATGTAATATTTTGTGCGCCAGCGCACGCCAGCGCAGCTTAGCGGGAACACTGGTTCAAATGGTTTTATTTATTTCCCCAAATTTATTTTTGTTATACGCATTGAAAATATTTGATATTGCGTTTAAATCAAAATCTCAATAAACTTGAAACGAGTGCCCGTGAGATTGTGGGAGGGTTAAATACTCAAAACTTAGAAGTTTTTGCTACGCCAGCTTTCTGGTATCTTTACATACAGTGGCGTACCTAGCATATGTAACATCCGGGGCCCATCATTTTTTGGCACCCCCCCCCCATCTGTAAGAAAAACATGATTTTTAGTAACAAACCACACGTCACACATGAGTACCTAGGAAAAGGCAGCATCTTACATATTGCAGTGAGCAGTACATCAATACACCCATTGTAAAACTAAACAAGCCAGACCAGCACAGATCAATCCTACACCGTCAATCCTAACAGAAAACCATGTCTTTCGAACACACAGAACACAGAAAACACCTTCGCCTAGTAAGGAATATGTAATCACAAACTAACCCCTCCCTCTTTTACAAAACTGTAGTGTGGATTTTAGCTACGGAGGTAACAGCTCTGATGCTCATAAAATTCTGAGCATCAGAGCTGCTACCACCAAGGCTGGTGCTAAAAACGCTTCACAGTTTTGTAAAAGGGGGGATAAAATAAAAATACATAGACAAAGGTTAAATTGAACCAGCAAGAAGCTGGACTCTGCATACAATGCTTCACAGAAACAGTGACACATGTCTCCTAAAGCAATAAATAAATAGAAATTTTTTTCTACCTTTGTCTTCTGTGGTTTCTCCTTTCCTCATCTTCTTGTAACTCTCTTCCTTCCATTCACTGTCTGCCGTCTCTCTTCCCCTATATGGCATCTTCTCTCCTTCTATGCCCCTTCCAGAAACTGTATGCCTCCCCCTTCCATCTCTCCTTTCACCCCATTGGTCTGGCATCTCTCTCCTCGCCTTCCCTCTCCCACACCTCTCCTCATAGTCTGGTATCTCCCCTTCCCTGATTCTCTGGCATCTCTCTCCTTTCCTTTTCTTCCATCTTTCGTTCCCCCTCCATGCTCTCACATCTCCCCCTTCCTTTTCCCTTAGACTGGCATACCTTCCTCCTATGCTCCAAGCCCTGGCATCTCCTTTAATTCCCTCCCTCATCTTCCTTCTCCCTCCAGCTGGGTACCGCAACACTCTTCCCTGCAGCTCTGCACTTCCCCACAATTGCCATGCTTCGGTTCCTCTTCTTCCTTCCTTCCTCCCCCCCCCCCCCCCGCGGGACCCTGCGGCACCATCAACTCTTACTCCCTCTAATGTCGGCCCTGCAGCTCCAGACTTCCTCGCACCTTCTCCCCTCCCCCTTTGGATCGCTATTATTTTAAATGTTATAGCCGCGGAGCTGTATCCATCAGTGGAGATGTCTAACCTCGGCCTGCCCCGGAACTCTTACTGCAACAGTGACTTCCTGTTCCTGCCTAGACGGGCGGCTGCTGCAGTAAGAGTTCCGGGGCAGGCCGAGGTTAGACATCTCCACTGATGGATACAGCTCCGCGGCTATAACATTTAAAATAATAGCGATCCAAAGGGGGAGGGGAGAAGGTGCGAGGAAGTCTGGAGCTGCAGGGCCGACATTAGAGGGAGTAAGAGTTGATGGTGCCGCAGGGTCCCGCGGGGGGGGGGGGGGAGGAAGGAAGGAAGAAGAGGAACCGAAGCATGGCAATTGTGGGGAAGTGCAATCCCCCCAATGCGTCCCCTTACCTTACCTCCCCTTACCTTTGCGACGCGTGTGTGCGCTGTGAAGAGAAACTTTGCGCTGCGATGTAATATTTTGTGCGCGCGCGCAGGCCAGCGCACCTTAGCGGGAACACTGCTCAGGAGTAATCTAAGGAAATATTTTTTTGCAGAAAGGGTGGTAGATGCCTGGAACAGTCTCCCATTAGAAGTGGTGGAGACAGAAACTGTGTCTGAATTCAAGAAACGTAGGATAGGCACGTGGGATCTTTTTGAGAGAGGAAGAGATAATCGTTTCTGCAGATGTGCAGATTGGCAGATTGGATGGGCCATCATGCTTCTATTTTCTGTGTTCTGCCATATGTGTTCATTAATAGTACACTCCAGTACTGCATCTACTTACTTAATGGGGCTCACACTGTTGCAGAAGTACAGTTGGTACAAATTAAAACATTGTTATCTGCCTTCTCAATCATGCTCGTTAATATGACCGCTCACTTCCAATAAGTAATAGATTGTAATTCAAGGTTCTAGTTATTGCGTTTAAAGCTCTGGCAACTGGACCACCAAGACCGCTGTTTGATGCTCTTATCCCTCTTGTATCTAACCATTAATTGTGCTCTCATATTGGCAAACTTTTGGCCAACCCTCCTCCTTCTCAAGTCCAATTGGTTGCCAGTAAGGATGTTGCCGTCTGTACCCTTGTCCTTCTACTCTGGAACTTATTGCCTAAGAATCTTTGCCTGGAGCTTTCTTTCCAAGATTTAAGACTAGCTTGAAAGACTTTTTTTGTCAGGCACTCAGTAACAACTGGGTTTTGTGCTGGAACATACTGGGTGATCTAGTCTGTGCATACTTTCTTTTTCTACTTTTCTTTCCTCACTCTGCTTTTTACTTTTGTTGTAAACCATTTTTACATTTCTATTGAGCGGCAGTACTTATATAAAGACTTGAAATAAATAGAAACATAAATGTAAGCATCCATTTTTGCCAAGGCTTCCCAAAGAATATCCAACATAATAGATGGAGGTTTTCTGGAACCTAAATCTTTGAATATCTTAATACACTCTTTGGTCATGTCCAAATTAGACTATTGTAATTCACTCTTATTAAACATTACACAAAAGGAAAAAAAACGTCTACAAATAATACAAAATACTGCAGTTAAAATCATTCATAATGGCAAAAAATACGACCACGTAACACCTTTTTTAATAGACTCACACTGGCTCCCAATTAATCAACGAATAACCTATAAAATATCACTTCTAACTTTCAAAACTCTATTCAATAATGAACCTTTATTTATAGATCAACTGTTAATTCCATATAGCTCGTCCCGAGCATTAAGATCAACTGCTTTAGGAATACTTACTGTACCCTCCTTAAAGATCATCGGAACCAGACATCACGACATATTCTCAGTCATGGCTCCCCTTACTTGGAATGCCCTTCCTTTATACATTAGAGAAATCAAAGACCTGAACTTATTTAAATCTAACCTAAAAACTTTCCTTTTTAAAACTTCTTTTAATATTTAAAACCTTCTCACTTATTATTATTTTTAATTTTTTAATCAGCAATTTTAAATAATCCCTCTTTATTTTTATTCTTAACTTCTCTCGATATGACTTTCCAAACCCCCAACCCTAATGTTTTTTCCTCTATCATATTTTCACTTTCTTCTCCTCTGAGAAACGCAATATGTAACTTTAACCTACTTTACCCCTTCCCATTGTTTTCTCTAGTTTGTCTGTACTGTCTGTCTGAAGTTTTTATGTACCTCTTCTAAAGCTATGTACAGCATTTCTTTTTTAATTGTTGCTCGCTTAGTACAAAATAGGCGATTTATCAAATTCAATAAAACTTGAAACTTGAAACTTTGATAGGAAAAGTAGACTTACTCAATTAAGCTTGGAGACCAGTAATTCCAGATTCCCTCCAATCTTCCTCCATCATCAGCAGTTTGAACTGCACCTGCTACTGCAGGCCCAACTAACATCCCCTCTGGCTGTGCAGGTCCTACTCTAGGGATCTCAACTACCACTTCAGTAGGAGAGCGTCCCTCCTGCATACTTGCCCACTCAGCTAGAGCCATTGAAAGACTCTGGACTTCAGGGCTCAAAAAAACATCAGTCTCAGGCTGTAGAGGGGAGATTCACTTCCTAACATGCACTCTAACAACAAGGTAACAGCACCAGGATCTTTCACTGCTGTGGTGGTAATCCATCAGACTGTTAATGTAGCCAAGGATTAGCATAGCAGGGTGAGTGTGAGACTTAGGGGGAAGTTATTGTAGGGCAATAATCTGCTGTATTTGCCCCTTATCATTAATTAAAGGGCAATTATGTGTGTTGTCTTGCCCTAACTCGGAATTAGTTAATTCATCTCAGGGATAAATAATGAGAGATAAAACATGTAAATGCATGTAAAGCAGCTCATTACTATGTGATACTATGCCATGGCTTGTGGTGTGCACCAGTCATGGCTCAGTGCTCCAGGGCTACAGTTGGCAATAGGAACCCCATCCGCTAAAGCAAATGCCCCTCTAGGTGTCCCTCCCTCCACAAGCTTATGGACTGATGGTCTAATAGTGTGTGTGAAGTGGCTTCCAGGCAATTTTGGTTCTATACCACAGGAGTCAGCAACCTACAGTTCAGAGATACCTTAGCTTCAAACTCTCCTCAAAACAATATAAAAAAGGATTCAAGCAAATTTTGGAATAGTAAGGGGCTCATTTTCAAAAAAGAAAAACATCCAAAAAGTGACACATAGGGGCAGATGGACTTTTTCTCACCAAACCATTCCAATTTGCTATTTTTGAAACCTATTTTCTAGACAGGTTTCTATGGTGTTCATCCGCAGTTCCGGCCTCTTTTACAAAGCCGTGCGGCAACAGCCCCGAAGCCCTTTAAAACTCTATGGTCTTCGGGGCCGTTAGCGCAGCCCAGCCGCTAGAGTGGCTTTGTAAAAGAGGCCGTTCATCTAAATCTCAAAGGAGTATGTTAGAGGCATGGTGTGTGAGGGTGGGCTTATGTTCTGCCATAATCAAACATTGAAGAATACATCCAGGACACAATTTGGATACTTTTTTCATTTTGGCATGGACAGCAACACACGTTGGTTCTTCAAGCCAGCAGTTCAGCTGCATGTGTAGGTTTTATACGGAGTAGACTTCTGAAGCAGGCCCCTTGTGGATCGAAACATGATCGTGTTGAGTCAATCATAATAAAAAGAGACTGAACACCATTGGTCACCTTTGTTGTTGTTTTTTGCTATTCTTGGTTGCGAAGGAAGATTCTCCTGTTCGTATTCCAAGTTGTATGCTTTTTTGCCATAATCAAACATTGAAGAATGCATCCAGGACACAATTTGGATGTCTGGGGCTAGATCTGTTTTAACAGCAAATATGTGCCAAAATAGTGCCCAAACTGACCAGATGATCATTGGGGGGATGTACACATGATCTCCCCACACGCCCCCCAGTGGTCACTGACCCCATTACCCCCCCCCCCCCAAGAATTGAATGAAAAAGTACATATCTACCTGTATGACAGCTTCAGATGTTATGGCCAGTCCTAGTAGAACAACAAGCAAGTTCCTGGAGTAGCTTGGTGGGCGGTGTAGTCAACCAAAGAACTGGGGACTCAGACCTATACTCCACTCTAACCACTACCCTTAGATGGAATTTGTGAGCCTTTCAAACCCCATCATAATCCCACTGTACCTACATATAGGTGTCACCTGCAAGTATAAGGGCTATTGGGATGGTGTTCAGGTAGGTCCAGTAAGTTTTGAGGGAGCTATGGTGAGATGTGTACCTGGGACATTTTATGTGAGGTTCATTGCAGTGCCTCCTCCTAAGGTGCCCCACTGCTATGCTATGGCCAGTCTACAAAGAACGCTAACCCCTCCTACATTACATGTTCTGTGTGTGTTTCTTGTGGATATGGGGTGTTTTTTTTCCAAAAATGTTTCAAAAGATCGACGCTCTGAGCACAAACCCATTCATTTTCCCAAAAAGACAAGATAGACTTTTTGCAGATTTGGAAATGTGCATTTTTGGTACTGGATTTTTGCACACGTTCCACAAAATGTCTGAACTCAGATATAGGCGTCATATCGAAAATACCCTTCCACATCACCAATTTAACTTAATTTGATGCTATCAGCTTTTTAACCAAGATAGCCTTGATAACAGCCCCAGAATGTAATAAATGTTTAAAACTTTTCATGGATTTTTCCATTTTCTCTTTCTGCAGTTTAAACTTCATAAATCTGCCATGCACAATGCAGCTCTAATAGAATTAGTCAAGGCTTTCATTATGTAATTCAAAGAAAAATAGCATATTTCACTTCCCAGATCAGAGAAATATTTTAATGTCAACAGTTCTGACAGACATTAGCATGCTTGATAGAATGTTGCTCCTTAATCGAACACAGTCCATAATCTACTCTTCTGGCATTTCTAATCATCTTTTGATTGAAGGTAAGTTAAATACAAGCATTTTTAGGTGTCTCAGACTTAATTTAAAAGGTTTTCTCTCTTCTAGGAAAGCATATTAAATTTATAAATCTAAGGGGCCCGATATTCAGACTGCAGTAGCTAACTGGGCTGACTCAGTGGACATCGAGCCATGATATTGAATGACAGGCCATTTCTGGTGACCAGCATTGAATAATCAGTCTATTTTTGGCTGCTGTAAACTTAGCCAGCTGGCAAAGTTTATAGTGGCTAAAGATATAATAGCTTTTTTAGTGGCCCAATTTGACCATTAAACCTTTAAAAAATATATATGTTTATTAAAAACTATAACCAGGACATACAAAGCATAGAACAATACAAAAGATGCAAGTCAAACTTCAGGAACAAAAGAAGTGCAAATTCAAAGCAAGGAGCATCACTGAAACTCCGCACAAGAGACAGTCTGCCTGACCTTGTCCAAGTCAAAGCCATTTTTCAGAATAAACCCGTCATTCCTTCTCGCCAAACTTAACCAGTCAGTACTTTCAATTTCATAGATAGTTGGCTAAGCTGTGTAAAAAAGCTGGCTAGCAACTAAACGCTAATATTTAATGACCATCTCACGCTGAATATTAACATCTAGCCAGCTTAATGTTATTTAACCAGTCAGGAGCTGTTCCCGGCCAGTTAAATAGCTCTGAAAATCAGGCGGAGTATTTCGTACAAAGCTGGGCTAGTGGCAAAAGCCTCAAAGTCCTTTAAATCTTTATGGGCTTCGGAGCAGTTACCACAGTACGGCTTTGTAAATGGCAGGGTAAGTCTTTTTCATATCATTCTTTTGTTACTGTAGTACTGATACCTCACAAAGCAGTGCACACGATAAAAAGAGATGACACAAATTTTCTGGTGGTTGGTACAGTATCTTGCAGTAAGTTCCATGCTTGATGATATTTATCTTCATCTGCTTTTGAATCAGTGTGTCGACCTCTGAGGCAGGCGCACTCACACCAAAACGTGGTACCATGTGTGGTCAGTTGTCACTGAGGAGTTGTATAATAAATTACACCTTGTGGATTCTCCCATCTTCTTCTTCTTTGGAACTCCTTTGTTCAATCTTATTCCTTTTTATTGGTATTTGTACTGTGGGTTCAGTTCAGTTCTCTGAGTGTCCATTTCATAAAACATTTATCGTCACTTAGGGAGGTAGTTATGCTGCAGTAAAAGTTAGGCTTTTATTGCATCTTAGATTACCCTGGGAATCACTAACCTGCAGTATCTCAATACCACAGAGCAGTGATTCATGTGGTATAGGAAAAATGCAGCTTGTGATCGACCAAATACTCCCCTCTCTATCCTTCTGTTTACCCCCAGGCCTAATATCGAAATCTCTGGTGTTTAGGGATTTTAAGGAAGGAGTGATCCCCAGTTGTTCTTGCCCCTGTTAGGTTCAAAAGGCACCAGGGGCCCCTAGTGACATTCTTATGGTACTTGAGGGGTGACGTGAAAAATAATAGAAACGGATCAAAAGATGGATGAGGCTTGGAAGAACTGGGACTACATGACTGAGTAGGAGAATGTTGAGGGAGGAGGCAGAGCGTGGAAGTATGGATGAGAGTGTGAGTAGAAATTAGGATTCAGTAGTGAGGAGATGTCAAATGGCGGGTAGGAATGAAGATGTGTTGATGAAATGGCAGAATGAATGAGGATATGAAACAAAGATAAGAGAAAGGGGATGAAATGTGAGGAGGTATTGAGACATCGTGTGAATGACATGGAGGACTGGGGAATGGATGAGAAACATTGAAAAAGAATAGGGTGCTCTGAAGGGGATGAGTCTGTAATGTAATGTAATTTATTTCTTATATACCGCTAAACTCCGTTAGGATTCTAAGCGGTTTACAGAAAAAATAGACAATAGGGTGCATTAAAATTATAAGTAAAATAGGTACTTAGATATTCCCTTACTGTCCCGAAGGCTCACAATCTAACTAAAGTACCTAGAAAAATGACAATTAGTAGAGTAATGAAAAAATAAAATAGAGATAGATGAGAAAAAAATAAGAAAATAAACATTCTAATAAGACTACAATGGTCTAAAGGACTTTGAAAGGTTGAAAAAGAGGGGAGATAGGAAATAGAAGCAGAAGGGAGAACCGTTGAAACTATAGAATTCTTGGGAAATTTAAATGAAATTTAAATATTAAAGTAGGAAACAAAAACCAAGTGGCAAAACAATGAATGAGATTTAAAAATAAAATATCATGAACTAAAAAAGAAAGTGAAAAAATAAAAACAAACAGTCAAGACTGAAGTCCAGCTTGAAATGACTTCACTGCTTTGGCTGCGAAACTTCTCCAGATGTCATCCGATCCTTGTCAGCAAACCGGAAGCCCCAAATCCAGTGTCTCCGGTCATCAACTCGTCTAAGATATTCACTCTCTGCGCCTGCATGTCAAATTCGCTGAATCTGTCTCCTTTCAGGACAGGCACCGCTCGCGTCTCTCTGACCGTTTGCGGCGCCAACCATGGCCTCCCCCTCGTGGTGGCGGTGGTGGTCGTGGGGGTCGCTCCTCATCATGGCCGAAGCTAGCGGCTGCAGCGCCTTCTCTGAAAAGGTGGAAATGGGATAAAATGATGAAAAGAGTCAAGAAACCCTTACTGAAATCCACGTGTCCCTCCAACTATTGCCCCATCTCTCTCCTCCTTTTCTTATCCAAGTTATTTGAATGTGCTGTTCACCGCTGTTGCCTGGACTTCCTTCCATCCCATGCTATTCTGGATCTGCTTCAGTCAGGCTTTCACCTGCTGCACTCCATCTACCAGGCTACTTAAGACACCTGTGTGATGCACTAATAACCTTTCCCAAACCAGATGCTGCAGTTCTACAGACAGGTATGTACTGTTTTATTCATATTTTCGGGGGTGGATGAGTCCACCCAAATCCTACTATACTGCCATATTAGTGCCACCTGCAGTTATAAAGGCTATTGGGATGGGAGACAGGCAAGTATAGTAAGTTTGGGGAGAGTTTTGGAGGGATCACCATACATTAGAAGGAGGTTATGGTAAGATGTATATCTGGCACCCTTTATGTGAAGTTTATAGCAGTGCTCTTAAGGTGCTCCACTGCTCTATTGGGATGTCTATGTGGCCAGGCCATCTAAATGGTGCCTATTTGGACGTTTCTAACTTTTTTTGGTCGAAAATGGCAATTAAAGTTAGACATCCTGCCAGCCTAGACATTTTGGCTGCTAAGACGTCCAAGTAAAGGATTAAAAAAAAATAAATTTAGATTTCCCATTCGAAAATTGCCATTTCTCCACCTCTAACTTTGGCTGTTTTGCAGTAAACATCCAAAATTGTACTTAGATGTCCCATCAAAAATGGCCTTCCACATGTCTTGCCCATTTGAAAGCAGGGTCTGTAGCAAAGGCTCCTAAAAGTGGCTCTTGTCACCCTAAAAAAATGTTCAAGACCAGTGGTTTCCACATCTTATAGGGTCACGACACAAAAAAAAATCCATTTGTTTTAAACAAAGTATCCGGGAGTAGAAGGAGCATATGTTGTTACTAAAGTGATAACCACAATTTAAACATTTTTATCCAGTCTTGTAGAGAATCCAGATTTCACTCCCACAATGTTGAATAATGCTATCACTACAATGGCAGTTTTACCAGGTAGCTATAATTGGCTGGATGGGAGAAGGTTTCTTTATGCATAAAAGGTTCTAGTGTCTTATATTGCTAATTTAAAAGGAGGAAGGGGTGTGTGATGTAGAGGCCGACCAAAACCAGGCTTTTCAATTTTGGCTTAAACTGAAGCTGCAGTTTTGTTTTGGTCAAAACTGAAGATAAAGCTAAAATGGTCCAGGCCTCTCACCTTGAACAGCACCCACTTCCTCCTTCACCAACACTAGAGCCCACAGCTTCTCTTCCCCTCTGCCACTGCCACCACACACAGCTTATCTTCATCCCTCCCAGACCCACCCACCAGCATCTCCCTTAGGCCTACCTTAAATCCTGGTGGTCTAGTGGCCTAACCGGAGCAGTAGTGATTCACAGTAGCTCCTGCCCCTGCTATCATGGCAGCCATTTTCTTCAGGATACTGAAAGGAACAGGAGTAAGTGGGCTTCACTCCTGCCCAAATTACTCCCATTGGACCATTAGAGATGGAAGGTAGACCCTGGGTGCCTACCCAGACTGGGGGAGTGGGGTTGAGGGTTGAGAGGAGATACTGAATACTGTGGCCTGGGGTGAAAGGGAAAAGAAGGAAGGGGACTGTTTCAGGGGCTGGAGGGGCTCCCGGACTCCAGGCATCTTTGCATAGTTATGTGGGTGCTGGCTGATATCCAGAGCCAGCACCCACATAGCTAAGCAGCCAAAATTAGGATAGCTTTTGAACTGTCCTAATTTAACCACTTAGCCATGTGGATCTTGGTCCTGAATTTTGCTGGCATCCACATAGCTGCTGACTCCTCTCCAAAAAGTCCCCTTTACTACCCTAGACTTGCCTATTTTGGGGGATTGTTCAGAGCTGATATTCAGTGGCACTGCCAAGTAAATCGATGCTATCAGCATTTGTTCGGCCCAGATGATTTAAGCAAGCAGGAGACTTTCCTGCCTTCTTAAAACATTTGAATATTGGACTTATAATCTGCACACATTATCTCCTCTGATAAATAAAATCAGCTCTCCTTACCTTTAAATATCTATAATACCAATAAACATGCTTGTGGGAGATAAGTGACAAGAAAGCATCATTCAAAAAATAGAAAAAGGACAAAACAGAGGAGAACCAAAAGGAGCATAAAAAAACACCAAAAGGAGTGTCACCGAGTGGTTAGGAAAGCAAAAAGAGAATATGAAGAGAGACTGGCGGGGGAAGCAACAAACTTCAAATCATTCTTCAGGTACGTTAAGGGGAAGCAACCAGCAAGGGAGGAAGTGGGACCCTTGGATGATAGGGACAGAAAGGGAGTGGTAAAAGAAGAAAAGGAGATAGCTGACAGGCTAAATAAGTTCTTCACGTCAGTCTTCACGAGGGAGGACACAACCAACATTCCGGAACCTGAGGAGATCGTAAAGGGGGAGCAGGATGAAAATCTGGTCCAACTAGAGGTAAGCAAGGTGGATGTCCTCCGGCAGATAGACAGGCTAAAGATGGCATTCACCCAAGGGTACTCAAGGAACTAAGGAACGAAATAGCTGAACCACTTCGACAAATATGCAACCTATCCTTAAAAACTGGAGAGATTCCGGAAGACTGGAAAATAGCAAATGTCACGCCCATCTTCAAGAAAGGCTCAAGGGGAGACCCAGGAAACTACAGGCCGGTGAGCTTGACCTCGGTCCCGGGAAAGATGATGTAAGCACTGATTAAAGACAGCATCTGGGAACACATCGACAACTATGGGCAGCTAAAGTCGAGCCAGCATGGTTTCTGCAAGGGCAGGTCATGCCTCAGGAACTTATTATACTTCTTAGAGGGGGTAACCAGCCAGGTGGATAAAGGGGAATCCATAGATATCATTTACCTTGACTTCCAAAAAGCCTTCGACAAGGTGCCACATGAAAGACTACTAAGGAAGCTATGGAACCACGGGGTGCAAGGGGAGGTCCACCGATGGATCAAAAACTGGTTGGCGGACAGGAAACAGAGGGTTGGAGTAAAGGGCCATTACTCAGACTGGCAATGGGTCACGAGCGGAGTTCCACAGGGGTCGGTGCTGGGACCGCTACATTTCAACATATTCATTAACGACCTGGAGGCAGGAACAAAATGTGAGGTTATTAAATTTGCGGATGACACCAAACTATATCGCAAGGTAAATAACATGGAGGACTGCGAAGATCTCCAAAAAGATCTGACAACACTGGAAGAATGGGCCAAAAAATGGCAAATGAGTTTCAACATAGGGAAGTGCAAAGTCGTACATATAGGGAAAAAAAACCCGATGTTCACTTACAAAATGGGGGGATCAGCGCTAGGGGTGAGCGACCTTGAAAGAGACCTGGGAGTGATGGTAGACACAACATTGAAGGCGTCGGCGCAGTGTGCAACAGCCTCAAGGAAAGCAAACAAAATGTTGGGTATCATTAAGAAGGGTATCACGACCAGAAAGAAGGAAGTCATCCTGCCACTGTATTGTGCTATGGTGCGCCCGCACCTGGAGTACTGTGTTCAATTCTGGTCGCCGTACCTCAAGAAGGACATGGAGGTACTTGAGAGAGTTCAAAGAAGAGCAACTAAGCTAATAAAGGGTATGGAGGACCTCTCATATACTGACAGACTGAAAAGGCTAGGGCTTTTCTCCCTGGAAAAGCGGAGACTTAGAGGAGACATGATAGAAACCTTCAAGATCATGAAGGGCATAGAAAAAATAGACAGGGACAGATTTTTCAAATTAAGGGGATCAACAAGTACAAGGGGGCACTCAGAGAAATTGAAAGGGGAAAAGTTTAGAACAAACGCTAGGAAGTTCTTTTTCACACAGAGGGTGGTGGATACATGGAATGCGCTACCGGAGGTTGTGATAAACAGGAGCACGCTACAGGGATTCAAAGAAGCTTTGGATAGGTACTTGGAAGACAAAGGGATTGAGGGGTACAGATAAGAGTAGAGGTAGATTATAGGGATGGGATTAGAGGTAAGTTATAAAATTAATCAGGGATCACTGTTCAGGCACTAGGCCTGATGTGCCGCCACGGGAGCGGACCGTTGAGCAAGATGGACCTCAGGTCTGACTCAGCGGGGGCAACTTCTTATGTTCTTATGAGATAGAACTATTACATATAATATTGGAAGATAGATAACAAGAGAATTAAGGGATTAGAAAAGGATTGGGGCAAAACATTCACAGAGAAATAATAAGAAAGCTGGTGGTCCAATGAGGACAGGAAAAATCCATCTGCATTTCTTTATTATCTTGTCTTATTTAAAATGTACAGTATGTTTTATAGAACAGAGAACGGTCTAGACACTGATCAAGATATCTGCCTTGGAAGATCTTGGTTCTTAAAGCATGTGTGGGAAATCTTTCACAAATGCTCTAAGAACGTTCAAATATTCACTGGTATTGGATGACTCTTTGGCAAAGAATAATGAAAATATTGGGATTATTTTATGAATTATCATTTGGCAATTGATTTTGTTTTCAAACAGCTTGTACAAAGCTTTTCATAGTTTTGGCACTTACTGTAAGTAACTGGCAGTTATTGTAAGATAACTGTGACTGTATAGCAGAATGCAGTGCTCTTAGACATAAATATGAGATGGTTATAAATCTCTGTACTTACATTTAGCAAGCCAAATAACTGTCATAATTCCAAGTAATTAGTCATGTGATATACTGTTTTTTTTTTTAAATTAATTTTTTTTTTGTTATGTATAAAACTGAAAATACTATGCATATTAGGGGACCCTTTAACTATACTGTGTTCAGCAGATAGTGTGGTTTTTACTACATGGTAGCTATTAGCACAGACCTGTGGTAATAGCTGCTGTGCATTAAAACAGCTAGCAGAAAAATCCCGTGCTAACTGCTTAATGCAAGTGGGGGGTAGGTCGTGGACATGAAAGGGGAAGAACATAGGCATTGCCAGCTGTGATAGGTACCATTCGGGTTGGTGCTGCACACTTACGAGTGTGGTTACACGTAATGCCACCTTTTAAGAAGTGGCGTTAAATACAGCCTCTTTTTCAGCAGGCTGGTAGCGTTGCCACTGCACCTATAAAAACTGAAATTTTGTGGGCAGCACAATCTGTGGCCTTCCTCTCAATCCAATCCACCTCAAGGGGGAGATCAGATGAGGGAGTAATTTCTTGGGAGACATAAGCGGTCAGCGGCTCAGCTGTTTGAGGAGTCTAAAGTGGGTGTAGATGGGGTAGGGTGGAGCAGAGCCAGACTGTGTCCTTAATTGTCTGAATTGCATCAAAATTGAGAGCAAACTCATTCACCCAAATATTCTTAATAAACTGATATATACGGTAGGTCCTTATACACCCGGGATGGCAAACATTCATATCGATGTCCCTAATGGGGTAGTGTAGTTCATCATCAGACCCATTTCTCTTTATATCTGTTTCTGTATATATCTGGAGATAATTTATTATACACTGACATATAAAAACATGAAAATTCAATTTAAAAGTACAATGATAAAAAATACATTGATAAAAATCCAACCGGACCCCCATTTTTCTTTGGTATATATGACAAACCACCAAAACATTCTTTATTCATGGCTTATCTCATGCTGAGCAACCATTTATGAAAACTCAGCTCATGTTGGATGTTGAATTTTCTCTCAATATTGATGCAATTATTTATTTATTTATCGAATTTAATACAGTTTATCAAGCATTAACACATCTTGTACAGAAAAGATTGTATAGATTTAGCATTTTTAAAGGAAATAAAAATCTAATAGAATTATAAATCTGAACTGAAACAATCTAAAGTCCTCAATGGATCCAAGTGATTTTAAGAAATTAAATATAACTCTAAATAAAGAAAACGACAAACTGATAGCTGCACTAGGGAGTCAAATAAATTCAAATTAAGTTGTTATTCCCTCCCTTTCAAGGCATCTTAAAGAAAGAAAATTAGTTAGTTGAGTTGCATCAAAGAATACATATTTATGCGAATCATATGCACTTACAAGGATAGCGAAAAAAGAAAATACCTCCTATAGAAGTTGCACTGTGCTTCACTTCAGAAATTGACGTCTATGCTTCTGAGTTTCTCTGGATACGTCAGGAAAAATTTGTATTTTATATCCAAGAAATTCTCTGTTCTTGAAAAAAATCTTTCACAATCCAGTACTTATCTGATGATAAAGCTACGTTTATTATGAGAGCTGTAGGTTTAGTCTCAATTTTAATGCAATTTTGATTATAAATTATCTTTTTGCTCCTTAATTGTCTGAAAACATGCAGAAAGAAAGCTCAGCAAAATAGTTGTGGATAATACATATCTTAATATCTACAACAACAATTTATTATTTCTATAGCCCTACTAGGCGCACGCAGTGCTGCACATTGTACATATAAGAGATGGCCCCTTCTCAGAAGAGCTTACAAATTTAACAAGGACATCAAATGCCAAAGAATAAAGTGACACAGAAAATTAAAAGTGTACACTTCAGTAAAGATATATAGGTTTCTTAGGTAACTGAATTAAAGTGGATTAAAAAAGAAGTGTCAGAAGATGATACCTATGTGCCTCTGTGGAGGCCTGCATCTAGTCTACCTCCTCCTCTCTCATATCCCCCTTCCCTCAACCCATATGTTCCTCTCTCTCTCTCACACACATCTTCCCCCTCCCCTCCCACCCTCAGACACCCTGTTAATTTAGCTGTCTCATTAGAATGGGAGCTTCAAGGCCAACAGGTTCTTTAAGAACCTTACATTGCTTAAAGTGCAATTGGAAGGCATGGGAGGAGGGGTGTGGATATGGGAGTAGTGGACGTCAGGAATATACTGAACCAGAGTGCAGAAATGCAAAGGGTTGCCCCTCCAACAAGTGAAATTGAAGGTCAATGAGTGACATTTTTCTCCTAGTGTACAAATTTGGCATGATGGTGAAGGAAAGGCTGCTGGCTACTCTTATTGACAAGTAATGCCTTCATGTTGCCATAAAAACTCCATTTAAAAATCCCTCATCTGGCAGTCTGCTATAAAGACAACCATCTCAACACAAAACAGATTCTGCAAAATTTTCTAAAACTCTTTCTGATGTTATAGCAAACTAACATTAAAGTAAGGCCAACAGCATACAATCCCTCCTAGGTGTATGGCTGGACCCAAGCCTAGACATGACAACACAGATCCAACGCATACTCAAAAACACTTATGGCAAACCCTACTAGGTTAGAGGACTGAAACCATAGAGGAGGCGTGGGGCTACTACTCTCACCCTCTTGCAGATTTCAACCCCCTTTCCAACCACCATCTCAATACTCCACCTCCTTTGAAGTCTATTACATCCGTCTTTTTGCTCCCCTACTTCTCGGAGTAGCAGTCATCTACCAACCCCCCAATACATCCCACTCTTCCTTCCTCACCGACTTTGACTCCTGGCTCTCCTCCTTTCTCGAGCACTCATTTCCTTCTCTCATCCTCAGACTTCAATATCCATGTCGATGACTCCAACTCCTTTGCCTCTAAGTTCCATGTCCTAACATCCTCATACAATCTCTTGCTGTGCTCCACCACCCCTACACACCAGAAAGGACACTGCCTAGATCTAATTTTATCCTCTAACTGCTCAACCACCAAATTCTGCAATACCATCACCTGTTAATATTCACTATTCATCACCCTACCCCCTAGATTCAGCCAATTGCAACCAGCACATTCAGGAACATTCAAGCTATTGACCCCAGAGCCCTCTCCAGTGCTGTCTCATCTCTCTCCTCAACTACTATATCACACAAGACTGCAGTGAAGCTGTCCTCTCTTCTATTCTCTCCTCTGTTCTAGATACCCTTGCTCCTCCAATCTCATGTCCTATTAGGCGTGCCAAACCCCAACCCTGGCTCACCCCCAGCATCCGCAACCTGTGCTCATGCGCCCATTACGCTGCATGTCTCTGGCTTAAATCCCATGCACATGCTGACTTCATACACTTCAAATTCACGCTGACATCATTCCAGTCTGCCCTCTTACTGGACAAACAAGAATACTATATCCACTTAACCTCTTAGCTCTAATCCTAGCTGTCTCTTTATCATACACACCCTCACCGCCTATATACCCTTCAATTTCTCCCCAGACAATGGCAGAATTCTTCTACAATAAGATTCAGAAGATTCAGTTTGAGCTCTCAACCAGGCTGATTCCCCCTCCCTCCATCTGCCCCTTCTACTAACCTCCCCTCAACATCTGCCACCCTCTCCTCTTTCTCTGAAATCACTGAGGAAGATACCACACATCTTCTCTCATCTTCTCAACTCACTATCTGCACCTCTGATCTGATTCCCACTCACCTACTCAGTGCTATCTTGCCCTCTGTCATCCCTCCTATCTGTCACATCCATAACCTATCACTCGCCACTGTAACTCTCCCTGATGCCTTAAAACATGCCTCATCAAGAAATCCTCACAGGACCCCACGTGTCCCTCCAACTAAAGTCACTTCATTAGTTTCCCATCCGTTTCTGAATACAATTCAAACTATTCTAACTGATCTAGAAATGCAATCACTCAGCTGCCACTCACTATCCCTCTTCACTTGTTTCCCACTATGATCCCCCCAATGAGCTTATATCAGCTGATCCTATCTGTGCCCTTCTCTTCAACTGCCAGTTCCAGACTCCGTCCTTTCTGCTTTGCTGCACCATATGTTTGGAACAAGCTACCCGAATCCCTATGGCAGGCTCCACCTCTGGCAATGTTCAAGGCCCATTTTAAAACCCACGGGATATTTGATGTGAGTTAAACTTTGATGGTATATTAAGTGATGTTAAAGTATAAAATGATTGTATCTTATGTTACACTTATTGAAAGTTTTAAAAATGAATAAAGACTTATGAAAGAAAGTAAAAAAAACCCAAAAACCAAAACCCCCACCTCTTTGAGAGTGCTTTTGACTCCTAACTCTTCTCACCTTGGGTTTTGCATTTCCTACCCTCCTATGTCATGTCTGTCTGTCCAAGTTAGATTGTAAGTGCTTCCGAGAAGGGACCATCTATAAATGTCAAAATGTACAGCGCTGTATATGCCTTTCAGTGCTATATAAGTGATATGTAGTAGTAGTAGTAGTAGTAGTAGTAGTAGTAGTAGTAAACCCTACCTCTCCCACCAAGTAATTTCCAATGTAATAATATCCCTAGTACTCACAGTCTTTGACTACTGCAATGCAACCCTGCTGGATTTACCAAAATACATGATCTGACAGTTCCAAATAGTACAAAAAACTGCAGCTAGGTTTTTGCTAGGTAAATCAAGACAGACAAGTGCTACTCCACTACTAAAAGAGTTACACTTGCTCTCAAGTGAGAGCAGGGTGAAATTCAAAATCTTATTGCTGATGCAAAAACTTTTCACCTCTCAGAACCGCAACACCTAGCTTTCAGACTACAAAACCATATACCCCTATGCACTCTGCGTTCGAACCAAGAGTCCTTACTACAAATACCCTCCTTCAAAGACATCAAATACAAAAGCACCAGTGCAAGAATGTTCTTGGTAATGGAATTAAAGCTAGAAAAGAAAACCAGAAAATTCAAGAAAGAGATAAAGACTGCGTTTTCTCAGACTACTTCAACTGAAATTATGAAGTCGACAAAAAGAGGAAACTACCCCCCTCCCCCGCAAGACTATCAGCAGAAGGGATGCCCAGTCTCTCCTGCCGGAACCCCCAAAGCCGCTCACCCCAAATATCCACGGCAGGAGGAGGGCCCAATTCCTCCTGCCACCACCACCCCAAGACATCCTCTGGCAGGAGGGATGCCCAGTCCTTCCTGCCAGAACCCCCCCCCCCCCCAAAGCCCACCCAGACCCCATCCCCCAAGTACCTTATTGAATTGGCTGGCAAGAGGGATGTTTACTCCCTCTGGCCGGTAGGCCCACCTCCACTGACCCCGGGGGGGAGGGGGGAGGTCTAAGGCATCTGATAAATCAGACTGTTAGGCCATTCCCAGTGCATCCCAGAATGCACTGTGAGAGAGGACTAAGATTCTGGTTAGGCCCTTCCCCAGTGCATCCCATCCTTTCAGCCGGCCAACTCAATAAAGTACTTGAGGGATGGGGGGTTTCCAGCAGGAGGGACTGGGCATTCCTCCTGTCGGGGGATTGGGAACAGTCAGCCTAATGGCATTAATCTCTCCTTTAGTTCAAGACATGGTCACCCTGCCAGTCATCAGTCACTCATCAAGGACTGAAACTGATGAATGAGGGGCTGCAGAAAAGTTCTCATTCCAACCAACAAACTTGGAGCAGTCTCCATCAAGGGCTATACACTTAGTCCAGTGATTTTCCACTATTTTCATTCCATATTTTTCCAAAGGAACAAAAAAGTGGAAAATCACTGGACTAAGTGTATAGCCCTCAACTTTGTTGGTTGGGCTGAGAACTTTTCAGTAGCCCCTTGTACCATTCTAAGACCCACCAAGTGAACATGGGAATTCAAAAGAGATCTTGGTGGTATTATGGGCAGCCCCTGCAACTTGATAATAACATAAAGGTGTTTTGTACCCAGCAGGGGGAGCTCTAGTGTAGAATGCTCAGATTCTGTGCTAGACCCTTTCTTGCATCTGTGTTATTTTTAACCTTTCCATTGGTTTGCATTTCTTACTCTAGGGGGTAGCTGGTGTATACAGTATAATCAAAGTTTATAACAATCTTTTAGCTTCACCAAATAGTCTACAGATAACAAAACCATAATATTTTGCAAAACTCATATTCATGGAGAATAAAACTTTATCCAAAGGCTAAATGTTATTGCCTCTGTTAATTTACAGATGGACAAAGAATTATGAGCAAGGAAGTGAACCACAACAGAATGGAATTGAATATCCCTTGAGATAGATATAATATTATTTTACATCATGAGAAAAAAATTGATGGGGGATGTACAGATATTCATCTACGGTATTTACATGGCTCAGGCATTTTATAGATTTTAAACATATCCCATATTTACTTATAATAATAGAATCTTTTGGATCCAGTTTTACACTGGATTTAGCATATTTAACAAAAATAGAAGATAAGCAAATACGGTAAAAAAATTGTTAAAGTTGCACACACAGTGTAAAATTGTATAATGCATGCGTAGTAAGGTTGAGCGGTGCCCGGAGCAGTGGAGCCCCTCCCTCGCCCTTTCCCCTGCCCCTCCCCCCACCTCATGCGTGCCTCCTTCCCTTTCCCCATCCCTTTTAAACTTCTCTGGCGTGAGCAGCATGCCCACATCGTTGTCATCTCACCCTTGATGTCACTTCTTAGGCACGGGTCCCAGAAGTGATGTCAGAGAGAGTGCCGATGCCAACGCTGGCAGCAATCTTGCATCAGGGAAGTAAAACAGGTACAGAGAAGGCAAGAGGCACATGTGCGCAGCAAGGAGAGGAGAGGGGGGGAGTGAGGGGTGCCGCTCCCTTAGGAAGATTGTATCCATGGCAGACCCCCCCACCCCCTTACTACTCAAAATAGATAGGTTTACATATGCATTTTCATAACCTTTAATATGGTTTAATGCACTTTTGTACTATACTGTGTAAAGTCACTATTAAATATATTTTATGAAGTTCAAGAACTTGGACCCCAAAATATTAGGAAACACTCTAATTCCTATCCCTAGTAAGAGCTCTATATTAGTAGCTATGGTAATTTCAATTACAATTTTAATCCCAAAGTTTGCTTTCTTTTTCAGTTTAAATAAACCCACATTTTCCTGGGCCCACCGCACTGCTGAGACAGAAAAGCAGAAAAAGCAGTTTGATACCTGTGAATCAGGACAGAAAATAAACATTTCAAGTCAACACATTGGCGTTTGGTTTGCTGCTGTTACAGAAATGCTTTTAGCCTAGATGTTTGACCAACACTTGCGACTTTCCACCTCCACCCTCCTTGAATCCCCCTTGGATTGATTAAATTGGCTCAAGATGACACCAATAATTGGCTCAAGATGCCGCTTCAACAGACCTAATGATCCATATCTACGCATTCCCTAAAATCAGTCCTTTCAGCTCTGTGTTAGATTTAGGATAGTTTACATTGGCGCTGTCACAAACATTTTAATAAAGTCCCAGTGAAACCTCAAACTGGTGACTTCATTGTATGGTGTCAAAAAAAAAAAAAAAAAAGCTTCATTTTGCTGGACAGCTGAAACCTTTATAATTTGATTTTAATCTTTTCTTTCTGTTCTGTTTGGTGATAGAGTTTATTCTATAAGCTTCAGGAACTGGGGCATGCAACACTAAATAAAAATTAAGGAAATTAAGCTGATTAACCAGCACAAAACAAATTATAATTTACTTGGCATTAAATTGGAAAAAAAGAAAAGAAAAGCCCCACACATACTAGAGAACTCCAGCACCTGAGAACCCCAGTTTCAAATTGTACTCATGAATCCCAGGTCGAAGATCCATAATACCTGAGAGATACAAGTCCAGAATTCCTGAGCCTGACAGCCTCTAGGTTTATTTTTAATTCACTGATTCAAGTTTGGAGTTAAACGTAACCTACTTAGCTAATTTTTGCAGTTAAAATGGTAGTAAAACAAAGTCATTATTTTACACACTTTTCAATGTATTAACTTTTTATTACAACTTTATTTTCCTATACTGATGTTTTAATTCTTTTTATATCAGAAATAATCCTAGAGATATTCAGTGCCCCCATGGGTATTTTATATCTAAATATTAGCACCGGCTGTCCCTGGATACTGGCACTGAATATTAAGGGATTGTGCACTGCCAAAACGTATCCAGGTATCAGCAATATTAAGAAAAGTTCTCGGATAACTACCCAGATTTAGCCCTTTTGCTGTCCTAACATGACTGACCCAAAAATAGTGTTGACTGTATAACTCTTGACTCTGCCCAGACTCCACCCCCATCAGGGTTGGTGTTTGAAGGTATTGTATACCCCCCAAAAAACATGCTACAGGGGGCTTGAAACCTGGTCTATGGTGAAAAAGGCACAGTGTGCTGGCAGGCATTAGGATCCTGTTCCAAATTTCTGCTCTGGGCCCAGTATGTCTAAACCAGCTTTGGTCCCTGCTCGGGTGGTCCAAGCAGATTTTAGTTAGTTAAGTGCCACTGGACATCAGAGCAAGACCCAGTCTGCTTGAGTTAGCTAGGCAGTAGCTTTTCCAGTTAACTCACATAGTGGTTCATAGTCAGTGGCGCGCAAAACACCAGCGCACCGACAATTCAGCGCAAGACACCAGCAAGCCACCAAAAGCCACCGAAAAACTTATTTTTTTAAGAGCTCCGATGGGGGATGTGTGTGGGGGACCCCCCCCCCCCACTTTAATGCATAGTGTTTGCGCTGCCGTTGGGGGTGTGTGGGGGGTGCAACCCCCCACATTATAAAGAAAACGGAACAGTTTCCGATTTTTTTCAGGAAAAGTTCTGTTTTGTCTATAATATCGGGGGTTGCATCCCCCACACCCCACCCAATGGCAGCGCGAACACTATGCATTAAAGTGTGGGGGGTTCCCCCCCCCACACCCCCTGTCAGAGCTCTTAAAAAATAAGTTTTTCAGTGGCGCGCTTCTGTCTTGCGCTGAATTGTCAGCGCTGGATTATAGGTGCGCTGGTGTCTCGCACATGATTATCCCATCACTCACATAGTATATTGACCTCAATATTTTTATTTGTTTAATTTTCTATACCATTCTTCCAGGGGAGCCGAGAACAGTTTATATGAATTTATTCAGGTACCCAAGCATTTTCCCTGTCTGTGGGCTCACAATCTATCTAATGTACCTGGGGCAATAATAATAATAATAATAATAATTTATATACCGCAGGACCGTGAAGTTCTATGCGGTTTACAATGATTAAAAGATGCTACAAATTGAGTAGAATTAACAAAGTTAAAAGCTAGTGATTAACAGCTCTATAGATCAGTTATTGTGGAATAAGATTTTACAGGCAATGGGGTGGGGATTAAGGGGCAAATTCTATAAGCAGTGGCCAAAATTTAGGTGCCGCCTTAAGCACCATTCAGTACGATGCAAGTACTGTTTAGTGAATCACGGCTGAGCGGCACCTATTTTGAAGGCGCCCAATAAATAGGCCAGCTCTAGGAACAACTAAAAGTTAGGCGCCCATGCGAGCGCTTAAGCACGCTTAAGCGCAGCGATTCTATAACAAGGTGCCTAACACGAAGCCACACCCACACCTAACATGCATAGCGCCTATTTTTTTGAAGGCCGCCTAAATTTTTAGAGGCGCCTTATTACGGAATCGCTCTTTCTTGATAGGTGCCTAAGTTTCAATTATTGCTGATTAAAAAGCGTAACTGAGCTTGTTATTCGATTTAGATAGGCGCCTATCTAGTTGGGCGCCTCCAAAATAGGTGCCTAACATTAGGCGCCGATTGTAGAGTTTGGGCCTAAGTGACTTGCCCAGGATCACAAGGAGCAGCGTGGGTTTGAACCCCCAACCTCAGGCTGCTGAGTCTGTAGTTTCATCACTGCACCACACACTCCCCTTAGTGCAGTAATTTAAAATTCAATACCAAAAAAAAACATGCTACTGTTGCATTAGACCAGTGGTTCCCAAACCTGTCCTGGAGGACCTCCAGGCCAGTCGGGTTTTCAAGATAGCCCTAATGAATATGCATGACAGAGATTTGCATATAATGGAGATGCCAGGAATGCAGATCTGCTCCATGCATATTCAATAGGGCTATCTTGAAAACCCGACTGGCCTGGAGGTCCTCCAGGACAGGTTTGGGAACCACTGCATTAGACTCTCAACAACTAAGAAAGTCATTTTAGAAGGGTTATATGGCTTATGTGTAAGTCAATAGCTGGTTTACATATATAAATAGCGCTCTTCATCTAAGTAGTTATTTAAATAAAGCCACTACATAAGAACATAAGAATTGCCGCTGCTGGGTCAGACCAGTAGTCTATCGTGCCCAGAAGTCCGCTCATGTGGCGGCCCTCTGGTCAAAGACCAGCGCCCTAACTGAGACTAGCCCTACCTGCGTACGTTCCGGTTCAGAAGGAACTTGTCTAACTTTGTTCTGAATCCCTGGAGGGTGTTTTCCCCTATAACAGCCTTTGGAAGAGCGTTCCAGTTTTCTACCACTCTCTGGGTGAAGAACTTCCTTACGTTTGTATGGAATCTATCCCCTTTCAACTGTAGGGAGTGCCCCTTCGTTCTCTCCATCATGGAGAGGGTGAACAACATAGAAACATAGAAAAATGACGGCAGAAAAGGGCCATAGCCCATCTAGTCTGCCCACACTAAAGATCCCCTTCCCTAAATTTATTCTCCCAGATATGTCATCGAGTCTGCCTATTCCGATGACTCTCCCCCCACTAATACCCTTCAGTACCTTGAATGTTTCTATCATGCCCCCTCTTAATCTCCTCTGCTCGAGAGAGAAGAGGCCCAGTTTCTCTAATCTTTCGCTGTACAGCAGCTCCTCCAGCCCCTTAAACATCTTAGTTGCTCTTTTTTAGACCCTTTCGAGTAGTACTGTGTCCTTCTTCATATACGGTGACCAGTGCTGGACGTAGTACTCCAGGTGAGGACACACCATGGCCTGGTACAGCGGCATGGTAACCTTCTCCGATCTGTTCGTGATCCCCTCCTTTATCATTCCTAGCATTCTGTTCGTCCTTTACGTCGCCGCCGCACATTGCATGGACGGCTTCATCGACTTATTGATCAGAACTCCCAAGTCTCTTTCCTGGGAGGTCTGTCCAAGTACCGCCCCGGACATCCTGTATTTGTGCATGAGATTTTTGTTACCGACATGCTTCACTTTACACTTATCCACGCTGAACCTCATCTGCCATGTCGATGCCCATTCCTCAAGCCTGATTATGTCACGTTGCAGATCTTCGCAATCCCCCTGCGTCTTCACTACTCTGAATAACTTTGTATCGTCTGTGGCTTGCGCAGTTTTCAAGAGGGTGTATTCTGGGTATGGTTTGGGAAAGCCTGAAAAGCATGCATGTACTATTTATTTTGCAACAGCAATACATGCATACTTTAAAGAATTTGCCCTTTGGCATCTAAATTCGCTCTGAGGCTTGCTGCGCCGTATGCCTGGAACAAATTGCTCGAATCCTTATGGCAGCCTCCGTCTCAGGCATTGTTCAATTCCAAATTAAAAGCCCACCTCTTCAAATTTGCTTTCAACTCCTAACTCTTTGCACCTTGGGTTCTGCTTTCCTAACCCTATATGCCATGTCCTTGAGCCGACTGACCCAGCAGCGACAATTCTTATGTTCTTATGTCTGTCTGTCCAAGTTAGATTGTAAGTTCTTCTAAGCAGAGACAATCTGCTTAATGTCAAAACGTACAGTGCTGCATACGCCCTGGAGCGCTATAGAAGTGATAAATAGTAGTAGCAGTTGTTTGGACTGAGGTTTTGGAGGTGTTTATGAGAGGGTTATTGTGCTTACCTCTCTGATGTTTAAAACCAGCTGAATGATGTCCAATTTTGTAAGATACATTCAGCACTTATGTGTATAAATAGTGACACATATGTGTAGGCTGTAAAATGCTTTACTTTATACAAGCAAAGCCCAGATGATGTTACTCTTTATTGAATACTAGTGTTTAAGCCCGTTACATTAATGGATAATAGAATAGATGTGTAGACTTTAAGCACAATGGGGGGCTGAGGCGTTTCTTTCTTTCTGTCTGTCTTTCTTTCTTTCTTTTTGTCTCTCTCCCTGGCCCCCTGTCTGTTTTTCTTTCTTTTTGCTTCTCTCCCTGCCCGCTGTCTGTCTGTCTGTCTGTCTTTCTTTCTGTCTCTCTCCCTGCCCTCTGTCTGTCTTTCTTTCTTTCTGAATCTCTCCTTGGCCACTGTCTGTCTTTCATTCTTTCTGTCTCTCTCCTTAGCCACTGTCTGTCTTTCTTTCTGTCTCTCTCTCTCTCTCCTTGGCCGCTGTCTGTCTTTCTTTCTGTTTCTCTCTCTCCTTGGCCGCTGTCTGTCTGTCTTTCTTTCTTTGTCTCTCTCTCTCCTTGGCCGCTGTCTTTCTTTCTTTCTCTCTCCAGTTGGGTGGACAAAAGATCCCATCTCTTCCTCTGCTGCCCAGGTGAGGAGGTGATTTGGTCCACTCCCCAAACCCACCCCACCCACTACCCTGCTGATACTGTTTACCTTTCAAAAATCAGATCTTAGCCGGCAGCAAGCAGCCTGACTGATACATGCTGCTCATGCTAGTCCCACAGCCTTCCTTTTGAAGCTGGAAGAAACCGCCGCACATGCCGCAAACCGCCATAGGTTCCACTGCCGCACGCATCGCAAATCTCTACTGCACATGTCTGGCATGGAGGCAGGGATCACGGCGTTTGAAGTGCGCATGCGCACTTAGGGTTTTATTATGATAGATGTTTATTTGTAAAATGGATGTTCGTTCTGTAAGTTCCAGTACATGCACGGGCTTTTCCCACTTCCTTATGATAATTTTGTGAAAGGCTCAATGTTCAGAGAGCCTTTTGTAAAACACACTTCAAACTGTAATGTCCAAACTTGGACATAGCTGCTCCTGCCTAGATGACCGGCTTTTTCTGCAGTAGGTAATGTTCATTAAAACAAGAACAGGAAATGAGAATTCAAATCAATCTTAATCTGTGGTCAGACTCAGATATCACTCTTTTTGTTTATTTTCAACATTATAAAATAGCTTTGCCTGGCTTTTAATCTAATGGTTGGTTAAGGCAAGTGTTTTTCATGAAATAGAAAAAACACCAGCAGGTAATATATAGGGCACAATTTTACCTGAAGGCTATATATAAAATAAATATTCTTGCCCTAACCTAGAAACATAAGCATAGATGTTGCTGGCTCAAGACAATATTTTTTAAAGAATAAATAAACCAAGAATGTAACAAGGATAGGATCGGTAGATACACACACATCCTCTTTTACTAAGATGCGCTATGCTTTTTAGCGCACGCTATATATTAGGGCGTGTCAAACATGCTCTAAATGCTAACGCGTGCATGTTATCCTATGGACGCATTATTAGTTATTGCATGCATTGATTTAGCATACGCTAAATCCACACTAAAACACTTAGCATGCCTTTGTAAAAGAGGGCCACAGTCTATGACCATCTTTAGAAAATATAAAGAATAAACACTGCAGTAGTATAAAATTGAACACACTTGTAGTTCGTGCCATAGAAATACAATCAAGGAAAGGAGTCTGGAAAAGATCCAGGGTGGAATTAATTTTCTCTTTTCATTGCTGTGTGATAAGAAACAGGTAAAAGCATGGACGAAAAATAATTCATTTTGCTTTGTTTTGATGTGTTGTCTATTTTTCCAATTTTATTGATAAGTAAATCATAAACAATGTAAACAAGTTAAAAATAAAACCCAAAACATCCATTGCACGATATCATACAAAAAACAATTATAAGATTAATTATTGCTTCTGCATAACACCCTCCCACAAAAAAAATATCACCCACAGATTGCAGTCATCCAAGTGCAATCATCTAGGAAACCATAAGCAAAAAGTAACACCTTATTGGTCTGCATACAACATTATTATAAATTTCTCCATTGCAAATACAGGTCCAAGATTTTATAGAAGAATGATAATTAGCAATTAAGCATAGCTGTCAGTTTATCATCAAGCAAATAAAGTCCATTTTTTGTAAAACAGCTTCAATGGTTGGTATCTGTTTCTTCTTCCAATGTGAAACAATCAGAGGTTTGCCAGGGGGTGAAGAGATAACGAGCTAATTTATATTCAAACCGAGACACAGTAGGGTTTTTCATATGAAGTAAATAATATTGTGCATTTAAAGGAACAAATAACCCTGTTACCAGTCTAAAGATATCTAATAACAACATCTAAAACCCTTTCACCACTGTGCAAGACCACCATACATGATAAAAATCAGCTACAACCCCACACTGTCTCCAGCAGAGAGCATTGCCCTTCTGATAAATCCAAAACAGACGTTCTGGAGTATAGTACCACCAAACAAAATTTTATGGCTATTTTCATTCTTATTGCTAGCTATAAATACTTTCAATATGTTTTTAAAGGCAGATCTCCATCTGGAAATTCCATAGGATTTACCCAAATCTGCCTTCCACTTAATTATATACTTTGCTATTGGATTTGTACGCTTTATAAGCGCAATATACAAATGGGAGATCGAGTCTCTGGAGACACTCATATCCAGTGCTTCTTCCAGATATGTTTGAGGTAAACATAACATAACATAAGAATTTATTTCTAGACCGCCATTACCGCAATCCCAATTCATCCCTTGCTTTTATGTAAATGAAATCTCTTATTTGGGTATAGCAAAGAGAGTCTTTCACCGAGAGCCCAAACTCCTCCTGAAGAGACTCTCAAGTTACCATCTGTTCATCCGACCAACGCTGGCTCAAAGTATAGAAGGAGTTTTTTGCCCATCTCACAAACACCCCCAGGATAGACTAGTATCCAGCCCAGGTGTATACAACATTGTGGTTCAGGCAAAATAGTGTCTCTCAGGGACCATCTGAAAATAGTAACATAGTAAATGACAGCAGATAAAAACCTGAATGGTCCATCCAGTCTGCCCTGTAATCACATATTGTATTACAATTTCATGATTAAATTAAAATGTCTTTTTTCTTTGAACCCTTATATTTAGCCAGGTTTGGAGTGGGGCTCTCAGCAAGAAGCTTATACCCTGGAGAATTGGGGCTATTTGGGACTTGGGTAGCCAGGGCAATGCCCAAAAGGGAATCTTTGAAATATAATTCTGCTCCATACATACCTATTGCTTAGCCACGTATATAATGCAATGTGAGACAATATGGAGTTGCGCTGCAATATGGCATTGTTGGAAATTGGGGACTCCCATTCCCCCCTTTGACTTTAATTGAAAGAAAGCATGCTTATTAACTCAAGTTGGGGGCTTCTTTTTCCAGATATAGTGAAACACTTTTCTATTCAAGCAGGTAACGAAAGATTTTGGCAGTTAAATTGGTAAAGCCAAAAAAGGATAAAGACGTTTCCACCATCTTTTTTATTGCTGAAATTATTCTGAGCCAGGAGAGGTTAAGTCCCTCCCTTTGTTCCATATCGTCAAATATTCTTTTCAGTTTCTGGGGACATTACATGCATATAACCTATCCAGATCTCTAGTTAAGTTGATGCCCAAATATGAGAGAATGTGAGAGAACCATTAAACCACCTAAATAGAAAGTTCCTTTGCAATAAACATGGTTCAGTAGGGTGAAACAATTATGTTTAAAATTTCTGATTTTGTTATATCGACCTTGATTCCCAAGACTCCATCATAAGCTTGCGTAAGCATTCATTATTTAATGAATTCCTGCGATCAGTCGAGGCCTGTAAAAGGTCATCTGCAAAAAGCATTACTTTATGTGTAATTCCCCCACACCAGAAGAACAAGTGGGGAGTGGGATAGACCACATCAACATTTCCCCACACAACATACCCTGAATCCCTTCATTTGATCTCTGCATCTGAGTCAAAAGTTCTATAAAGATAGCATAGAATAAAGGTGATAGCAGCTCTGCCTATTTCCTCTAAGAAGCTCAAAGGGTTCAGTGTATGTACCATTGATATATTGACTGGCTATGGTGAAGAGACCTAAAACAAATTTCTCCCAGAGAAGACCATTTGCTTTAGAATTGCAAAGAGAAAAAGTCAAAGCACTCTATTAAATGCTTTCTCAGCATTAATAAACAGTTTTAGAGTATGTATTTAGGGCTTATGAGACTCACAAATGAGATATAAAGCCTGCAAAATATTATCAAATGTCTGTCTCCCATGTATAAAACTGGTTTGATCTTCTTTCATTAAAGAAGGTATCACCTCCTGGAGCCTGGCTGCTAATACTTTCCTGAGGATCTTATAGTCCGTGCCCAGCAATGATACCGGCCTATAAGAGGCAGAATGTGATGGATCTTTCCCTGGCTTAAGAATAAGAGACAACGCAGCCAGCCTTCAAGAGTAAAGGAGTTTGGTTTGATCATTGATGGAATTATAAACTCTAGTTAACACTGGGGCTAAATATTTGTTGAACCATTTATAAAATATATTCGTATACCCGTCCATTCTGGGAGCCTTAACCAGAGGGAGATATTTGATGGCCTAGAGAGTCTCAGCCACCAAAATAGATTTATCTAATGCTAGGGCATCTATTTTCTTCAGCCTGGGCAAGTCAGTCTCTTGCAAGAATTAATCTGAAAGTATCTCCTTGAGAGTGTATGGTGTTTGTAGAAAAGGGTAAAAGCATTGCATATGTCACTCTCATCATGTGTGAGAGAGCCATTAACAGTCAACACTTGCGAGATACTATTATTATTATTACTATTATTTTTAGAGTGCTACCAGACATATGCAGCACTGTACATAGTCATGAAGGAGATAGTTCCTGCTCAAATGAGCTCACAATCTAATCAATCAAGACAAACAGGATGCCATGGTAGGGGTTGCAGTTAACAGGGGATGGTTAAACTGCTGGCTAGGGTGATGAGCAGAGGGAGAGGGTTAAGTGTTGAAGGCAATCTCAAAAAGGTGGGCTTTCAGTCTATTTTTGAACAAGGGAAGTGGTGTGATGCATGACCTCAGTCTATTCCACGCATACAGAGCAGTGAGGTGAAAAGAACAAATTCTGGCATTTGCAGTGGAGGAGAAGGGTTCAGATAAAAGTAACTTATCTGAGCAATGAGGATCGCTCTGAAAAGAGAAGATGGAACTTCTATCTACGTGGGAGTAGTCTACAGACCTCCAACTCAATCGCAGCAAATTGATAAGGATCTGATTGTGGATATCCAAAAGTTTGGAAGGAAAGAGGAGGTTCTGCTGTTGGAAGATTTCAACTTGCCGGATGCGCACTGGAATGTTAAGTCTGCGGAATCGGAAAGAAGTAGGGAGATTGTGGATGCCTTTCAAGAGGCTCTGCTCAGACAAATGGTGACGGAACCCATGAGGGAAAAAGCGATATTGGATCTGGTCCTCACAAATGGAGAGAGTATCTCTAATGTTCGAGTGGGTGCTCATCTGGGAAGTAGCGATCATCAAACGGTTTGGTTTGATATAACGGCTAAAGTGGAGAGCGGCCGCACGATACTTAAAGTCCTAGATTTCAAACGTACGGACTTTAATGCAATGGGAGAGTACCTAAAGAAAGAGCTGTTAGGATGGGAGGACATAAGAGAAGTGGAAAGACAGTGGTCTAAGCTGAAAGGAGCGATAAAAATGGCTACGGACCTTTATGTGAAGAAAATAAATAAAACCAAGAGAAAAAGGAAGCCGATATGGTTCTCCAAACTAGTGGTGGAGAAAATAAAGGTGAAAGAGTTGGCGTTCGTGAAATATAAAAAAAACCAAAAAGAGGAGCGCAGAATGGACTACAGGGTGAATGAAAGAAGCCAAGAGCACAGGCGAAAGCACAGACGGAAGAACAAATGGCTAAAAATGTAAATAAGGGAAACAAAAATATTTTCAGCTATATTAGTGAAAGGAGGAAGATGAAAAATGGAATTGCTAAACTAAAAGATGCTGGGAACCGATATGTGGAGAGTGATGAGGAAAAAGCAAATGTGCTAAACAAATACTTCTGTATTCACAGAAGAAAATCCTAGAGAAGGACCGAGATTGTCTGGCAAAGTTACACGAGAAAATGGAGTAGATTCTGCACCGTTCCCGGAGGAGAGTGTTTATGAGCAACTTGAAAAACTGAAGGTAGACAAAGTGATGCGACCAGACGGGATCGTTCCCAGGATACTAAGAGAGGTTCTGGCGAGTCCTATTAAAGACTTGTTCAACAAATCTCTGGAGACAGGAGTGGTTCCTGGGGATTAGAGGAGAGCGGATGTGGTCCCTATTCACAAAAGTGGTCACAGGGATGAAGCAGGAAACTACAGGCCGGTGAGCCTCACTTTGGTTGTTGGAAAAATAATGGAAGTGTTGCTGAAAGAAAGGATAGTGTACTTCCTTGAATCTAATGGGTTACAGGATCCGGGTCAACATGGCTTTACAAAAGGTAAATCGTGCCAAACGAACCTGATTGAATTTTTTGATTGGGTGACCAGAGAGCTGGATCGAGGACATATGCTAGATGTAATTTACTTAGATTTCAGCAAAGCCTTTGATACTGTTCCTCATAGGAACAAACTTGAAGAGCTGAAGTTAGGACCCAGAGTGCTGAACTAGGTTAGAAACTGGCTGTCGGACAGACACCAGAGGGTGGTGGTTAATGGAAGTCACTCATAGGAAGGAAAGGTGAGAGGTGGAGTCCCTCAGGGTTCGGTGCTGGGGCCGATCCTGTTCAATATGTTTGTGAGTGACATCGCAGAAGAGTTAGAAGGAAAAATGTGCCTTTTTGCAGATGATACCAAGATTTGTAACAGAATAGACACGAAGAGGGAGTGGAAAATATGAAAAAGGATCTGCAAAAGTTAGAGGAATGGTCTAATGCCTGGCAACTAAAATTCAATGCAAAGAAATGCAGAGTAATGCATTTGGGGATTAATAATCAGAAGGAACCATGTATGCTGGGAGGTGAGAAGCTGATAAGCACGGATGGGGAGAGGGACCTTGGGGTGATAGTGTCCGAAGATATAAAGGTGAAAAAACAGTGTGACAAGGCAGTGGCTGCTGCCAGAAGGATGCTGGGCAGTATAAAGAGAGGCGTAGCCAGTAGAAGGAAGAAGGTGTTGATGCCCCTGTACAGGTCATTGGTAAGGCTCCACTTGGAGTATTGTGTTCAGTTTTGGAGACCGTATCTGGCGAAGGACGTAAGAAGACTTGAAGCGGTCCAGAGGAGGGCAATGAAAATGATAGGAGGCTTGCGCCAGAAGACGTATGAGGAGAGACTGGAAGCCTTGAATATGTATACTAAACGAAAGGAGGTACATGGGAGATATGATTCAGATGTTCAAATACTTGAAGGGTATTAACGTAGAACAAAATCTTTTCCATAGAAAGGAAAATGGTAAAACTAGAGGACATAATTTGAGGTTGAGGGGTGGTAGTTTCAAGAGCAATGTTAGGAAATTCTACTTTATGGAGAGGGTGGTGGATGCCTGGAATGCGCTCCTGAGAGAGGTGGTGGAGAGGAAAACCGTGACTGAGTTCAAAGAAGTGTGGGATGAACACAGAGGATCTAGAATCAGAAAATAATATTAAATATTGAACTAAGGCCAGTACTGGGCAGACTTGCACGGTCTGTGTCTGTATATGGTCATTTGGGGGAGGATGGGCTGGAGAGGATTTCAATGGCTAGGTGGGTTTAGATGGGATGGAGTAGGTTTTAACAGAGATTTTGGCAGCTGGAACCCAAGCACAATACCGGTTAGAGCTTTGGATTCTTGCCCAGAAATAGCTAAGAAGAAAAAAATTTAAAAAATTTAAATTGAATCAGATTGTACAGACTTGATGGACCATTCAGGTCTTTATCTGTCGTCATATACTATGTATATGTTACAATGGAGTTCTCGACGAGGTGTATAATGAGAGACAAGAGAGGAGAGATACTGAGGGGCTGCAGAATGAACATACTTGTACATTAGTAAAAGGAGTTTGAACTATATGCGAAGGTGGATAGAGAGCCTGTGAAGTAATTTGAGGAGAGGGGTAATAATGTGAGTGTAGCAAGGTTGACAGAAGATGAATCGTGCATCAGAAAGGAGGCTCAGTGGGTACGTGTTAGAAGTACATTGCAGTAGTCTGTGATTTTACAAGGCTATGGACAAGGGTCCAGGTACTGTGCTTAGAGAAGAAGGGGCAAAATTTAGTGATATTGTAGAGATAGAAGTAACAGACTTTAGCAGTCTATTGGATGTGTGAAGAAAATGATAGATCAAAGTCAAAGGTGACTCCAAGGTTGCAAGCAGAGGAGAAAGGAACAGTTACAGTTCTATTTACAGAGATAGAGAATGGAGGGAGAGAGAAGGAAGGTTTAGGAGGAAAGAGGAGCAGTTCAATCTTGGACATGTTTAGTTTCAGGTGGCGGCTGTCAGACAAATAGCATATAAGTGATACTGGAAGCCATGGGTGGAAATCAGGGCACCAAGGGAAGAGGTGTAGAGGGAGAAGAGAAGAGGATCTAAGATAGAACCCTGGGAAAAATCAACCGCTAGCAGGATAGCAGCTGAGAAGGATACACCAGCACATACACTGAGGGCTGGATTCTGTGTAGGATGCCCTGTCTCAGAAGCCTCCTAAGCGGCTTTTGAGAATCATACACGGGCGTCCTATATAGAATTGCATCTGTCCTCATGGACAGATGCCTAAGCACGCCTAACACCATATTTTTCTTACCAGCGTCCATGTCACAGATGCCGGTTAGAGAATCGGGTTGCCGCTGAGCTGATCGTGGTAAGGGAATCTCCCTGCTGCGATCAGTTTAGCAGCCATGGCAGGTGGGATGCCCAGTCCCTCCTGCCGGAACCTCCAAAGCCACCCGCATGTCCACAGCAGAGGAGTGCCTAATTTCTTCTGCCGTCACCCTTCTGAGACATCCTCCATCAGGAGGGATGCCCAGTCCCTCCTGCTGGAAGCCTACCAACCACCCCACAACATCCCCCAGCAGGAGGGATGCCCAGTCCCTCCTGCCGGAACTCCCAAAGTCAACCCACCCCCCACTCCCCAAATGCCCATGGAAGGAGGAGTGCCCAATTCTTTCTGATGCCACCCCTCTGAGACATCCACCATCAGGAGAGATTCCCAGTCCCTTCTGCCTGAAACCCACCCCCCCTTTGATCATTGGCAGGAGGGATGTCTACTCCCTTCTGCCAGAACCCCCCCTACAGGCATGCCCCCACCCTGACCCCCTCCCAAGCCCACCTGGACCCTACCAATACTTTTTTTTGTTGGCTGGCCAGAGGGATACTTACTCCTTTCAGCCGGCAGGCCCTCCTCCACAGAATTGTGGGTCTTCCCCTTCCCAGTGCATCATGGGATGCACTGGGGAGGGATTTAAGGCCTTGATTGACCCAGATGCTTAAGGCCTCTCCCATAGGAGAGGCCTTAGGCACCTAGGCCAACCAGAATCTTAGGCCTCTCTCCTATTGCATTCTGGGATGCACTGGGAGTTGTCTAGGATTCCAATTAGCCAGATCACTTAGGGTACTGCCAATTATCTTAGGGGGGTTTCCAGCAGGAGGGACTGGGCATCCCTCCTGCTGGGGAATGTTTCAGGGGTGGCGGCAGGAGGTATTGGGCAAGCTTCCTGCCATGGACATTCAGGGGTGGGGGGATGGTTTCGGGTGTTTTGGCAGAAGGGACTGGGCATCCCTCCTGCTGGTAGTCTTCACAGGGGAGATGGGTTTCCTGCCACAGCCGCTAAGCTGATCATGGCAGGGAGATTCCCTTACTCTATTTAACCCTCTATCTGAAACAAATTGAGGCAGAGTCCTAATAAGGAGAAAAGACCTCAGTCTTCCCTAAGAATGAACTTGGGAAACTACTATTACAATTACTAAGTTGTCATAGAGAGCACATCCTTGGTCACAGAAAAACTCCGTAAAAATATAATAAATATTTAAATATTTTTTTTAGCAAAAATGCTTATGCTAAAACATGCTTTGCTAAAACATATTTAAATATTTATTATATTTTTACGGAGTTTTTCTGTGACCAAGGATGTGCTCTCTATGACAACTTAGTAATTGTCATAGTAGTTTCCCAAGTTCATTCTTAGGGAACACTGAGGTCTTTTCTCCGTATTAGGACCCTGCCTCAATTTGTTTCAGATAGAGGGTTAAATAGGGTGAATGCCTTTTGGTGATATTTTGTTTATTTTGGTATTCTGCTTGTGTTATTTTTATTTTTTGTCAAAGGGAGATTCCCTTGCCATGATTGACTCAGCGTCTGCGTCTATTTGAAATGTAGACCAGCATTTTGCTGGCCTACATTTCAGGTGCCCATTGCAGCCCTAGAGCTGCCTAAGCTTGCCTAAGGCCACTTCCAGGTGAAACCACGCCCACATCTAGTCTTGGGCGAGCTTAGGCGGCTTTACGTGTCTCCCTAGACTCGCGAAAATATCTACAATGTAGGCGACCCTCCTTAAGGTTTTGTTTTTTTAAAAATCGTGCATCCCAATTGGCTGATTAGACAGCGGTAGGATGCCTACCACTGCCTACAATCGGGACACTATTTATAGAATTTGCCCCTTTAGGTACAATGGGAGAGGCAGGAAACAAACCAGGAAAGGACAGATTCATAGATTCCAAGCAAAGACAGTGTCTTAAGGAGTGGACAGTGATTAACAGTAGCCAAAGCAGCAGACAGGTCAAGAAGGATGAGGATTGAGTAAAGGCCCTTGGATATGGCTGGGACCAGGTTACCGTTCATATAATTGCAATAAATTATAACACACAGTACCATATATCATACAATTATACCAACATTCTTCTATTTAAGGATTTCAGATAGGTGCAGTAAAACTTTATTAGGACTAGGTTACTGCAGACTTTGGTAAGGACAGTCTTAGTAGAGTGTAAGGGGCAAAAGTCAAATTGAAGAGGGTCAAGAATTGGTTGAGGTGAAAGGATGTTAAGGCAGTGATGGAGGATAGCCTTCTCAAGTAGCTTGGATTGAAACAGAAGAAGGGACATAGGGCAAAGGTTGGAAGGACAGGTGAGGTCAAGTGAGGGTTTTTGGAGATGTGAATTAACCACCGCATATTTGAAGGCCTTGGGACCAGTTGCAGTGGAAATGGATAGGTTGAGAATATGACAGATAGCAAGGATAACAGTATGTGAGATGGAGTTAAGTAGAGGGGTGGGAATGAGGATGGAGAGGCATGCAGTGAGCTTGGTTGAGAACAGAAGTTGTGTAGTTTCTTCCGTGATTTCAGAGAAGGAAGAAAAGCCAGTGGAAGTTAAAGGAGGGTTGAGATGGTGGGACCAAGTGAGGGGAGATGGATCCAGAGGGGGAGGATGTGTAGATTCCTCCTAGTTTTTGAGGGTGAAGGAAGAAGGGATGGTGGAAGCTGGAAGGTCAGAAGAGTGGATGGGAGAAAGGGGAGAAGGATGTGACTTTGCAGCAAATTCAAGAGTGATAAACATAAAAGACGTCTCTTTAACTATGACAAGTACAGCTATACAACTGATTACATGAAACTGGAAAAACTGAGATTGTCTCAACTTTACATTTTGGTGGGCAAGTTTATGTCTAATATATAAATATGAGAAAATAAATGCTGCTATATTAGGGAATAATGAAAATTTAAAATTAATTTGTGGCCCATTGACGTCCTTTGTATTTTATTTTATTTTATTTTTTTTAAGTTTATTAGGATTTTATATACCGCCTATCAAGGTTATCTAAGCGGTTTACAATCAGGTACTCAAGCATTTTCCCTATCTGTCCCGGTGGGCTCACAATCTATCTAACGTACCTGGGGCTATGGAGGATTAAGTGACTTGCCCAGGGTCACAAGGAGCAGCGCAGGATTTGAACCCACAACCCCAGGGTGCTGAGGCTGTAGCTTCAACCACTGCGCCACACACTCCTCCTTTGTAGAATTGTAGATTGTAGAATCTCTATAGTTATGGTTTGTTATTAGATAATATGCACATCCAGGGAGGGGGGAGGGATGGGAGGTAAATAAGGTTGGAAAAATTGTTGGAGAAGTTTTGGTGGGGGGAGGGGAGGGTATTAATAAGCATGAATATTTGAAAAATTTTAAGTGATGTCTATATTGTAAATTGAATAATTTACTCTGTATTTCACTTATTGTATATGTTTTAAAAATGAATAAAGAATATAAAAAAGAAGAAGTAATATTGTAAACCTTGCCATGGAAATATTCAGCCACAGTCAGGGAAGAGAGGGAAGGAGGAGGGGATACTTTGAAGAGGGAGTACAATGTGGCAAAAAGACGGCGAGAGTTGGAAGAAAGAGAGTTAGTTAAATGGGTGTAGTAATTTTGCTTAGTTTGTGCAAGAGCAGAATTGGAAAAAGGTCACCATAAGTTTAAAGTGATGGAAGTCAGCATGTGTGTGAGATTTAAGCCAAAGGTGCTCAGTGAAGCGAGTACAGGAACATAAGTAGTGAATACTGAGAGTGAGCCAAGGCTGAGGTTTGGTATGCTTGACAGGGTGGGAAACAAAGGGAGCAAGGGTGTCCAGAGCAGCGGAGAATAGAGTTGTATGATGAGACAACCTCATCGACAGACTTGGATAACATAGTGGATACGAAGAGAGCGTGGAAGGTTTGAAGGATTGAAAATTTTGAAACCTGTTGGTGATGACTGGGCATGAGTGAGGTGATGATCAGATATGGAGAGCAGTGAAGTGGAGAAGTTAGAGAGAGAGAAGTTAGAGAAGGAGATAACATCAAGGCAGTGGTCATGCTAGTGAGTAGGGGTGGTGGAGCATAACAGGAAGTCAAATGAGGAGGTTAAAGCAAGAAACTCATTTTTCCATTTTCAGTGTTTCTGTAAACCAGGGGGAGATTTTGGTGCATTTTATTTTTCGATGATGTTGTTGGGACAAGGGAGTCTAGGGTGTTTGTGATGGAGTTGTTCTAGTTTGATAACACTGTATTTGTGCAATCAGATGTAGAAACATAGAAACATAGAAAAATGACGGCAGATAAGGGCCATAGCCCATCAAGTCTGCCCACTTCACAGACCTACCCCCCTGAGTCTGCTCTCCTGGAGATCCCTCTCCTAATGACCCATCCTTAACTCCACCCTCTTAAGGATCCCACATGGGCATCCCATTTACCCTTAAAATCTGGCACGCTGTTGGCCTCGATTACCTGTATTGGAAGCTTGTTCCAATGATCAACCACTCTTTCGGTGAAGAAATACTTTCTGGTGTCCCCATGAAATTTCCCGTCCCTGAGTTTAAGTGGATGCCCTCTTGTAGTGCTTAGTGATTCAGCAACAGTTCCAGAATTGGGTAGGGTTTGTTTTTCCTCTTACCAGCTTCTCTGTGGGTTTGTCTTCAATCTTGCATGTTATGTATTCATGATCAGGGTGGGTAGTAGAGTCAGTTCAGTCTTCTGTTCAGTCTTTACATGCGAGGCACCAGGGCACGGGCCACGTCTGGAAGCAAAGCAAAGCATGGAAGACCCATTTCAGAATTTTGAGTTCACACCAGCTGATGTTTACAGAGAACTGTCAAAACTCAAGGTGAACAAAGCCATGGGACCGGACAATTTGCACCCAAGAGTGCTCAGAGAGCTATGCGATGTTCTGGCAGAACCGTTAGCCATGCTCTTCAATCTCTCTCTAAGTACGGGGAGAGTCCCCCTGGACTGGAAAACAGCCAACGTTGTCCCTCTGCACAAAAAGGGTTGCAGAGCAGAGGCTGCGAATTACAGACCGGTGAGTCTCACATCAATTGTGTGTAAACTTATGGAAACTTTACTTAAAGGTAAATTGGACATGATATTGGATGAGGAAAATCTGAGGGATCCCTGTCAACATGGATTCACTAGGGGCAGGTCATGCCAATCCAATCTTATCAGCTTCTTTGACTGGGTGACAGGAAAGCTAGACTCGGGAGAGTCTCTGGACGTGGTATACTTGGATTTCAGTAAAGCTTTTGACAGTGTCCCGCACCGTAGACTATTAAACAAGATGAAATCGATGGGGTTAGGTGAGAAACTAACTGCATGGGTCAATGATTGGCTGAGTGGAAGACTTCAGAGGGTGGTGGTCAACGGCACCCTCTCTGAGACATCGGAGGTGACTAGCGGAGTGCCGCAAGGATCAGTCCTGGGACCATCTCTTTTCAACATATTCATAAGGGATTTAACCTGGGGGCTTCAGGGTAAGGTAGCACTGTTCGCCGACGACGCCAAACTGTGTAATATAGTAAGTGAAAGCAGTCTCAAGGGTAGTATGACGCAGGATCTGATCATGTTGTAAAACTGGTCCTCAACATGGCAGCTGGGCTTCAACGCTAAGAAGTGTAAAGTCATGCATCTCGGCAGCAGAAATCCATGCAGAACATACACCTTGAATGGAGTAGCACTAGCTAGGACTTCAGAAGAACGGGATTTGGGAGTAATCATCAGTGCAGACATGAAGGCGGCCAAACAAGTGGAGAAGGCCTCATCCAAGGCAAGGCAAATGATGGGATGTATCAAGAGAAGCTTCGTCAGCCGCAAGCCTGAAGTCATAATGCCACTTTACAGAGCCATGGTGAGACCTCATCTGGAGTACTGTGTGCAATTCTGGAGGCCACATTACCGTAAAGATGTGCTTCGAGCTGAGTCGGTCCAGCGGATGGCCACTAGAATGGTCTCCGGACTCAAGGGTCTCTCATACGAAGAAAGACTGGGCAAATTGCAGCTCTATACTCTAGAGGAGCGCAGGGAAAGGGGGGACATGATTGAGACATTTAAATATGTCACAGGACGTGTCGAGGTGGAAAACGACATCTTCCTTCTCAAAGGACCATCGGTCACAAGAGGGCACGAACTCAAACTCAGAGGAGGGAACTTTAATGGTGACACCAGGAAGTACTTCTTCACAGAAAGGGTGGTGGATCACTGGAACAAACTTCCGATGCAGGTGATCAAGGCCACCAGCGTGCTCGACTTTAAGAATAAAAGGGACATCCACGTAGGATCACTACGAGGGTCGAGCTAAAGAACTAAGTCATTAGCACCCAGACTTAATGGGGTGGGTCAGTAGAGTGGGCAGACTTGATGGGCTGTAGCCCTTTTCTGCCGTCATCTTTCTATGTTTCTATGTTTCTAAGTCAGGGTATTATTGAATGTGTTCTTGTAGGCAATGGCTATGCCATCTCCTCCCCTGTCATTTCTGAGAATTTGGATGATGTATCCTGGTGGGCAGACGTGAGTTAATTCTGGACAACTTGGTTCTTTTAGCCAGGTTTTGGTGAAGAAGACCAGTCCTAGGTCATTGGTTTAGATCAGTTCATTAAGTAGAAATTTGTTTTTGGCCTGGTACTAGTGACCTGGATTGGCCACCGTGAGAACGGGCTACTGGGCTTTATGTTCTTATGATCTTGCACTGATGTATATGCAGGGGACTGACGTGAATGATTTGTCTTTTTTTGACTGATGTATATATCTTAGGTTACTGTGATTTCTGAAGGGGGGTTGTTTTAACAGTTTTTTGTTGGTAGTACATTTGAATCTGAGAATGGGGTGGGGTTCAGGTGAGATGAGAAAATGTGTCTGCTAGTAGGAGATGTGGACTGAACTTCAATGAGGCTTAGAAGACATAGGAGCAGTAAGATTTGAGTGCATAATGGTTTCATCTTGGTAGTTTGGATTAGGTTGTTGAGGTTTTTATGGAGGTGATTAGGTTTTGTGGGGTGATTAGACTTGTGTCCACAGGGTTAGTCTGGTATGCAGTAATACCTCTTTGGGGGGGGGGGGGGATTAGGGTAGTCCAGTTTGTTTTTCAGTGTGTGAAGAGATGGGTAGTTTTTGGATAGTTACCTCTTTTGTGGTTGCAGTGTTTCAATGAGAGCCACTTTACCCAATTTAGAAGGTCAGTCCTTTGCTGGTGGAATTCTTTGCTGGTGAAGTCTGTAGGTAGTTTTCCTGGTGGTATGGAGGAAATTTTTATGGGCCTTTCAGTGCTATATAAGTGATAAATAGTAGTAGTAGCCTCAATGACTGCACATAGAACTGTGCATAGAAACACAAAGAAGTACGCCTTTGGCTTGTGCCTTAGGTGACGTGCCACTAGGCACATTGCCTTAAATGGTACTACATCATCGGTGTATAAGTAGCAGAGTAACCCTCCCTCATCTCTCGACTTCTACTCCCCGACATCCTTGGGGGACTGAAGCTGGGATGGCCCTGATGACAGTAGGCTGCTCCTGTTCAAGCTGCGTTGCCGATGTGTTGGGGGGCAGAAAGACTCTCCCATTCCTCCCAACTTGCTTCTGCTCCCCGACATCCTCAGGGGATCAAAGCTGGGGTAGTCTGGATGGCAGTAGGCCACTCCCACTGCAGGCCATAGCAGGGAGGGAGGGATGGATGGATGGATGCCAGAGCAGGGAGGGAGGGAGGGATGGATGGATGCCAGAGGAGGGAGGGATGCCAGAGGAGGGAGGAAGGGAAGGAAGGATGCCAGGGGAAGGAGGGAGGGAAGTAAGGAAGGATGCCAGAGCAGAGAGGGAAGGAGGGATGCCAGGGCAGGAAAAGAGGAAGGGAAGGAAGGATGCCGAGGGAGGGATGCCAGAGCAGCATACTAGAGCATGGAGAGTGATAGGAGAGAGATGGCAGGGGGAGGAAAGGATTCAGAGATGCTGAGGGGTAGGGAAGGAGACAGAGATGCCAGGGGGAGGGTAGAGAAGGAGAAAGAGATGATGAGGAAGGGAAGGAGATGTGGGGGATGGGGGTGGGAATGGTTCCCTGGGATTGGAGAAGAGCGTATATGGTTTCTTTTTACATAAGTGGTTGCAGAGATGAAGCGAGAAACTACAGGGCTGTTATTGGAAAAATAACGGAAGCCCTGCTGCAATCAGTTTATGGCTGCTGTAGCAGTATAGGTAGGCGGCTGAAATGTAGGCCAGGGTTTTCTGGGCCTATATTTCAGCCACAATTCTGTAACCAGCACTGTTGTGTGATTGATTCACGATCAATGGCTGCTTTTAAGGTGGCCACCGACATAGGTGCCGGTTACAGAAACCGGCCTTAATGTCTACATAGAATCAATCTGTAATAATACTACTTGTTTAGTAGCTTGGAAACAAGTGTATTTCTAGATGCTAAATTTGAACAGTTATAGTGGACATTGATATTTTTTTGTCTGTTTGGGCTGTTTCTCACTGAAAAGGCAATAAGCCATGTCCTTAGGTTCAGGGCCGCCATCAGAAATTTCTGGGCCCCTTACTGAGCAATCCTATTGGGCCCCCAACCCACCCCTTCCCCCCCCCTCCGAACCCCCCTTCTTCCATGGGCCGAATACACACATACTTTTCTCTGTCGCCGCACTCTTTGACCAAAAGATTTGTAAGCCTGCAACCACGTCAAGGTAGACTCTTTCAGCAGGGCCCTAACCTAAACTAATCTATACCTATCTATTCTAAACTAACATATGTCTAATACTGAACTAATAACAAACTAACAAACATCTGCATAATAAATAACTAATAAATAATAGTGCTAGTAGCTATAATTCACTTTTGAATGTAAAATCTCAGTTAAGAATTTCTTTTGACCTTTGTAGGCCAGAAGTAGATCACAATTGCACAATATTTTTTGTAACAAGTATTAAATGTGTTTTTATAAATACTGTAAGCTTAATAAATATATCAGAAAAAACTACACATCTGAGCGCATATCTGAACATACACATCTGTATGATCCCATCCTCCTCTGCTTGCCTATAGCTGCATCATGCATGTTAAAAATGTACGATATGTTGATATGTGCACCTTCCTTCCTTCCCATCCATCCTCCTCAGCCTGTCCTTACACATCCACAGCTGCATGTTAATGATGATGTATATGTTATGATGATAAATAAGTGCATATGAGCCCATCATTAACATGCAGCTATGGATGAATATAAAAAAGAAACAATATTCTGTACAATTGTCAATTTATAAATCAGCGTCTTCTCCCCATTCTCTCTTCCCCATTTCCCTTCAGCGTCCTCAGCCCACTCTCTCTCTACTTTCCTTCAGCATGCGCACATAAAAACAAGCAAGTAATTTATATCATTTTCATTCTATTCATTCATAGAAATTAAAGTCTAAATAATGCCAGTCACATAACAAAACATGATTTTACAAAAATAATTCCATGCACAGTCAAGCCTTCAAGGATTACTAGATGTCTTTCAGCAGTTCCCCTCCCTCCCTCCCCCTTACCTTTGTGGCCAAGTCAAAATGATCTACCCAACAATAAAATTTTAAAAACACAAAGCACGCTGTACGCAGAGAAAATGTTAATTATCATTTATATTCCACGGGTTTTCAAAGAGGTAAAGGCAGATGACTTTATGCAATGTCACCTCAGTAACAACTATACAAAAATAGACAAATATTCCCCTCCCTTTTTACTAAAACACAATAGCGGTTTTTAGCGCAGGGAGCTGCGCTGAATGCCCCATGCTGCTCTCAACGCTCATAGGCTCCCTGCGCTAAAAAACGCTATTGCGGTTTAGTAAAAGGGAGCCATAGTGCAAAATATAGACAGCATATATAAATTCTCAAAGCAGACACATTTTGATCACTAAATTGAAAATAAAACCATTTTTCCTACCTTTGGTAATTTCATCAGTCTCTGGTTGCACTTTATTCTTCTGACTGTGCATCCAATATTTCTTCCCTTCTTTCAGCCTCCTGTATGCTTCCTCTCCTCCAGACCTCATTCCCTCCCCAAACTTTTTCTTTGTTTCACCCTGCCCCTTCTTTCTTTTTCTCTCTCTCCATACCCCCTTTCTTTCTGTATGTCTGTTTTTCTCTCTCTCACCCTGCCCCCTTCTTTCTCTCTCCACACCCTCTTTCGTTCTGTATGTCTGTCTTTCTCTCTCTTTCCGTGCCCCATTTTTCTTTGTTTCACCCTGCCCCCTTTCTTTCTTTCTGGCTTCCTGTCCCCCCTTTCTTTCTTTCTCCCTGCCCTCCCCTATGCCACCACCATTGGGAAAATGCTGCCACCGCCACTGGGGAATAGGCTGCCACTGCCGCCATCGGGAACAGGCCAGCGCCGAGTTCGCCCTGCTTCTCTTCCCCGCGGGGCTGACCAACTCTCGCCACCCAACGTCAATTCTAACATCGGAGAGGACGTTCTAGGCCAGCCAGGCAGCGATTGACGCGAGTGGCGAGAGTTGGCCAGCCCCACAGGGAAAAGCAGGGAGAACTTGGCGCCGGCCTGTTCCCGATGGTGGCGGTGGCACTCAAGTGGCTAAAGAGCCACAGTTTGCCGGCCTAGGGAGAACACTGGAGGGTGGCAAGCTGTGCACCCCCTTGGGATGTAAACCAGGGGTGGGGCAGACCGCCCCCCTCCCACCCTAGTATGCCACTATCTGTACCTCACTCCCTCCCTATGACCAAAAATTCTCCTTTCTTCTATTCCCCTGTGTACACAACCATCTCTTTCCCTCCCTTCTTCTCTCCCAAGTCCATGCCTTCTGTGTCCAAAAACCCATTCCCTCCCCCACCTCAGCATCTCTTTCCCTCCCTTCTTCTCTCCCAAGTCCATGCCTTCTGTGTCCAAAAACCCATTCCCTCCCCCACCTCAGCATCTCTTTCCCTCCCTTCTTCTCTCCCAAGTCCATGCCTTCTGTGTCCAAAAACCCATTCTCTCCCCCACCTCAGCGTCTCTTTCCCTCCCTTCCTCTCTCCCAAGTTCATGCCTTGTGTCCAAAACGCACTCCCTCCCCCCTTTTGTGTTCCGCGTTTGCCTCCCAGCCCATCTTTGCAACTTTCTCAGCAAAACGAAGCTCAAGCCGCGAGGCTTGTCTTCTGTTTCCTGCCTGCCCTGCCGCACACAAATAGCCGTCCGGAAGTATTCTCCGACGTCAGCGCTGACGTCGGAGGGCAGGCTTTGCTTAAGCCCTCCCTCCGACGTCAGCGCTGACATCGGGGAACACTTGCGATCGGCTATATGTGAGCGGCAGGGCAGGCAGGAACAGAAGACGAGCCTCGCTGCTCGAGATGTATTGAATTCAGCGGGTCCCCCGTCCAGCTCTCTCCTGTCCACGTGGGGCAGACCGCCCCTCCCTCTAGACTGTGGCCTAGGATCCTGGGGGAGGCCGGGCCCCCTGTCAGCTCCGGGCCCCTGAATGCAGGACTGGTGGTACTGCCCTGATGGTGGCCCTGCTTAGGTTAATGTTAAGGATTGCCTGTTTAGGTCTCATGGTTCCTGGAAATGACTGAGAGAACAGCACTCTATTACAAAGCCATGTTAGCAATGCTGTTACGCTAAACACACCAAAGCCCTTCACTTCCTATGGGCTTTGGTGTATTTACCGCGGTAGCATCACTCTCTACCTCGCCACTACCCCAACTCTAGATTTGAGACTAACTCTTACCCTCTCTCCCCTTGTATCCCATGTCCTGACAAAATGTATCTTTATCATAAACCACTTGTATGACTTGTATCCCACTTACTGACAAAATGTATCTTTATTGTAAACCACTTGTATCCCATGTACTGACAAAATGTATCTTTATCGTTAACCGTTTGGATCCCATGTACTGTCAAAATGTATCTTTACTGTAAACCGCTTTGAACTTCACGGTATAGCGGTATATAAGAAATAAATTATTATTATTACCAAAGCTTTGCAGTAGAGTCCCTAAATTATTTGCATGTGATACTCTGAGGGCTGTACTTGATTGAATTTTTCTTTTCTTTTATTTGCTGGCTTTGTTTTGTTGCTTGGAAACGGACATTGTTTATGCTCTTTGGTTTTGCTGCACATTGAGAAAAGCACTAAGCCATGTGCTATTGGTATGCTTGTAAACTGAAAAAAAGCACTGAGAGGCACCTAAGTTAATTCGGAAACGCCATTTGACACTGTCACACCCCGGGTTCTTGCCGATGTTGCAAGTCCCAGAAAAGTGACCAAAACTCCAGTCCTACGTGTCCCTTGCTACTAAGGGATCCTCCAGGTCTTACTTTTAGGCATGCATGCAACAAATACAGGTTTCAGTCAGAATGTGAAAAAAAAAAACAAAAATAGCTTTATTTCAGCAATGGTAACATAATTCAAAAGCATTCAGGCATCAGCCTTGTAGTGCAGTATGCAGTCATAGCACATGACATCAAACTCAAAAAGGTTCCAAAAACAAAACTTGAATAACACTGCAATTACAAACAGTCCCTGCTTCTGGGCTTGCAAGCTTATGGGTCTCAGTTCTCTTCACCAGAGCAACAGTATTTTAAATCAATATTCTTTTGGACCAAACAGTTCATTGTTATGTTCAAAAATCAATGATATATCACAAGTCTTCAATAGCACATGTACGTTTCCCTTCTCTGCAATGATGCACTTGGGATTAGCCACAGCTGAGAGAAAACAACGTGCTGGCTCAGCTTGGCAATCAGCCAGGAAGTACAAACACACATACCACTTATATAATTTCAGGGCTTTAAAGAAAACTTCTGTATTTAAGCTTTCAAGGAGAGTTTTAAAACTGAAGTTTCTAAACTTTCAAATTCCCTAGCAGCACAGAGGAATGAACAGCATGAGAAAACATCCAGGTTTAAACTCACTATATTTCCATAGGCAATGGCTGAGTTTCAGTGCATGCCTGGCTTGCCTGGGTGTCCATTGTTTCCTCCTCTGGCTGCTCCCAAGGCTCCCTGATATGAGCTGCATCATCTGCTTCTAGCATGGGCCAGTCTGAGAGAGTCTGGCTCTCTCCAGCTTCATACCCTCCTGGGTATTCCTCTCCTGGGTGCCTCCTGAGTCTGGTTTCCCTTGGCTGCTTCCCCCTCTCTGTTCTCAGCAGGCTCATTATATCTGGTGGAAAACCACTCCCCTTCTGAGACTATGGGGGAAGGGTTTTCCACCCACTGACTTGCTTCCTGCTTTCACAAACGGGATACTTTCTAGCCCTGGTTTTAACTGGCTGTACAAATTTCCTGAGGTATTTAACAGTGTCAGGATGAGGTTTGCCTAGAGTGAAACTTTCAAACTTATCCTGCCCTTTTTCTGCTATTTCCATTTCCCAGTCAGAGCTAGAGTCAGCTTGATTAATTAATTGGTCAGTCACCTGATCCACTCTCCTGCATCTAGGTGCCTTGTGCACATTCCTGCTCACTGGGGCAAAACCAGGAACGGATTCGGGTTTATTGTGGGTAAGACCCGAAATAGACCTGGGTTTGTCACAACACGGCAAGCAATGTCAAATTTCAAGTGCCTACCGGTACCTAAATAAAAGGTGACAGAATCATGCTTCTAGAGGCGCCTACCGGCACCTAATGTCACTATAGGTATGGCTAATGCCAGAAGTAGGAGGAAATATTTTTCCACTCAGAGAATTGTTAAGCTCTGGAACGTGTTGCCAGCGGTTATGGTAAGAGTGACTAGCATAGCTAGTTTTAAGAAAGGTTTGGACAAGTTCCTGGAGGAAAAGTCCATAGTCCGTTATTGAGAAAGACATGGGAGTAGCCACTGCTTGCCCTGGATCGGTAGTATGGAATGTTACTACTCCTTGGGTTTTGGCCAGGTACTAGGGACCTGGATTGGCCACCATGAGAACGAGCTACTGGGCTTGATGGACCATTGGTCTGACCTAGTAAGGATATTCCTATGTTCTTAGGTAAAACACCTACTTAGGTGCAATTCACGGCAAAGATAGGCGCCAGAAATGTAGGTCTTGAAAACCCTGGCCTACATTTTGGGCACCTATCTTTCCCAGAGGCTCAATTCTCTAAATGGTGCTGTCACGTGACTGACACGCGATCACCAGACAATTTATAAGTAGCTGACAATAGCACTATTTAGAGAATCTGGGCCTAAGTTATATGTGTGTGATATCCTGAGGGCTGTTCTTGATATGTTTGCAATTGTGTCTATTTTACATACAATAATTAAAAAAAAATCACCGCTTGGTTTATTTGTTGTGATTTTGTGAACTGAATAAGAACTAAGGCCCTCTTTTACTAAGCCACAGTAGAGGTTTCTACCGTATGCCGGAATGCTAAATGCTCTGATGCAGCTCCAACTCTCATAGGAATTCTTGTGAGTATCGGAATAGCATCAGAGCATTTAGTGCTCCAGGCCATGGTAGAAACGTCTACCATGAATTAATTAAAGGAGGGAGGGAGGTAAATTTTTTTTCTGACTAAAATATCACTAATACTAAGCTGATGTTTGGTTTTCTTGTTGCAATGCAGAACCCAGCAAACCTCGCAAGTTGTACTGTGATCAATGTTTTTTCAATCAAAAAAAAAGTTAGAATCCCTGCCTCCCCCCCCCCACACACTTTAGGCTTAAAGGCCCATATTCTATAAACAGTGCCTTAACTTAGACACTGGTAGGCACCCTAATGGCGCCTACGTGTAAAATGCCATTTAAAAGTGGGTTTTAAAAAAAAACAATTCTAGGCACCTACCGTTGCCTAAGGGCTCCTTTTATCAAGGTGTGCTATGGGGGTTAGTGCGTCGGACATTTCATCATACGCTAACCCCTGCGGCAAGCAAAAATACTAACACCTTGTCAATGGAGGCGTTAGCGGCTAGCGTGGCAGGCGGTTTAATGCACGGTATTCCGCGCATTAAACCCCTACCGCACCTTGATAAAAGGACCCCTAAAAGAACAGCACCTGCATCGCACTTCAGAGGCACTTTATAAAGCTTAATGCCACTGTTGGCATGGCTAATGCCGAAAGTGACAGGCATCATAAAGTACCTCCATAGACACAATTCACATGAAAGGTAGACACCGGAAATATAGGCCTTGAAAACCCTGACTACATTTCCAGTGCCTACCTTTCCCAAAGCCTTGATTCTATAAGCAGCGCCATTGTGTGACTGACGTGCAATCAATGACAGTTTTTAAGTTGGCCACCAATGATAGTACCATTTATAGAACCCAGGCCAAAATGTTTATTTGCAATGCCTTAGACCAGGGCTGCCCAAGTCTGGTCCTTGAGATCTACTGGCAGGCCAGATTTTCAGGATAGCCACAATGAATATACATGAGAGATTGCCTGTACTGCCTTCTTGGTATGCAAATCTCTCTTTCATGCATATTCATTGTGGATATCCTGAAAACCTGGCCTGCCAGTAGATCTCAAGGACCGGACTTGGGCAGCCCTGCCTTAGACCCATAAAATTGCATAAAATCATCTTTCTGGTTTGAGCAGGGAGAAGCGGGGGAAAAAATTAAGACTGTGGGGATGAAAAATGCATTTCAGTGCGGGGACAGTGAGGGGACGGAGATGAAAATGCGGGGACATGAGAGGATGGAGATGAATGTTTGTCCCCGTGTCACTCTCTACTTAAGAAAGCCTACAGACAGTTAAATGCAGTAGTGTTGTGGACAACTTTCAATTCATTTAGATGAAAATTAAACATGATCAGTAGGCTTCATATTTTTAATATATTCATGAGATACAGAGGGAAGTAATCAATGTGAGCTGCCATTTAGATAGGTTCTTGTACTGTTAAACTGTTAACTAAATCACATTGTACAAAACGAGACTTATGCTAAAATAGCACAGATTAATGGTTAAATAACTAATCTTAATGGTAGCCTTCGTTGATAACTTCCCTCCTTAATGTTGTACAATATTTTTCAGAAAATGGAAGAAGGATACAATTAAAAATAATTGTAAACAGCACAAGGAATGGCAAGTCAAATGCAAGGCGCTAATATGGAAGGCAAAGAGAGACCTTGAAAAAAGGATTGCACTGGAAGCAAAAACACAAAGTTAAAACTTTTTTAGATATATTAAAAGCAAGAAGCCTTGAAGAGAATCATTTGGACCGCTAGACGACCAAAGGTTAAAAGGGGCTCTCAGGAAAAACAAGGCAGTAGCAGAGAGATTAAATAATATTTTTTTTGCTTCGGTCTTCACCAAGTAAGATGTGGGGGGAGTTACCGGTGCCAGAAATGGTATTCAATTCTGATAAATCATAGAATCTCAAACAAATCTCTGTAACACTGTAATGGTTTAATTTGACAAATTGAACAGTAGCAAATCACCTGGACAGGATGGTATACCAGGTATATCCCAGAGTGCTGACAGAATTGAAAAATAAACTTGCAGAGCTATTAGTAATTTGTAATTTTTCTTTAAAATCCAGCATAGTACTGGAAGACTGGAGGGTGGCCAATGTGATGCCAATTTTTTAAAAGTGTTCCAGAGGTGATCAGGAAATTATAGACAGGTGAATCTGACATTGGTTCTGGGCAAAATGGTAGAGACTATTATAAAGAACAAAATGACAGAACATATACTTAAGCATAGATTTAGTCAAGGGAAATCTTGCCTCACCAATCTACTGCATTTCTTTGAAGGGGTGAATGAACATGTGGATAAAGGTGAGCTGGTTTTTATTGTTTACTTGGATTTTCAAAAAGCATTTGACAAAGTACCTCATGAAAGACTTCTGAGGAAATTAGAAAGTCATGGAATAGGAAGTAATGTCCTATTATGGGTTAAGAACTGGTTGAAAGACAGAAAATAAAAGTAGGTTTACATGGTCAATATTCTCAATGGAGAAGGGTAAAAGTGGGGTTCTCCAGGGATCTGTGCTGGGGCCACTGCTTTTTAACTTATTTATCAATGATCTAGAGTTGGGAATAACTAGTAAGATAATTAAATTTGTTAATGACACAAAGCTGTTTAAAATTGTTAAATTACAAGAGGATTGTGAAAAATTGCAAGAGGACCTTGTGAGACTGGGCATCAAAATAGCAGATGATGTTTAATGTGAGCAAGTGCAAAGTGATGCATGTAGGAAAGAGGAACCCAAACTATAGCTAAGTGATGCAGGTTTCCACGTTAGGAGTCACTGCCCAAGAAAATGAACCTGGTATCATCGCTGAATGTGTGGCAGCAGCTAAGAAAGCAAATAGAATGTTAGGAATTATCAGGAAAGGAATGTAAAACAAAGATGAAAATGTTATAATGCCTTGTATCACTCTATTGTACAGTCGTACTTCGAATACTTTGTGCAATTCTGGTCGCCATATCTCAAAAAAGTTATAGCGGAATTAGAAAAGGATGACGAAAATGATAAAATGATAAAAGAGATGGGGTGATTTTCTTATCAGGCTAGGGTTCTTCAGCTTGGAGAAGAAATAGCTCAGAGTTGATATAACAGACGTCTATAAAATATTGACTGGAGTGGAAAGGGTAGATGTGAATCGCTTGTTTACTCTTTCCCCAAAATACTAAGACTAAGGGGCATGCGATGAAGCTACTAAGTAGTAGATTTAAAACAAACCGGAGAAAATATTTCTTCACACAATATGCACTTAAACTCTGGAATTTGTTACTGGAGAATGTGGTAAAATCAGTTAGCTTAGCAGGGTTTAAAAAAGGTTTGGATAATTTCCTAAAAGAGAAGTCCATAGGCCATTATTGAGATGGATTGCAGCATAAAATCTGTTTTACTACTTGGGACAGAGCCGAGTACTTAGGTCCTGGGTAGGACTTATATACTACCTTTTTATAGTTTTACAACCACACTCAAAGCAGTTTACATACAGGTACTTCAAGCATTTTCCCTATCTGTTCCGTTGTGCTCACAATCTATCTAATGTACCTGGGGCAAGTGACTGGGGCAAGTGTCCCCAGGGTCACAACGAGCAGCACAGGAAATAGAATACTGGGCTTAATGGACCTTCGGTTTATCCCAGAATGGCAATTTTTATGTTCATTTAGCTACACCTATGTTCTCTAGGCTTTGGGCTCCTTTTACAAAGCCTCGGTAGAGGTTTCTACCATGGGCCAGCGAGGTAAAAGTTCTGATGCTCATAGGAGTTCTCTGTCATGGGCCCACAATGGTGGAATTCTCTTCCACAATATATTACAATCGAAAGAGATTTACATTCTTTTAAAAAATCTTTGAAAACACACCTTTTTAAAGACGCTTTTAATTCTTAATATTTTTTAATTTTTTCTTAGCGTTTTAACTTTTAATCTAACCCTTTCCCTTATGTTTTTTTCCCTATTTGTTTTCCTAACTAAGACAGATGTAATCTTTTCCCTTTCTTTCCCTCCACCTCAAGTTAAACTTATGTTATTGAGTTTTAATTTTGTATACCTATATTTTATGTTTTATTTTGTACATTGCTTTGTAAACAGATTTAGCGATAAATCAAATGTTAATAAACCTTGAACCTTGAACCTTGAGTTCTATGACCATCAGAGCATTTGCCTTGTCAGTCCACAGTAGAAACCTCTACTGCAGCTTTGTAAAAGCCAGGATTTGTCCCAATTTGGACCTCATGTACTCATCTTTTTAGCCATGGACATTTACTAGGCTGCATCTGTTATTTAATATGGAATTACCGTGATCTAAAAGTTAGCATGAGTCATAAATAAGAGTGCACAATAATTCCCATACTTCAGCTGTGAGATGAGTCGGCACATTTTTTGCATGTGCCAACACTATTGTTTACCTGTTGCTGTCTTCGTGTTACGTGTACTGTATGTTCTACAACTTGTATATATGTGCTTGTAACTTGCCATGAGCTATATTGGCAAATAAACATATCTTTAATAAAATTATGAATTTAAAGCTATTATTTTAACTCCTTCACCCCTTCAGTATAAAGCACTAGAAGAATCCTCATTCATACTCTTCAAAGAGCAGCATATTACTTATTCTATCTATATATATAAAATCGGAGGTATATATGTGTGTATGTATGTATGTGTGTGTGTATGTGCCGCGATCACGCAAAAACGGCTTGACCGATTTGAACGAAACTTGGTATGCAGATCCCTCACTACCTGGGATGATATGTTCTGGGGGTCTCGCGGCCCACCTGCACACGTGGGCGGAGCTACAAACAGAAAATCAGATTTCACCCATTCATGTCAATGGAAAAAATGTAAAAAGCTGCCATTCTCACAGTAATTCAAAAACAGCTTGACCGATTTCACCGAAACTTGGTATGCTGATCCCTCACTACCTGGGGTGATATGTTCTGGGGGTCTCGCGGCCCACCTGCACACGTGGGCGGAGCTACAAACAGAAAATCAGATTTCACCCATTCATGTCAATGGAAAAAATGTAAAAAGCTGCCATTCTCACAGTAATTCAAAAACGGCTTGACCGATTTGACCGAAACTTGGTATGCTGATCCCTCACTACCTTTACCTGGGGTGATATGTTCTGGGGGTCTCGCGGCCCACCTGCACACGTGGGCGGAGCTACAAACAGAAAATCAGATTTCACCCATTCATGTCAATGGAAAAAAATGTAAAAAGCTGCCATTCTCACAGTAATTCAAAAACGGCTTGACCGATTTGACCGAAACTTGGTATGCTGATCCCTCACTACCTGGGGTAATATGTTCTGGGGGTCTCGCGGCCCACCTGCACACGTGGGCGGAGCTACAAACAGAAAATCAGATTTCACCCATTCATGTCATTGGAAATAATGTAAAAAGCTTCCATTCTCACTGTAATTCAAAAACGGCTTGACCGATTTGAACGAAACTTCGTATGCAGATCCCTCACTACCTGGACTGATATTTTCTGGGGGTCTCGCGGCCCACCTGCACACGTGAGCGGAGCTACAAACAGAAAATCAGATATCACCCATTCATGTCAATGGAAAAAAATGTAAAAAGCTGCCATTCTCACAGTAATTCAAAAACGGCTTGACCGATTTGAACGAAACTTGGTATGCTGATCCCTCACTACCTGGGGTGATATGTTCTGGGGGTCTCGCGGCCCACCTGCACACATGGGCGGAGCTACAAACAGAAAATCAGATTTCACCCATTCATGTCAATGGAAAAAATGTCAAAAGCTGCCATTCTCACTGTAATTCAAAAACGGCTTGACCGATTTGAATTGAACTTGGTATGCAGATCCCTCACTACCTGGGGTGATATGTTCTGGGGGTCTCGCGGCCCACCTGCACACGTGGGCGGAGCTACAAACAGAAAATCAGATTTCACCCATTCATGTCAATGGAAAATATGTAAAAAGCTGCCATTCTCACAGTAATTCAAAAACGGCTTGACCGATTTGAACGAAACTTGGTATGCTGATCCCTCACTACCTGGGGTGATATGTTCTGGGGGTCTCGCGGCCCACCTGCACACATGGGCGGAGCTACAAACAGAAAATCAGATTTCACCCATTCATGTCAATGGAAAAAATGTCAAAAGCTGCCATTCTCACTGTAATTCAAAAACGGCTTGACCGATTTGAATTGAACTTGGTATGCAGATCCCTCACTACCTGGGGTGATATGTTCTGGGGGTCTCGCGGCCCACAACTCTATGTTGCTTGCTCAAGGGTGGGTTCACCCAATAATTTATATGTTCTTGCTCCAGGAGGTGAAACTAAAATTGTTGTTTATAATCACGTTTTGCGTTAGTTGTATTGTATTCATTTTGTCAAATATTTCACATTATAATTTGAATATTGTACTTTTTATTAAGCTGTAAAAAAATAATTTCATTCACCACTATAAAGTATCTTTATTTGAATCCATTTACAGTGTTATTGCTATAATTAAATACCCGTGCAATGCCGGGACATCAGCTAGTTTACTATAAAGCAGTGATCTCAAACTCGTGGCCCGGGGGCCATATGCGGCCCACCAGGTGCTATTTTGAGGCCCTCGGTATGTTTATCATAATCACAAAAGTCAAATAAAACAGTTTCTTGATCATATGTCTCTTTAGCAATAAATTATAATATTATTATTAAGACTTAGCCGAAACAAAAGATTTATAAACTATAATGAGTTTTACCTCATGCAAAATTGTCATTTCTTTAATAAGACATTAACTATTTTTTCCAAGTACCTACAAATCCAAAAAGTGGCCCTGCAAAGGGATTGAGTTTGAGACCACTGCTATAGAGGGTCTTAATAATTACAGGGAAACAAAGAATAAGTTGCCACTGACTTGGAGACAGATAGAATTCCAAAGAAATATGGATATAAAAATCAGTGGAGTTAGTAAAGGAAACCAAAAACTAGCACAATTTCTTGTGTTCCTGGGAGAGCAATAAAAGGAAAGAGTAACTTTTCAAAATGCTGGCCTGAGCTTTGCTAAAGTCATTGTAGTTAAAGAAACGGATCAGCATTCCTACTTCTAGAAATGTGCAACAAAATGGTGATTGCTTATGGTCGTCTATAACACCTGATTTTCATAAAGTTCAAGGACTATAAGGAACCAGGTCCCTGGATTACTTGCATGTTGGAAGCCTGAAGGCAATTTTATCTTTTAGCTGATGGTATGTGAGGATAGAGATGCATGGAAGGGGGTGGGTTGTGGGGAGTTGGGAATCAATTATGCTAAAAATGTTTGATGACTAGACGTTTCTTGTTATTTGTCCTGTGACTGTAGTTTGGTTATATTTCACCTTGTATGTCGAAATTGCTGTTCTGTGGTAACTAGTTGTCATCAATAAAAATGTTTGAAACAAAATGGTGGCAGTCTCTTAGCCAGATAACACTATTTTGAAATACAGTGCTGGTGGCCAAAATAACTGGGGCTCATTCTTGCTCAGTTTGAACTTTCAAGATTGCTGATGTAGTAAGAGGCATCTGGGAGGCGAGGGTAGGCCTGGTGGGGGGGGGAGGGCTTGAATTTTTAAAATATTTGTGGTAAAGGGGATGAGGTAGTCTCATTTCCTTTTGTGTTTTGTTTTCTTTGTGTGCTTTCTTTTTTTGTATTCATATTTCTCAAATAAGAAATATGACTAAAGCGCTGAGTTGATTTGGTGCAAAATTCTATGAAATATTGTTTTCTAGAGCTCAGTGAAATTAACCAGCTTCTAAAGCACACTTAACGGAGGAATTTGTGAGCATAGTAAAAAAGGATAATTTTTTTAAAATTCTTATATTTAATAATTTAAACAAATAACCAAAGTGCAGAACTGATTTGGTGCAAATTCTCCAGGGTAAAAAAAAAAAGAAGCCCACGTTGCCAAATCTGATTGTATGGAAAAAGTGGATTTGATCTTCTTGTCACTACAGTTACTAATCAGATTTTCATATAATATACCCATGAAGGATTTCCTGATGAAACACTCAGAGCTGCCCCCGTTGCACCCCCATTAGCTAACATGTTTTATTTGTAGAGGGGTCATCAGAAGTGTAATTCCCTTACAGAAACCCAATCCTGCTCTCTTGTCAGCTAGCAGATAAAGCTGAGAAGGCGTTCTGTCCTGCAGTTTCCAACATCAATCGCATACCAGAATTTAAGCTCATATTTCTGTCTCACAGTGAACATGAAAAAAAAAAAAAAAGAAAGGCACAGGTACATGTATTTAGAAATAACTGGGCAAAGATAAATTTGGAATTGCTTTGTGAGATCAAGCCACCTTTTCAACAGAAAACTATTAAATTCTATTTGACATCATACGCAATCTGAATTTCATTTTACCTTCATTGGAGGGTAAAGGTTTATTTACAGTATATGAGCCATCTCTCTCTCATTCTATACACACACACACACACACACACATATATAGATACATACTGTATATACTGATACCAGTAATAATAAAAGAAAAATATCAATACTGTAAGAAAGAGTCAAATGAACTCATTAATATGTTTAAGATCATTAACATGCATATCTCTAACAGTCTCATATATGTATGTATATTTATGTAAATGTGTATATGTGTGTAATAGTTGAAGTTGTTAGAGAAATTTAAATCCAGTGTCAGAGAATAGTTAAGCTCTAGAACGCATTGCCAGAGGTTGTGGTAAGAGCAGATAACGTAGCTGTTTTAAGAAAGGTTTGGACAAGTTCCTGGAGGAAAAGTCCATAGTCTCTTATTGAGAAAGACATGGGGGAAGCCACTGCTTGACCTGGATCGATAGCCAGTTGCTACTCTTTGGGTTTTGGCCAGGAACTAGGGATCTGGATTGGCCACCATGAGGATGGGCTACTGGGCTAGATGAACCATTGGTCTGATCCAGTAGGGCTATTCTTATGTTCTTATGTGAGCCAAGTATAGGACAATTAAGCCATTGTAACATCACTGATGAGGTTGCCTCTGAGGCACTGTGGATTGAAGCATTATGACATCACAATCTCAACTCTGGAATGTTGCTCTCATTGAGGATTGAAGCATTATGACATCACAATCTCAACATCTGGAATCTTGCTATTCTTTGAGATTCTGGAATGTTGCTGCTCCTTGGGTTTTGGCCAGGTACTAGGGACAAGATTGGCCACTGTGAGAATGGGCTACTGGGCTTGATGGACCATTGGTCTGACCCAGTAAGGCTATTCTTATGTTCTTAACTCATTGTTAGTCCAATTAAAAAAGTATTGCTACAACTTGTTTGTTGAGCCATTTCCATGGGACTAACATGGTAATTACTCTACAAGCCTCTGCTTTTTCATAATTTTTTGACCATAAGCATATTAAAATTCAGCCTTTTTATATACTAGTGATATGAAGGGATTTTTTTTTTTAATTCAGTTTACAATTACTGTATTTTTATTCACTTTACCCTCTCGTACAATAGTGAACATGAACAAAACTTGCCTTTAAGAAAATGAGAATTTTAGCAAAAATAAGATAAAAGGCAAATATTAAGAAATCAGCACTTTCTCTTGCAAAAAGAAGACATCCAAAATAGGATTAAAGAAGAGAAAAAGTAATACTATCTAATCACCCAGTTGGAGAGAAATAAGAAATGAATTTCATCACATTCCATTTGTTCTGCAGGCTCTTGTTTCTGTTAAGTGCTTAAAATTCAGGAAAGGGATGAAGTAACCATAAAGAGGATCACTTAATAATCCTACCTAGCTTATTAAGGAGCAGAAAGCACAAACCCTTAATAGTGTAATTGGGAAATCACACAGTTTTATTCAGCATAAAATGAAAATAACCTTGAAATAATCTTTAAAAGATCACAATATTGAAGGGTTTTTATTTACACTGACAGAAAGACACTTGCCCTTATAAAGTGAACAGTTTGCCAAGGAACTTGGAAATTGCATGCTTACAAGTGCATTTGGGCCTCTAAAGAGTTATGAGCTTTTTTAGTTAAGGGGTGTTATTAGCCAAAATGAATATGGGTATTTACAAAGCGTTCTGGGCTGTTAGGGTATTTCTGGCAGGCTCTCATTCATTTAACACAGAGAAAGATTGTTTTGAGCACATTGAGAACTGAATTCTATGTATGGCACCTATAAAAATTGATATGCCTTGAGAACAAAAACACTGAGTGGTATTCTATAAATAGTGCTTAAGAGTTAGGTGTGGTTTATGCCCAGGAATCACACCTAGCTTTAGCCGTGTCCATTCGTGAATCCTCATGTCTAAATTAGGTAGAGATTCCCCTTATTCTATAAGTATGTGCGTAAATTCTAGGAATGCCTCCAATTTGCCCATAGCCTTCCCAAGTCCATTCTTCTTTTTTGGACTTGCACATAAAATTAAGCGTGGATCTCGTATCTAAATGTATGCATGTAACTTAATTACTTTATATCCAATTAGTGCTAATAATTGCTCATTAGAATGCCAATTATCAGTGCTGATTGGCTCATTATTCAATTAAGTTGTGCGTGCAAATTGGGTGCACACTCACATGTGCACATTCAACTCAAAGCACCATATATAAAATCTAGGGATAACTACATTGTAGATAATTCAATGAAGTTAGCTGTGTCTAGTCAGAAGATATTTACTGCATTAACGGTAACTTACTGCTTATTAGCTGTAAGGGGCAGACCCAACCAGTCACCACCTATTCTCTGTCCCATTCCAAGTTTCATTTCATTCCATGTATGTGCTTCATACGCCATTCTTTCAAACATACTACAAAATGTTTTACTATAAAGATTGAAAATTATAGAAGTACAGCAGAGTAGTTATGGATGCGAGCTACCATTAAAACATTATTTTACCAAAGGTTCCATTGTAGGTAATGAGATCTTATTACTAATAACTGGGGTTAATAGTAAAATAAACCAACCCAAAAACCCCACCCCATATCTTAATAGTAATGTTGATAACTTTCCCCTCAACAATCCAAAACATCTCCATAACCCCAACCATATGAAAATATTGTTAACTCTTAACATGGAAATTACCATTGGTAACCTGCTATTGCAGTTACCATGGCTTAATGCAGTAGCTGCAAATTTAACCCAGCACCTATTGGCGATGTTCCCACTATTTTTTTTTATTGCAGACCTGTCATATCAACATTCAGATTCACACGTGGTACCTGCTTCTGGTTAACACGGAAGCATTTACAGGCAAAATCTACAGTATATAGTCCATCTAAAGTTAAGTGCCTATATTGGCATGCCTAGCAAATGTAGGTGCCTAACCTAATTGTTTAATTGGAATTGATAATTTACAATCAGCACTTCGTAATTGATGTAAATTGCACTTAATTGGATGCTAGCCACCTAACTTGGTAAGTGCCTACCACTCTGAGGTAGACACCTAGTTCAAGGTCCCTATCATAAAAACATAAGAATTGCCGCTGCTGGGTCAGACCAGTGGTCCATCGTGTCCAGCAGTCCGCTCACATGGCAGCCCTTAGGTCAAAGACCAGTGCACTAATTGAGTCTAGCCTTACCTGCGTACTTTCTGGTTCAGCAGGAACTTGTCTAACCTTGTCTTGAATCCCTTGAGCAGATGTAGTTAGAGGTCAGATTGTGGGCATGTTTTGCTTGTAGGCACCTATTTTGAACTTAGGCACTAGTATGCGCCTAACCTAGGTACACACATTAAGGCTAAGAAAACCCTGGCATAAATATGGTGCGCCTAAAGTTAGGATGCCTAGTGATGCCTAAGGCCACTTAGGTGGTGCTGAGTGTGATTCTATAAAATGAGCCTTTTAAAGAATTGCACTTAGTCTCACATTAGTCAGTACCTAATTTTTAGGCACCATATATAGAATCAGGTCCATAGTGCCTCTTATTTAGAAGGTGGTACGTGGTCTTTCATGAACTTTGTGCTAGGAAATTAAGCCCTGATTCTATATTGGTCACCTAAAGTTAGATGTTTATATTGGTGACTAACTTAATTGATTGATAGGCTTAATAAATGCTGATATTGGCACTCAGCATCTCACAATCAGTTTTAACAGTGACAGACACCTAACTCAAAAAACTCAATTCTATAAAAAGTAGGCACCTTGCAAAGTGCCTAGACGAAAAGTATTCAGTTTTACAATATCACAAACAAGGTAGTCACACTGAGATAACTGGAATTCCTATTGTTATAGTGTTGCTCTGCGAGGCACATTCATCATTTTATATCTTAACCATCATTATTAGGAACCTCAGATAGCTATGTGGGTATCATAACTCACAAATGGCCCAAATCTTCATAGGTCCTTCTCCATCTAATTATTTCTTTTATTCTTGCTCACTTATTATTTATTTTTCATTAAAAGGACGTGTTATAATTATTTATTTAAACATATAACTTAGGTTAAGGCATGCCGGCTGTTCTTCCAAGCAGTAATTGTTACAGCTAAGCAATGCTAGCGCGAGTATACAATATACAACCCCTTTCCTGAGGAAAGTTGTGAAATGCATCAGAAGGGGTGATGCTGCATGCACAAAACCTACATTATATGTTTAAATAAATAAGGGGCTCATAATCGAAAGAGAATGACATCCAAAAACCTGCCTAAGTTGGCACTTGGACAAACATTTCCCAAATACATCCAAGTGCCGATACTAAAAACGGGTTTTGGACGCATTTCTAAACAATCTAGGTCTTCATAGTTCCACTGAATGACCAAAGCTAAATGGGGCATTTCGGGAGGAGTGTTGAGGGCGGGAGTTGGGTGGGACGTGGGCCAGCTTAGACTTAGTCGTACAGCATGTATAACCGAAAGTTATACAGCCCACGATCGACGGAACTTGGATGTTGTGACTTAGACCATCTAAAACATGGTCTAAGTCGCAAAAACCCACCTAAAGTCACCAGATAAGCACTGCAAACACATAAAAAATAACCCCTCCCCCACTACCCCAGTGATCACCGACCCTCCCCCACACCATAAAAATATTAATCACACCTTTAAAATTCAGCCTCCAGACCATCATCACCTGGCCGCCTGGCATAGGAAAGCCTAGTCGTCCAGCACAGAGGTAGCTTAAGTCATCTTGGGGGTGGGTTAGGGACTCATAGATAGGAGGACCCATGCCCATAAGCCCCTGTAATCACTGTATTGATATTTAAACATGTGCACTGCCCTATACATCCCCCAAACCCTTTTATATTGGTATATAAGTGGCTCCTGCAGCCATAAGGGCTATTGGGGTGGTAGATAAGTGGGTCTAGGGGATTCTGGAGGTAGTTTGGGGGCTCACCATGACCTATATGGGAGCTGTAGTGAGGAGAAGCCATGGCACCATTTTGTGAAGTTCACAGCAGTGCCCTGTAAGGTACCCCACTATTTAGGTGCCATGTCTGGGTGTTCAGTCCATCACTTTGCAGACCCCTCCCACGTCCAACAGGGCTTGTTCTAGGCATTTTTGACTTGGACGAAAAGTTGGACGGGAATGTGTTATAAAGATGGACGGTTTAGCGGCTTGGACGATCAGATCTGCAGGATGTATAATTAGACGATTTTCAAAAGTAAAAAAATTTTGGACGTATTTTTCGAAAATGTGTCCTAGGCTGTTTTTTACTTTGGACGACTTGCGAGTTGGACGTAAACGGACTTAGACATCCCTTTTGATTATGCCCCTCCACGTATATCACAATCTTTTTAATGAAAAATAAATAATAAGTGAGCAAGAATAAAAGAAATAATTAGATGGAGAAGGACCTATGAAGATTTGGGCCATTTGTGAGTTATGATACTCACATAGCTATCTGAGGTTCCTAGTATAGATGGTTAAGATATAAAATGATGAATGTGCCTCGCAGAGCAATACTATAGCAATAGGAATACCAGTAATCTCAGTGTGACTACCTTGTTTGTGATATTGTGAAATTGAACACTTTCATTGTGAACTGCAGCCAAAGGGTGTATTGATATACACTAAAAGTAGACATGGTTAGGGGTAGATCATGGGTGTGTTTTCGAGTTAGGTGCCTCTATGAATCAGGTATTGTTAGGCTCTGATATTGGCACCCTACATTAGGCATATATTGGGGATGCCTAAATGATGCTGAGTGCAGCCTAAGCACACTTAGACGATACTAAACATGATTCCATAATGGGCGCTTCATTTTTATAGAATTTGTGCTGATATCAGCGCCTATCTTTAGGCGGATTTTATAGAATCAGGACCTTAGTATGCAATAAGTGCAGTACATTAAGTGCCAAATGTCTTCCACAATCACTCTCCACCCGTTCATGCCACTGAAACAGAGAGGGGGAAATTTTCAAAGACACGCCGAAGGTTAGATGGCGGTAAGCGCCCTACAGCCGGCTAACCAACCAATCCAGAAGCACGTTTTCTAAAAAAGTAGAGGTGCAAACAGTGCCTTCATTTCCAGCACAAGTGTCACACTTATAGAAGTGCCTAGGGGTGTTTAAGGATGCCTAGGGCCGGCATGGGCATGGCTAGGCGGTCTTAGGCACCCCTAGGTGCTTCCGTAAGCATGAAACTGGTGCCTTACATGTAGGCTTCTGAAATGTTGGCCTACATGTAAAGCACCAGTGTAAAAAAAAAAAAAAAGCAAAATTCTATAATCAGCGTCGGTTTGTGATTGACACTCTATCAGTGGCCACTTCTTAGGCGACCACCGATACCAGCGCCAATTATAGAATTTCCCCCAAAGTGCTTAAGGGCAAATTCTATGAGAAGCGCCCAAAATTTAGGTGCCTAATTAGGCACTGTTCAGCGCGATTCAAGTAAAATTGGGTTCTGTTTAATAAATCATGCTGAGCGGAATCTATTTTGGAGGCGTCCAAGAAATAGGCCAGCTCTAGGCACAACTAAAAGTTAGGTACATAGCTGAGCACTTAAGCACGCTTAAGAGCAGTGATTCTGCAACAAGGCGCCTAACATGTAGCCACGCCCACATCTAACATGCCTAGCGCCTATTTTTTTTGAAGGCCGCCTAAATTTTTAGGGGCGCCTTGTTACAGAATCGCACTTTCTTGATAGGCGCCTATGTTTCAATCAGTGCTGATTAAAAAGCTTAATTGCGCTTGTTATTCAATTTAGATAAACACCTATCTAGTTGAGCGCTTCCGAAATAGGTGGCTATCTTTAGGTGCTGGTTACAGAATTTGGGCCTTAATGCCCAGTTTACTTCATGCTAACTGGGAAAATACTGCAAAGTCCCTTAACATGGCTCTCTGCTAGCAGTTAATGTGGAGTAAACAGGACATTAAGGGCTAGAGTCGGCAAACAGCGGCCAAAGTTAGGTACCGGGAAAAATTGAGCTATTTTATAAAGGGAAGTCTGGGATGATCATCCTTTTTAGAACAATGTGTAGTGCCAGTTCTCACAACTAAAATAAGATGCCAGGATTTATACCTGCTGAAACTAGGTGTAAATCCTGGTGCACAAGTTAGGCACACATTCCACCCCCCCCCCCCTAATTCTGTACTACAGCACATAACTTTTGGGATTGCCCATGACTGTGCCCTTCCTATGTCCAAATTCCCTTTTGGGTTGCACACAAGAGAATTTAGGCATGGTTCTTTATAGAATTCTGCACAGGCACTTGAGTGCACAGGTACAAATCAGTGCCAATGATTGCCAATAATTAATTGCTATCAGTGAATTATTGAGTGTTAATTTAATTGCATGTGCAACTCAGGGACATGACCAAATTTGGGCAATCTTTGTAGAATCCAGGGGTAAGTGTATAATGCAGTTTAGAAAAAGGGTCGCTAATAGTGTTGTGATGTAATTGCTGCATTATCTACTAACATAGTTTAATAAATAGGTCCCTTGGTGTCATAAGGTGGAGACAGCTGGGTTTTTTTCTGTTGCAGTTTTCATAGAAATGAAATTCCAAAAATTAGCAGTTAGAGATGATTTAGCGCTACAGTTCAGCATTTTGCAGTGTAAGACTCTCATGGTCAATTTCTAACAAACCACTAACTATTAGAAATAGGATCCTGTAAATCGCTTCCATGCTGCAACCTATTGCCTGTGTTTAGAAATGGTTTGCATTCATTTTTAATGTTTGCTACGTTCAGAACTAAGGATGTCATATTAACATGGGGTAACTTTATAAATGTGCACACTTGTAAAAAGTGAGCACAGAATTCTTCTGGGTGGACTTAGCTGGAATCTAACACTGAAAGTGCACACTTGCCTCAGTTTTGAAAATTACCCAAGGGAAATTGTATGTACATATTTGCATCTGCTTTCTGGGGCACAACAATTTTCAAGGTTAATTTAAGGGCACACAGTTGAATTTTTATTAGCATATGGGTAAGTGAAACATCCTACAATACTGAGAGATGTAGACTGACTATAAAAGTCTCACACTTCACAACTCAAAAATGCAGTCTTACATTAAAAAGTAAACAACATAATTATCCTTCTTGAAAAATGCTTAAATTCCTTTAAAAATTGGGGATAATTTAAAAATCTCTTTTCTTCTCTGATTCCACATTCGTTCATTGGTCTCCCCCCCCCCCCCCCCCAAATCTTCAAAACTCAGATCTTTTTATTTTATACTAGTGATTCAAAATACAAATTTGTGGTGCCATATTTTAAAAACATCAAATCCATATGCTGATATAAGGAAAAAATATTTTGGTGCACTTATTTTATTCATCCCAGTTTCCATTTTAGCTACCAGCGTGTTCGAGAACAAATGCGACTGAGATTTAAATAGCCAAATGCAGATTTGTTTAATATAAGAGTAAAATGGAAATGAACCAGTTGCATGTTAAGAATTCTAAAGTTTTCGTTATAGATGAGACTGAAATGAAAGAAAAGGGTTCTTATTATATGCACCCCCATGGAAGCTGGCAATGGATGTGAAATGGTTCTTGGTGACCCTGTTGGAATGAATAAGATAAATGCACCATCACAATTTTTTCAGCATATGGGTTTGATGTTTTTGAAAATAAGACACTTCCACAAATTTGTATTTTTGAATCACAAGTATAGAATAAAAAAGATTTGAATTTTGAAGATGTTTTGGAGATCGATGAATAAAATGTTGAACCAGAGAAGAACAGACATGAATTTTCATGTGTCCTAAAAATTTCTGGAGTTGTTTCCTGCATTTTTAAGGAACTTAATGCTGGGTTGTACTAAATGGCGCTAGAGGTATTTAGTGTGGGATGATGAGGAATTCTATGAGCTTTGGAACATTTACCTCACCAGCCTGCACTAAAAACCTCTAGCGCCATTTAGGCCCTCTTTTACTAAGGTGCGATAATCGATTTAGCGCACACTAAACACTAATGCGTGCATGTTAGTCTATGGATGCGTTAGCGTTTAGCATGTGCTAATTCAATTAGCATGTGCTAATTGGTTAGCGCACCTTAGTAAAAAGGGGATTAGTAAAAGGAGCCCTAAGTGTTTATCAATTATTCTATGAATTTATCTTGTTGTGCAGACTGGATGGATCATATATATATTTATCTTCTGTCTTCTACTATGTTATTATTTGATGTAAGATTGTGCTTTTAAGTTTAAAAAAAAAAAAATTCTCCCAACCCCACCCCCAGGAATGGCTCTGTTCAGTCTATATAAAGTTAAGATGCCTACAGGCTCTATATCAGTGTCTCTCAAACTGTGTGCCCCAAAGAGATTCTGGGTGTGCCATGAGAGATTCCAGAATTTTGCTTTATTTTAAAAAATTCCCTTCATAAGTATACACTAGAATAGATGACATGTACTGTACATGCATACACAAGAGTCAATATTATGAGTATCTGCGTGCATTCTTTGATGTGATTGGTCCTTGAAAACTGCAAGTAATTTTACTTTTATTTTTATATGCAGTAGTTATCCTAACTTGAGAAACAAAGCTCTCAAAGCTTTGTTACCTTTTGGATCTTCTTATCTTTGTAAACTTGGATTTTCAGCTCTTTCAGAAATTATATTGAAAAAGAGTACAACTGCAGATGATGAAAGGCGTGTTTGCTTGTCGACTATCCAGCCACGTTTTGAGTTAATTTGCACTCAAAAACAAGGACATTCATTGCATTGATTAGCAATTCTATCTACCGTACTTTAGTTTCACGTTGTTACAATTACCTATACATAGCTTAAAAGAACTTTAAATAACTCTCAAATTTAATTTTTTGTTGGTTTTGCAATGAAAATCATTTGCTCTACTTAGTGTGCCGGAGCTAAAAAAAAAGTTAGAGAGACACTGCTCTACATGATTTTTATCTATGTTTCAGGCAGGCAGTTTTCTAACAGACAATTTCTGCAAGTAAAGCAATTTAAAGTTCAAGTTGTTTTATTTTTTATATACTGCTGATCAGTGTCCTTCCTCAATACTTTACAGTCAAAATAACTTGAAAAGGCAGAAATTGAGAAGGAAAAGAAAGACAAGTACTAATTTTACAATTTTGGGGTTGGATAGAGCAAAAAGAATGGAGAGAAAGATACTTTACATATTTTTCTGTTTCCTTTCTGCTAAAATAATTGATGTTTCATATATTTCATTAAAAGCCAAGGCTCCTGAAAGAAGGAATGACAAGAAGATTTTGTTTGAGTAAATGAAGGGTCCAATTGAGTCTATATGGAATTAAGAAATGAGATAGAAAATGTGGCAACCCTGTGTTGTGGATCTTATGGACCAAGCTTAAAATTTTAAATCTAATCCTTGATGAAATGGGAAGCCAGTGCCTACTATGAAGTACAGAAGTTACTTGGTCAGATTTTTTTTTTTTTTTAAATAAATCTTTATTGATTTTTAAACTTTGACAATGCAATACAATTATCTGAACATAAATATTTCATAAAACACATTATTAAACATACAATTTATATTTAGAACAATCATTTTCTCACCCCTTACCAAATTACTACAATAAGACAAATTATGTAATTATAATATTATAATTAAGTATTTTAATAAACAAAATATCTTTCCCTCCCCCCTCCCTCCCCTGGATGCGTAAGGAATTCTACCAACCTAAAAAATAAATAAATAAATAAATACATTACAATTGGTCAGATTTTTTAATGTATCTCGTCACTTTGACTGCAGTATTTTGCATTGGCTGAAGGCATCTCATCTCCTTAGGCTTGAGTCCATAAAAAGAGCATTACAGTAGTCTTGGTATGTCAGAACTAATACTATGATTAAAGTCCTTAAGGCATATTGGTTAAATAAATTATAAACAGAGTGAATTAACCTTAAAGAAATATTTCTGTACCACTGAATTGATGTGGAGATGGAATATGATTTCTGAATCTAGTATGATACTTAGGGGTCCTTTACTAAACTGTGGTAAAGAGTGCCCTTAGCACTCCCTTGTGCAGGTATGCCCTAAGGCCATTTTTTTTCACATGCTCCTTCAGAGAAAATTATTTTACTACTGCTAGTACTATTAATTATTTCTATAGCGCTACCAGACGCACGCAGCGCTGTGCAGAGTCACAAAGAGCATGTGGTTTGTACACACACATTGGGATTTTACCTCAGTACATTTCACAGTGAGCCCTTATAAGCTGCAGTAAACATGTAATAGCGCTTACTATATCTTAGTAAAAGGAATCCTTAGAATCTTAAGTGATTGCACTGTGTTACCAATGGATTACCAGTGGAAATGATTTGTAAAAGGACATGCTGTTGTTTGAAACAAAATAGAATGTCAAGAACATGTCGTACTTCCACCCCTCCCCCTTTTACAAAACAGCACAAGAGGTTGTTAGTGCTGGCCGACGTACTGAATGCTCTATACTGCTCTGACGCTCATAGGAACTCAATGACCGTTGGAGCAGCCCAGAGCATTCATTGCACGGCTTTGTAAAAGGTGGGGGATGGTGTTTCAATTCTGAAATAAAATGGGAAAAAAAAAAAGTTGTGGGGTTTTTTGTTTTTTTTTTGCTTCATTTGCTTGGATTGACATTTTTATCTGTCCTGCCCCCCTCAGATCCCCCTGAGTTTCTATAGACTATTGGGCTCACCCATAACCCCCTATAAGGTGGATTTAATTCTGGCTGGAGTGTGTGTGGGGAGGGAGGGAATGAACTATTTTAAGGAGATAATTTTTTATTTAAAAATATCAATGAAATAAAAATAAATGCAAATCAGTTGAGTGCACATACCTGTTGTGTAACATAGGGGCCCTTTTACTAAGCCTGATTATGTGGGAGATATAGAAAAGGAAGGGCCTGACATTGTACTGCAATATAATATTATTTTAGTACTATGAAATGTTAAAGTTCTGCTTTAACAGTCATAATCTGTTATGCATGCTGTATTTTGTAATATTATGTATGTTTTTTTATGAAAATCACTTAGATTTAAAATTTTAAAAAATAGATAAATAAATAAACTGCATTAGGCAATATATATATACAAGGAGCAGCTGAAAAGTTCTCAGCCCAACTAAGAGAATTATGTGGAGCCAGGAAACTTATGAGTTATTCTACACTTTTCTTTACACTTTTCATTTTATTACATATCATTGAAATGAAAAGTGTCAAGAAGAAAGTGGAATAACATATTTCATCATGGCTCCATATCATTCTCTTCTTGGTTGCGCTGAGAACTTTTCAGCAGCCCCTCGAACCTAACATAACTTAACATTGCACACCAGGGAACATGCTTAGACATCCTGCAGCAAATGCCAAATTATATATATATATATATTTAATGCTTTAATTTTTGAGTTGGCATGTCAAGGGCTGAAAGTGAGCATTCCAGCACAAAACAGCACATTTATATTAGCACATGGCCATTAATACAAAAAATAGAAAATCAATCATTTTACAACTGTGGTCAAAATGGACAACATGTGAGGAAAAACCCATGTACAGGTGTGCTAAGCCACTTTTTGCCATAGCTTAGTAAAAGAATCCCATAAAAAGATCAAATTGGCCTATGCAGCCTGCCTAGCTGGTCCATTAGAGATAGATAAGAATACAAATCCCCAAATGTAAACAAAACAAACTCTCCCTCTGTCTGACTCCAATACTTTCCTCACCATCTTCCTCCATATGTATCCCAAGCATGCTTAGCAAGATAAGAATGTATATTTTAAGCATTGCATTTTTAAATTATAGTTTAAAATGAAAGTCATTGAGAAGTGAATGAAACGCATGAGATTTGTACAAGAATGGGGAATGAAATGTGCCCAAAATTCTTTCCATGGCTGTCGGGGTTTTTATTTTATTTTTTTTTTAACAGATAGAGCTTGATTTCAGGATAAAAAGGTATAACATCTCTGGGGCAAATTCCATTTTTGTTTAGGTCTTTGGATTTCATGAATAATGATCCATATCAAACGTGAGACAAGTGGATCAGGAAATTTAATTTGACTTGTTCGACCCTGATCTGAGTAAGCAAGGTCGGTAAGGCCTCCGACTTTGTCAGAACCCAGCAGATCGAATGCCTTTGCATGGCAAGAGCGATTTAATGTGCTGTCTATTCCAGCTCAACATTTGCCCTAGAAATGGCAAGGTTTCAATTAATACCGCCAATCTCACAGGAAAAAAAGCATGCAAGGATTTTGAAAAGAAATTCTGTGCAACTCATGCCTGAATAATTACAGTCTCTCTTTCTATGTTTGTTTCCCTGACTGAGCTTCTGTAAATTTCCTATCAACGAATCGCAGAAACACATTTAATCCATATATAGTTTAAATAATTGGAAACCTGAAAAATTACAGGTATGGCAGCAATGCTATAAACTGGCAAGGAAATACTGATTTTTAATTAATTCAGAGAAGACCACAAATATTCAAAAAGAGGGCCTGTATCAAAGTGCATGTATTTTTTATGTGCGGAAAACTTTTATTGCAAATGTTAACAAAAGATACAATTTTGATTACCTTAAGAAGACTTAGGGCCCCTTTGAACTGCAGCAGTGTTTCCAAATACTTTCCCGGAGGCATGCCTAACCAGCCTTATTTCCAGGATATCCATTAAAATTATGCAAGAGATAGATCATGCAGCCTACAAGGAACTAAGGACCCCTTTTACAAAGTCGTGGTGGTGTGTCCCAGCATGGCAAATGTGATGCAGCCCAAAGGAATTGACCAGTAGGACTACCAACACTGTACTAAAAAAATATGTCTTTAATTCATTTATTCTTGTTTTCTTTTTAACACATATTAGATGTGAGCAATGATAGCTCAGTTTAAGTGCAAGATTGTCTTACTCTGGGGCAAGAACATGGCTGGCAGTTTAATTAGAATAAAATTTGATCCACAGTAATACATTATGGGAAAGAAAGGAGGATTAAGTCTGGCCCTGAAGGGAATAGAAGATACCACACAAATGGGTTTTAAATGAATTAGTTTGTAACTGTCCTAAAAATAGTGATTTTGTTTACACAATGTGGGTTTCTTTTTAAGCTCTTTGGTACTTTTCTTGGGAAGATAATCTATATATTTTTCAGAGAGTAGCAATTATGAAGTTGAACAAGTTGAAGGATTTAGTAGGCTGTTATCATTTTAAAGGGTATTGATTTTAATAGTCCTAAAAAAAATTTGTCTATTAAATAGAATTTAAAGCAATAATATTTTTAAAAATGCAAAACATAAAATTAAATTAGCTCAAACAAAGCTATTAAAATGCAATTTGTTTTGACTTGATTCATATTTCAACTCTAGGGAGATGTGGATATTAGAAACTTTTGAAAATGCCTCCAGTGTATCTGTGTTCCCTCTTATGATGAATTTAAATCAGAGGGATGCTCTGCTGATCCATTTCAGAACTCCATATATGTTAATAAATGCAGAGATGAACAAGATTAGGACAAATTCCAGGCCTCCTTGATCACATGAAGTATTACATGTGTGTGTAGCTGTACTTCTGTCATTCTTGTCATTACTTGCACATGTAATTTGCAGGCAGAAAGTAAGAAAAATACCCAAATTTCTTGCAGTGAGTATGGCGATTCACTTTTATTTTCCTGCCCGTAATCTACAATAATGTCAAAACAACATCATTCTCAGTCTGCTCTTGTGTCCCAATCGGAGATGTTTTATGATTTTATCTGGGCTAGATGCATATTAAAAAAAAAGACTAAATTTTGAGAATTTGAATGATGCATGCAATAAAATGGAAGGGCAATTTTGAAGCATCACTGGGGAAAATGTAGACAGCATGCATGATGCAAGTGCCTATGTACTTTACACTTGCATGGAACCAGATGCCCTACATTCATGTGAAAATACACACGAAGCTTTCAAAATAGAATCTCCAAGTGTGCTTCCCTTCTCCTGACATAACTTTGCTCCTTTTATCTGCAGGTAAAGGTACAGCACATGTATATTTATCTGTTAGGGGGGGGGGAGGAGAATAACCAAACAATGTTTTTATATAGATGAACATAAATGTATCCACATAACATCTTCCAGGTTAATTTTCAGTCTGGGCAATGATCATATTTTTTAAACACAAGCCATGGTGTTCAAAAAACAATCCCCTTGCTATTCAGCACCAGGCCATACCAAGATGCCAGCAGTGCTAAAAATGTTTATGTTTTATTAACATTTGATATACCGCTTAAGCATATTACAGATCTAAGCGGTTAACAATAAAATACAGGTACTTAGAACTTCCCTATCTGTCGCGAAGGCTAACAATCTAGCTCAAGTACCTTAGTAAACAATTATTAACAATTATTAAAATAGAAAAGATATAACAAAATTCCAAGAATGATGAAGGAAAGGTACAATTCAAGTGATAAAAAAAATAAAAAATCTGACAGCTGCTGGAAGTTATCTAGGTTCCCACTGAAATTTAGCACTGGTGCTCAGATAACTATCTAAAAAAGAAGTCCATAGGCCATTATTGAGATGGCTTGGGGAAGGATAAGCAGCATAAAATCTGTTTTACTACTTGAGATCTAGCGGGAAGGGGTAAAACACGGACCTCACGGATCTAAACCCGCACGTCCTTAAAAATCTGAGGTCCGTGGCACTTGTAGTTAGTTGACAGACCTCGATGACAATTTAGCACTGACGGATCCGTCTCAGCATAGGGAGGGAAAAGTATTAGGATCTGTCAGCGCTAAAATGTCACCGAGGTCTGTCAGAGCCAGAGACTAAAACCATTCCCCTTAATGAAATTTTGCAGAAAATCTCTCCTGCAAAAGATACCAGTGGCGGGGACCCGGCCCAACCGTCCGGGCTCTATAAACATTCAATTATTGCCAGCAAAGTAGCCGCGCCACTTTTAGTCTCTGGCTCTGACAGACCTCGGTGACATTTTAGCGCTGACGGATCCTAATACTTTTCCCTCCCTATGCTGAGATGGATCCGTCAGCGCTAAAATGTCACCGAGGTCTGTCAGAGCCAGAGACTAAAAGTGGCGCGGCTACTTTGCTGGCAATAATTGAATGTCCCCGCCACTGGTATCTTTTGCAGGAGAGATTTTCTGCAAAACTTCATTACGGGGAATGGTTTTAGTCTCTGGCTCTGACAGACCTCGGTGACATTTTAGCGCTGATGGATCCTAATACTTTTCCCTCCCTATGCTGAGATGGTTCCGTCAGAGCTAAATTGTCATCGAGGTCTGTCAGAGCCTGAAACTAACTACAAGTGTCACGGACCTCAGATTTTTAAGGACGTGCGGGTTTAGATCCGCGAGGTCCATGAGGTCTGGTTTTACCCCTCCCCAGATTTAGCTAGGCGCTTGGGACATGGGTTTGGCAACTATTGGAAATTGGATGCTGGGCTTGATGGACCTTCAGTCTGTCTCAGTAAGGCAATTCTTAAGGTCCTCTTATACTAAGCCATGGTAGAGGTTTCTACCGCAGCCCGGAGTTCTAAATGCTCCGACGTTCATCAAAATCTATTATTATTTCATTTTTAGGTCTTTCGTGTGAGTGTTTTCTTTCCTGTTTTACTTGACTTGTCTTTTCTATCTTAATTTTAATATTTAATTGTGACACAACAAAGAAAAATGGGGAGACCCGATGATCCACAGTGAAGGCTATGAAGGCTTGTTTGCTGAAACACGGACCGTGTAGGGTCTGGGTGGATTTTTATCCCTATATTTTTTAGCATTGTACTTTTTTAATTGAATTTTCATGATTTTATATGTCAGTGTTTAATAAATTATCTCCAGGACATCTGTATCCACAGTTTTTGTTTTCATCAATATTTAATTGTGAACCACTTTGTAATGCCTGCTGGAAAAGCGGTATATAAAGACAAATAGAACATAAACCATACTTAACCAGTTAGCAGGCCGAATATTGCCACTAACTTCTGGGAATGCCTTCTGATCTGCCTATGTCCTTCCATAGCCATGGCCTTTTGGAGCTGCGCACTATGAAATTTAGATGCAGATTTTACAGAATAGTGCCTAAGACAAATTGATTGTTGATGCCCTATTAACTAAGTAATTTGCACACAGATCTGCAATTGAGCATCCAAATTTGCATGCCTAACTTTTGATGATCTATTTAGAATTCAGAGTCAAATATATACAAGGGGTAATAATTTAAAAGCAATACAAGTTCCTCAGACACCTAAACAGGATGAATAATAGCCCTTATCTAGTCTAATAATAATATGATTGGGTGGGAAGGGTACTGTTATCTTTAGTTTTAGTACATAAAGAGTGTAGTTCTGTTTATGTTCATGCTTCACTTTTCGAACTGACTCTCACCATGAATTTGGATATAATTATAAAATATAGCATTGTATAAGGCAAAAGTCATTTTTATATTCAGCAAAGTTTTTTTTAGTCTCCAAAGCTATGTTTATTCCTCTTCTTCATGTTTAGGGTTTTATTTATGTCTGAGGGCTCCTTTTACTAAATAGCACTAGAGGTTTTTAGCACGGGCCAGTGAGGTAAATGCTCCGAAGCTCATAGATGCTCGCCATCCCACGCTGAAAACCTCTAGCATCGTTTGGCAAAACTCAGCGTAAATGTTCCAGCATTTTCTCCCATCCAAAGAACAGATTACGCTTCAGAATTGTTATCTGAGTTCACATGAAAGGTTTCAAATGGAAAGAAAGATGAGATATGTAAATACAGATGTTGCTTTGTGCTCCAAAATCTTCTTTATATTAGGAAGATGTCAAGAAGCTGCATTCAAAGAACTTCATTGTCAAAACGAAGAGCTGGAACAATATCAGTTAGCTCTAGCATCCAAAAGATCCTGGGCTGTGGTCCAACAAGAAATATGTTATTTTTATTTTAACACTCTAGTTGCACATATATGTATTACTTGAATCAATTTGTGCCATCCTCTTAGCTTCTCCTTCTGGCTGTCTTGAGGAAGTGGCTATTTCTGAGCCAGTGCACTGAGAGTAAATTATTTGTCAGAGATCTGGAGCTCTTTTTTTAAAAAAAGAATAAAGGCCCCCTTTTATGAAGTTGATTAACGTGGTAGATTATGGTAATCACACCACAGCCTATTGGGAATTAATGGGCTTCACTGCCATTTACATGTGGCTTTGTAAATGGGGGGTAAAGTTACTTAAAATTCAAATGATGGAGATTTTTTTCAAATGAATTATTACAGTATTGTTTTTTTCAGTATCAGAGTTCCTTTTGCAGAGAATTGATAGAACAAATTCTATTTTAATATATCAATTTCCTTTCTGTAGATTCCCATATTGAGCAAGCACAGATTCTCATGAGAGTTACTGTAGATGCTGCTACAAGTGTGCAGGAACAGAATCCCAAGTGACAGTGGCCAGGAAAGCTAAAATGAATATTTAAAATAACCTAAAAATGGTAAATGCTTCAATACAACTCCATCAAAGATATAATGTAAAACTCCAATTATCCTGGCATTCACAAGATCTTCTAAACAATTGTAGCTAAACTTGCAGCTGTAGTGAAACCGTTTTCTATAACAGCGGAATCTGGATAGGCCCGCTACCTATGTATATATCACACCCTTACCCCCTCCCCTACATTATCCCACAAAATACTCAACACTAATTATGGTAAAAATTAGCCGCAGCCCTGTTTATTGGTCATAACAGGTTATTAAATAACATAACAATGTATAAACAGTATAAACATCATAAAACAATTATTTCGAGCTACTGTAATAAAACAAGTTATGCCCCCCGACCCCGCCATGAAGCAAGAATCTGGGGGGGTGGCATGTCCCCCACATGCCCCAGTAACCCGGGTCACCTGACCCACCAGGCACGGCTCCCAGCCGGCCCACCGCTCATCACCTGATGAGCCCAGCCAGTAGCTCGAGATACCGCCATAGGGGCCAGTAAACCCTTACAGGCCCCCCCCCAATGAACAGAGCTGCGACTAAGATAGCGCCCAACGCTCACAATCCGACGAGAAATCGTCCAACAATAAATCCCAGCCCACGTCCGACAAATGTACCCGATCCCTCGCAAACAAACCTAAACAGGACACATCCACCCAGTCGTGTCGTAGTTGCACCCCCCCCCTAGACTCCACCCAGCGCCCCACCTGACGGTTAACCTTGCACAAACCCCTGGTCCATCTCCTGGACTCCAGCCGACGTGGTCGAGGAATAATGTCCGACCACAGCAGCGTCGTGCCAGGGAACCATTCCAATATCATCCGAAGATCCCCTAGAATAGTGTCAATCAGGTGCTTCCCCGTCTGAGAGTCCACGTCGTTACCCCCCAAATGCAGCAGCAGGATATCCGGACGACGAGGGCGACGACGGAAGTCAGCCAGCAACGGTAACAGCTGATGCCACCGCATACCCCGCTGACCCCACCAGGACACGCGAATGCCCAAGTGCTGCAGACCCAAGTGCTGACCACCAGGCCGGATCGCGGCACGCTCTCCCGCCCAGTGGACGAAGGAGTGCCCGACAATCCACACAGTACGCTGTCGCCGCACCGCATCTGCAAGACAAACCCAACAATCAAATCCAGCTCTAGAGTAAAACACCTACCCCTGGTTAGTAAAGTGTCAGACCCGAGCATGCACCAACCAGCTACAGCCACCCACTCCCCCGAAAACAAGGTACCCATCAGTGGAAACATAGGCTGAGCTGCCCCACCTAGATCCCTCCCTGATCTAAACCTCGTGCAATCCCGTGAGGCCGGATGTAACTCCTATAACAGTCCGATGACCAACGCCCTAACCGTCGAATCCCCTCGCCGGGCACCCCAGCCAGGAAGGCGCAAGTGGCAGCCCCAATCCGAAATGAATGAGTACCAAAGTGCGCTGGGTCCTCGCCACATCGGCGCAAAACTATACGCAGCACTGCTAAGAACTGATAACGTGTAAGGGGCCCGCCGTCTACATGCAACAACAAGGCCAACCCCAAAGGAGGACGAACCGCCATATAGGCGCACAGAGCCGTAACCGGGCAAGTAACACCATTTATCTTATTCAAAACCACCGTACGGCCCCTGCCCAGCTGGTCCGTCTTAGATCTGGCCAGATATAAACTAACTGTACTGTCGCCGCACTGTACATGCCGCAATAAGAGGCCACGTGCACCCACAGTATCGGCAGGATGCACCAATAGCTCACCGACGCGGAAAGCCCCGAAAAAGGCAAGCGAAAAAGCAGCAGTGAACAGCAGCACCTCGTATCGGGACCGAGCCACCGCCGGCAATTCCACGATCAACCTTGTCAATAAGTCGTGAGAAATTGGCTGCCGTGCATCGGGTTGTCGCGGCGCAATCCTAGCCATAGCCGTCAGAAGTCTACGCACTAGGAAACCCGAGGACGGACAACGCCACCCCAAGGCCCTAGAGAAGAATGTAAAACCAGCTAAATGGCCAGCCACGACTCCCCGCGAAAAACCAGCACGATGCGAATCCAGCACAAATTCCGCCAGCAGGGTCTCGGATACATGTCCCGGGGACCAATCCTGGGAAGACAGGAAGGCGAACAATCGACGGAATCCAGCATTGTATCGAGTCCAGGTGGTAGGAGCCACCGACTGTCTCAGCAAGTCCCAGAGCCCTTCCCGACCAGGCTCCATAAATGATCTGGCATCTGCAACCCCCGAGGCTGCGCGTCTGGAGCCAACCGACGAAACTGTGAAAAATTAAAGCGAGAAAGCGCGTCAGCAATACAGTTGCGACTCCCTGGCACATGCCTAGCCCTAATGTATAAATTGAGCCGCAAACAACGCAGAACGATCTCACGCATCAACTGATTAACCTGCAAACATTTTGCGGCATGCCGATTGACGACCTCCACAACCCCCATATTATCACACCAAAATAGCACGCGCTTATTACGCAGCCGAGCCGGCCAAAGTTCGCAGGCGACCAGAAGCGGGAAAAGCTCCAAAAAAGTCACATTACGTGTAACACCACTCCGCTGCCAGGCAGCAGGCCACGGCGCTGCACACCAGTCCCCCTGGCAGTAAAGGCCGAAACCGAGGCCACCTGCCGCATCAGAGTAAAGTTCCAAATCCAGGTTAGACAACTCGGGCTGTTGAATCGGCAACGTGCCATTAAACCGCGTGAGGAACCCGACCCACATCCTAAGATCCGCCCGAATACCTGCAGATATACGCACGAAGTGGCGACGATCACGGACGCCTGAGGTGGCAGCAGCCAGTCGTCGAGCAAAAGCCCGCCCCATAGGCAATACCCGACACGCAAAGTTAAGAGATCCCAGCAGTGATTGAACGTCTCTGAGGGTAGCCCTGCGGGACTCGGCCAACCGAGCAATCTGCAACAATAGAAGTTGTACCTTGTCCAGTGGCAACCTGGTAACCATTGCCACGGTATCAATCTCAATACCCAGAAAAGTAAGCACCGTAGTCGGGCCCTCCGATTTATCTGCCGCCAACGGAATACCAAATGCAGCAGCCACGCTTTCAAATGACGCTTTTAAACAAGAACACACCGCAGACCCCGCCGCTCCAACAAAGAGAAAATCGTCCAGATAGTGAACAACCGAATCCGCCCGTGCAACGCGGACCGTAACCCAGTGCAAGAACGTACTAAACATCTCAAAGTAAGCGCACGAAATGGAACAGCCCATCGGTAAACAACGATCGTAATAAAACCCGCCCTCGAATCGAAAACCCAGCAACGGATACGAGGAGGGATGGACAGGTAAAAGCCGGAAGGCAGACTCAATGTCCACCTTTGCCAGGAGAGCACCACACCCAGCCTGTCCCACCAGACGTTGCGCACAATCAAAAGACGAATAGCGAACTGTACACAGGTCACGAGGAATGCCCTCGTTGACCGAGCGGCCCAACGGCCGGGACAGATTGTGAATCAAACGGAACTTACCAGGGTCCTTCTTAGGAATGATAGCCAACGGGGAGACCATCATAACCAAGAAAGGCTGCTCTCGAAAAGGCCCCGCAATGCGCCCAAGTCTAGCCTCCTCTTGCAATTTTGACCGAACCACCTCCCGCAGGCTATTCACGGAGGATGCGTTAGGAACCCGCACCGAAGCTACCGGCTTCTCGTACGGTATAACAAAACCCTCAACAAAACCCTTCTCCAAAAGTACTGCAGCCCTCCGATCACTATAACAGCGCAACCACGGCCGGAGGGCCCCCACCTTAATCGGAGTGGGCACCCCAGAGGAACCCACCTCATTTTGCTGCCCCTGAGGGCAAGGCCACTCCCTTTTTTGGGCATTTAAGCGCTGAGTGACCCTGCCCACACAGAGAGCAGGCGTGCCGGAATCTACAATCCGGAAAGGGGCACGTCGCTTTGTTGAACTTCCAGCAGAGGTCATTCCCTCCCCCAGAACCCTGACCCGATTGCCCTGCTCCGGACCGAAAGGAACGGTACCCACCCGTCGAACCTTGCTGCATCGATCGAGCCGCAACACTCGCCGCAGCTCCCCCAGGTCTAGCCATATTCGTTAGCCATAAATTGATATCTTGAGTACCCCAAGACATGTTTTCTTCCATCTTATCTCGAAAGGCCTCGTCATAGTTGAGCCAGGCCCAACCACCGAAGCGCTGATAAGTGTCAAGCACAGAATCCATGTACGCCAAGAGCAGGCCATAATCCTGAGGACGAGCCTGGCCCCATACGCTGGCCAGACGAAGAAACGCCCGCGTCCAGTTAACCATATTACGGGAGACCTGACCCGATTTAACCTTGCCCTCTTCCTTCTTAACCTTCTTTTTACTCCTGCGCGTCCTGCCCTCTAAGAGCCGAAACACATCAATGCACGCTCGCTTTGTAATTTTCCGACACAACCTTCTAGGAACCTTCTCCCATAGCTCGGTGAGCGCCACCAATGCCGGAGCACCCCTATCCTGACTCTCTTGCCTCGCCTGTTCACCCAACGCCCTCGACCGAGACCGTGAGGAAGACGAAGAAGCAGTGGAGGTTAAAGAAGAAGAAGACGAAGAAGAGGAGGAAGCCCTAGCCCTCCGCTTGCGCTTGCGCTTACCCCTCCCATTCCCCCTACCCCGTTCCCCACCCTCAACAGCCTCTAAGGCCATGTTACCTATGTCCTGTGCTCCTCCAGCGATGATCGGTCCACTCGACCCTCCAGCAGCGCCATCCGCAGCAGCTACCATGTAAGGACCCCGCTGTCTGGACATCGCCGATATCCCTCCGCCAGCAGCGCCATCCGCAGCAACCACACGACCAAGTCCCCTCCGTCCGGGCTCCACCGTCTGAACACCACCGGAACTCTGTACTTGCTCCTGGAAGGCGGTGGCCGCAGCTTCACGTCCTACCGACGAACCAGCGAAGACCTGTGAAGACAAACCCAAACAAGGACCAGACAACTGCACAGCACCAGAAGGAGGAACCCCAAAAGGACCACCTGAACCCCCCACTCCCCCAAGGGCCCACCAATCCGCAGGACCGCCGCCACGACCCATCCCACGGCCCCACGCGGACGCAGGATCAAATACTCCAGCGCCCCCCATCGGCCAGGGCACCGGACTCCAACCCGCACCCCAAGACCCCGAAGCCCAGGGAGGCCAGAAGGAAGAATGAACAGAGGGCAAGCTGATGCTCTGCGCAGGCGCAGAGACACCCACGCTCAAACCACCAACAGGATCTCCCAGGCCCCCAGCCCCGACCGTCCCTGCACTCGCCGGAACCCTGAACTGCACTGCTCTCTCCGTTGGGCCCGCAACCGCACCCTCGCTCAGTAAGTGGTCACCAGTCTGGGGAAGTGAAAAATCCGACACCACTGTTGCAGTATGCAACACCTCCGGCTGACTCACGAGATCAGCACGTGGCTCAGGCCCAGCCATGCTACAAACCTCCCCCGCGGTCAGCGATGCACGCCCAGACTCCGCCACCACCCTCCCCCCCGACAGAACCACCGGACCTCACCACTTTGCGGGCCCTCCCACCGGACCGTGCGATTTCCAACGGTCCCCCTCCAGCCCCCAGCGCAATGGATTCCCGGGCAATCTCCCGAGAACGCCTCGGCGGCAGGGAACGCTCCCGGGTCGGCGCGGTACTCACCGGCTCTTCTTCTTCATCAAAGGAGCTCCCTGCTGCGAAGGAGAGCTCGACCGCACCGGCCCCGGAACCCAAACCCGACTCCATGTCGCCAAAGCCGCCTCGGAGGACCAGAAACGCCCTTAGTCCTCCGAGGCTCAACTTATAAACCCTCCCCCCTCCCGACGCCCTCCGCGGCCGCGGCTACCAATGGCAGGTCTTCCCAGCGGCGGGCAGACCTGCCGACCAATCCCCTGCCTCCTATTCCCCCCTTACGGTCCCGCGTCTCCGACGGGCTACCACGCGGGCCTCCCAGCTCCGCGTTAGGTACGCCCGTCGAGACGAGCTCTCGGGCTGCCTATTAAATGAGGGAGACTCCAATCCTTATACATTTCACATTTAATATAATTGATGACAAATGAATTAATCAAACAGGTCACTTGTAACTAACTTAAGCTAGATTAGGATTTTGTCCATTCAGAATAAGTCTGTGTCTGTGTAACTTAACCTCTCCCAGAGACACTTGTCAATAAATGAGGTACTCACAGACCAGCTCCAATTGACAGCAGTTACCACAGTGGAAATAGATAATAAATCTAGATATCAGTCACGACCCATTAAGTAAAAATCACTTTGACCTTCTTTATTTGACAGGGATATAAGCAACTGTGTGCTGCCTCAATGTAGAGTGTTCATGCACTCAACACACTGGAAAATATTGTCAAGCCTGAAAGTCATTTGTTATACCCTTCAGTTCTTTATTCTCAGAGAACTTTCAGAGGGAGTGGGGAATTCTGTTCTTCCCAGCATGCTCCGAGGCAGGTAGGGATGCACTGGGAGGGGCCTAAGGCCCTGATTGGCCCAGGTGCCTAAGATACCTCCCCCTAGTGGCCTTGGTAGGGGCTTTAGGCAATTGGGCCAATCAGGGCCTTAGGTCCCTTCCCAGTGTACCCTGCCAAAAAATACATAGAAGGAGCGGAAGAAGAGAAGAGTTTGTTTTTAGCCCAGGGTAATTCTGTACTCAGCTCCTCCCCAAGGAATCTGAGCCTTTAATTTACAGAGATAGCAGAAAGGGGTTGAACATGGGGGGGGGAGGGTAGAATTTGGGGGGTGGAGGTGGGGCATTGTCCCCCAAATGTTGAATCATTGCTTGAGGGACAGGTTCCAGGCAGTTCATCGCAGGACATGTCATGTGATGATTCGGCATTAAAATGGCCACGTTGAGAAAACCACAATGAACTAGCCATGATTAAATGGCCACAATGAATCATCGTACACCCCTGCAGCACTACTATGCAACCCATGAATGATGTGGTCAAACTAACTCTATGTCTTTACCACACATAGGCCAATGTCAGCAGGAGAAGGAGGACCAGCAGGAAGAAGAGAGCCAGCGGAGGCAGGAGGATGGCCAGCAGGCAGAAGAGGAAGGTCAGCAGGAAGAGGAGGAGGGCCATCACCCAGTAACTGGAGGATCAGAAGCAGGAGATTCAGGAGGTAAAAGAGGTGGCCCAGAAGGTGGAGGTGGACATGCCACCCTTAGAGGGGGACTAGGAAGAGGAGGCTGAGGAGCCTCAGTGGCCACCTGCCCAGCCCCAAGGTCCTGCTGCTGTGTAAGCACCCTCTATTGGCCCCACCCCTCCTGAGCCCCTTATGCAGTTCCTGCAGCAAGTCTCAGTCCTGCAGAGAGACTTGCTGCAAGAGATTCAGCACCAAGGTCAGGTCATGGGGCTCCTGCAGCAACTGCTGGAGGTATGCCAGCAGCCTCATTAAGAGACTAGCCCAGGAGGGACACAACAGTAGCCAGACTGGATAGGCCAACAGTCCATCGAAAGCCAGGTCCTGTTTCCAGCTGTGGTCAATCCAGCTCACAAGTAGCTGGCAACATCCCAGTGATTGAAGAGGACATTATGAGACCTATCCTTCCCATATCCTGTGGACTTTATATCCTGTGAACTTTACTAATTGCATTTCATCAGGACATATGGATTTATGTGATGGGACATAATCAGCCTACATGATGTTACTGGCTGCTAAGCTAAATGGTGTCACCACATTCTCTGCAAAAATTGCAAGAGTAGATGTATAATGTTGAAAAAGCTAATTACAAGGTTATTTGTAAGGTGACTGCAGTTTGCAATTGTTTTTTGTAAACATGTGTGTCCTGATCCTATTATAAAACAGTGTTACATAGTACTGTAGGCTCAGAAATAATCAAGCCTATTTGGTATTTCATAGCATAGAATGTGATAATGAGCAAGTAACTGACACTTTGAGAAAATGTTCACTGAATAGTGCCAGGCTAAGAGAAATAAATTAAGAGTGAGAAAGGAAATTCTTCTTTGCAGAGGTGGGACATTGTTAAACATGTTGCTTTTATTGGCCAGACCTGTGTTGTTCCATGTGTACTAATTTGATATTGGCTTTAGGAAGCATTTTTTTCTATGCCTATTCTTGTATTTACTCTTATCTTGAGAAGCATTCTAGCATGTCTATATTAATGTGTATTTTCCCACAATGTGAAAACATTATTATTATATACTTAACAACAAAAAGAGTAAAATACAAATGACTATTATTATTAATAAAACCTTGTAGTTTCAAAATTCTTGACAGACCATTTGTATCTCCATTCATATAGTTTCTCTAACCTGGACCCAAGACTATAGAGCAGGTCACTGAACCGCATACATAGTGGTCAAAGAAGAAGAGCAGTGCACTTTGTAGCCATCAGGGACTATGGCCATGCAGCCAGCAGAATCATGCATGTGGCCTTGGAAAATGTGCAAACAGCTGCTTCCCAGATATATGTAACATGACAGAAGGGACATGTTAAGAATGTTTATGAATTCAAACATGAAAGGCCATGTTGTGAAAAACAGGTTAGCAATAGCAGCAAGATGGTACATCAAGATGACAAGTGTCAGGAGATATACAACTCTTTCCAAGACTATAAACAGCTGTGACTACTATGATATCTCATGTCAAAGGTAATTTGACCAGATAGCGCTTTCATTTAAGCAATACAAGTATTAACAATTTAAGCTGATGAATAACAGGGTATGCAAACAGATAGATCTCTGAATGGCTGCTGAAGGGGGAAGGGGTGGAGAAAAATGGGCTTGAGAAACATGAGGGAGAGAGCAGTGAACACTATAGACATTTGATGACCAACCACAGTAACCTCTCAGACACAGTACAGGGGAGGTCGCTAGACATCCATAATTTTGAAAATCACCTACGTGAACATCCTGATGGCCAGGACATCAACTTTTCCATGCAGAATGTCTAACCTTTTTAGGCATTTCAACCACACAAACCCTCCTCCCTCCATTCCTGAAGCAGTAGAGCTAGTCCTGACAACCCCCCTCCCTCCCTCTTCCTTCCTTCATTCACCTGATGCTGTAACAGCAGCCAGTGAACAGAGGAAATGTCAGTAAATAAGAAGCTTTTGGCCAGCCTGGCAAGGCTAGCCAAAAGCTGCCTATTTACCGGCGCTTCCTCTGCTTGCCAGCTGCCACTACAGAGTCAGGTGAGTGAAAAGAGCGGGTTGTCAAGACTGGCTCTACTGCTTTGGGAACGGAGGGAGGGATGGGGTTGTCAAGCCCAGCTCTGCTGCTTTGAGTAAGGGAGGGAGGGAGTGGGGGGAGAAGGGAGGGAGAGAAAGTGGAAGAGAAGGGCAGAGAGAAAGTGACCAAGAAAGAAGGGAAGAAGATACTGGACATGTAAGTGGGGGTGGGGGGATGATAAAGTGAGGTGGGAAGGGAGACACAACTAATTTTATATTAAGTCTCAAATAAACAGAAACTACAGATATCCGGCATCCACCAATCCCCATGGTGACGGATAACTGAGATTCTGTTGTATCTAAATTTTTGGAAAAGAAAAATGATGATTTTAAAGCCTATTTTCAAAAAAAGAGTATACCGTTTTGTGATCAAATAGTGTTAATATTTTTAGATGTGGCCAGACCAACCCAATTAAGATGTAACAATTATTAAAATGTAAACAATTAAGATGTAAACAATTATTAAAATAGAAAAGATATGTCCAAAACTAGATTTGGGTGTTATATTGAGAATGCCCCTCTATGTACTGCAACAAGTTTGAAAGTGTATCACCCGATTAGAGCACTGAGATCTCAGGGTAAATGTTTGTTGGATATTTCCTCTTTTCACAAAAGTCCTTTAGAAGAAGATAGAGTGAGAATGTTTTTTTTTTTTAATTGCAGGGCCGTCTCTCTGGAATATTCGTTCCATGGAGTTGAGAAGGATGACATCTGTGCTTACTTCTAGGAAGCAATTGAAACATAACATAACATAAAAACCCATTTATATACCGCAGTACCTTTCAGTTCTAAGCGGTTTACAAAGGAAATTAAGAAAAGATGAACACGCACAGTGAATTATAAGCTCATTTGTAAAATTTGTCAAATAGATAAGTCTTCAACATCTTTCTAAAAACTTAATAATAACTGGAACCTTATATCAGCTTCCTGAAACTCTTGTCCCAAGAATCCACCTGATAAGCTAAAATTCTATGGAAATCGCTTGTAAATACAACCTTTTATTGTGGGAAATGTAAATATAGCAAGTACATATATGCAATGTTGGCTTTCTGTCTGCAAATTTAAGATGATTGACAAGATAAGTTGAGAGAAGGCCATACAATGTCTTACTTGTTTCAGCATGCTTTTGGATGATGATCTTAAAGTCTTTTAATAGGGCTTCAAAATGAATAGTATTTAATATATTGTTTATTTATTGGGTTTTGTCTTTTCTGTTGTTTTAACTTTCATGTGTATGAGATTGTAACCCTCTTAGACTCTGCAGATAATGTGGGACAGAAATTTGTTATTTAAGTAAGAGGTCCTTTCACTAAACTGCGGTAAGTGCTAGCATGCATTTACCACCCATTAAAAGGCTTACCACGGGATGTGCGCTGCCCATTGGTACTTACCGAGGCTGTCCATTGGGACTTTTCTATACTGCATCTTGGTAAAAGTGCTATGATGGTATTGAGTTTCACATGAATATCAATTTGTTTTTCCTGCCAATTTTGAAGCTGTTCTGAATATATTACCTATTTTGCTGACCCTTTTCATTGCTAGTTCTATTGCCTTAGAAAACTATAAGATAAACTTTTATTGATAATGACAGGAGTTGCCATTCAGCATATCACAAGTAATTGGAAAAATTACAGTAGACTCAATTACAATTTCTGGTGGAACTCATTATGTCACATATATAAAATGGAAAGAGCAATAGCTATACAACAACGAAGCTATAAGAAATTTAATAAAATTTGGGAGCCATTAACTTCTTATTGTAATGAGTAAACACCATTTTCTATTGTAATATACACCATCTAATGATTGGGGGGAGGGGAAGGTATATTTTACATTTTTCTTATTGGGGAAATAATAGAGGAATGATGGGAGGGGAGGGTGGTAATTTTATGTATTATAAGATAAATCAGAAAGATTGTCAAGTGATGTGTTTAATTGTATTGTTTTATTGTTTGTGCACTTGATGTAAGATTGAAAACGAATAAAGAACTAAAAAAAAGAAAAAAAAAAAGAAAACGATAAGATAGAGTGTCACTAGGTCAAGTAAAGTGCAAGATATCATAAATGCATGCTGAACATACATTTCTAGTGCTTTGACAGAATGAGTGCTGTCCTTGAAGTGACCCTGCAACAGGTATGTAAACTTTTATGGTCTATAGCATAATCCAGCTTCAAAAGAAGAGTACCCGTACAGGAAGGCAATATTCAACTGCAAGGAGAGAAGAAAGTGGTGAACTTGAAAGAGCTATAGACATCAGCACACTGTATTGCCGCGCGCTTAGGTGTCAACGTATCTGGTTCTCGTCATTAATCATATTTGTCAAGAACTCTTGTGCAAGTTTGTTTTGTTTTAAAGAAATCGGATAAAATCAGTCGAGTAATGCCTTCCTATTTTAAAGAGGTCCTCAGGTAACATGGTATAACATTTTTTAAGGTTACAAGGCCTGAATAGAGAGAAGATAATGACGAATAGTAGCATATATTTAGGCGTAAACAATTCATAATGATTGTAAAGGGATAGGGAAAAATACTAATAGGACAAAACTCAAAAGAATTTATAAATACTCTGAAATACTTTCAACAGATACTGTTATTTCAATGCCGTGGCTCACAGTAACAGCGGGATCTGGATATATACTCACACCCCTCCCCCAACCATGATGACCTTCCCCCACCCCCTTTTTACCACAAACACAGTACAGTCTTTATGATGGTAAAAATTAGCCGCAGCTCAGTTTATTAAACCATAACACATTAACATATCATAACTTCAATTAACAATATAACCAAAAGAGCTCCTCCCAAGCTACCAAATTACATAGTTCAGTGCCCTCGACCCCGCCACCTCAGCCAAGGGTCTTAGGGGTGGCTGTCCCTCATGTCCTTTTTATCCAGGTCACCTGACCCATCAGGCTCGGCACCCCGCTGGCCCACCACTCATCACCTGATGAGCCCCATGACCCAGTAGCTCAGGAAATTTGCATCCCTAAGCTACCATCCACTGCTTAAAACAACAGGCGGGCAGGTGGGAAAAAGCCACCCTGGAGGACCCTGGAAGGAGCCGAGTCCTCCAAGGTCTCGGCTTTAAAAATCCTCGCCCCCCACCTACTTCCAGCCTCACCCTCAATTAATTTAAAAGCTCCTACCTGATGAGCCCACCACCCAATCCTCGCCTGACACTTCTCTACTCCATCCCCTGTCCCCTAACAACCCCGGCCGATGGTCAGCACAAGGGCCAACCAGCCCCGTGTTACCTTCCACCCATTGACACAGGGGTCTTGGGCTCCCATTTCCATTGTGAAGTCATCGAGCATTTCAAAGCTGTCTTAGAAATAACTAGTTTAAAATGACATAGAAATAGAGACATCAGTATTCTACAAATAATGCCCAGAAATTGGTATTGTCTCTAAGTAATTTAGGTCTAGATTCAGTAAATGGTGCTCATAAATTGGTGATGAAAAAAAGTGGCCCATTTTAGAATAGCATTGAGGGGAAAATTTTAGAAAAAACGCCTATATTCAGGTGCTGGTAGGCACCCTACTGGCGCCTAAGTTAAGTAACAAATACCATTTAAAATGGCAAAAAACAGCACCATTAAAGTGCCTACCAATGCCTAAATAATACGTGCAGGTATCATGCCTACATAGGCACTTTAGGCTGCCGAATGCCACTATGGGCGTGGCTAATGCCAGAAGTGGCGTTAGGCGGCCTAAAGTGTCTACGTAGGCACGATTTATAGCATTGATAGGTGCTGGAAATGTAGGCCCGGAAAATCCTGGCCTTCATTTCCAGCACCTATCTTTCTCACAGGTGTGATTCTCTATAGGGTATTGTCACGTGATTGATACGCATTCGGTGGCCGCTTTTTAGGTGGCCGCCGATATCAACACCCAATAGAGAATCTGGGCCTGAGGGCCAAATTCGGTGCTCAGATTTTGGCACCAGAGCTTATGCCTGCTGAAACCAGGCGCAATTCCCAGTGCTCAATTTGAGTGTACATCCCCGATATTCTTGAAGAATGCATTCAAATTTTGGGAATGCCCATGTCTCATCCTTGCACATCCTATGGCCACACCTTCTTGCACACTGTTATAGAATAGTGCATAGCAAACGGTACACCCAATTCTTAATTGATGCTGATTGGTGTCAATTAGCACTCAATTATTGATTCTAATTGGCTCGTTAGCCCAATTTGATAGGGTACAGGTCTTGGATCAGCAGACACCCAAATATCAGTGCTCAGTTTTGGACACCATATATAGAATCTGGGGGTTAATAATAATGAAATCCTTCGTTTAGATTTCTGTACATGTTTGACCAGTTCTTTCTTCACAGTGGTGTACCTTCAAATAACTCATCAAGGAACCTATTTAGTTGCCTGAGTTAGATATTTAACATGGGTTTTAACAGGTGCTAAACCGCAGGTATTCTGTATTATTAGTCCAACCATTAATGTACAGTAGCAACCATTGCTCTGTATTAACTGCCTACTTGCCTTCGCCAAACTGCTGAGAATACCACCCAGCATTTAACACAGAACTTTTGCATTTAACACACCTTCACGTTGATTAGCTGCAAAACCTTAGTGTTAGTTGTGTACAATTCTAGAGGCCACATTACCAAAAAGATGTGCTGAGAGTTGAGTCGGTTCAGCGAATGGCCACCAGGACGGTCTCAGGACTCAAGGATCTTCCGTATGAGGATCAACTGGGTAAGTTACAGCTATACTCACTCGAGGAACGCAGAGAGAGGGGAGACATGATTGAGACGTTCAAATATGTCACTGGCCGTATCGAGGTGGAAGAAGATATCTTTTCTCTTATAGGACCCACGGCAACAAGAGGGCATCCGTTGAAAATCAGGGGTGGGAAATTTCATGGCGACACCAGGAAGTACTTCTTCACCGAAAGGGTGGTTGATCACTGGAATGATCTTCCACTACAGGTATTTGAGGCCAGCAGCGTGCCAGATTTTAAGAAAAAATGGGATAGGCATTTGGGATCTCTTCATGGAGGAAGTTAGGGGGTGGGTCATTAGAGTGAGCAGACTTGATGGGCCGTGGCCCTTTTCTGCCATCATTTTCTATGTTTCTATGTAGTTAGTAAACAGGTCCTTGAATGTTGAGATATAATGCCAAAGTACTGCGGCACATATTTCATTTTTCTGTGTTGGAAAATGCATTTGCTGTTGGGAAGCTAGGTTTTGCTAGGTTCCAAGTTTCCAAGCTTATTCAGCTTACATTTCAATAATTGAATAGATGTAGAAAGGGGAAAAAGTAAAAAGTAGGTTCAAGGTGTAGTGCCATAAAATAAAAAGAGAAAAAGAGTATGTGGGGTGATCTGGTGGACGATTCAATATCTAGGATAATTATATGAAACTTGAGGTTAGATCTCATAATTTAGGGCTCCTTTTTCTAAGGTGCGCTAGCAGTTTTTAGCGCACACAGGAAATTAGCGCGCGCTACGCTTCTAGATCTAACGCCAGCTAAATGCTGGCGTTAAGGTCTAGCGCATGCGACAATGTAACGTGTGCTATTTTGTGCGTTAAAGCCCTAAGAAGCCCTTAGTCTTTTATATATGAGTAGAACCCATTCGTTTTTCCATTAACTCAGATTTCCCTCCTCTGCCTTACTATCCTCATCTTTTTCTATCTCTCTCTTTCTTTCCTTCTTCAGCCTCTGTTTTCTCCCACTCCATGTCTAGTATCTCCTTTTCTTTCCGCCCCTATCCAGTGTCTTCCTTTCATTTTTTCTCCCTCATCCAATGTCTCATCTGTCTCCCCCATGTCCAGCATCTCCAATGTCTCTCTCTCCTCATCTCATGACAAGCATCCCCCTTTCTTTCTCTCACCCTATACCCTTGTATCCAGCATCCTCCTCCCTCTCCCTCTCCTCCTCATGTCCAGCAATCTCCCCTCTCTCTCTGTTCCTGTCCCCTCACATCTTGCATCCCACCTTTACCTTTTTTCAGCTACGGCACACTAAACATGGGGCCTCCGAGCATGCATAGATGTCAACCGATGAAGTCACATGCATGTGCATGACATCATCACATCGATGTCTATGAATGCTCAGAGGCCCTATAGATGCAGCCTTGGGCTCAGGGGCAGAGAGGAGGAGAGGCGCCAGTGCCGGTGCTCGCAGTGACACACCCAGAATCTCGCTGCAGTACGCTATTGTGCCATGACACACAGTTTGGGATACACTGGAATAGCGGTAAGGTGGAATTTCAGCATTTACATGCATACGTGCCAGTATTCTAAGTTGATCCGGTCAAAGAATTTTTCTTACTGGCGGGAAAATATGGAATAAAAAAAGTGGAAAATCGCTGGACTAAGTGTATAGCCCTCGATGGGGACTGTTCCAGCTTTCTGAGTTGGGCTGAGAACTTTTCAGCGGCCTCTCGACATAGCCGGCTAAGTTTGAGCCAGTCAGAAATAGATCAGATATTCAATGCCAGTCATTGAATATCGGCAGTCAGCACCCACTGTGAAAATTAGTTGGCCTCCATCCCATGGTCTCACTATCAGCCCCAGTTTGTTTTACATCTAGAAAACAACTGGTATAAAATTATATGTGGCATGTGTATAAAAAATGGACCCACCACAAATAAAGGTAGATGTAGCCACAATCTTCCCTTGGGCATTCCTGGGAGAATAGCATGGACAGATTTGCAATAAACATATGCTGTTTAATTGTACTACATTGAATGTATTTAATTTATATTGTGAATCATCTTGCAGCCTTGATAGGAAGAGGTGGTCTATAAATTGGATAAATAAATAAGCATATGGTAGCTTGACTCCTAGCAGTAGTACCATGAGACTATTGCTAGGGGGATTTTGCCAATATTTTGAACTCGGGCCTTGAAGGGGCAGAAGCAGCTGGAGATTTGTCCTAGCCCATACCCACCAGGGAAAACCCTGACAGGTGCTAGGAGGAGTCAGAGGATTAGAGATTTAATTTTGGAGGGGGGTGGAGATTGAGCGAGGGTCAGTTTGGTGATTTAATTAGGGGGAGTTAGCCAAGGTGGAGTAGGTTATTCCTGCCATCAGCTGCCACTTCAAACCATAGCAGACCTGAATGCCCAATGTTCTTGGCTGCAGCAATGCAAAATACAACTTGCCAAACTCGTGCTGAAGTACCATAGACTTCCTGGTAAATAGGGCTGTGGTAACCACCCCTGTAACAATAAAACTGCTGCTTACTGTGAGCATATGAAAACCTGGACTTCGGTATCTTGTTTCGCACATATGTAATCATCCAGGCTGAACAGAACTGACATCTAACAGCGGTCAGGGAAAGCCAAGGAGGGGGCAAGGACCTTGTGATACTTGTGATATTAGGAAACAACCCTCCCCCCCACTCCGCCCCTTTTATCAAGCTGCACTAGAGATTTTTAGTGCAGGCTGGTGAGGTAAGCGCTCTAACACTCATAGGAATTCTATGAGCATTGGAGTATTGTGCCGGCTTGCGCTAAAAAAAAACCCCTCCAGCGCAGCTTGATAAAAGGAGCCCAGATCTTTGAATTGTCTTTAATTGTTGCTTTGACAGTGCAGCGCAAGCAACCTGTTTCTGGGAACCTCGGCCATAAGACAGTATCATCTGATAAACTGACAAACGTTCCATTTTTTGATCTTTTTTGTAACATCTCATTTGTATAGAATGATTTTTTTTTTTTTTTTTTGGGGGGAGCAGTATGATGGAAAGGCCTCCACTGATCAGGCTTCATAGTAACATAATGAGGACCACACACAGAGAAAAGCACAAGGGTGACTCCTAGAATTCCCTGCCAGGAACTCTGTAGCAGCTCTTTCACATGTTACAGTTCATATGTGTTGTTTTACAGAACTCTGCCATAGGTTGTGATGGGCAGTGATACCTGTATACTATACATGTCAGAAGTATACATCTCAGATGCATTTCCACAGAAATGTTATAAATGAGTGAAAGGCAGGATTGGAACCTTAAACGTTGTGGAAGCCTTTCAGCAAAGTCCATGTTTATAAATTCTGCAAAGATGTTACAAAAATGCAGCCACTTTTAACATTAACATCGGTTAACTAACATAAATATTTACTTTTGTCATTTGACTTTACTGTATACAGTATAGGCCTCGTGCTCCTGCAGTAGTTTAACAGGTCAGGTTTATAAGATTGCTATCATTTTGTTAAGTAGTTGATGTTAAATACTGTAGTGGCAGGAGGCACACAGTAGAGTATAAGATCGGCTGTCTAAAATCAAATCAAACTTTCTAGAGCTTTTTAGAAGACACGCTTCTGTTTCAGATTGTTGATGGTCCAGAAGCTGAGTGCTTTAAGATTTGAAGAATTGACAATAATACATATGTAACTTGCGCATAGATACCTTTCTGCATAACATTGGGACTTGTACATCAGCCATACTCTCATATTCCCACCCCCCTTTTCAATAATTCAAATACACTCTTTAATTGGCAAAAGGTTGGCCGCAGCTTTATTTAACATCATCTTCAATAATCAATTTCATTATAACACTTAAGATACAAACAATTCTCAACAATTTCTAAACTTTTGGTGGATCGATTTGTAAGTAGGGAGGCAGGCGCGAGAAGCAGCGCGGGACCAGGCAGGCAACCTGGTGTGCCACTATGCTGCCAGAGAACAGAGGAGGAGGCAGCCGCGTCTGTTGTTTTCGGCAAAAGCGGCGGGGACCAGGCAGCCAGCAACCCTTGTGCGCCGCTCTCAGCGAGTGAGGCTCTGAAGTTTTAAAAAAAGGTATGTGTTGGGAGGGGGGGAGGAAGAGGGCCGGCAAGAAAGGGAGGGTGGCAACATTAAAATAAGTTAACGGGGGGGGGGGGACTTTGCATATTTGCTCCATTACACGCACCCTTATTTCCACCCACTTTCGGGGGGAAAAAAAGTGCGTGTAATGGAGCAAAAAATATGGTGCTTTACAATCAGCCAAAAGACAGAAAATAGTATTATTTTCTCTCGTAGGTCAATGACCACCTTTTGACCTTTCAGTTCCTAGAAAGATATACTATGACACTGTTTACTTCCTTACACCCTTCCATTTGTCCCCGACTTGGGTTTTTAATAAAGGCTCCAGCAGGGGTCCCCAAACTCCCTCTTTGAGGGCCAAATCCAGTCGGGTTTTCAGGATTTCCCCAATGAATATCCATGAGATCTATGTGCATGCACTGCTTTCAATGCGTATTCATTGGGGAAATCCTGAAAACCCAACTGGATTCGGCCCTCAAGGAGGGACTTTGGGGACCCCCTGGGCTTCAGGATACAATACAACAATACAATACAATTATTTTATTTGATATACCGCCATTTTTAACAACAAAGCCAAATCAAAAATAGTGGGCCATATTTAAAATAAAAACCAAACAAGGGGAATGTACACAGACAAATTAACCAAACACAAGAGGACAGAATGGGCAGGAAAGTTTTACAATATCTTAAGGGGAAAAACAAGCAGGATAGAGACAAGAGGGCAAGGTGCGGAAGAAAGAAAAATAAAGATTAAGGAAGATAGTGAAAAAGTTGCAAGTAATTAACTACCTAGTCAGAAACTTTGAGAAAAAGTTGCAAAGATAATGACGCCCTAGACTAGGGGTGGGCAACTCCAGTCCTTGAGGGCCGGAATCCAGTCGGGTTTTCAGGATTTCCTCAATGAATATGCATTGAAAACAGTGTAAGCAAATGGATCTCTCATGCATATTCATTGGAGAAATCCTGAAAACCGACTGGATTCCAGCACTCGAGGACCGGAGTTGCCCACCCCTGCCCTAGACACAAGTCATGGCAAAAAGGTGCGAAGTGACATACTATTAGGAACCATTTTAAAGTAATAAGCTTTCAAGTGAGACTTAAAAGACTTAAGAGATTTTTCTGTTCGCAGATACAAGAGAGAGTTCCAGAGAAACACCCAACCAGTACATTTTTCAGGGTACCCACAATGAATATACATGAGATAGATTTGAATACACTGGTGGCAGTGCATGCAAACTTATATTGAAAACCTGAGTGGCAGGGTATATCCTGAGGGCTGGTTAAGAACTGCCCTAGACCCAGGTCATCAATTTCTAATAATAGAACTCAGTCATATATCACAGTTCTAGGAGGGATTTTATTTGAAGTCTAACTTGCTACAACTATGCAGAGCTTGGTTAGACTGCTCTCACGCATACCAGCATTACTTAGAGAAAATTCTTAGTCAAGCATGTCCATACTTCTGCTTCCCACACCTATCATTCACTTTAGATCTATTTCTCTTGCACTAAACTTGTCAGGTCTGTTTTTGAATAACCAGTAATCCAAGTAAATAGGACAGAAATTTTTGTGTCAGATATGTGCTAATTAGAAAGCTTCTCTAGGCCTTGCTTAACTCACTGCTGATAAAACATGTAGCAGGACTCTGATAAAATGAGGTTTAAGACCAACTGAAGTTGTTCTGTTTATACTTAACTTAGCACTGTAGAAATAGAGAATGGTGGCAGATATTTTTCACATTAGGGAAAGATTAAGGTCTCATTCCTTTGTTAGAACATTTAAACCACATCTCTTTAATGAGACCTTTGGTCATACTGCTTTATAACCATTCTTTACTGCAGGGGTGTCCAATGTCGGTCCTCGAGGGCCGCAATCCAGTCGGGTTTTCAGGATTTCCCCAATGAATATGCATGAGATCTATTAGCATACAATGAAAGCAGTGCATGCAAATAGACCTCATGTATATTCATTGGGGAAATCTTGAAAATCCGACTGGACTGCGGCCCTCGAGGACCGACATTGGACACCCCTGCTTTACTGTAACTCCCATCTTTTCTATACTGTTCTCCCAGGGGAGCTCAGAATGGTTTACATGAATTTATTCAGGTACTCAAGCATTTTTCCCTGACTATCTGGGTGGGCTCACAATCTATCTAGTGTACCTGGGGCAATGTGGGATTAAGTGACTTGCCCAGAGTCACAAGGAGCAGTTTGAGTTTGAACCCACAACCCAGGGAGCTGAGGTTGTAGCTTTAATTACTGCACCACACACTCCACTAGAGGGTATTTTTTTTCTTTCTTTCTTTTTAATTTTGCTAACTGCATAGACATCATTACTGGCAAATGTGTGGTATTTCAAAACTGTGTGTATAAATAAGAATATTAAGATTTTTTTTCTGTAGAAAGAATTGTTTGTCCTTCAATTATGAAGATGACTATGACATCACTAGTTTATTGGAGTGACTATCCTATCAACTTTGTAATAGGTCACCTCCCTGTGAAGGCCATATCCATAGGTGCCTCTTTCTGGCTTATTTTGTAAATACATATAGGGGCCCATAATCAAAAAAACATAGACGTCCATAAAGCATCATAAGTCAGCACTTGGCCGTCCTAATCACCAGGCTGTCCAAGTGCCGATGATCAAAATCATTTTCCTGTACGTTCCAGCCTCTTTACGTTCAGAGCACGAGATGGGCGTGGTGGAAGCATGTTATGGGCAGGCTTTGGGAAGTCTCAAGGGTGGGTTAGAGATGGATGTCTTCCCCCCCCCCCTTTGTCTCCAGGGCTTTCCTCCAATCAGGAGGTTTGATTTCTGAAGATTCTCTCAGCCTGGGGTTATCTCTCTCTCTCCCTGCTCTTGACCCTGCACTCCTCCTCACATGTGCACACCACTGTGCATGCACTGAGTTTGTGGCCAGTGGCCTATTCTCTACCAGACCCTAGCCTACTGTTGGCCAGGGTCCAATCTTATTCCTGCTACAACTTGCAGCCTAAAACAGACCCCCCCCCCTTGCCTCCAGGGCCAGGCTCTGCCCTCTAGCATGCCCCCCAGTCCACCTTAAGGGGCCACCTCCTATTGGTTGTAATTACATGACCCATTGCTCTTCTGGACCCCAGCATTCACCAGGCTGGGATCCCTTCACCTACTGTTGACTCTTTCCCCAGGCCCTCAGGATTTCTTTGGCGTACTCCCGTGCCTCTTCTGGCCTAGTCCCGGGCCTTTCTGCGCATGTGCAGAAGTCCATGCATGCGTTGCGCCACTCTCCCACATTGCCCCGTGGCCAGAAAAACAGCTAATTGCTGTCGCCGGGGAAACCGGACCACCCACCACAAACCCGGCCCTGGCCTCTGCCTCCCACATGCGCTGCCACCTGCAGCCACTCTGGGGATTGCGGCAGAGCCGTGGCCCAGCCTTCTGCCCACCATGAACCCCTGTGCCCAGGATTGCGGCAGGACCGTGACCCAAACCGGGCCCAAAACATCAGCGCTGGAGCCATGGCAAGACCAGTCTCCAGCACCAAGCACTCCCAGGTGGGTTTTAAAAGTATTATTTAGTTGCATGAATATCACCAAAACTCTGATAAGTTGCACTGGATAACCTATACAGGGATATTCAGTACCAGTGGGTATCCAGATAACAGCACTGAATATCTGCACATAAAATGAATGTCACAGGTTGAATATCAGGGGTCAGGTATATAGGCAGCTGCATAGTAAGGGTGAACAGCGCCCAGAACAGTGAGGCCCCCTACCCGCCCTCTTCCCCCTCCCCCACCACACACGTGCCCCATCCCTTTCTCCGTACCTTTCTAACTTCTCCAGCACGAGCAGCACATCCATGTCGGTGTCGGCTCGCCCTAGGCGCAGGTCCTGGAAGTGACGTCAAAGAGAACACCAATGCCACATGATTTCTTTGGCGCGCTCCCATGCCTCTTCTAGCCTTTCTGCGCATGTGCGGAAGTCCACGCCAGAATTGTGCCACTCTCCCACGTTCCCTGGTGGCCACGTTCCTCGGTGGCCAGCAAAACAGCTGATTGATGTCGCCGGGGAAACCGGACCACCCGCCACAAACTCGGCCCTGGCCTCTGCCTCCCACATGCACCGCCACCAGCAGCCGCTCTGCACCGGGGAAGTAAAAAAGGTATGGGGAAGGCAAGGGGCACGCGCAGCAAGGTGAGGAGCGGGGGAAGAGGAGGAGGGGTGCCGCGCCCTTAGGAAGACCATGCCCGGGGAAGACCGCCCCCCACACACACTCACTTACTACGCCACTATCACTTTTTAATGAAATGAGTAAGAAGTCATCACAGGGTATTGCCTGCTGAACACAAGCAAGTGTTGTGATGGCAGCACAGATGACAAGAGCAGCTGCTTTTTCTGATCCTGTCTAGAGCTGACGCAGAACTGTTTCCTGATAGTAGCCCTAGTGAGGCAACAAGAAATACGTTTTTATGACATTGGTAGCGCAAAAACATGAACAAAATTGTGGAGAAGAATATATGTCACTAGTTTTTTAGCCCGTTACATTAACGGGTGCTAGAATAGATGTGTAGACTTAGGCATTTCTTTCTTTCTATATGTCTGACTTTCTTTCTCTCTCCCTGTCCGCTGTCTGTCTGTCTTTCTTTCTGTCTCTTTACCTCCGGCTCCTTCCTATGTGTGCGCCTGGCAGTGGTGCCTTCACCCCTAGATGCCTAGACATTTGCCGTTCATCGAGGCTCAGGCTGGCTGGGGTGTAGGAGGGGGGAAGCCATTGTCACATATGCACATGAGGATGGAGGAAGGAGGCCGATGGACAAACCGCCGCAGGCTCCTACTGTACATGTGGCGACATGGAGGTACGGATCACGAAGCACAGCCGCACGGAGTTTCAACTGTGCATTCGCGCTACGGGTTTTATTATAGCGGATGTGGAAATGTGTGTGACTGGTAGTTAATCAAAGGCTTAAAATGGCATTTAGAAAATGTAAGAATGAGGAGAAGCAGGTTCATCAGAAAAGCTATAGAGAGAATGAAGGTTTTGCAGAATACCCCGTCTCATATTTACTGGCTGATGCCTCAACCTTTCTTGAACTTTAGACCCTGATGAGATGTTGTAAAACTTAGCATGATAGCACCATGAGCCTTCCTTCAAAACTTTTAAGATTTTTTTTTTTTTTTTAAACTTATATGTGTAATCCAGTCACTGCAGTGATAGTCCTTCTGGAAGCCTGCAATCTTGAGTCCTGAAGTCTGACCATTTTGGGGGCAATTCAATAAAAGATACCCAGATTTAGGTACCAAAATGCAAAATGCTGAGCGCACATTCTAAAACTACCTCTGGATGTCCAAATTCTGGTACAGAATAGATTGGGGAGAGTGTGGCACAATGGTTAAAACTACAGCCTCAGCACCCTGAGGTTGTGGATTCAAATCCATGCTGCTCTTTCTGACCCTGGGCAAGTCACTTAACCCCCCCCCCCCATTGCCCCAGGTACATTAGATAGATTGTGAGCCCACCAGGACAGACAGGGAAAAATACTTGAGTGCCAGAATAAATTCATGTAAATCATTCTGAGCTCCCCAGGGAGAATGGTATAAAAAATAAATAAATTTGCATGCCAACATTTAGGCATTATCACTTACACCAGGGATGCCCACACTTTTTGGGCTTGCGAGCTACTTTTAAAATGGCCAAGTCAAAATGATCTACCAGCAATAAAATTTTTAAAAACACAAAACACACTGTATGCAGAGAAATGTTAATTATCATTTATATTCCGGGGTTTTTTCCAAAGAGGTAAAGGCAGATGGCTTTATGCAATGTCACCTCAGTAACAACTATACAAAAATAGACAAATATACCCCCTCCCTTTTTTCTAAACTGCGATAGTGTTTTTTAGCGCAGGGAGCTGCGCTGAATGCCCTGCGCTGCTCTCGATGCTCATAGGCTCCCTGCGCTAAAAAACGCTATTGCGGTTTAATAAAAGGGGGCATAGTGTAAAATATAGACAGCAAAATATAGACAAAATGGACACATGATCACTAAATTGAAAATAAAATCAGTTTTTCCTACCTTTGTTGTCTGGTGATTTCATGAATCTCTGGTTGCACTTTCTTCTTCTGACTGTGCTTCCAATATTTCTTCCCTTCTTTCAGCTTCCTGTATGCTTCCTCTCCTCCGGTCCTCAATCCCTCCCCCAACTTTTTCTTCCTCTCTTCCTGCCCCCTCCCCTTTTTTCTTTCTCTCTGCCCCTTTCTTTCTTTCTGTCTGTCTTTCTCTCTCCATGCCCCCTTTCTTTCTGTTTCCCTTCTTTCTTTCTTTCTTTCTGTCTCCCTGCCCCCTCCTCCTTTCTTTGTGTCTCCCTGCCTGCTCCCTTTCTTTCTTTGACTTTCTTTCTCCCTGCCCTCCCCCAAGTCACCACAGCCGCCATCGGGGAACAGGCCCCCATGGCATTGCCGCCGAGTTCTGCTGTCCCTGCTTCCTGATGCCATAAAGAGGACACAGGAGTGCCGGGCCGAGCAGCCTTCCCCAACCGACGTCAATTCTAATGTCAGAGAGAAAGTTCCAGGCCAGCCTTTAGTAAAAGGGGGAATAAGTTTGTAAGTATGGGACCCACCCATGCTCCACTATGTAGGGCCCTTTTAGTAAAGCTGAGCATGAACATTAGTGTGTACTAAGTGTTACATGGCCCATGGGTATAAAATAGGGCACACAGGATTTAGTGAGTGCTAATTCCATTAGCACATGTTAAGTTGTAGTAAAAGGGGCCCCTAAGTTTGCAAAATGCTACTTAGCACACAATCATCACTTATGCTCCAGAATGTAATATTCAGTCATGTACATGGCAGGAAAAAATCTAGTGTACCTGAATGTAATTCACCTTGAACTGCTACTGAAAAAGGTGTGAGCTAAAGTCAAAGATCCTGATTCTGGAAGTGGTGCCAGAAGATAGGCAGCAGAAGGCGCCCTACCACTGCCTAATCTAATTGGTTTAATTGCCTTTAAGCGACTGTGATGGGGTGTATGTCCCATCACGTGAGAGAGTGCCGCCCCTTGGGAAGGCTACATCAGAGTCTACCTCTCCCCAGAGTGCCCTGGGTGACCTATTACCCCTGGGCACTCTGGGGAGAGGTAGACTCTGATATAGCCTTCCCTCTGGGCGGCACTCTCTCACGTGATGGGACATACACCCCATCACAGCGACATGGTAATTGACTGCTTTGTTTAAAAGCAATTAAAATTGCATTTTCAAAAAAAGATAGTCGCCCACAGGCACCTACAGAATCGAAATCTCATCTACAGAGGCACCTACTGGCACCTAAGGTCAACGGAGACATGGTTAATACCTGAAATGACCTTAAGCACCAGTAGGCACCTCCGTAGATGTGATTCATGTCAAACATAGGTGCTGGAAATGTAGGCCTTCAAAACCCTGGCCTACATTTTCGGCGCCTATGCTTGACCTAATTGCGATTCTGCAACCGGCCCTGGTGCTCGATTGACATGCGAATGGTACCGGTTTTGGATAGTTGCAGAATCTGGCCCCCCAAATCCCTTCCCCTAGTCAAAGGGTTACCAGATTTTTCCGAAGGAAGATCTGGACCCATGGCCGTGCCACCAGGTCCGCCCATTTCCACCCACATCATGCCCCGTCCCACTCCCAGCCTCACCCCCCCCCCTTAACCTGTTTGTGCATTGGGATGGCATGCGCGGATGCAATGCAATGATGGTGTGTGAATGCAATGATGTCATGCACGTGTGTGTGACATTACCGTGTTCACGGACGCCATCCCGATGTTGGAAGCTTTTCAAAACCCGGACAAAGTGCCGGGTTTTGAAAAGCCGTCCAGCCCCCCAGACATGCCTCAAAAAGAGGACAAGTCCAGGGAAATCCGGACGACTGGTAACCCTACCTAGTCAAGTCTTGGAAATAGCACTTTAGTAATACGTTTATTGAACAGAATAATTCCATGGTGTGCAATAAACCTGATGTACTTTTCACTTTAAATTCTTCATGAAAGATCATAGAAAGCTGACCTTTACGTAGTTTTGTGCTTCCACCAGTTACTCAGTGTTGTGAGCAGCAAAGGGCCAAACTATCTTGTGGCTTTCCTAAATGAATTAAGCAATCACTCAGGCTCTAGCAAATAAAAACATGGTGTGCTGGCCATATTGTCAAAAGATTTCCTTCAATTTCTGGAATCCCTGCCAAATTTCTAGCAGAAAAAGGAACCTGTGTTTCTAATTTTCCTGGGCCTTCTACGTTCAGAGAGCAATTGATTTAAAATTCTTAGACATCTTTCATGTTTTCCCTTTTTTATTTGTAGATATTAAAATCCGCCAATGTAGATTATTGAAAGAAAAACAAACGACTCGGCATAGCAGAAATATTTCTGTCTTTGAATCCTTGTTCACTGATCCCAGATTCTTTCGCCTGCCTATCCAGCAGCATGCACACTTTCATCAGCACTGTATGCCTTCCAAGCCACCTGTCAACACTGATCATCCCCGTCTGAGACGTCAGAGCATACAAACGAGACCTGATGCCTTCGAACCGAAGGACACAGCCGGCAGGAAGTTCCATCTGAGGTTCACAGTTCCAATGTCGGCAACCTTCTAATCTTTTCAAGGTTTCAGAGGTTTTCCACAGTTCAACATGTAGTCTGCTTTTTTGCAATGCTGAGCAGCAGCTTAGCAGTTTTTTTTTTTTTACAATCTAGTGACAAATGTGGGGGTCTTATCTTAATTTCGGATTCAGCAAGTCGTTAAATAAAACTTCCTAAAACAAGCATCTAACAGCATCTATTCAAATAAATCATACTGTTCAGATAAGAAAGCCATCATAGGCCACATATATTAGTACAGTACTACATTTATAGATGTCTGTTTATCAAGTTTCATAAATATTTGATATACAGTACCGCCTATCATACTTCTAGGCGGTTTTACATTGTAAATAATTAAACAAGAAAAATGGTTAAAAAGGGTAACGAACATAAGACTAAAAGGACAACTGGGACAAAAAGGTTGAAGTAGGAAATCCATCTTAAAATAGTAAAGCAATCCCAAAAAGTGGAAATGCAAGAGGAAGGGGAATCTCATCTGAAAGCCAGAGCAAAGAGGTCTCGTGATGATCAGACGAGAAATATTTACAGATTAAAGGCATCTTTAAAGAGGAATGTTTTAAGTTTTCCTTTAAATTTTTCTAGAGAGTTATTGTCATGTAGTTCGATGGGTAATGAACTCCAAAGGGTCGGGGCAGTAACTGCAAAGTTCGTTGTACGTGTGGTGCTCAAGATGCAGCGTGAGGGAACGGTACGTAGGTTTGGTGACTGGGATCTGAGAATTCTGGATGGAGTATATGGAATTAAAATATTATTTAGAAAATCCGGTTGATTGTTATGGATCAGTTTGAAAGTTAAGAGTGTGATTTTATAGGTTATTCTGTGTGGTATGGGGAGCCAGTGCGTTTTTATCAAAGTGCATTGAATATGGAGTGTTAATCCATGATTTAACTTAAGCATTAATGCAGTATTCACTCAGTATTCATATGCAAGACAATGCAGAGAATACGGATTATATATTAATTCAAAAATTTAATTGCATTGCTTAAAAAACAGTTAAGCGTTAATACTTCTGGTCAACAGTTGCACTATTTAACATGTGTGATTTTACCAGAGTAAAATTTAATGAGGTAATTTGCAGTGTTGCATTAATGTCAAATTTAGGCATGCTAACTTTAATGAACTTTCATAAAGATATATCTGACCTGATATTCAGAAGCAGTGGCGTAGGAAGGGGGTGTGGACAGCCCTGGCGCCGCCTTGGCAGGGCACTGTCAACTTTCACGTCACCTACCCACCTCTTCAAAATTTTGCCAGCATGAGCAGCATCTCCTGCCTGTTGCTTGCACCAGCTTCAGCTCTGCATCTGACATCACTTCCTGATTGCAGGATCAGGATGTGACATCAGCGGGAGAGCTGAGGCTGATGCGAGCAGCAGGTAGAGCAGTGGTCTGTGCTAATTTTTAAGTGAGGGATGTTTTGGGTCCAAAAGGGCTGAAGGAGAACCAACAAATATCTTCTTTCTTTACGCCATGACACCAATAATGCTTTTTATACATTTACTGTTTTTCTTTCCTTCTTTACTTTCTGCCCTATATCCTTCTTTACCGCAAATAGCAACCCCACATAGATCCTGAATCACATTTGTTTGACTGTTATAGATCTTATATCAGGTCATAATTACTTAATGTGCTCATAGAATGCTAGTTCATAAGGTGCCAAGTGATAAAAAGAAAAAAATCTTCTACCAGATGCATGGAACAGTCTCCCAGAAGAGGTGATAGAGAAGGAGACTGTGTCTGAATTCAAAAGGGCCTGGGATAGGCACATGGAATCTCTCAGAAAGAGAAAGAGATAATGGTTACTGTGGATGGGCAGACTAGACGGGCCATTTGGCCTTTATCTGCCATCATGTATCTATGTTTCAAACATTCTGAGTGAGCATGTGCAAACCACATGGTAAAAAATATTCATAGAGGGAGTAGAGAGTGGGTGTTTCTGTGCTAATCTACATTGCTGCATGCTAAATTGCCATGTGCTAACCAACTGACGTGGGATTAGTGCTTGAGTTCTTACCACATCAATTGGTAGAAAGAGCTCATGAGCTAATTTTTGACAATGGCCCCGTGCTAATGACAACATTAACATGCGGCCATTAATTTGGAAAATGGAAAATCTGCCATTTTCGGGTTGTGGTGTATTTGTATAAGGATTTCTTAATTTTTGACATCCAGAGTTATATACCTGATGTTATAGGTATAAGTATAATGAATTTTAAAAAAGTATTTATGAGGTTGGTGATTGCATAATTACTATTCATTGTATTGTAAACCATTTTGGGTGAATCTCTTTATTAAAAAAGCAGTAAATAAATCCCAATAAATAGCCACCTCAGTTTATTTAAAATGTACATTGTGGAAGTTTACAAAAGAAATAAGCCTTAAATCCAAAAGAGGACTCTTCATACTAAGTGCTCATGTTGTGTCTACAACAAAGTACTCTATGCTTTATATTCATAATTTCAAGTGGTGAGTTGCATGGCACAAATCTGTTCCACGTAAATGGTGTTAGAATGACAGACGAGAGTCAGGCACAAGGGGTGAAGTTTCAGCTCTTCTATGACATAGGCTGTTCTTTTGTTTAGACTTGCCTAATCCAGTTGAAAAATGTAAAGAAATCCCATGTTTTTGGTTCCTTCGTGTTTCTTAGTGCAGTAGTTGTGAAATACTACATAGAGGAAACACTTGTACACTGGGGAGGTGATACTAGGAGGATATAAAACAGATTTGTTTTTTCCATGCACTGTTGGAAGCGGTGTTAGTGTTTCCCATTTGCTTGTGCAACCTCTCACCTTACTAATCCTACCCTCTGATTATTTTGCTTGTATTAGAGAATTTTTCGATGAATTAGAATTCCGGTTTGCATCATTATTGTTCAGGTTCAATAGACACGTGGAGGATAAGTCTATATAGGGGTGTGAATTTATAGGTGCTAATAACATACCTCATATTTGGAGCCTGTTCATAAAGAAAATACACTGTTTCTGTGCAAGAGGCTTGCTCTGCTCCTCTCACCCTCACACGTGGTGCTCCCCAGGGCTCTATTGTTGCCCCGACCCTCTTCAATATTATGTTTCTGGTGTTGTACTGTATGCAAAATGTGACTTCTTGGGCATTCAGTGTAATTTCTGTCTACATATTTTTCTTTTTAGCTGGCAGTTTCTTATTCTATACTTGAAAATTTACCTGTGTTTGCATGTGAGAAAGGCTTGGTATTCTGTTAGCACTCAATGTCTGTGTAGGACTGATCTGTACTGTACTGCAGAAACACGTACAATGATGCAGGCTAAATTTATTATATCAAATGATTATACCACCTTAATACCACCTTAAAAACAAACCAAGGGACCCGACACGGTCCGTGTTTCGGTTAACACGCCTTCATCAGGGGTCCCAGGTCGATAGGGAATCAAATGAAACCGCAAACAAAAAAACTATAGCCTGTGCAAAAGCAAACACCGAATAGCAATCAGTTCCACCCATCCCTGCCCCATCACGCCCCAATCCAGATCCAGCCCCACCCCCCCACCTCTCATCAGGCAGGAGAACATCTGTGGATGTGCGGATGGGATGCGGTGACATCACGTGCATGCATGTGTGACATCATTGTGTGGCATCCACGGTGATGGGATAATCGCGCGCCAGATGCCAGTGTGCCGATAATCCAGAGCCGACAATTCGGCACAAGACAGAAGCGCGCAGGGGAAAAAATAATTTTTAAAGAGCTCCAACTGGGGGTTTGGGGTGGCAATCCCCCCACTTTATTGGTTAGTGTTCACGCTACCGTTGCCGGGGGGGTGTGGGGGGGTGAAACCCCCCACATTATAGAAAAAATGGAACTTTTCCCGAAAAAAATCAGAAAAAGTTCCGTTTTCTCTAAAATAGAGGTTTCCAACCCCCCGAACTCCCCTCCAACAGCAGCGCGAACACTAACCAATAAAGTGGGGGGTTGCCACCCTAAACCCTCCCGTCGGAGCTCTTTAAAAATTACTTTTTCCCCCGCGTGCTTCTGTCTTGCGCCGAATTGTCGGCGCTGGATTGTCAGCGCGCTGGCGTCTTGTGCGCCACTGACTATGAACCGGCATCCACGCATGTGCGGATGCCCTCTTGCCCAACGGCAATTTGATAGAAGCTTTTCAAAACCCGCACAAAGTGCCGAATTTTGAAAAGCTGTCCGGACCATCGGACATGTCCTCAAAAGGAGAACATGTCTGGCGAAATCCAAACATCTGGTAACCCAAGTTCTGAGCGATTTTGTAGGGTTTTGATTTACTGCACACTATGCCTGGCACTGGGTTTTGGATTTGGATTTAGCTTACACCTCTTTCGGTTGTAGCTCAGTGTAAGTTACATTCAAATACGGTAGGCATTTTCCTGTCCCTGGAGGGTTTACAATCTTTACTAGAGGCCATGGAAGATTAAGTGACGTCCAAGATTTCAAGGAGTGGCAGTGAGATTTGAACTCTGACTTCCCTGGTTCTCATCCTGCTCCTCTAAGTATTAAGTGCAACTAACACAGATAAAATATTCCAAACATGTTAGTACCTTGACAATAAACTAAAGGCCAGCAGATCTGAAGCCTGGTGGCCATTTGGCAACCTATGCACTGATTGGCAATCATGTTATGGCTTTCATTATCCACAAGATTTCTGTTACACTATTGCTGAATACCACTGTTCACATGACCAACAGGAATATACTGGACTAGGGGAGCTAGGCCTGTCTAAGTCAAGTGTCACAGTAAAGAATCAGGGATTTGATATATTGCCTTTCTGTGGTACAACCAAAGTGGTTCATGTTTATTATGTGTAGATGCTTTCTCTGTCCCTAGTAAGCACAATCTAAGAACTTGCATATATTTCCAGAATACTGCAAATATGGTTCTGTATTATTTTGGTGTGTTATTTTGATATATATATTTTTTTGGGGGGGCATATGATTCATGGAGTATATTCAATTTGCATGTCACTGATGGTAATGAGGAAACAGCTGCTATAGCTACATCAGAACCACACAGTGAAGGATTCCTTCCTTGCAGTATTAAAAAATGTCCCACTGGCAGGCAGGCAGACCTTAGGAAATTGGAAGACTGGGCATCCAAGTGGCAGATGAAATTTAATGTGGACAAATGCAAAGTGATGCATATTGGGAAGAATAACTCAAATCAAAGTTAGCGGATGCTAGGATCCATCTTGAGAGTTAGCGCCCAAGAAAGGATTGTGTGGCGGCAGCCAAAAAAGCAAACAAGATGCTAGGAATTATTAAAAAAGGGATGGTTAAGACCAATGATATTATAATGCCTCTGTATCGCTCCATGGTGTGACCTCACCTTGAATATTGCATTCAATTCTGGTCTCCTTTTCTCAAGAAAGATAGAGCAGCACTAGAAAAAGTTCAAAGAAAAGCGACCAAGATGATAAAGGGGATGAGGAAAGATCAAAAAAGGTTAGGGCTCTTCAGCTTGGAAGAGAGAAGGCTGAGAAGGGAGATATGATTGAAGTCTTCAAAATCCTGAGTGGAGTAGAACGGGTACAAGTAGATCGATTTTTCACTCCATCAAAAATTACAAAGACTAGGGGACACTCAATAAAACTGCAGTGAAATACTTTTAAAACCAATAGGAGGAAATTTTTTTTCACTCAAAGAATAGTTAAGCTGTGGAAAGCGTTGCCAGAGGATGTGGTAAGAGCGGATAGCATAGCTGGTTTTAAGAAAGGTTTGGACAAGTTCCTGGAGGAAAAGTCCATAGTCTGTTATTGAGAAAGACATGGGGGAAGCCACTGCTTGCCTTGGATCGGTAGCATGGAATGTTGCTACTTTTTGGGTGATAATGTTCTACTGGGCTTGATGGACCATTGTTCTGACCCAGTAAGGATATTCTTATGTACTGTTGACATAGGTGTGTCCCACTCCAAGGATTTTAATTTACCTTGTTCTATTCTACTATATGCCATATCCACTTAGCCTCACCCATACCCTGACTTAGCCCCACTCTGCTTTAGTCACTGACTGCTTATGGCCAGGCTGAAGATTCTGTCATGACAAAATGCCCCCAATCATCACTATAATTTTGTGAGCCAAATATACCTAACATGTGGCATATCTTTGTGCATATGCTTTACTAGAAATTTCACCAAAAGTTATCTCCAATCCAATGCCAAAGAATATATTATAAAGCAAAAGGAAAATCTTCAAGGGCCAGTGCTATGGTTTCTGGCTACAGTGAATTAGCAGTGTCAGAATGCTGACAGTTATTTCTAAACACAATCTTTGTATAAACCTCGGCCCCTTGGCACATGCATTTTGTTGAAGGAAACGCTATTTACACAAATCCACTGGAAAGGAATGTCTAGTAGAGTCGTAGCAGTGAAACGAGAACCAGGGAATGCTTCCAAAATTAGACTTGCAATAGGTATGATTGTAAAGTCTTTTGAAATTTTGCTTAGGTATTTATTATTTATTTTTAAAATGTATAGCCTGCTTAAATCTAAGCGGTTTCCATATAAAACATACATAATATTCAAGCAAACAACACATAACTATGACCATTATATCAAACTTATTGCATTTTACAAACTAATAAAATGTGACCAACATAAAATCAGACTCTTCCTCATCCGGAAACATTCCCTCTGACATTGCAACGTCAGAGAGCAGGCTTCCAGTTCAGGCGCAGGACGCACTTAGGAGCCGCCACCCGCAGCTTTGAGCAGACTGTGGAAATGAGGAGGAGGGAGCCAGCCGGAAGATATACTGCTTGAAAGCTATGGAAGTACTATCCAGCACCGTACAACAATCTGTCAAAGCCTGAATTGGAACGAGAGCTTCTGGCTGGCCTGATCACCTTTGGACTTACTCTCAGAATTTACTTCATCTCCCAAGGCTGCATTGACACAGAAGATATCAGAGTACAGGTACCTGGGGAAGACCCTCATTCTTATAATGAAGCCCCTCTCCCCTTCCCCCCAGGTTTGAACATGTAGAACATCAATGGCTACTAGGATTTCACTACTCATAGCCTAATCCTGTTTAAAGAGCTGAGAAAGCAAGTGTGTAGTCGTGATGGAAGACAGATTCTAATGAAGTACAGAAAAGATTATGGCAAGTCTGTGTCTGTCTAGTTTAATTTTGTGGTTAACCATTTTGTGTTGTTAATAAGATTATATTGTGGAAAAAATGGTGTTACAATTAGTACTATTATGGGGGCGGGGTCTGGGGCGGAGATTGGGCAGGGTCTGGCCCGCGACTTAGTATGTGTTTTAGATTTCGGCCCCTTAATGTGATTGAGTTTGATACCCCTGGTTTAGAAAATCCGGGCCTAAATGCTAAAGATGCTCATAGGATTATAATGGATGTCTTTAGCTTTTAGCATGTGCTAATCATTAGTGCATGCTAATGTGTTTAGCTCCTGTTGATAAATTCTAAACTAAACTAAACTAAACCTTAAGTTTATATACTGCGTCATCTCCACAGAAGTGGAGCTCGACACGGTTTACAGGAATTAAAAACAAAGAAAGGAGCTCCAATGGAAGGAAGGAGGGCTTGGTAAACAGGAAGGGGAGGGGGGGAGGGAGGGGGAAGTTACATTTTGGAGAAAAGCCAGATTTTCAGATGTTTTCTGAAGTGTTGTAGGGAGGTCGAACTCCGAAGATGGGCAGTAAAGCTGTTCCACAGTTCGGTGATCCTGAAGAGGAGGGACGTTCCAAGTTTTCCTGTGTGGGAAATGCCATTTAGAGAAGGGAAGGATAGTTTGAATTTCTGAGTGGATCTGGTGGAATGAGTACTCGAGAGCCAAGATAGAGGAAAGAGGGGAGGAAGGATGCCGTGAAGAGATTTGAAGGTAAGACAGGCGCATTTGTTTCGAACCCTGAGGAAGACTGGGAGCCAGTGAAGCTTAGACAGAAGAGGGGAGACATGGTCGAATTTGCCTTTTGCGAAGATTAGTTTAGCTGCGGTGTTCTGAATCCGTTGAAATCTGGTGAGACTTTTCTTTGTTAGGCTTAGGTAGATGGAGTTGCAGTAATCCAGTCTGGAAAGAATGATGGACTGGACAAGGACAGCGAAATGTTGCTGGTGGAAGCAGGATCTGACTTTCCTTAGCATATGAAGATTGAAAAAGCATTTTTTTACTAGGGAGTTGATGTGTTCGTTAAAGGACAATGTAGAGTCAATGATGATGCCCAGAACTTTGCTAGAGTGCTCAAGCTGCAGAGTGGTGCCAGACGGAAGTGGGATGAGGGAGGGTAGGAGGGTGACTTAACTTTGGGGTCTCTTTGCTAAGCCACCCCACTCTCAACCTCCTGTTTTCTTCCTTAAATCACCCACCAGAGGGGGGCATGTGCAAATGACATTGAAAACCCTCACTGACTCTTAAGACTGTAGGAATCTCTCTTTCTCACTCTCTCTGATGAAATCTTTCACTGACATATTTTGTGGTTGGCGGCTATCTTCTTCCTCCCCACAGTCATGGACAGTTTCTGTTTGGATCTGACTTCATCTTTCCCTGACAAATTGCAGACTTAAGTCCTAATCTTCTATGCTACTGTATATAGTGCTATGACCTGAACCTTGAGATAAGCTCTATGGGGCTCATAATCAAAACTTAAATACATCTAAAAACCCGCCCAAGTCGGCACTTGGACGATCTAAAAGAGAGGTCATCCAAGTGCCGATAATCAAAACGGCTTTTTAGACATATCCAGGGACCTCTGAATCCTGCTGTGCATCCAGATCTGGGATAATCAAATATTTGACGAGACTTCCTAGACAGAACTTATAAGTTGTGACTTAAATGATGTAAAGACACATATAAGGTATCCAAAGTCACCAGATAACCACTGCAGGGACAAAGTAAAGACCCGTTCACTGACCTCGTCACACCCCCACAAAGTTCAGAATAAAAATGTACATTCCTGCCTCCAGAACATCAGCACCTGGCATAGGAAAGCCTAGTAGAGCTGCACAGAGGTGGCTTAAGTAGCCTTGGGGGTGGGCTAGTGAACCATAGAGAGGAGGACCACAACATTCATGGTGGAAAATGTGAGACCCCCCCAAAACCCTACTGTACTGCCATATATGTACTACCTGTAGCCATAAGGTCTATTGGGGTTGTTGACAGGTTGGTATAGTGGGTTTGGTGGGGGGCTCACCATGACCTATAAGGGAGTTGCGGTGAGATGTTTATGTGGCACCCTTTTTGTGAAGTTCACAGCAGTGCCCTGTAAGGTGCCCCTCTGCTCCATTGCCATGTCTGGACGTTTCAGACTTGGACAAATTTTTGGTTGAGAATGTGGTATAAAGATAGACGTAGTGGCAGTCTGGATGATCAACGCCTGGACATACAAATAGACAATTAAAAAAATATATTTTGGACATAATTTTCTAGAATAGACAGTTTCCCATTGCCGACTTTGGGCGACTAGCACCCTACGTCCAAATTGGATTTAGACGTTTCTTTTGATTATGCCCCTCCACATATTTTAAGTTTATGTCTTTTAAAACCGAGTTTTCAGAAGATAAATGTAATGAAGACTGTAAAGTCTGCAGACTTGTTTCAGTCTTTAAGGATCTGCAGCGAAATGATTTATTTGCCAAGGGAATCTGTTGTTGCATAATTCAGCTAGCAGATGCAAGGCTTTTTGGATCACATGACCTCTTTATATGGGAGAAGCATGACAGCTATAGAGGTTTCAGCTGATCCCTAACTAAACCATTTTAGACCTCAAAGGAATAACACACAGGAAATTAACTAGGGATGGCTGAACTTCTTCCAAACCTGCTGAAACCCAAGCTCAGATCTCTGAATGATTTACCCAGCTAATCAGTGATTAGAATCTAACTGAAGTTTTTCAGTATTGAGATTTTCTTGGATTGATTCAAATTTCTTTGAGTTTTCATTGATTCAAGGAAGGCAGAGAGCAATGCTTTCAATGATTTGAATATAATTATATCTCTGGGGAAAAATAATTACTTGAGGTTATTAAAAAGAAAGGCAGTGATCTCTTTTAAAAAGTTATAGTTGGTCACAACAGAATCTTAAGATCTACCATAACTGACTAAGGGAAATTGATGCAACCTTTAATAAAGGCATAAGATTAGTTTGCTGAATTACACTATAATGACAGGTGTACCTGAAAATAGTTATACAATGGTCTGGTATTCAAAATAGTTGTGCAATGGAACATAATAGTTATTCAAAGGAACATATATTTAGCAGTGGCTGCTAATCTACAAGTCCCCTGTGAACTATACAGATACTAGGGATGGGCTATAATTTGCTATTCAAAACAAAACAAAGCAACAGTGGAGGAGATGAAGAAACAAAGCAGTCTATGGTGTTCAACTAGATGAATTTACTGAATGAGAGGTGACTCAACATGATGTGTGTTTCAGCCGTTAGGCCTGCATCAGAAGTTTGATTTGTTGATGTAAAATATAATTGTAGTACAAACAGCAACTCTTTCAAAAAAGGCCAAAGTGACTCTGTAAGCCAATGCTCCAAAATGAACCAAATAATAAAACAAACTATATTTGAAATTCAGATGTAGTTTGTTTTCTATTCATTTTGGAGCATTTGCTTACAGAGTCACTTTGACATTTTTAGAAACATAAAAAAATGATGACAGATAAAGCCCAAATGGCCCATCTAGTCTACCCATCTGCAGTAACCATTATCTCTTTCTCTATCTGAGAGATCCCACGTGCGTATCCTAGGCCCTCTTGAATTCAGACACAGTCTCTGTCTCCACCACCTCCTCCAGGAGACTGTTCCACGCATCTACCACCCTTTCAGTAAAAAAGCATTTATTTAGTCTCCGGAGACTATCACCTCTTAACTTCATCCTATATCCTCTCATTGCAGTTTCCTTTCAAATGAGAGACTCATCTCATGCGCATTTACATCACAAAGGTATTTAAATATCTCTTTCATATCTCCCCTCTCCTGCTTTTCCTCCAAAGTATACAGATTGAGATTTTTAAGTCTGTCCCCATACACCTTATGACGAAGACCACACACCATTTTAATAGCCTTCCTCTCGACCAACTCCATCCTTTTTATATCTTTTTGAAGGTGCGGTCTCCAGAATTGTACACAATATTCTAAATGAGGTCTCACCAAAGACTTATACAGGGACATCAGTACCTCTTTTTTCCTACTGGCAATACCTCTCCCTATACAACCTAGCATCCTTCTAGCTTTCGCCGACACCTTTTCAACCTATTTGGCTACCTTAATATCATCACATACAATCACACCCAAGTCCCGCTGTTGCTATCTGAACTATGATTATATTTTTGAAGTTCAAAGGGAAAAACGACTTCAGAGGAACATCTTATAAATGTAACCAAAGCAGGATATTTGGAGTGTTTGCCTACAGAGTCACTGGTGTTTTTAAAAAGAGTTGCTGTTTTTACTCATAAATTAGGCTTAACAATTGAAGCACAAATCGTGTTGAGTTACCTCTCATTTAATAAATTCATCTAGTTGAACGCTATAGAATGCATGTCATTAACATATGAAAAGAAGTAGAAAATTCATGGCATTTGCATTTTGTTCATTTGCCAGTAATAATGTACACGCTTCGCAAATAGTGAGCTCTTGTTGCAAAAAGGGTGCACCCTTTCCTGATCGTTCACACATCTGTGCACACTATCACACATGCACATATATATGTACACTATTAGGAAAGCGCATACACATATCTAAAGAAAATGCCCTCTTTGCAAATAGTAGGCACATTCTTAAAGACAGTTCCTTCAATAGTCAAAGCTATTTAACTGGCCAGAAATGGCTGCTAACTGGTTAAATAAAGTTTCGGCACCTAATTATGAATATTCAGTGAGCACCAGCCATAGACCTGGTTCAAATGTGCACACCTACTGTAGGTACGCCAATGCCAGTTTAGGCTAGTATATGTTCGTATAGATTAAGCTCACTGCCCATTCAAATAGGGTATCTAAATGTTGATGCCCTGTTATAGAATTGTCTCCTATATGTACAGAGATGCCAAATATTCACATTATTTTTTATGATGTGGCCTGTGTATAAAAAATTATAGCTACCCAGACTGAATATTGAAGAATTTTAACTTAACTTTTGATGGCCTTCCTTCACATTGAGCTAGGAGAAATGAGTCCAGCCTTATAAGGGATTAGAGAGAATGGAAAAGATAAGGAGACAGGATAAGTTCTATGGGATGTATCTGTCTTTGATTTCCTTTTAGGAAACATAAGAAAATTAGGTAGGAGAAGCAGCAAAGCCAGTTAGCCTTTAGCAGCAATACAGCTGCACTGTTCTCTCAAAAAGATGAATGGAATGCAAAGCATTCTAGGAGATGTGCCAAGAAGTGGTTTATCCTAGGACTGCAGACCATAGTTATAAATACTAGAAGAAGTGCAAGCTGTCCTCAATGGGATTAGCTCTATAATCTTGTTAAGTATTGTGTAACAAAGCTTCAACCTCATTTTGTCAGCAAGACAACTATTTTATTGAAAAGTTTTATAATGGATACTTGGTGTCAAGGAGTGGATATCTGGAAGGTTAGGATATGATTGTATCTAGTTTGAGCCCGGGGATTTCCTTTCTTGTGAGTCTTCTATGACTCACAGATGATCATGAGCAATTGTTAATGAGCCACAGACAATGCAAGTAACATGAACTGAACCATCATCTAGGTAATTATGCCAAATCACCCGTTGCTTTCCATGATGTAAAGAATCATCATGGCAAACAATTGGTGATTTGGCACAATAGTTTACTGGGTCTGGCAATTTTGTTTGAACAAACCATAATATGTGGCATACTCATAGTAAATGTATTTAGTCTGAATATTTTTAATGGCACTTATAAACTGAAGGTAGTGTTTTCCCACATGTGGATGGTGTTTTGGAATTTAGCCCTCTAGCTGAGACTCTCATGTTTGCTACAGCTCGATATAGGAAAACAGCAAGCTGAGCTTTTGAATTCCAGGAGACCTAGAAGACAAGTTTCAAGTTTATTAGGTTTCTTGATTAATCGCTTAATCAGACTTCTAAGCGATGTACATATTAAAATTTACATTTGTTAGGTGACAATACAATACATAAAATACTTAAAAAAGACTAAATTACACTCAATTTAACATATTCTTAACATTAGGTGAGGAGGGATGAAATACAATTCATTAAAGTAAAGAAAAGACATTAAGGGAAAATACAAGAGGGTAACAAATAAAAAATATAATAAAAAAGTAGGGTAATAAGATAATAAAATTAGTTTGCAAAGGCATCCTTGAAAAGAAATGTTTTTAAGTTACTTTTAAATTTTCCAAATTCCTTCTCCTCCCTTAAAGAAATAGGGAGGGCATTCCAAGTCTGCGGTGCAGTACATGAAAAAATAAATTGTCGTCTAGTGTTTATAATTTTCAACGAGGGAATAGACAATAAGTTTTGTTCATTAGATCTTAAAATTCTCCCTGCAGAATATGGAATTAATAACTTAAATAAAAAAGCGGGGGTCATATTATAGAGGGTTTTGAAAATAATTATACAAAGTTTATACGTTATTCTGTGAATAACTGGAAGCCAGTGAGCATTTTTAAGAAGTGGTGTTACATGATCAAACTTTCTAGATTTGGTTATTAGCTTAATTGATGCATTTTGTATAATTTGAAGACGTTTTATTTCATGTAAAGCAATTCCTTTAAAAAGAGAATTGCAATAGTCGATTTTAGACATCACCAAAGAGTGAATCGGGATGTTAAGTGATTTGGGACATAGAAATTTAGAAATAGATCGAATTTTACGTAACCTGTAAAAGGTAGTTTTCATGATGTTACTGATATGGTCGTGAAAATTAAGCTTGTTGTCGAAAATTACCCCTAAAATTTTAATATTTTTAACTGATTGTAGGGGGACATTTTGAATAAAGATAGGAGTAACAAGAGGGAAACTATCCTTCCACGGAAAAAGCATGACATTAGTTTTTTTTATGTTAAGTGCCAATCTGTTTGTATCCAGCCAATGGTAAATTTGGTCAAGTTTTTCATTGATCGCTGAGATTTCAGGATCGCTGACCTTTAAGGATTTTGGATAAAAGCAAAAGGAACAGATTAGGCTCTCTGCCGCAATTGGGGCACAGAGGCAGTGGATGAGGAGACAGTAACTGTCAGGCCCCGATGTTCTAAACTTACCGTTAAAATTCTGTGGGTCACTGTAGTGCCAGTAAATTTTCATATTTCAAAAGGACGAGTGATGCTGCAAAAAGCTTCGCATGCAAATGAGCTCCGCGGAGATCCATGAAACTTCCATCAGATCGGTCGTTGGAGAAACGACTGCCACATGCGCAGAATAGTCCACATAAAGAGGCATAAATGTGCACATGCGCCATGAAATGTTACATTGTAGGCATGCATGAGAATCAGAAACCAAAGAAAGGAGCTGCAGAACTGATATACTTGATGCAGGAACTTTATTTTAATCAATAAAACATGGTCCACTGCCTGTATTATGCTTTCGATGTTTGCCTGATTGCATACCCTTCTTTGTCTGGGTATATTATTGTAATGCTGTTTCTGTTCCCCATTGAGTCTTTATTAAAGATGATATTTTTAAAAAAACGTGGTCCACCTTTGTTCTACAGCAGTGGTCTCAAACTCGCGGCCCACAGGCCACATACGTCCTCTCAGGTACTATTTTGAGACCCTCGGTATTATAAAGAATGATTCTTTATGGAAAACTTGTGCCTTAAGTGTCCGGTGGTCACGTCCGGCAGTCACTGTAACTTCACACAAGCGCTTTCCTGCATCTGTACGTGATTGTGAGGTGGAGTCCAATCGCGTGCAAATGCAGGAAAGCGCTTGCTTGAGGTTGCAGCAATGAGGCGGGCAACATTCCAGAACGTAAGGTAACCATTGGAGGCAGTGCAGCTTGTGTGTGTATCTGGTGCTGGAGGAGGTGAGTGCTGAAGGCGGTTACGGACTTGACCACCAGACACTTAGGCCCCGATTCTATAAACTACGTCTAGTTTTAGGCGTGCTTTAGACTTCCTTGTGGTGCAAGTGTCAATCAGCGTTACTTAGGCGTCAGATAGACATCCAATATCTGTTTTTAAAAAATCCACTTTTTCCTCATATAGATAGACGTCAGATAGATATCCCTATGATGGATGTTATATATAAAAAGGTGGTTTTTACTGATTTGTTATCATTATTTCAGGACTGTAAGCTTTAACATAATAAAACCAAAGTATACCATCATTAAAAGGATAGTAAAAACACAGTATACCATGTTTAAAAGGATATTTATAATATATTAGTTTCAGTGGGAGTTGATCTGGGAACATCAATGTGCATATTGAAAAAATGTGACATGCTTACATGCCAACCTTCACTCTAATCCGCTGTGCTAGACAATGAGCCATACAATAATAGCAATTCTGATTTGATTATACTACTCCTTATAGGTAGTGATTGGCAGTTAATTCTGCTAGGAGATAGAACAAGGTAGATCTCACTTTCCTGTTATATCCTTTTTCTTCATTATTTCAGAATTGTATACTTCAACAGTATAAAAACAAAAAAGTCATAAAGTATGCCATGTTTAAAAGGAGAAGTATAAGATTACTGTTTGAATGAGAGGTACTAAGTGGGAGTTGAATTGCAAACATCAGCATGGAAGGGGGGAAGCTTCACGTCTGTGCTACACAGAAACTTGTATAGCAATGGTATCAGCTCCTATAAAAAGTGTAAAGCATAGGACTTTGATAGGCTTTAGATAGACGTGGTTTAAGCTCCAGAACGACTTTAGCACGATACATGCTATTTAGGTCATCCAATCAGCTTTCTCTGGGCATCCCACAGATGTTATTTGAGAGAGGTTTTTAGAAGCAATTCCTTGCTCTAAATAACACTCGCTCATGAAACATTGTTACAATCAGTTCATTCTTCAAAGCAAACAGAAAGCACATAACTTCAATTGGCCAAGCTTAAAAACAGAATAAAACACAGAACAGACCTGAATGCAGCTTCTAGTTCATTGCAAATGGAGGTATGCAGCTGCACAATGATGACCTCATTGTGACATCATCAAAGTGCACCTGCAAAGTAGAATGCCACAAGTAAAAGATGGACCAGAAGTTGAACTCACAACCTCTGGAAGAGCAGTATAGTGCTATTACTCATTGAGCTACACCACCTTCTGCTCCAGTTTCTCTGACTCCCCTGTCATGTCATAGCTTAGTGATCTGCTAAGTTAAATCTGCTTAGCTATCATCTCATAGTTAGCTGAGACAAAAGACTGGTAGATCAATGGCTTAAAGCACTGCTTTCATTGTCCCAAAAACCAGAAGCTCAAGTCAGGTTCAATAAATGTGACATGGATTTAAATGCTGCTGTTTTGTATCAAATGCAAACTCAATTGTTTCTAGTATTGCTAATGTTGTTCTGTTTGAGATGAAAATTAGATGTGATTGGTCTGTAGCTTGTCATTTTTAGTAAAATGAGTATTTTGTCAGCTGAAGGACTTGAGGGAGTCAAACCCAGACCAGGCTCACACCCCAACCTTCATTCTAACCGCTGTGCTACAGAATCAGCCATAAAGTCATAGCAATTCTAATTGGATTACACTGTTCCATTTAGGTGTCGTTTGGGCAGTAGCATCGGCGTGCTTGCGGCTCTGTAATAGAGCACCCAAAGCATGCCAAATCAACTGCAGTTCAGCATATCTCAAGCTGTCAGGGTAGGAAACTGACTGAAAGAAGCCACCAAGTTAAGGCACCTGGTTCATCCTCTCCACCTCTCATCTAATCTCATGTTCTCAAATATTATGCTGGTTGCAGGCTGTGAGGCAGGAGACATGCCAGCTACCCTGTTTGTCACCCCCCCCCCCTTTGCAGCCTGGGCCTCATGGAACACTAGATAAAGATAAAGGTCAATGTGACCAAGTAGCTGAAGTGGTGTTTATTAAGGAAACACTAGTGCCTGGCTGCTACTCAATATAAATAAGCAAAAGGTGAAAATGGTATAAGATTTTTATTGCACAGTCCAGGAAAGCAGCATGCAAGTGTAATATCAGGCAACTGCAGTTCGATTAGATGGATGACAGGTATGCAGAGTAAAGCACTCATAGGTCCAAGTTTTTACTGTGGTAGAATTGGTAAGGTTCCATAATCTGCTCCTGGGAGAAGGCAGGCTGAAGAAAAAGGAAGATGGATTGAGACAAATTAAGAGTTGATTGGTGAGTTTTAAGCTATCTTTTACAAAGGTACGCTAAATCCACGCATGTGCTAATTACTAACGCGTCCATAGGATAACACGCTAACGGCACCTAAACAGTGCTGCTTCAGCACGTGGTAAAACTTAACGTGTGCATGTTATCCTATGCACGCGTTAGTAGGTAGCGCATGCATGGATTTAGCATGTAAAAACTCACCAATGGACTGTTTTCTCAGAAAATCTTCTATAACTACACCCTTCTGAAGAAAAAAAAAGCATGAAACGTGTTAGTATTGTGAAAATGTAGATAATTCATCACAAGGGCAAAGAAAGGTTGCAGTACATCATTCTCACCTATTCTTTCAGTTTTGGGATTTGTGCTTTGGCCATGTGCAAACCCAGTTTGAAAAGACCTGCTCTGGCCTCTGGGAAACAAGGGGTGTCAGCCACTCTGGGAACCTGAAATCAGGAGATAAAGGGGGAAAAAGTTAAGACAGACATCTGTGGCAAAAATAAACAGAAGCCTTGGGAGAATATGTCACACACAGTCTCAGAATAACAGCTAGAATGAACAGAAGCAAAAAAAAAAAACAACACTGTTCCTTTTTTATAATAAAGATGTCTATCAATTATGACTCTAAAATGATTTACCTTTAGCTCTATGAGGAAAAGCACTGCTTCCATCTTCCCAACATCATAGGTTCCACATATTCATGTAACTTGCCTGTACATTTTGCTGGCACCAAAGTTTCAAACAGCATGGGGTGGGGGGGGGGGGGATTCAGCTAACACTCATGGAACCAATTTTTATCATCACTAATTCTCAGACCTGCTAATGACCCTGTGGAATGGAGAGAGTTGTAGCAGATATCAGGGGGAGAAAAAGTTAATGGAGAATCACCATAAGCAATAACACAGAATGGGAGTCCAAAAGAAGAAATCAGTTCTGCCTGAGCTTTTATCTAATAAAAACACCTAAGTAGCTAGCAAATATATCATTCTCACCTGATTTGTTCCTGGAAAGATGAAAAAGGTTAGCCAAACATCAAAATTGCAAATTACTAAAGCTGCTAATGGTCCTATGAAATGGAGAATTGTGGCAGATATAGGAATGAAAAGGTTAAAAGATAATCAAGAAAAGTAAATTCTCAGAAATAAGCATTAACACAGAATAGGAGTCCTAAAAGAGAAAACACTGCTCTGATAGACCTTCTTATACTAAGCATGCCTAAGTAGTGTCTGACATCATAGACACCATTTGGACTTCCCACCAGAAAACTTTCAAATCTGATTGGGCGTGCTTTAGTTGTGGTTTGGGTAAACACATCTGTACCGACTTTTCATCATTTCCTTCACTTCTCAAAGCTTTGACAAGAAGCCATTTCTCACCTGCTTAGTCTGTACTCTGTAGAGGCTCTGTTACCAAACTCTAAATGAAGTTCCTTCTATAGCTCTATGTTTACAGCGCTGCTTTTATCTTCCATACGTCAGGGGTTCAAGTCTTGAGTGCGGTTAGCAAATATTTGATATTCATTTTTCTACCAGAAAACCTTCAAACTCTTTGGCCATTCCTTTGCTTAAACATATTTGAGTTGATGTTTACAATGATCTGCAGCAATTCTCAGATGTCTAAAGCAGCCTGTTCTCTCTCATCCTAAACCCCCTCCCCCACCCAAACACACACTCCTGAAGCATGAAACCACAACCAGCCAAACTGAATATACCAACAGGAATGTCTCTAGGGTACATCTAAAAAAAACCCAAACCTTCCTTCAATACCTGTCCAAGCCCTCTGAAGTTTTAGTAAACTCTTCTATCTGTTGCCCTGCGCAGATATTGCATAGAAGGAAATCCATTCCTACCACAATGGCTTGTAGCAGAGAGAAGATGAATGTATCTGATGCACCTGTACCTGCAAACTGCAGAATGCTGATGAAAAACAGCAAAGTCCACCACTAATGAGAGCTGTTAAAAGAGTGAAAGTGAGGGTGGGATTTGAACCAGGGAGATTCAGAATACGGACAAGATGCAACAAGGCACATTAACCTGGTAAGCCACAAATGGCATCTTTCTATCAGAGAAGTTTCCTCTCATGACAGCTTAGGATGTCCTAGCCATGGGAAGGAGAAAATAAGATTGCCTGCAAAGGGACATGTGCCGATAAAAACAGGAAAGTCCACCATCTAGATCAGTGGTCTCAAACTCTTTGCAGGGCCACATTTTAGATTTGTAGGTATTTGGAGAGCCTCAGAAAAAAATAGTTAATGTCTTATTAAAGAAATGACAATGTTGCATGAGGTAAAACTCTTTATAGTTTATAAATCTTTCATTTTGGGCTAAGTCTTAAGAGTAATATTGTAATTTATAGCTAAAGAGACATATGATCAAGAAACTGTTTTATTTTACTTTTGTGATTATGATACCGAGGGCTTGTAAACAGTACCTAGCGGGCCGCGAGTTTGAGACCACTGATCTAGACCCTCTTAAGAGAGCTAATAGGAAACTGTTAAAATGAGTAAAGGTGAGATTTGAACCAGGGTGCTTGAAAAGATGGACAAGGCACATTAACCTGGTGAACCACAAATGCTTTCTTTACAGCAATTGTGATATCATTCCTAAGCATATGATACATAGGCAGGTCAGTCAACTATGATATGAAAGGGCAGTGAGATCCACCTGAGTAGAAGCTGATGTAACTCTATGGGTTAAAATCCTGTGCTGATCATACAGAGGTTGTGAGTTTAACACCCAGCACATCATTTAATTGTGGCATACTACCTTGAAGGTGCAGCTTGATGCTGCGTGTGCTAGCCTCTACTGCCTCCTTTTAAGCAGGTGTTCATTTTTCGGCTAGCATGCGCTATAGCGCATACTAATCTTGTGTGTGCGCTAAAAACGCTAGCGCACCTTAGTAAAAGGAGCCCTTAGTCATCCTGCAGTGATAATCGAAGTTCAATGAGACTTCCTAGACGTAACTTATACGTTGTGAGTTAGGTTATGTAAAAACAAGTCTAAGTGCCCAGAAGCTATCCAAAGTGCTGCATCCCTCCTGCCGGTAGTCTTCATAGGGGGGGATGGGTTGTCATGGACGCGGACACTAAACTTATCGTGGCAGGGAGATCCCTTGCTGCAACCCCATTCTCTAACCAGCACCTATGACATGGACACCAGTTAGAGAATCGTGGTGTTAGGCAGGTTAGGCGTCTGTCCATGAGGACAGACGCGATTCTATATAGGCCGCCCATGTGTGATTCTCAAAAGCTGCTTAGGTGGCTTCTGTGACCGAGCGCCCTACATAGAATCCGGCCCTAAGTGCGGAGCTGCCCATAGGAATAGAACAGGTAGCTCGGGCCTAACATGCGCTGCTCTGTAGCACAGCTTTGTAAAAGAACCCTAAAGTGAGGCAAATTGTGTCCTGTGTGCTAACAAAGAATCCCTTTTACTAAAGGGTGTCAAGCCCTAACGGACGCTTAAAGCATGACAAACAGGCTATCACAAGATGTGAAAAAGCTGTATGTGGTAATTTGCCTATTAGTTACACATTATTTATTATATTTATTTTTGGGAAGGGATGTGGCATAGTTGGGAAATGGCCATGGAAGCGCTATCAAGGTAGCATGCTGTGATCAACGCACACTACTTAGATAATGCAGGAACACTTACCCAAAAATCTATAAAATGTGCCCACAGTTAGGTGCCTACATCGCATTGCCTAGCCCAGGGCTGCCCAAGTCCGGTCCTCGAGATCTACTGGCATGCCAGGTTTTCAGGATATCCACAATGAATACGCATGAGAGAGATTTGCCTGCACTGCCTTCTTGGTATGCAAATATCTCTCTCATGCATATTCATTGTGGATATCCTGAAAACCTGGCCTGCTAGTAGATCTCGAGGACCAGACTTGGGCAGCCTGGCCTAGCCGATCTAGGCGCTTAGCTTAATTGAGTAGTAAGCTAAATCAGCACCCAGCACTTCTTAATTGGCACTAATTGCAGTTAATTGAAAGTTAGGCACCCAACTTTGTAGGCGTGATTACAACGCTGTGTACATCTAGCAGTGCTCTAGAAATAGTAAGTAGAAGTAGCAGTGGTACAACAGACAACTAGCGCAAAGCGCATAGTTAAATGTGGGTGTGGTTATGGGTGGATCGTGGGCATGTTTTTGAGTTTGGCACCTGTGTTTGAGTTAGGAGCCATTGGGATGATAGGAATTCTATGAGCATTGGAGCATTTACCTCACTAACCCATGGTAGAAACCTCTACCGCAGCTTGGTAAAAGCCAGCATATGATAGCCTCTTAGATTTTTATTATATTTACAGTACATCCAATAAACCGAATGTGAACCTGAACCTAAAAATATATAAGTGCCTAAGGTATCTAAGGCGCTTAAACTTAAGCAACACCAAACAAAGAATCCAACAAAACTGCAGTAAATATCGAGTCAAAAAACAAAGGCAAAAACTGCAGTGGTGATGTACAAGATGCCAAGTCTTTAATAAACAGTTATAAAAAATAAATATAAATATAGTCATGAAACAGCTTTCATCCAAAAGGATTGATGATCCAGGACCTGACATGGTCCGTGTTTCGAAGAAACACTCCTTCCTCATGGGTCCTAAAGTGTATCAATATACAAGAAAACCTGATGGATAACTGGAATCAGCCTTCCAGATGAATCTAGCAAGATCCTGTCGCCATTGCTTAAGGGTGCTTCTCAGAATAAGACAAAAACAAAAACTGTGGATACAGATGTTCTGGAGATAATTTATTAAACACTGACATATAAAACCATGAAAATTCAATTAAAAGAGAGGAAGTGACGTCATCGTGGCTGATGGCAGCCTAGAGCGATAGCTCCGCGGACCCCCGGGCTAATTTCGGCGATATTCGCGCGATTTCGCGTGCCTGCACTATCTGCCTTCTTCTGCCTGTCTGTGAAGCTGCGTGGCTAAATCTCGATGGCGACGCGAAAAAAAACAAACGGACATTAAAACGTTCTCCTCCCCGATCCCGAATGGGCCTCCTAAAACTGGCCCTAAAATGGCGCCCGATCCGGGCGCGGCTGCGGAGGGCTCACCAGGGGATGCAACACTGCCGAATCTGCAGATGGAGATGCGAGGCTGGTTCCAGGAATTAAAAACTGAGATTTCTGCAGTTCGGGCTGATATCCATACTGTAGTTGCTGAGCTGAAAAGAGAGGTGGGTGACCTCGGGAGTCGGGTGGGGGAGACGGAAGTAGCAGTGGAAGCACATGGCACTGAATTAACACAGCTGAAAAATAAGATTGCAGCACTGGAGGAAAAAGCAGATGTGAGCACCCTGAAGCTGGAGGACCTGGAGAATCGCTCCAGACGCTGCAACCTTCGCTTTCGGGGCGTCCCTGACACTGTATCTGACCCTCGCTGTATGGAGGTGATTGATCATATATGCATACAGGCACTGGAGACTGCTGGCTTGCCTGTGGAGGTGGGTAAGCCATTGCTGGATAGGGCACACCGCATCCCTGGCCCTCGTGATATGAACCGCCCCCGAGATGTTGTGGCTTGTTTCCATCGCTATATGGATAAGGAACATGTGCTCAGGGCGGTGAGACGCTCTGGGGGAACCGTTAAATGGGAGGAGGCGGATATTGATGTTTATCCTGATGTGGCCCCAGCAACCCTGGCCCGCCGTCGCATGTATAGAGACTGTACCCGTATACTCCAGGAGCGCAGTGTTCGATATAGGTGGATTTATCCTATTGGATTGGCTTTTACGCATGCCGGCAAGAACTACACTGCAATTTCTGTGGCTGATGTTCAGTCTCGTATGGTGGAAGCAGGTTTGATGACAGCTTCGGAGATGGCTCCTCTGCCTCAGAGGTCTCCCGTGCCCAAATCGGGACGAGGACTAGGATGGCAGCGAGTAGTCCGGTCGGCTGCTGCCCGTCGCCCTCTGGAAGCGGCCACGTCCTCATCCCATTGACCTGTAGTATTTGAGTGCTGTGTTCCTGAACAGTTCTGCTATGTACATTTTCTTTTTCTTTTTCCTTTACAGGGCGGCCTCAGTCGCGAAGGTTATTACTACAGGGCTGGTTCTGGGGGTCCATTTGTGAACTGTTGCTCTACACTTCCTGTACCGTGGTTGCCAGGTGCCTTGGTAGCTGGACCATGTGGGGTGATGTTGGGGGGTTGGGGGGTGGGGGGGGTGGAAGGGAGGGGAAGGGTTGTGACCGAGTGTTTCTTTGTATGGTGGTATGGGAGAATGTTTATCTATTGTTTTTCTTAAGGTTGCACTTGCAGGGGTTATTAGGTTTGCTTGCTTCGGGACTTGGCATAGATTTGGCGACGCAGTGCTTTCTCTTCTCTGATATAAATGGATAAGCTTACTTTGCTGTCTTATAATGTACATGGTCTGAATTCACCGCAAAAGCGGCGCTTATTATTTAAGGAACTGAGCCGTCTGAATAGTGCTATTGGATTTATTCAGGAGACTCATTTTCTATCTCATTATGAGAAATTGCTTACACACCATAACTACCCACATGTTTACCTTTCTTCAAATAAGGTCAGAAAAAAGACCCAGGGGGTGGGTATTTTAATCCATAAACGTGTCCAGGTGGTATTGAGAGAGGTAGTGCGGGATGTCGAGGGCCGCTATATAATGGTCAAAGCTGAGTTGGATGGTATATTGTATAGTCTACTGAATGTCTATGCCCCAAACGTTGGGCAGGGGGCCTTCTTCACACTGTTGGAACAAGTGTTGTTAGATCATGTTGAAGGTACTCTCCTTGTAGGTGGAGACTTTAATCTTACTTGCTACCCTCAGGAGGATAATTCCAATTCATCCATCCGCTATGCTAGAGGCGATAGAAAGATCTTTCTGCGCTTCTTGCGTAGGCAGGATTTGATAGATGTGTGGCGTTTCTTACACCCTGACACGCGAGATTATACCTTCTACTCCTCGAAACATGATTCCTATACTAGAATTGATATGTGGTTGCTGCCTCGATTTGCTCTGCCTCGAGTTTTAACCTCTAGTATTGAGCCCCGGGTATGGTCAGATCATGCCCCCCTGTCCCTGGAGTTACAGGTCGGACAGGTTAAAGAAGGTCGTTGTTTGTGGCGTATGAACGACTCTCTGTTGAAAGACCCCGCTACCTTGGTTCTACTAGAGTCTGATGTCAAGGAATTTTTTCTCTTTAATGATGTGGATGACATTAGTGTTGACACTCTGTGGGAAAGTTTTAAGGCCACCCTTCGGGGTTGTTGTATTTCAAGAGGGTCATATCGCAACCAATGTCGAGTGGCTCGTAGATTGAAGTTACTGTCCCTCCTTCGACGCCTGGAGACTGCTCATAAGAGAGCCCCATCGAAGGCTGGGGGGGTAGCCCTGATGGAGTGTCGGAGGGATTTACAAGAACTTGACTTAGAGGGCATGGCCTGGGCCCTACAGAGGCGTCAACAGCGGTTTTTTGAATGGGGTGGTAAGGCGGGTCGCTTGTTAGCTACACAGATTAAACAATCTCAGGCACGGCATTCCATTACTCGTATTCGTACTGAATCGGGACAGCTATGTGCGGATGATGGGGCTATTCACCGGGCTTTTTTGTCCTTTTACCAGACTCTGTACACTCCGGAAATTGAAATCACAAAGGGGGAGATAGATGCTTTTCTGTCTAATGTCACCTTGCCTTGTTTGGCGGAGGTGGATGCGGAGTGGCTATCTTCCCCTATTCAGCCTGCTGAGGTGGTGGCAGCTATACATCATCTAGCTGCTTCCAAAGCACCGGGTGTTGATGGTTTTTCGCCCTTGTTTTACAAGAAAATGGAAGCCCTTATAGTTGCTCCTTTGACTCGATTGTTTAATTCTTTTTTGGAGGGGGATTGTTTACCGTACTCATTTCGTCAAGCAGCGGTCTCTCTTCTTCTTAAACCTGGGAGAGATCCCCTCCTCTGTGGGTCTTACCGCCCTATCTCGCTGTTAGGAGTTGATTATAAGCTGTTTACCCGTATTTTGGCAGTCCGCTTGCAACGTTTTTTGCCTTTCCTAGTCCATAATGATCAATGTGGTTTTATTTCAGGGAGGCAACCCGGTGATAATATACGAAGGGTGTTAGATCTTATTGGAGTAGCCCATCAACACTCTATTCCGGCTGTCTTGTTATCAGTAGACGCTGAAAAAGCCTTTGATAGGGTTTACTGGCCGTTCATGTTAGCAGCTTTGAAGAAGATGGGACTATCGGGTGCCTTTCTGCATTGGGTGACTTTATTATATGCTGCACCGGAGGCTTGTTTGAGGGTTAATGGAAGATATACTGCCAATTTTTTGATTCGTAGAGGAACTAGGCAAGGGTGCCCTCTGTCACCGTTGATTTTCGCATTGGTCATGGAACCTTTAGCAGCAGCTATACGTGCGAATGCTGATATTCGAGGGATTGCGGTGGGTGATGAAGAACATAAGATCTTATTGTACGCTGATGATATTTTATTTACCTTGACCCAACCGCACCATTCCTTAACGGAGGTGCTTCGTGTTCTGACTGAATTTGGTACGGTGGCTGGCTTTAAAATTAATATTGACAAATCTGAGTTGCTTAATATTTCCCTCCCGGACTCGCTAGTAACGGATCTACGTGCAACATTTTCATTTCGATGGGCGGCTAAATCTATCAAATACCTCGGTGTACGCGTTTCCCGCAAACTTTCTGACCTTTTTGAATTGAATTACCCTCCGTTGTTACGAACTGTGTTTGCGGATTTAGATCGATGGGAGGGATTGCGATTGTCTTGGATGGGTAGGATTAGTGCTTTGCGTATGAATGTGCTGCCTCGCTTTCTGTATTTGTTCTCCTGCCTACCTCTCTCAATTCCTAAGCGTTTTCTGCTTAGGCTACAACGACGGGCCTTTGCTTATATTTGGACTCGTAAACCCCCTAGGGTAAGGAGGGAACGTATGTACTGGGACAGGTTACACGGGGGAATGGGAGTCCCTGATTTCTCTACATATTATTTTGCATCCCAACTGCAAGGGCTGTTTCATTGGGCATATCCCTCCCAGCGCTGGGTTTCTCTGGAACAGGCTCTACAACCTACCTACCCTTTAGCGGCGCTGCCTTGGCTGTCTCTGGATATCCTTCGGGATCAGCAGACTGGAACGTCTTATGGGATGACATGTACTCTGCTGGCCTGGAGCCGGGTTCGACGAGCTTGGTTTCCACGACAGCGTTATTTCTATGCCACTCCCATTAGATTTGCCCCTGATTTTTTGCCTGCTAGAGATACTGTGATTTTTAGGCGTTGGGAGATGGAGGGACTTCGGGTCCTGGGTCAGCTGATAGTGGGTGGACAACTGATACCCTTTGCTGCCTTACAATCTATATATGACCTCCCCTCGACAGATTTTTTTGCCTATATCCAGCTTCGAGATTTTATGGTGAGGAGGGTGATCCCTGAGTGGGAGGGGGCAGACTCTGCTTTCCTTCAAGTGTTTAGGATGGGATCTGGGGTGGGCCTTATCTCACGACTTTATAGGGCACTTCTATACACTAGACCACAAGCCCGCACATATGAACATCGTTGGGAACTCTTGCTGGGGAAGGCTTTTGAATTTCAGCAATGGGACTCCCTTTATAATACATTGTTAAGAGTTTCCTTAGCATCCCCCTTAGTTGAACAGGGCTATAAGATGTTATTTCAGTGGTATCTTACACCAGAAAAGATACACCGATTTTATCACTGTGGAGATGGCCACTGCTGGCGTAAATGTGGGTGTTTGGGCACCTTTGGACATATCTGGTGGGATTGTGTTAAGATTGTACCCTTTTGGAAGATGGTTCAACGACTGCTTACTGATGTACTACATCTACCCATTCTATTGCATATGGAAATATTTTTACTTAACTTTCCGTTGGGGAGCTTGGATGTAGATCAGAATCACTTTGTGGCCCTAGTTGCAACGGCAGCTAGACTTACTGTGGCTGCGTACTGGAAGCGCGACACGCTGCCTTCTCGTACAGAATTGTTACATAAAATAGACCAAATCTACCTGATGTCTAAATTGACTGCTTTAAATAATGATTCCTGTGGCACGTTTCATCGCCAGTGGTCTCGTTATGGCCTTTGGCGGGGTCTTCTTTGAGCTGTTGCCACTTGTATTTTCATTTTCCTAAGGTTTCTGATTTATATTGTTTCACTCGGTGGGGGGTGGGGGGGATTATGTTGATTCTTATGGGCATTATACTTGAATTGTTGGCATGCTGCCTGTGTATTGTTATCATTTTGCTCAATAAAATATTAAATTTCAAAAAAAAAAAAAAAAAATTCAATTAAAAAAGTACAATGCTAAAAAAATTGTGATAAAAATCCAACCTTATCCACAGTTTTTTGTTTTTGTTTTCATCGGTGGACTGTTTTCTCTGTGGATCATCGGGTCTCCCCATTTTTCTTTGTTGTGCTTCTCAGAATAACCAGAGGGAGGGACTTCCATCGCTGAAAAATCCATTTTTGCTGCAGGGGACTTTCAGCCACGGCAGCCAATCTGAAGCGCTTAAACTTAGGCACCAGCATTTAGGCCAAGAACATAAGAATTGCCGCTGATGGGTTAGACCAGTGGTCACTCGTGCTCAGCGGTCCGCTCCTGCGGTGGCCCCCAGGTCAAAGACCAGTGCCCTAACTGAGACCAGCCCTACCTGCGTACGCTCCGGTTCAGCAGGAACTTGTCTAACTTTGTCTTGAATCCCTGGAGGGTGTTTTCCCCTCTAACAGCCTCCGGAAGAGCTTTCCAGTTTTCCACCACTCTCCGGGTGAAGAAGAACTTCCTTATGTTCGGAATCTATCCCCTTTTAACTTTAGATAGTGCCCTTTCGTTCTCCTTGGATAGGGTGAACAACCTGCCTTTATCTACTAAGTCTATTCCCTTCATTATCTTGAACGTTTCAAACATGTCCCCTATCAGCCTCCTCTTTTCAAGGGAGAAGAGGCTCAGTTTCTCTAATCTCTTGCTGTACCTGAATATTAGAATGCTTAGCACCGTCTAAGCAAACTTAATATGGGTGCCTAACTTTTATAGAATTGCACTTCACGCTGCACTAGTTGGTGCTAATTTTTTAGGGGACATATATAGAATTGGGACCTTACTTGCCTAAGGAAGGAGGCAGTAAGTGCTCCTGCATTACTTTTTTGCAAGTCTCATACACTAATGGAAAAATGAGTATGAGACCTCCCAAAAATATATATTTTTTAAAACCCTAATTATTGCACTGCTAGATCTGGGCTCAGCATGTAGAAAAGTCCCGTATTAATCCTGGATCTTAACTAAAGGACCCTAAATAGAACCAGCACCTGCTAAATTTTGATGGGTCTCTTTGTAACAAAACAAATTTTATTAATCTGCGCTAACAAGTGGCTGGTGCTCTTTTTAGCGCATGGATTTCTCACGCATTGAGGCCATTTTTCAGCGCAACTCTAAAATGGCTGATAGTGCCATTTTCTTATTAATGGCCATGTGCTAATTGTGCCCTCAATATCAACTATTTAGTAGACATTAATGGGCTCCCACATGCTAACCAATTAGCACAGGATGCACCCATTCTCTACCCCCAAACATACCCCCTGCGTTTAAATATAACATGTATTTTTTAGCACGTGGGAAGCCATATGCCAAGCCCACAGTTAGCACATGGCTACTGAGCATGTGCCACTAGCATCATTTTTAGGCAGCAGTAAACATATGTTAGTGCTTATTGACGTTTAGTAAAAGGGCCCCAAAGTCAAACCTGTTTACATCTTGTACTGGTTTCCTTTAGTTAAGATATCAACATTTCAGATTTTAAGAGGATTTTACAAAGCTAAAATTTCCCTTAACTAAAGAAACTTAGAAACATGATGGCAGATAAAAGCCAAATGGCCCATCTAGTCTGCCCATCCACAGTAACCATTATTTCTTTCTCTCTCTGAGAGATCCCACGTGCATATCCCAGGATCTCTTGAATTCAAATTCCATCTCTGTCTCTACCACCTCTTCCGGGAGACTGTTCCATGCATCTACCACCCTTTCTATAGAAACATAGAAACATGACTGCCTGTCACTAAAGCTATGCTTACTTCATATAGAAACATAGAAACATGATGGCAGATTAAGGCCAAATGGCCCATCCAGTCTGCCCATCTGCAGTAACCATTATCTCTTCCTGTCTCTAAGAGATTCCAGGTGCCTATTTCACCCTTTCATGAATTCAGACACAGTCTCTTTCTCCACCACTTCTTCCAGGAGTGTTCCACACATCTTCCGCCCTTTCTGTAAAAAAGCATTTCCTTAGATTATTCCTGAGCCTATCACATCTCAACTTCATCCTATGCCCTCTCATTTCAGAGCTTCCTTTCAAATGAAAGAGAATCGACTCATGCGCATTTATGCCAAATAGGTATTTAAATGTCTCTATCATATCTCCCCTCTCCCATCTCCAAAGAATACAGATTGAGATCTTTAAGTCTATTCCCATAAGCCTTATTTATTTAAAAATTTATATATCGCATACAACTATGCGGTTTCCAAATGACATACAGAGAATCTTATTTCCCTCCAATTATCACGTGTAACAGACATATCAAGACAACATCGTTAATCATCCTTGATATAATAGGGATAGAGCACAAATTCGATCAGTTTAGAAGTACAAACAAGCTTTAAATCATACTTCCATGTCAGAAAAATTCTAGAAGGCCATTATCAACTGAAATACATCTTAGCATAAGAAGGCTTTAGCAAACAATTGAGTTTTCAGCATGATGAAGACCACGCACCATTTTAGTAGCCTTTCTCTGGACCAACGCAATCCTTTTTATATCTTTTTGAAGGTGCGGTCTCCAGAATTGCACACAATATTTTAAATGAGGTCTGACCAGAGTCTTATACAGGGGCATCAATGTCTCCTTTTTCCTATTGGCCATATCTCTCCTTATGCACCAAGCATCCTTCTAGCTTTCGCTGTCACCTTTTCAACCTGTTTGGCCACCTTAAGATCATCACATACAATCACACCCAAGTCCCGCTCTTCTGTCGTGCACATAAATTCTTCACCCTCTAAATTGTACCGTTCCCTCAGGTTTTTGCAGCACAAATGCATGAACTGGTCTACTGTATATGCAGCAATCTGTCATTGATTCATTTTACAAATTACATTGGTAATAGAAATAACTATAAAAATCTTATTTTTGCCTTAGGTACTTGTTTGCTAAGAGTTCTTACACAAACTGAAGTATCTTACAAATGGTGTTTTAAGAGAAGATATTTGTGAGTGACATAAGCAGAGAGTAACAATTAGCAGCTGAATGGAGACATGTTGACACACATTCCTTCAGGAGCTGATGCGTCCTTACAGCCGAATTGTCAGTAAATAATGCCAAGCTTTGCTGGGGAACTGCAAAAAGTTTGTACTGTTTAAGTGCTTTTCTTGATGGTCGCTGCTGAATTTTACTTTCCATCTGGCCCAGCTCCTGGGGGCTTTATGGTCTCACCAACTGATAAAGGCCAGGTGGTTAAGTTTTGGGAGCTGTCTGTCATTGGCACAGAAATAGGACATGGCTGGAGTTGAGAGAAAATGGAATCCGGGGAAACAAAAGGAGGCGGCAGCTGTGGTGGGCAGTGCGGAAGAATTCCTCTCATTCCGGGGGCAGTCTTCTGTGAAAACTCAGTAACACCTGGATTTTCCTTTAGTCAAGGCTACTCTAGGGAGGTGGGAAATGCCCTACTGAAAGGCAGCAGTTTGCATCGTTATATCAAACAAAAAAACCTTGGTCTGTGTTTTGTGGACACATTCTATAACTTAATATGTCCTGTGAGAGATTTCTTTCATTTCGCTGTAAAGAGATTTAGTCCATGTGGCTAGGGCGAGAGGAGTGCAGAATGAAGCTTGATTACTACTGCTGCTCAGGTGGCACGAAAGGATTCCATCATCTCTCACAGGGCATATTTTAAATTAACAATAATACACAACCAGATTTCAGTGCCTGTGCCTGTAGTATTGGGAAGCACAGCTCCAAAACACACCATTCAGTGAGCTATTACACTCCCAGAATATCCCAGAACAAGACATTTCTGTTTCTAATACATGGGTGAGAGAGGAGACTAATACCCCCTTTTATTTATCTTATTTATTCATTCAGTTTTCTATACCGCTCTCCCCAGAGAGCTCAGAAGAGTTTACATGAATTTAATCAGGTCCTCAAGCATTTTCCCCTCTCTATCCCAGTGGGCTCACAATCTATCTAATGTACCTGGGGCAATGGGAGGGATTAAGGGACAAATTCTATAAACAGTGTCCCGATTGTAGGCAGTGGTAGGCATCCTACCACTGTCTAACAGGCCAATCGGGACGCACGTTAAAAAAAAAAAAAGAGAGACAGGCCGCCTATACTGTAGGCGCCTGTCGTGGGTGCAGGGAGATGCCTAGGGATGCTTAAGCTCACCCAAGGCTGGGCATGGGCTTGCCATGAAGTGGCCTTGCGTAAGCTTAAGCGGCCTTAGATGTCCCCCTAGGGTGGCTGAAATGTAGGGCATCAAAATGCTGGCCTAAATTTCAAATACTAAATTACTCCACAATGGAAACAAGTCACATATATCATCCGATAATTATTTATTTGACCCCTGAGGAAGCCTTCATCGGGTGAAACGGGTCCCCGTTGGGTATGAATTGATATTGCTACAACTGAGACTTCGGCACTCAAAAGATAAGTGCCGATTCTAGTTATTTATTTATTTTTGCCTAAATAGCACTTTACATTAGTGGTACAGCACATCAGCACTTTTGAACTCACTAAGACTGAGCTCGATGAAAGATACCTTTGTCCTGCTAAGACTGTAGAATAAATCATTCATGGTTGTACAGTGCAGGCATCTGAGAGCACAGTTAAATAAGAAAAGTTAATTCAAGAGAGTTCAGATTTAAAGATAATTTATTTGACAAGTCTAAATTTCAAATAGACATGGCCGCTAAGCTGATGGCAGTAAAGAAATCTCTCTGATGTGATCAGCTGAGCAGCCACAGCAGGGAACCAATGACCCCACCCCCAGCAAGTTGGGATGACCACTCCCTCCTGCCATCACCCCCCAACCCCCTGTCACTGTCTTTGGCAGGAGGGATGCCCCCCTCTCCCCCTGCCACTGACCCCGTCAATCCCCTGAACCTCTGACTCTCCCGACGCTCCCCACATCCAATTGGCAGGAAGGATACCCACTTCCTCCTGCCACTGGCCAAAATCGGACATGGGAAAAGGTCCATTTTTTAAAAATACGTTCAACATATTTTTTTTTTTTGAAAATCATCCAACTGTATGTCCAGCCGTCTGATCACCCAGACCACTGCATCATCCATCTTTATACCCCATTTTCATCCATAAATTCATCCAAGTCACAAACACCTAGATAAAAACCTTTTGGGTGTGGGAGGGGCCGGAAAAGTGATGGACTGGACAACCAGACATGGCACCAGAGTAGTGGGGTACCTTACAGGGAATTGGTGTGAACTTCACAAAAAGGGTCCCACATAAACATCTCACTATAGTTCCCTTATAGGTCATGGTGAGCCCCCCCAAACACCTCCAGAATCTACTAGACCCACTTATCTACCACCCCAATAGCCCTTATGGCTGCAGGAGCCACTTATATAGCAGTACAAAATGATTAGTTTTTTTGGGGGGTGCACATTTTTCACCATGAATGCAGTGATTAGAATGGCTTATGGGCCTGGGTCCTCCTCTCCATGGTTCACTAACCCACCCCCAAGACCACTTAAGCCACCTCTGTGCAGCTCTACTATGCTTTCCTATGCCAGGCTGCCAGGTGCTGATGTTCTGGAGGCAGATATGTAAAGCTGTTATTACGATTTCTATGGGGGGGTCAGTAATCACTGGGGCAGTGTCTGGGGGTCTGTACTTTGTGCCTGCAGTGCGTATCTGGTCACTTTGGATACCTTCTTGTGACTTAGACCTGGTTTTAGATGGCCTAAGTCACAACGTCCAAGTTCCGTCTAGGCAGTGTTGTAAAACTTTCGGTTATATATGCAGTACGACTAAGTCTAGGACGGCCCACGTCCCGCCCAAATTCTACCCTCGACACTCCTCCTGAAACACCCCTTTTAGCTCTGGTCATTCAGCAGCACTGTGAAGGCCTAGGTCATTTTCAAATACATCTAAAACCCGGCTCGATTATCAGCACTTGGACGACTTGTCTCACTGATCATCTAAGTGTCGATTTAGGCCGATTTTTAGACGTATTTCCTTTTCGATTATGAGCCCCATAGGTTTTTTAAAAAAAATGCTAATTGCCTCCTTAATCCCCCTGTTTTTTCTACTCTCCCCCATTATTCTGCCCAATGAATGTGGGCTCTGTTCTCGAGTGCATATAGACATGTAGTTTTTAAATGACACACGAATATCTGCCTATGTGTTGGCTCTTGTACACGTATGTTCTGAAATATACGGTAAAGAGCAAAGATGGATTTTTGAACTTGATTCTGTAGCCCTGGAAGGTATGAATGAGAAACTTAAGTGAATGATATTGGTTTAAATGGATTGAATAGAGATAGTCAGCTGATCCATAAGGCACTATTGCCCCCTCCCCACTTTTACGAAGTCATGCTAATGACTTCCACACAGCAAAAGCCCCCAAATCCTTTATATCTCTGTGGGCATCAGGGCAGTTACCGCTAGCACGGCTTTGTAAAAAGTGGAGGTATAAGAAGAAAAACACTATTGCCACTTTTTAAGAATTAAATATAAGGCTAAGAGTTTGCAAAATCTGATAGAAAGTTGGATTTTATTAATTTTGTACTATTGCAGGAACCTTCACCCTGACCATTCAGTACTTTATAGATCTCTATCATATCTCCCCTGAGCCGTCTCTTCTCCAAAATGGAGCCCCAGTCGCTTTAGCCTTTCCTCATAGGGAAGTCATCCCATCCCTTTTATAATTTATGTTGCCCTTCTCTGTATCTCTTCTAATTCCTCCATATCATTTTGCACGTTGATATGTTTCTTAAATAAATACCATATTAATTACTTTGACCTTGGAATTTTCTTCCAACTTGTTTAAGCCTGTTTGCATTTGGTTTTGACTTGATAGATCAGTGTTCTTCAATGCTAGGCCCAAGAACCCATGGCAGCCCTTGGGGACCTTTTGAATGATCTGCTCAGTCTTTCTAAAATTTTATTTTTGCTGCTGCTGCATATAAGCTGTGGGCTTTGCATTGATGAACAGTCTGATCCAATCTTAACTTGCTCTTTCCCTGCCCTCTGTACTTCACAATTCCACCATCCCTCCCTGCTTTCCTGCCTACTACTGCCTGTCTACCCGATGGACTTACATATGATCGTCTTCCTAGCAGCAATTCAGCCAGGCTCTCTCTGGTCAACTCCGGGGGTCTTTCCTCTGAATGTCCCTTCCATGTGGCAATGGGAAGTTGCTACAAATGAAAGGCCCCTTGAGGTTGGTCAGAGAGAACCTGCCTGCATCAATGCCAGGATTATGATCTTTTGTAATACTGTTATTTGGGCAGGAGGTAGGCAGGCAGAAAGGGATGCCAGTGTCACAAAGTGAGGAGGGAAAGGAATACAGGAAAGAGAAAGAAAGATCTGCCTGAACTGAAGGAAGCATATTGAGGAAGATGCCTGAATGAGTGATACCAAAGCGAGGTAGGAGGCAGTGCAGCTGCTTACCATACTTTCTTAAGGGAGCATTAAGCCTCCCATCTCCATATTTTTCTACACCTCCTTCCAGTTTTGAATCAACGGTTTGTCATCTTTTCCCTGTCCACGTTTTCAAACATGAAGTGCAGTTAAGCACTGTTTTATGACACATGCAGATGAAAAGAAGGAAAGAGAGGGGAGAACCTGGTCTATGGGGGGGGGGGGAGGTGATTGCTGAAGGATGCGGGTAAAAAAAAGGAAAGAGAGGAGAGAACTTTGACTAAGGAAGGAAAAGAGACACAACAAAGAGATGGATGAGAAGAGAGCATAAGAACAGAAACACAGGAGGGGAGTATATGAGACAGACAGGAATATAGAGGAGTGATATTGGATGCAAGGGAAGCAAAGAGAGAGGGAGGAGATGGTACACATGAATGGAGGAGATGGAGTATATAGATGGAGGTGAAGAAAAAGAAGATAGAAGGAGTAGATGGTGCACAAGGATGGAGGGAATGGGAAGGGAAGAAAAGTGGAGGAGGAAATGGTACACATGAATGGATAGAAGGGGAAATGAAGAAAAGAGGGAGGAGATGTGCACATGGATGGAGAGGAGGGGAAGGGAATAGAAAAGGGATGAGATGATGCACATGGATAGAGGGGATAAGAAGGGAAGAGAAGAAATGTGCATATGGATGGAAAGGGAAGAGACAAGGGGGAGGAGATGGTGTGCATGAATGGAGGGAAGACAAAGGGGTGCACATGGATAGAAAGAGAAGGGGAAGGGAAGAAAGAAGTTAGAGATGATCCACACGGGTGGAGTAGAGGGGAAAAGAAGAGAGAGGATGAAGATGGTGCACATGGATGGGGGAGAGAAGAGAGAGGGAAGAGATGATGTTCATGGATAGATGGGAAGGAAAGATATAGGTAGATAGATTTGAGTTGGAGGCAGAAAAATGGAAGAAAGCTGAATATGACAAAATCAGTGCTAAAGATGAATAAATGCAAAAAGTGAAGGAAGAAAGAAAAGAAACAGCAAATGGATGAGGAGGTCCTGGAAGCAGAGGGAAGAGCACAGATAGAGGGAAGAGCAACCAGAGACTGGGAACAAGATGTTCTGAATAGTAAAATCACCAGACAACAAAGATAGGAAAAATGATTTTATTTTCAATTCGGTAATTGAAATATGTCAGTCTTGAGAATTTACTTCTGTTGTCTTTATATATTGCATCGTTCAGGAAGAAATCCATGTCTTTCTGTTTCTTTGGTGTTGAACTGCATGCAGAGACTGACATCTTAGGGTTTTGTTTGTGTACATTAGTACAGTGGTACCTTGGAATCCGAACACCCCAGAACTCGAATAACTTGGAATACGAACTTTTTTTTAATTAAATTTTGCCCCAGAATCTGAACGCTGCTTTAGAATCTGAACGCTGCTTTGGAATCTGAACGTACGGGAACTGCAAGCGTTGCTCATCCCAAAGCTTCCCCTCTGACGCAGCTTCCTGTTTCCGCCTGGGAGGGAAGCTTTGGGCTGAGCACTGCTTGCAGTTGCCATTGCCGATCTTGCTGTCTATGCCGGTGGGGGGCCCGATCTTGCTGCCTCCGCCAGGGGGACCCGATCTTGCTGTCTCTGCTAGGGGACCCAATCTTGCTGTCTCTGCCAGTGTGTTTACTGTTAAATTTATTGGAAAATCTGAGTTTGTGAGACCAGGGAATGGATTAATCCAGTTTCTATTATTTTCAATGGGAAAAATTGTCTTGGAACTCGAACGTTTTGGAACTCGAATGGGGTTCTGGAACGGATTAAGTTCAGATTCCAATGTACCACTTTTAGTTTACAGGCTTATATTTGAAAAGGGTTTATCTGTTTACTGCATGTGTGACCAAGGACAGGTGTTCTGGTGGGGATGGAAGTCAAGAAGCATTGGTTGATGTCATGGCTCCAAGTAGAAAGATATTTGTTGGCTCTCATTCAGCTTTTGATCCCAAAACGGCCCCAACATAAAAATTAGTAAAGACCCTTGTGATAGAGAATTTGGGAGTTCAGGATGCAGTAGTTTAATAGGTTGCATGGCTACATGTTTGTGGTCTGATTAACCAAGAATATATGTATGAGGTGATTTCCTTCCAGTACAACTCTGGTTTCTAATATAGCATTCAGTAAATTCAAAACTCTCCCCATTTTTCTCTTATAAAGTGAATGTACTGTAGCAATCAGTGTGTTTTCTCCAAGGTTTTGCAATCAAAGTAAAATATAGCTTGTATTGTAGGCAGTGTTGGGGATTGTTTTCCCTGTTTGTTGTGCCTTATCTTATATATTAAAGTTAGACAAAATATACATATTACAATCAAATGCTGTGATTTCATGTATACATTTCATACCACATTTAAAGTATGTTCCGTTTTACTTCAGACCAGATTACGGTTAATAATACTCTGCTGATTGTTACCAACATCTGACCTGGTATTTGAATGAGAAAAGAGCACTGTAGATTGTGCCATAAGATGATTTCTATTTCACCAGTTATTCCATGGAGCAATTATTTATGGCATATAGAAAATGTACCTTCCTATCATGTCCCAATCAATTTTGGTGTATTTGATATGTTAGTAGAGATCAACCAAAGAGGTAGGAGGAAGGAAAATAATCAGAAATATACACAACAATTGTGTACCGAGTTTAAGCCCGTTACATTAACGGGTGCTAGAATAGATGTGTAGACTTTTAGCACAATGGGGCACTAAGGCATTTCTTTCTTTCTTTCTCTCTCCATGCCTCCCTGGCCCCCTGTCTGTCTTTCTTTCTGTCTCTCCATGCCCCCCTGACTTTCTGTGTGTCTGTCTTTCTTTCTTTCTGTCTCTCTCCATGCACCCCCCCATGACTTTCTGTGTGTCTGCCTTTCTTTCTTTCTGTCTCTCTCCATTCCCCCCTGTCTTTCTGTGTGTCTGTCTTTCTTTCTCTCTCCTTGGCCCCCTTTCTGTGTGTCTTTCTTTCTTTCTGTCTCTGTCCCAGCCAGCTGTCTGTCTTTCTTTCATTCTGTCTCTCTCCATGCCCCCCTGACTTTCTTTGTGTCTGTCTTTCTTTCTTTCTGTCTCTCTCCCAGCCAGCTGTCTGTCTGTCTTTCTTTTTTTCTGTCTCTCTCTCCCTGCCTGCTGTCTGTCTTTCTTCCTTTCTGTCTCTCTCAGGCAAGATGTCCGATCGCAGCTCTCCTCCTTTTACCTCTGGCTCCTTGGCGAACCCAGTCACAATACCGAAGAGCCACAGTCACGTTCCCCCACACCCAGTGGCTACGCTCGGGCTGGGGAAACCCTGCTAGTCCCTGTCTGTGTGCCTGGCCCTGGTGCCTTGACCCCTAGAGGCCTGGACATTTGCCGTTCGTCGAGGTGCAGGCTGGCTGGGGGTGTGTGTGTGTGGGGGAAGCTATTGCCGCGTATGCACATGAGGACGGAGGCCAATGGAGAAACCACTACAGGCTCCTACTGTGCATGCGGTGGCATGGAGCACGGACGCATGGAGTTTCAACTGTGCATGCATGCTAAAGGTTTTATTATAGTGGATGTAATGGAACAGAGAAAAAAGCCTAACTGGCAAACTTCCACAGTGAATTTTGCAGTTCAGAGCTTATCCAATCTAATACATTACAATTATTTTTTTTTAAAAACACATTCATTCTTGTGTGAATACAATCCTATAACTTTTAAAACTTATTTTATAATTTTTACAATTCTGATAGTGGTTTATGTTATCATTTAAAAATTTCAGCTCATTCACACAGACTCTGTCTAGGCACATGAAAATTCAATTTACCTTTAAATGAAAATGAGAGGCATTCCATACTGTACAATTTTAAAAGAGAAGAACATCATGTAGAGCTAGGCATCGTGTTGGAAAATTAAAATCAACTGGTGTAACACACTGATAATGGCCACTGTTTCACTGATATGCATACAAAACCAGAAAGGAAGTGATGTCAAAGCCTGGAATGGAAGCCCAAGCTAAGAGCAGCACATAACTGGGTTCAAATAACACTAAAATGAGCAGTTTCCAGGCATAAAAATAGTAACATGGTTTAGGAAAATGTTGCACACAGCTGAGGGATAGGGAGAATGATAGTAACCAAATGAAAGTACATTGATCTGAGGGAGTTTTCATTCTCCTGAGGCATGAAGCCCTTTCATGAGTGTAGTAATATGGCAGTTCAGGACTGTTTGAGGGAAGAGGAAGATGGAGATACCATGCCAGAGTTGCAGAGAGAGAGCCTTAGTTCTGGGCAATCGCTGCTTGCCGGACCTTCTCTCTGATGTCAGAACTGATGTCGGGGGGAAGGCTTGTGGGCCGGCGGCGTGCAATCGTTGCACGTGCTTGGCCCTTCCCTTCCCGGAGTTGCAGCGGTGGCAGGGGATAATTAAATGGAGCTGGCGGGTGGCAGCAGTGTATATGAAAAACAGATGGAAAAAATTTCATTACAATTAGTATAATTATTATGGGTGTGGAGTCAGGGGTGGAGTTTGGGTTTGTCTGGGGCAGAATTTGGCCAGGGGTACTCGGTTGGTATTTGTTAGGCTTAGGAGGTACTTGGCTTAAAAAGGTTGAGAAACACTGCCCTAGGTGAATCTTCAGTCATGTATCCATCTATCAAAGGATAGCCCAAGGCCCTCCTCCCATATCCAGCATCTATCCTTTCCTACCCTAGCCTTCCTTAGTCCAGCATTTTCCCCAACCCTCCCTGTGGGGTCCATCATCTCTCTTCTTTCCTATCTCCAGTCTCTTTCCTTCCCTATCCCTTCCCCAGTTTTGCCCAGCATCTCTCCCCTTCCCACCTCCCCTGTCAAATTCAGCATCTCCTCCTCTCTGTTCTCCTCTGCAAAGTGTTCAGCAGCTTTTCTCCTTTCTCTCCTACCTCCTGGAAAGCAATGACACCCACATGGAAGTCAAGGTGTTTTGCAGGCCTATCAGGTTCCATCCCATCTAAACTTCCTGGCACCAGCCATGATAAATCTTCTATTAATGAATGCCATGACAGCTGCATCAGTGCCATTCCTCACATAGGACTACACTAGGCAGGTGCCTAGTCTATTTAGTGGATAGGCCAGTTCTGTGCCAAAAGCTTATAGTGTCAGGGTGTTTTTTTTTTAAACTAGAATGTTTTCCTTTAAATTAGTTCAAAGACAAGTTGGGGGCGAATCAGAGGGAGCTGAGTATTAGAAGAACTGTTGGGGAACTTAAAGAACTGGAGAGGATTGTTATATCTGCTCCTTGGAGTTATTTGAGTTGAGAACCGCATAAGACATCAGGCACAATTGTATCCTCCTAAGGCCAACATTATTAGCAACAACATCCTTGTTTAAAATGTGAACTGAGCTGCACCCTAGAGTTGTCTGCCTTGAGATTCAAATGATGCCTCTTTGGTGATTGGACTTCCTCCTTCCTCCCCTATACACCCACCATTGACACCAGAGAATACCTTTATTTTAAAAATGAGCTGAACTTGGCACCATCGGCAGAGAAAATTCATAAATGCAAATTATGTTTATATGCTTTTGATAGTTTCTTATTCCTTAAAAACCATTCTCTGGGTACTGTAATTGGACGAAATAAGAATGCTGGCTTTTGAACAAATTCATTAATAAAACCCTGCTGGAAACCAAAAACACTAGGTGGTGGAGACAGAGACTGTGTCTGAATTCAAGAAAGCGTGAGATAGGCAGATGGAATCTCTTAGATGGGCAGACTGGATGGGCCATTTGGACTTTATCTGCCCTCATATTTCTGTGTTTCTATAAAAAAAAATATCTTGCTATTCAGTGTAGTCACACCTAATAGGACACTTTACAGACTAATATTGGACAGATTTTTACAAACATTTTCTTTATTGTTTTGTTTTGGTTTTTTTTTTGCATCAGTCAACATTATTACAAAAATGTGAAGGACAGAGATTAATTTCTGCATTGCACTTGACCTATTGGGGAAGATTAGATATGATGAAAAAAAATTATGATTGCACCACAGATGAATTATTTAAATATGCTCCCCCGTTTTGGTGGGCCAGTTTATGTTTAGGTTACAAATATGAAAAGATGAATGCTGAAATGTTGGGACATAGCAAATTATTTAAATTGGTTTGGGGCCCGTTGACATCCTTTGTTACTTCAACATAGTTTTATTTTGTTTAAATTTTTTGTTTTAAATTTTTTTGTTTAAATTTTTGTTTGTGTGTGGGAAGGGTGGGAGATAAGAGCATATCATTTGTACCATTGATGATTATTAAGTGATATATTTATTGTTAATTTGTTTGGACATATTGTCACACTTATTGTAAGTTTGAAAATGAACAAAGATTTAAAAATAAATAAATACATTTTTGTTTGTTTTGATACATATCCAGGATGGGGTGGGTGGGGGGATAGCTTTCTGGTTTATTTCTTGATTAAATTGTTGGATGGGAGGGGAGGGATATTTTTATTCTGCATTGTTACTGATGGAATTTAAGTGCTTATTTTGTTTATTAATGCCTGTATAATTCCTGGCACTTTGTATTAGTTTTGAAAATTAATAAAGATTTTTTAAAAAGTATGCTCCCCGTGCTTTTTTATTTATTTATTTATGAGAATTTAATTGATTGCCACAAAGGAGTCCATCATGGCAGCAGAGTTGGGCATAATATATTACTGGTAATACATTACATGTATATAATGCATTATTTTTCACAGTAACCTGCCTGCCATATGCCTGTTTCCTTTGAAACTAATGACTGTTTTATATTACTTTTGAAAAATAACTTACTCAACAGTGGTTACTCGTTACTTTTAAAAGTAATATATTACCAGTGATATTTTGCCAGTAATATTTTATTGGTTCTATGACATTTTTCTATCCTTTCCTTCATTTCTTTCATTTGAAAATTGGTATTCTTTCCTCTCAGATTTAGAATTATTGTATATTCATTGTTTTGTTATTTCCTCAGGAAAGACAATATATAAAATTATAGTAAACATTAAACCATAAGATGTTAAGTAGTAATATATTACTTGTCCAATAGAACATGGTAGTGGACAACCAAAAGATTTAATAGTGAAATAATTAAAACCAAGACAGCATACACACAAATAAGCTCAAATGGCCAAAGCCAGAGGACGGAGAGTAATAATACATTAGCACCAGAGATTAGCACTGGTGCAGCAAATTATGAATGATGATGCTCTGGTTGTTTTGAAGTGGCTCCTGTCTTTGTACGTATTGCCCCAATCGTAAATTATGATTTGAGTCAGGAATGAAGCTGTTGTTGGCAGAATATAATAGACTACATTGACAGAACACTAGAATGAGTTCATTTTCATGTGTGGCTCCTCTATGGTGGAATAATCTACCGGGATGGTTACAAAAGTGCATGTCTAAATGTAGCTTTAAGATATTGTTGAAAACACACCTATTTGTACAAGTTTTTTAAGTGTGTGAGAGTATATTATGGAATGCACAGTGACTGCATTATTGTTGGAGTCTTATGTGCTGTAAATTATTGACTTATATGTGCAATGATATAATCTGCACAGGTATAGGCAGACTATAAATTTTTAGAATAAACAAATACATCATACCACAAAAATAATATAACTTAAAACATAAAATATTGCAGGACACAAAAGGAAAAAGAGGTGTAAGGCCAAATAATCATATCAGAATCAAAAATTACAAAACAAAACAGAAAGAGGACTTGGGGAGGGCGGAGCTTACCTAAGAAGGCGGCTTGAAGCAACACGGAGACGCTGTCGGCAGGGGAAGCGTTTTTCCTTAATTTACCTGATGGTAAAAAGAAAATCAAAACCCCGGGTTTTCCCGGGTGAATCTTCATTGCCTGCCTTTCTTCAAGTGAGTACAGCCGCAATTTTTTAAATCTTTCTTCATACGTGAGATCCTTGAGCCCCAAGACCATCCTGGTGGCCGTTCGCTGATCCGACTCGATCCTCAGCACGTCCTTTCGGTAGTGTGGTCTCCAAAACTGAACACAGTACTCCAAGTGAGGCCTCACCATGGCTCTGTACAATGGCATCATAACTTCAGGTCTCCTGCTGACGAAACCTCTGCGGATACACCCCATCATTTGTCTTGCCCTGGAGGAAGCCTTCTCCACTTGATTGGCAACCTTCATGTCCTCACTAATGATCACCCCTAGATCGCGTTCCGCCGTGGTCCTAACCAAGGTCTCACCATTTAGTACACAAGTTATACGCGGGTTTCTCTTACCCAGATGCATTATCTTGCATTTTTTAGCATTGAAGCCTAGCTGCCAAGTAGTTGACCATTGTTCCAGCAACAGTAGGTCGTGTGTCATATTATCAGGTAATAAGCTTTTGCCTACTATGTTGCAAAGTTTGGCGTCGTCGGCGAACAGTGATACCCTTCCTCTAAGTCCTTGCGTCATATCTCTTATGAATAAGTTAAATAGAATCGGGCCCAGGACCGAGCCCTGCGGCACTCCACTGATCACGTCCGATGCTTCGGATGGGGTACCGTTCACCACCACCTTCTGAAGTCTACCGCTCAGCCAAGATTACATCAGTTAGAAGATGTAATCTTAGGGTTATAAATTTCCCCAAAGTTGTGTCTATCCCTGCACTGGATATGTTTAAAAGGTATTTGAGAGAAATTTTGAAAGTACCAGAGACATCATATCCGCCTATATCCAAAATTTATTACCTGCCTAATAAGGCTAAATTTCAGAGTCCTAACCAGCAGAATCTTTTTGCTGATAGTTTGGACTTGACTAATTTATTGGAGAGGTCGGAAATGGATATCCAGGTACCAGCAACATTACTTGTTTCTTTTGCTATTGATTCGGACAGGGAATGGTTGCTAAAACTTTTCTTCAGATATAGAGAGGTTTCCTTTATGACTTATAAAGTGAAATGTACCCAGATGTATCTAGGGCTACTCAGAAAAAGAGAAAACAGTTTTTGCTTTTAAGACCGCAGGCTTTGCAGTTAGGAGCGACTTTTGTCCTGCGTTACCCTTGCAAATGTGTATTAGTATATCAGCAGAATAGATATGTTTTTTACGAACCGCAGCAATTATCTAAGTTTATTGTTTCTAAAGGTCAGATAACATCATCACCGTGAGGACTGAATCCAATAATTCTGCTCAATGATAAATGGTTCTGGGACTATCAAGCTGAGTCTTTGCTTTCCTTTTCGCTTTAGTTTTCTTTATAATGTTTCTCAGTCAATTCTTTAGCTCTGTTCTCTGTAATTGTGGACTAACCATACCTTGATAAGTTGTTATTCTCCTAAAAGTAGGGATCTTGTGTTTTTGACCCTTTATGATGAATTTGTTTCAGTTCATTGTATTTTTTTCTTTTGACTGATAATGTTGTCAAATGTTTGAAAATTATAAATAAAGAATTTTAAAAAAACCTGCAAAACAGATGTTAAACATAGTCTGCAATGTTTGGGTGTACAGTCCATCACTTTACTGACCATGCCCATGATCAAAAGGTCTTTTTCTATGCGTTTTAGACTTGGACAAATTTTGGGACAAAAATGGGGTATAAAGATAGATAACTTAGTGGTCTGGACGATCAGATGGCTGGATGTACAATTTTGGGACGTATTTTTCTAAAATAGACTTTTACATGTCCGACTTTGGGCAACTAGCGACTTAGGCCCAAAACAGACTTAGACGTATCTTTTGATTATACCCCTCCATGGTTTTAAATTCTGTAAGAGAGGATTTGGTACGAATCAACAGGTAATAGGTTCCAAAGTGTGGGAGCAGTGCAAGAGAATTGCTAAATCCTGAGAAGATAGAAGAATCAATATTCTAAGTGAAGGAATAACTACCTAATTTGTGTTGGAAAAGAGAAGGTGTCTAGATGAATGATATAGAGTCAGCATGGACCCAAGGAATGAGGGGATACCAATAACAAAAAGGCTTTATGGGACAAAAACAAAATCTTATAATGAATCCTGCACTATACATGTAGCCAGCGAGGTTCATATAAGAGAGGAGATGTACAATCACACTTCCTTGCATTGTAAATAAGTTTTATGGCTGCGTTTTAAACAGGTTGACATCAAGGAATACAGAGGGATATCAATGGCCCGACACTGAGTAAGCCGGGCTAATTGCTGCGGTTCTGAACATTGGCCCACATGTGTATAACTGCCACTATTCTATAACTTATAACATAGTAGCTGGCAGTAGATGTACAGTCCATCCAGTCTGCCCAGTAAGAAATGATGCAATATAACATATATTTTCTTGATGTTGAACTGTCCTTGTCATTTTCATGGTACAGCCCGTAGAAGTCTACCCGGCACCCGACACGCTCCCCAACTACTGAAGCTGCCATCAAAGCCCACTTCAGATGTTAACCGCTGTGATTGTAACTACAGAAAGGCTATCAAGAAAAACTTCGTATAAAATCTCATCCCTGAAGGGAAGGTGCCTAATTTTTATTGCATTATTGATCTCATTTATGGGCTAGTGTGGGTATTCCTTCTTAATGTCAAATTTTACAATCTTTATTTCTTTCCATTATTCTTGAGTTCAGTAATATGTTCTGTGAATTACTATATTGAAATTGACCTGGAATTTTTAAAAAAATACGACCGTGTTTCAAAAAGTAACAGCAAATTGAATATTTTGAGATATATAAGTCAATTAGAGATACAAATCATGGCCCCCTTTTATCAAACCGCATCAGGGTTTGTTTGTTTTTTATCGCCACTGGCTGCTGTGGTTAAAGCTCTGATGCTCATAGAATTCCTATGAGCATTGGAGCTTTTATCACATCAGCCAGCGATAAAAAAAACCCTTGATGCAGCTTGATAAAAGTGGGACTATATGTAATTTTTCTACATAATCACCTTCGGACTGGAGAAGGGTCACGAGTGGTGTTCCGCAGGCGTCGGTACTCGGTCCGCTGCTGTTCAATGTATTTATAAATGATCTAGAAACAGGGACGAAGTGCGAAGTAATAAAATTCACAGACAACACCAAACTAGTGGAGTTAGGACTAAAGAGGACTGTGAAGATTTACAAAGGGATCTGAACAAACTAGGAGAGTGGGCGACGAGATGGCAGATGAAGTTTAATATAGAGAAATGTAAAGTCTTACATATAGGAAACAGCAACCTGAAGTACAGCTATACGATGGGAGGGCTGGTAAATGGGTGAAAGTACCCAAGAAAAGGACTTGGGGGTAATAGTGGACAACACAATGAAGCCGTCGGCACAGTGCACAGCGGCGTCTAAGAAGATGAATAGAATGCTGGGTACTATCAAGAAAGGTATTACAACCAGAACGAAAGAAGTTATCCTGCCGTTGTATCGGGCGATAGTGCGCCCGCATCTGGAGTGCTGTGTCCAATATTGGTCGCCGTACCTTAAGAAGGATATGGCGATACTCGAGAGGGTTCAGAAAAGAGCGATACGATTGATAAAAGGTATGGAAAATCTTTCATACGCTGAAAGATTAGAGAAACGGGCTCTTTTCCCTAGAAAAGCGGAGACTTAGAGGGGACATGATAGAGACTTATAAGATCATGAAGGGCATAGAGAAAGTGGAGAGGAACAGATTCTTCAAACTTTCAAAAACTACAAGAATGAGAGGGCATTTGGAAAAATTGAGAGGGGACAGATTCAGAACCAATGCTAGGAAGTTCTTCTTCACCCAAAGAGTGGTGGACACCTGGAATGCACTTCCGAAGGGTGTGATAGCACAGAGTACAGTATTGGGGTTCAAGAAGGGCTTAGATATTTTCCTGAAGGAAAAGGGGATAGAAGAGTATAGATAGAGGATTACTATACAGGTCCTGGACCTGATGGGCCATCGCATGAGCGGACTGCTGGGCATGATGTTACCCCTGGTCTGACCCAGCAGAGGCACTGCTTATGTTCTTATGTTCTGTTCTTTCCATTGCACCAACTTTCCATTGCACCAGCTTGCAAAAAATGTTAGTTTGTTTTTTGTTGTGTCTTCAGCCAGGAATGCATCGCTTCCTTGACCTCATCATCACTTCCAAATCTTCGTCCTCTCAAAGCATCCTTCAAGGGTGAAAACACATGTTAATCAGAGGATGCAAGATCAGGGGCTATATGGAAGATGCTGTAAAATCTGAAATCTCAGTCTCAGAATGATGTCAAGAGTTGCAGTGGCTGTATGAGGACGTGAATTATCATGAAGGAGAATAATGTCTTTAGACAAAAATCCTTTTTGATGGCTCCATATTTTTGGCTTCAGCTTCTCCTCCAACACTGCACTGTATCAAGTACTGTTCACTGTTTCACCCTTTTCCTGATAGTGCTCCAAAATTAGTCCATTCTTATCCCTGAAAAGAGTGAACAGGACCTTTCCAGTGGAGGGTTGAGTCTTGAACTTCTTGACTGAAGATGGTGTGTGACGCCATTATGAAGACTGTCTCTTGCTTTCATTCTCAAAGTTATTCACCCAGGTTTCATCCCCTGTAATGATATGTGCCAGGAAGCCTTCTCCTTCATCGTTATACCATGCCAAAAAGGTTGTGGAAGTCTGCACTTGAATCATTTTGCACTCAGTCAGCATCCTAGGCTCCCACCGTGCACACAATTTGCGATACTTGAGAACGTCTGTGACAATGGTATATGCAGATCCAATACTGACATCCAATTCTCTGGCCAGAACTTCTAAATAAATGTGCCTGTTTTCATGAATAATGGCATCAGCACAACCCACCTTCTCATCAGTGATGGCCATGGTGGGACGACTGGAGTGTTCCTCATCAGGGATTAATGTTTGCACATTTTAAATGCATCTACCCACTCATACACTCTTCTCTTGCAAATGCAGACATCTCCATACCATTGCAGCATTCTTCTATGAATTTCATGAGGTTTCACACCCTCCAACCACAAAAAAATCTGATGACTGCTTGCTGCTCCTTTACCATGCAAATGGCTAAGGGTGCCTCCATTTTGTATATGATGCTCTACCAATTAATCATCTTCCCTGTGTGAGAGTTTGAAAGGCCAGGGGTGTTCGTTTCATGAAATACTGTCAATTTGCTGTTACATTTTGAAATGCCCTCATATATATGTTTTAAAAAAGGCAGATTGAAGTTGTGCAACTCCCCCAAAGAAAATATTAACCACTGTTTGCTAAAGGTTTGTTATAGCACATTCTCTCCATTAGAAGATCTATTTGATATTAGGAGAAATCACTGTATACTTCTGCTTTGAGTTAATATTTTATAAAACTGGAAATGATATTGCTTGATTCTTGTAAGGCTTGCCATAGATGGTTAAGTAAGACTCATCCTTAAAATTATATTCTTTCCATCAGCTCACTAAACATCTTCATATATTCATGCAAGAGTAAATATTATTGCTTTTCTGCTGTTTGGGGTCATCTGTAAATTGCATTCACTTCCATGGAGTCCAATTTCAAATGTCTCTGTGGTTTGTGCCTTCTGAGTTTGAACTGCTCTATGCTGTTGGATGGATGCCTGGATTTATAACGTTCCAAACAGGAGACTTTTATAGCAGAAAGGGTTTCAGTATAAATATTGTAACTTTCAAGGATTAATCAGTAAAAGGAAAAAATAAAAATAGTAAACAAATAGGGGCTGATTCTATAAATAGCGCCTAAATCAGCCAGTGCCTATAAAAATGGTGCTGGCTGCTTGTCAATCACACGTAGGGGACAGATTCAGCGAATTTGACATGCAGGAGGAGAGAGTGAATATCTTAGGCGAGTTGATGACTGGAGACTCTGGATTTGGGGCTTCCGGTTTGCTGGCAAGGATCGGATGACATCTGGAGAAGTTTCGCAGCCAAAGCAGTGAAGTCATTTCAAGCTGGACTTCAGTCTTGACTGCTTGTTTTTATTTTTTCACTTTCTTTTTAGTTTATGATATTTTATTTTATTTTTATGTTCAAATAGTTTTATTGAATTTTCACAAAAGTAGAAAGAACCAGTGAACAACAAGATCAAGCTTCCAAAAAGGGCAAAGCATCATTATAGACTAATACATAGGAAGCATTCTGAAGTCGAACATTGCATTGCATAACTAAATGATATAAACTGAACATTATGTACCTAAAAAGGAAAATAAAAGAAAGAAAAATTGACTGCTTGGCTATTGAGTTCATGGATCATCAGCAAGTTTAAGGTAAACAACAAAGTAAATCCATATCAATCAGTACAGAAGTCCAGGAACGGTTGCCAAATAATGTTTGTTTTGTGCAAAGTTCCTTTCCTTTCAGCCGCTACTATTTTGAATTTGGCAGTGAGGCATGCCTGATTCCACCACGCTGCATAAGATAATGTAGATGAAGACTTCCAATTTGATAGTATCTGTTTAATAGTGATGGATAGTAAAGCTTTGAGCAATTTGGCTTGAGGTTCAACGAGAGGAGTCTGAAGTCCATGATGGCCATACATCACAATTGCTATTGTAATAGGTTCTGAAATGTGTAGTACGGCACTGATAATACGCCAAATTTGAGACCAATAGTGTCGTATGATGTTACATTGAAAGATCATGTGGTCTAAAGTTCCGGGCGATGAGTGACAAGACCAGCATTTACCATCCAATGAATTATCCTGGTGTGCGATCTTGGCCAGTTTTATTGGGGTCCAAAATGCCTTGTGAATAAGAAAGAAAAGGGATTGAGTAATAGCAGAGGAGGCGAGTGTTGAGTGAGACATTTTCCAAATGTCACTCCAGTCTCCAATATCTAGCTCAAGTCCTGTGTCTCTGCTCCAAAGCAAGTAAAGAGTATTGAGTGAGAAGGTATCATGTTTTCTCATGATTTTATACCATTGTGAGGATTCATGTCTGGTATGAGAGATCTGTTCGCACAAGATCAGAATGTTAGGAAGTTCATCTATAACAGGTTGTTGCTTCAGGTGTGCCGCAATGGCTGATTTTAGCTGTATCCATTTGAAGAAATGTGATTGTGGTAGCTTGCAATTCTCCGCCAACCTCTGAAACGGGATCCAAGTAGAGTTCGAGTAGAGATGACAAAGACGGTGTATTCCATTAGTTTTCCAAAAGGAATTATAGGTCGGTGTATTTTGAATGCAAATTTTACTATTTCCCCAGAGTGGTATTTGCGTGGTTTCACTCCATTTCGGTGAGAGCATGGCATCTATATGTCGAATAGCTGTACATGTGGATGCAAGAATTGGTTGTAGATGTAAGGGATCAGTCTGTCCAAGGAAAGGTAAATCCTCAAGAGGTGTGGCTGTAGTGAGAGAGCGTTCTAGTAGGAGCCAGCGAGGCGTAGAGATATCATCAGTAGTATGAAGCCATCTAGATCCTTGTCGAAGCAAGAAGGCGATATGGTAATTTTTAAAATTAGGAAAGTTGACGCCACCCGATTCTTTGGCATTCCTTAGCTTTTGCAAGCTTATACGCGGTGGTTTGTTATTCCAGAGGAAAGCAGTAAGGATTTTGTCCAGTTTAGCATAGAATGTGGGTTTCATCAATACCGGTAACATACTGAGTGTAGTTGATGACAGGAGAGATCATCATTTTAACTTTATCCAGCCTGCCCCACCAGGATAATTTCAATGGGGACCAAGAGGATGTTAAAAGTCAGACTGAGTCAAGAATGTGGTCAGCATTATGTTCCGAGGTTTCATCTAAGTCAGGTGTGAAGTATAATCCAAGGTACCTCAATTTATTGGGCGACCATAAAAGTCCAAGATCTTTAATGGATTGGCCAACTTCCGGACAGTTCAATGGCATCACTTCTGATTTAGAAAGGTTCAGTTTGTAACCAGAGTGAATAGAATACGTTGATAACAGTTGAAGCAATGGAGATATGGAGTCAGGTGTGAGGTATAGAAAAACGTCATCTGCGTACGCTGAAAGTTTGATGTCCACACCAGCATATGTGAATCCCTGGATGTGAGGTGATGTACGTATTGCAATCAGAAGGGGTTCCAAGGCTAAGTTGAAGAGTAAAGGAGATAGAGGAGACCCCTGACGTGTACCTCTGCTAGGTTTAAAGGGTAAGGAAAAATGTTGATTAGCATAAATTTTGTTAGTCGGTGATAAGAACATAAGAACATAAGCAGTGCCTCCGCCGGGTCAGACCATAGGTCCATCCTGCCCGGCAGTCCGCTCCCGCGGCGGCCCAAACAGGTCACGACCTGTCTGAATCACCAGAAGGGGCTCCCTTGCCACCTTGGTTTCTCATTGAAGTCCTATCTTCCCATCGAAGTCCTAACTCTCCGGTCTTGCACATGCACGACCTGGTTGGGTTTCTATACTTATTACCTGGTTAGCTTTCTATACTTGTGTTACATCCCAGCTCCTCCCTCAGTATCCCATGATCCCTTTATCCCTCAGGAATCCATCCAATCCCTGTTTGAATCCCTGTACCGTACTCTGCCTGATCACTTCCTCTGGTAGCGCATTCCAAGTGTCCACGACCCTTTGGGTGAAAAAAAACTTCCTTGCATTTGTTTTGAACCTATCTCCCTTCAGTTTCTCCGAATGCCCCCTCGTACTTGTTGTTCCCTTCAGTCTGAAGAATCTGTCCCTATCCACCCTCTCTATGCCCCTCATGATCTTGAAGGTCTCTATCATATCTCCCCTGAGCCTCCTTTTTTCCAGAGAGAAGAGCCCCAGCCTATCCAACCTCTCGGCGTATGGGCAGTGTTCCAGCCCTTTTACCAGTTTCGTTGCTCTCCTTTGGACTCTTTCAAGTACCGCCATGTCCTTCTTGAGGTTCGGCGACCAATACTGAACGCAGTATTCCAGATGTGGACGCACCATCGCTTGATACAATGGCATGATGACTTCCCGCGTCCTGGTTGTTATGCCCCTCTTTATGATGCCCAGCATCCTGTTGGCTTTTTTCAAGGCTGCTGCGCACTGTGTAGATGGCTTCAGTGATGCATCCACCAGCACACCCAAGTCTCTCTCAAGTCTGCTGTCTCCCAACAATGCCCCCCCCCAATTTGTAGTTGAACAACGGGTTCTTTTTCCCTATATGCATGACCTTGCATTTTTCCACGTTAAAGCGCATTTGCCATTTGTTTGCCCAGTCTTCCAGCTTGTCCAGGTCCCTTTGCAGGTCCTCACACTCCTCCCTGGACCTAACTCTGCCGCACAGTTTGGTATCATCTGCAAATTTTATAACCTCGCACTTTGCCTCCTTTTCCAGGTCATTGATAAATATGTTGAAGAGTAACGGCCCCAGCACCGATCCCTGTGGCACACCGTTTGTGACTCCCCGCCAGTCAGAATATTGGCCCTTCACTCCGACCCTCTGCAGTCTACCCGACAACCAGTGCTTGATCCATCTGTGCACATCCCCTCCCACCCCGTGGTTCCACAGCTTCCTAAGTAGCCTTTCATGTGGCACCTTGTCGAAAGCCTTTTGAAAATCGAGGTAAATGATGTCTATGGGTTCCCCATTGTCCACCCGACTGCTTATTCCCTCAAAGAAGTACAGAAGGTTCATTAGGCACGACCTTTCCTTACAGAATCCTTGCTGGCTTGTTCTCAGTAGGCCAATCCTCTCGATGTGCTCGCAAATGCCGTCCTTGATCATAGCTTCCACCATCTTCCCTATAATTGAAGTCAGGCTCACCGGCCTGTAGTTCCTGGGGTCACCCCTCGATCCCTTCTTGAAGATAGGTGTGACATTCGCCAATTTCCAGTCCTCTGGTACCTCACCAGTTTTCAAGGATAGGTTGCAAACATGCTGGATTGTGCCCGCTATTTCTTGTCTTAGTTCCTTCAGAACCCTTGGGTGGATCCCGTCCGGGCCCGGTGATTTACCGCATTTTAACCTGTCTATCTGTTTGAGGACATCCTCCTTACTTACCTCTATGTGCTCCAATTTTTCGGCCTGTTCCCCACTCATGAGCTCCTCTGAGTCCGGTATATTAGATGTGTCTTCGCTCGTGAAAACCGACGAGAAGAACGTGTTCAACCTCTCAGCTACCTCTTTATCCTCCTTAATCACTCCCTTCCTATCCCCATCGTCCAACGGCCCCACCTCCTCTCTCGTTGGTCGCTTCCCCTTTATGTAACTGAAGAATGCCTTGAAATTTTCCGCCTCCCTGGCCAGCCCCTCTTCGTATTCCCCTTTCGCTTTTCTAACCTCTCGGTGGCATTCCTTTTGGCATTTCCTGTGCGCCTGGTGATTTTCCTCCGTTGGGTCCTTTTTCCATCTCCGGAAGGATACTTTTTTGTCATTTATTGCCCTCTTTACTTCAGTTGACATCTTGCAGGCCCCCCTAATCCGTTTAGGATGAGGTTAAGAGTAGCACCCCCTCGCGTCGGTTCTTTGACTAGTTTCTCCATGAAGCAGTCCCTCACAGCTTCTACAAATCCTGTTTCCCTAGTGCAATTGGAGTGACCCGTACTCCAGTCTATTCCCGGGTAGTTGAAGTCCCCCATAACTGTTACACTTCCAGTCCTGCATTCCTGTCTCAGTTCCGCTTCCAAGTCGTGTCCGACTCCTTCTGGCGTACCAGGTGGGCGATAGTACAGCCCCAGTTTTATGCCTGCACCCTTGTTTCCCGGCAATTTGACCCATAGCGATTCCAGCCCCTCTGCCTTCGTTGCCATATCCATCCCGACCGAGTGGATAGAGTCCTTTATATATAGTGCTATGCCTCCCCCCTTCTTGTGGGTCCTGTCCCTCCTGTAGAGCTTGTACCCCAGCAGTGCCACATCCCATTGATTTTCCTCTGTCCACCAGGTTTCTGCAATTCCAATTATATCTAGGTCCTCCCCCTTGGCCACGACTTCTAGTTCACCCATCTTGGCCATGAGGCTTCTTGCATTTGCTTATAAGCACCGCAGGTCCCATAGGTCCCGTCGTTTTTCCTCCACCTCTGCATTTACCTGGGCGCCTGCCCTTGGATTTCGGGCAGTTCTCCCGTATTTTCGGGCAGTACCGTATTTTCACGTAGATAACGCGCACCCGTATAAAACGCGCACACAGGTATAGCGCGCGGAAAACACAAATTTATGTACAGAAATTTTTATATACCGCGCACACCTGTATACCGCGCATGCTGCCCGACTCTCCTTTCGCCCGCCCCGATTCTCCTCTGGCCACCCCAACTCTCCTTTTGCCCGCCCTGCAGGCGCAGGGCTCACAGAAGGGCCGGGACCGCCAAGAGGAAGCAGCAGGACACCGGTAGGAGCTTCTACATGATGGGGGGGGTCGGGAGGCTGTGGGGGTGCGAGAGGTCCTTCGGGGTGGGGGTGCAGGTGCGTGCGAGCGGTCCTTCGGGGTGGGGGTGCGAGCGGTCCTGCGGGGGGGGGTGAATCGGACGTTGGGGGGGGAACTATGTAAAAAAAATTTGTACAACGCGCAAGGTTATGCGCGGTTTGTAAAAACCATGTATAACGCGCACGTTATATGCGAGAAAATACGGTACAGTACCTTTACCATATTAATGAAAATAGGAGATATTCCAAATCAAGACAGGACAGTAAACAAATATGGCCATTCTACCCGATCAAATGCTTTTTCTGCATCTAATCCAACTGCAACAACAGGATAATCTAGTAGTTTGGCAAGAGAAATTACATGAGCAAAAGTTCTGGTGTTGTCACTAGATAAACGATTAGCCATAAAGCCAGTTTGGTCAGCATTAATCAGTTTAGGTAAGATCAATTGTAGTCTATTGGCTAAGATTTTAGCATATATTTTGGCATCTGAGTTGATTAGGGATAAAGGCCTATAATTGTTTACTTTAAGCGGATCTTTATTTGGTTTGGGCAGTACAATAGTAGTTGCCTCTGTGAAAGATCCCCTAATATCTCCAGTGTTTTGCAAATATTGGAAGAACTCCAATAAATAGAGAGAGAGCCATTTTCGAAACACCTGATAGAATTCAGTTGGTAGGTCATCAGGGCCAGGTGCTTTCCTAGTGGACATAAGATTCATGGCTTCGTCAATTTCCTCTATAGTGAAATCAGCTTCCAACCCAATATTATCTGATTCATTCAATATATTATGTGTAAGGCCCTCAAGAAAAAGGATAGAAGCACTGTCTGGTTGGGTTTCAGACGTGTATAAGGTTGAGTAAAAGCTGTGAAATTGTGTAAGAATCTCATTTGGGCCAGTAACCAAAGTATCATTAGTAGTAATGACCGCTGAGATTGTGGTCTTATTCCTTTTCCCTTTTAGATATGAAGCAAGATGTTGGCCACACTTATTACTATCAGAATAGTATTTGGCAGTGCTCATATACACTTGCGATGCAGCTGTTTTACTAAGACATGTGTTATATTGGTATCTGAGGTGTTGGAGTTTCTTTAATGTCTGCATGTCATTAGGATTCATTTGATGTAATGTCTCCAAGTGTTTAAGTTTAGATTCGTATGTATCTAATTCCTGTTTGTTAATTTTCTTTGAGTGAGCATTGTAAGAAATTATAGTTCCCCTTATATACGCTTTAAACACATCCCATACTGAAATCCAGTTACTATCTTGGGGTGAGTTTAAAGAGAAATATTCCTGTATTGCCATCGTTACGTGGTCACAGAAACTCTTATCCTGTAAACCACCTAGAACTCGCTGGGTATGGCGGTATACAAGAATAAAGTTATTATTATTATTATTATTATTAAGAGAGAGGAATTTAATCTCCAAGTTTTCTGTGGAGAGGGAGAAGGTAGAGTGTCCAGCGATAGGAGGACTGCAGCATGATCAGATACACTAATAGTTTTGATTTCAGCATGAATAATGGATTTGACTAAAGATGGGCCTATCAAGAAATAATCAATCCTAGTATACGATGAATGAGGTGCAGAGAAAAAGGTATATTCTCTTCTATGTGAGTTATGCGCCATGGGTCAGTTAAGCAAAATTGGGCAATGATATCTTGGAGGCATAACCATGTCTTTGATTTTTTGTGTTTATATATGGATTTTCTATCCTTTGAGGGATCAATAATCAGATTAAAATCCCCTCCTAGCACAAAAGGAACATCTTGATAGCCATTAAGCTGATCAGCTAAAGCAGTGAAAAAAGAGCAGTCCTCTGTATTGGGACCATATAGATTTAAGAGATATAAATTTTGGGAATTTATACATAGTTTTGTGGATACCCATCTTCCCTGGTTGTCAGTGGTATGTGAAAGGATCTTTATGTGATTTACGTTTCTAATAAAGGTAATGACACCATTCTTTTTGTCAATGGCTGGGGAGAATTGAGGCGGATGTGCCCAGGGGAGAGATAATTTGGCAGAGGAAACAGCGTCTAAATGAGTTTCTTGGAGAAATATCACATCTGCAGACAGGGAGGAAATGTAGTTTAGAATTTTCCTGGATTTGATGGGATTATTTAATCCTTTGACATTTAGGGTAGCACATGTAATAGGCATATATTATAGAAAGATATAGAGTTAGATAAGCATGTAATAACACACATGTATATCCTTGAACATATGATCCATGAATAACTAATGATAATATAAGATATAGCCAAGCAGTCAAAAGGAAAAATAAGAAAACTAAAAAAGCTCATACAATGTAATAAGCTAGACAATTTACCACGGGTCAGTGAGCCAGGTGGAACTCCAAAGCAACACTGCCCAGCAGAATCATACAAACATCAATATTTTGAACCCCTGTAAGATACAAGCACAGCAATATAACAAGAGACCAACTGTGTGAAATACTGAAGTTTTCCTGTAAAGGAAGAAAATGCTGTTAGCATGCAGTGGTGAGGACAGATATTATGCCATCAGTGAAGAAGTCAAGTACAATCAATTGTACTCGGGCTCAGAGTTTCCAGGTATTCAGCCAGTTCAGTAGGATTGGTAAAATCTTTCGTATGATTGTTATATGTAACCCTCAGGCGGGCCGGGTACATCATGCCAAATCTTGCTCCCAGTTGTTTCAGTTTGGGGCGGTATTCCAAAAGCTGCTTTCTAAGTTTAGCTGTTTGCTTTCCCAGATCTGGCACAAATAGAAGTGTGTTACCCTCAAATTTAATCGGCTCCTTGACACGTGCTTGCTGCATGATCTCCATAACTTGTGTATATCTCAATAGGCGCACTACCGTCGGTCTTGGATATTGCCCAGCTCTATTAGGGAGTGAATTGGAGGGGACCCGGTGTGCTCGATCAATTTCAAATGGTAGATCAAATTTAAGATCAAGCAGTTTGGGTAAAGTGGTATGTAGAAATTCGGTCATATTGCGCCCTTCACGGGATTCTGGGATCCCGAGTATTCTAAAATTATTCCTTCTAGAGTGGTTACTATAATCCTCAATCAGCGTTTCTAATTGTTCTATGCGCTTAGTATATCTAAGCAGCTCTTTTATATTGTTCTCAGCTACAATCTAGTGTCTGTAGCCTGTACCTGGAGCTGTAACTTCGCGAAATCTTTTTGAAGGCAGCAATCTCCTCCTTTATTTCATCATTGTCGGCCTTAACTTCCGACTGCATGGCTCTGAGTTCATCCAGTATGGTCTGGGTTGAGGCCTCCTCGGACTTAGATGAAGACGCTTTTTGCGGCGAGACTGGGTCCGTGTTCCGTCTTTTTCCAGGCTTGGTGGAAGCCATCCTGCTTGAGACAGAATTTAGTGCCGCATTTGCCGAGTTAGAGCTTCAAAGCATGCAGGGGGAATCGATACTAGAAAAGATTCTGCAGGAGCTGCGTTGCTAAGCGTCCACCATAGATCGCGCTCACTAGCGCCCCCCCCCCCCCAATCTGATAGTTTATTTTTAAATCTCATTCATTGTTTTGCCACTTGGTTTTTGTTTCCTATTTTATTATTTAAATTTCATTTAAATTTCCCAAGTATTCTATAGTTTCAACTGTTCTCCCTTCTGCTTCTATTTCCTATCTCCCCTCTTTTTTCAACCTTTCAAAGTCCTTTAGACCATTGTAGTCTTATTAGAATGTTTATTTTCTTATTTTTTCTCTTCTATCTCTATTTTATTTTTTCATTACTCTACTAATTGTCATTTTTCTAGGTACTTTAGTTAGAATGTGAGCCTTCGGGACAGTAAGGGAATTTTAATGTACCCTATTGTCTATTTTTCTGTAAACCGCTTAGAATCCTAACGGAGTTTAGCGGTATATAAGAAATAAATTACATTACATTACATTTACAGAATCGCAGCTAGTGGTGCCTATGTAAAAGCTTAGGTGCCTGAAAAGTAGGCAAGGAGTTTTAAAGGCCTACATTTCAGGTGCCTAAGTTTTTGGAGAGTTAGGCTTAGCAGCGCCAAAGCCATGCTTCAACCATAGAAAGGCCCACTTAGGCGTTAGGCGCCACAGAATAGGTGCCTATCTTGTATAGAATCAGATAGGCTTCTATCACCCAATTAATTTTTTGTTTTTTGTAATTACTAGTCTATTAAGGGTATTTTGCCAATTAATCCCCTCCCCCCCTGTTTTACTAAACCATGATAGCGGTTATTAATGCAGGGAGCCATGCTGAATCCTCCGCGCTGCCCCCGACGATCATAGGAACTCTATGAGTGTTGGGAGCAGCGCAGAGCATTCTGCGTGGCTCCCTGTGCTAATAACCTCTTTCGTGGTTTAGTAAAAGGGGTGGTAAGTTAGGCACCTAAGAAGCGCCTAATTTTAATGTGCCCTTTGTAGAATCAGACATAGGACTCCTTTTACTAAGCTGCGCCGGCAGTTTTAGCGTGTGCTGAATTGCCCCGCGCGCTAGATGCTAACGCCACCATTGAGCTGGCGTTAGTTCTTGGCGCCTAATGCGGGGGGCAGCGTGTGCTAAAAATGCTAGCGCAGCTTAGTTAAAGGAGCCCATAGTGTTTTATTTTCCTCTATTTTCAAGCAGGTCTGACTGAAACATAACACAACATAAAAATTCACTTCTAGACTGCATTAGCTTTAAGTTCTATGCGGTTAAAAAATACACAAAAGATGCGAATAAGAAACTAAGAACCCAAGAATCTAGAAAATAAGTAAGTCTTAAGTTGTTTCTAAAGTGTAAATAGGCAACGTAAGTGTGTGTTTTCTGGTTATAACTATACGTTGATCTGCAGTTTTCTGTATTAAAGTATGTCCAGGGATATGTCACTGAAATATTGTAATGCCACAGACTTTAGACCACAGTGACCTAAAGAAATATGTGCTCAGTGGTTCACAGCTGTAGTTAGAATGCAAGGAGCAAAAACAGCTTGAGATGAGCCAGACACGTGCAATGAAAACCATTATAATACTTAGAGCAGTTTGTCTTTTGTTCAGATTAATTGTCATATGATTAATGGTTTCCAGAGGGCTTCTCTAGAATACATAAGAACATAAGAAATGCCTTCTCCGGATCAGACCTAGGTCCATCTAGTCCGGCGATCCGCACACGCGGAGGCCCATTTAGGTACTCCTTTATGGAGACCCGGATTTCCCGTATCCCTCAATATGATTAGCAAGAAGGTATGCATCCAACTTGCGTTTGAAACCCAGAACACTAGTCTCCATCACAATCTCCTCCGGGAAAGCATTCCAAGTGCCCACCACTCGTTGTACGAAACAGAACTTTCCGACGTTAGTCCTGAACCTGCAGCCGCTCAGTTTCAGGCTATGACCTCTTGTCCGTGTCACATCTGAAAATGTTAGTAATGCTGATTCCTGGTCTATTTTGGCAAAACCTTTTAATATTTTAAAAGTCTCTATCATATCCCCTCGCAGTCTTCTCTTTTCGAATATTTTATGCAGCAATCAGCTGTAAAATCTGGACATAAGGTAAACTTTGAAATAGTAAAGCAGTAATGGCTCTGAACTGCCAGGTATTGCTCTCTAGGTATTTTGTGGCACAGGGCTTCTTTTACAAAGACGCGCTAGCGGTTTTAGCGCATGCTAGCCAAAAATCTACCACCTGCTCAAAAGGAGGCAGTAGCGGCTAGCGCGCGGGGCAATTTAGCGTGCGCTATTCCGCGGGTTAAGGCCCTAGCGCGGCTTTGTAAAAGGAGCCCACAGTCTCTGGGTAATCTTTTCCATTGATTTCTTTCTTCAGGCATCCATGTGGCTGACTCTAGGTCAAAATGTTAGTCCACCTTAAATTGTGAAATATGTACAAAACATTAGGTCTGAACTGTAGTCCCAAGACAACAACTTTCTTTAATACTAACCCCCATCCCCCCGATACTTAGTTGGACTTAGAAACAGTTCCCAGTTGGCTCAGTCCCATTTGGTCATCTATCTGCTGATATTCAGCTGGAGATAGCTGGTGTAACATAGCCGGTCACCACTGATTTTCATTTGCACATGGCCAGATGGACCCATCTAAAAGGTTGGTCTATCTTTGGCCATTAGCTTTAGCCAACCAGCCGATGGAAATCGGTGTGGCAGGCTAAGTGTAAGCTGCCGACCTTTGCCCTGGATATTCAGTGCTGGCTACCCTGCCATTGAATATCTGGGATCGCTGCTGACAGTGGGAGGCAGTCGGGCGGCCTCCCATGGTTCGTTATCAGGCCTCAACTCTTCTCTAACCAGAATCTAGATCTTACAGTTCATTCCAGACATCTTCTCCAATTTGTCTGAGGCAAAGGTCAAAGCTGGTGCCTTCACTGGACCACAGATAAAGAACATATGAATTACAATACTGGGACAGACCAAAGGTCCATCAAGCCCAGTATCCTGTTTCCAACAGTGGTCAACCCAGGTCCCAAGTACTTAGCTAGATCCCAAGTAGAAAAACTGATTTTATGCAGCTTATCCTAATGGCCTAAGGACTTCTTTTTTTAGGAAATTATCCAAACCTTTTTTAAACCCTGCTAAGCTAACTGATTTCACCACATTCTCTGGCAATGAATTCCAGAGTTTAATTACACATTGCACGAAGAAATATTTTCCCTAGTCCTAGTATTTTTGGAAAGAATAAACAAGTGATTCACATCTATCCTTTCCACTCCACTCAGTATTTTATAGACCTCTATCATATCCCCCTTCAGCTGTCTCTCCTCCAAGGTAGTCTTAGCCACTTTAGCCTTTCCTCATAGGAAATTCATCCAATCCCTTTTATCACCTTTCTCTGTACCTTTTCTAATTCCACTATATCTATTTTGAGATACGGCGACCAGAATTGCACACAGCATTCACGGTGCGGTCGTACCATAGAGTGGTACAAGGGCATTACAACATTTTCATCTTTATTCTCCATTACTTTCCTGATAATTCCTAACATTCTATTTGCTTTTTTAGCTGCCACCGCACATTGAGCTGAGGGTTTCACCGTATCCAAAACAAAGACACCTAGATCCTTTTCCTGGGCAGCAACTCCTAATTTAATTGATATCTTCCCAATGCATACCTGCTTCTCCCTGTTGACGTATGTAAGTCAATGCAGTGAGCAAGAGTATTGTCTCTTTAATCCTAGAAGTAAAGTTACACGAGAGTAATAGAAAAGTATATGAGTCAGCTTCAAATAGTTCTCACATAAAGGAAAGTCCTCAAGCAATTAGATCAAATAAAGGTATGCACCTGTGGCAAGGAATCCTGGAAACTGGTTGAGGCTACCATTTTTTTTTAAAAAAAAGGCCTCAAGCATTACGGATTCCCAGATTTACTTCTGAAGGACTGACAGGATTGACCCTATCACCTCCGAACTAATGGCCTACAGGTGGGAAAAAGTATTGTTCCAGCCATGTAAGCAGAATGTACTGTGATGTTGTTTTGATGTTTAAGGTATCCATTTCATCTTGGCACAAAGAATAACAAACAGATGGCCTTGCTGACAAAAGCTAAAACTCCCTTCAACTTATAAGTTAATTTTAACAAAAATATTTCCAGTTTAAACCACACTGGAATGTGATGATTTGTTTTTGTGAAACAGTGGATGCGTACACTAACTATATAGATTAATTTATTTTATACCTGTGAAGTATTTGCATGATGCTACTTTCTTATATTTTCTCTAGCTACTAAGGACCTAACAATTAAAAAAAATAGATGACTCATAGTTCCTGAACTTGGAGTAAACATCCAGGTCAACACCTCCTAGGCACATAGCCTAAAATGTGTAAAAACACATCTTTTTATGTTTAAGTCATTATTGTGTTTTGTTGATTTTGCAGAGAGACTTTTTTTTTGCAACAATTGTCTCTTCAGTTGTATTGTAAATAACTTGTGCAATATTAATATACTGTGGTATTGTATTTAAGGTTAAGAATCTTTTTCATCATAGGCTAAGACCTTCAAAAATATTTAAAGGGCACAGGGGAGTTTCATTCCATTTTTTTCTCTCAGGCAGAGCATTTAGGTAAAATGCTCAAAAGGCAGGTTGCATTGCCATGATGACCTTTTCTGACAGAAAGGAAGCATTTGAGGCTTAGTTTCAGATGAGATTTCCATCCAGCCTTTGGCAAATATTTGAGCCCAAATAAGAGATCTTGTATCACCTGGGCATGCTCTGTAAGGAAGGGGTTTATAAACTTAGGAGACTGGAGGTGTGGAAAAAAAAAAAATCATGTAACCCTTCTTGAAAAGTCTAATCACACCAGTGGCAAGCCCAGACTCTAAGTTCTGGTGGACAATTCTAATTCAGCTAGAAGCAGTTAGCATTAAAAAAAAAATAAAAGCACTGACCACCATTAGCTGAGTATTGCCCGTATCATTTTTGCCTTTTAACAGCAGTTTACAGACAGAGTTGCGGTATTGATTCCTGGCAAGGCAAATGCAACAACGCCTACAGAAATTGAAAAGGCTTCGTTGAATTTGCCGTGCCAGGAATTTCTACTACAGCTTTGAAAAATGGTCTTGAATTATGACCCAAAATGAGATCAGGAAATCCTAATTTTGGGTTGCAACAATATCCGAAATAAAAAGAAACCACCCAGGCAGCAACATCATCAACCCATTTAGGCAGACAAGACACTGTAACTCATGAGACTACAACAAGAACTCACGGCAGCCATTTTCGATGATGGCTCATCGCTAGTCCACCAGGTAAGATTCCGGGTCGCAGGAGGGAGGCAGGAGGTAGGCGGAGTTGGGTGAGAGTCAGTCCAAATGTTATTCGCAAATTTTCCATATTCGCGGGCTGGCTCTGCCCCCTAACCCCCGCGAATACGGAGGGAGGAGTTTATGCACTGTTTCATTCAGACCTTTGTGGGATTGGGAGTGGGTCAGTGACCAATGAGGGAGTGTGGGGGGTCATTACTTAATCCCTCCAGTGGTCATATGGTCAGTTTGGGTACCTTTTTAACACCTAGATGCTTTTAAAATTGTCAGTGCCAGGGGTCATAGGTTGTTTTTTTCAATCAATATGCACTCCAGAATCAGCCAAAAACAATTTCAGTTGAACAAGCAGTAGTGCATAAATTGTTAACCATAGGATCAACCATGTGTATAAGTGTGAGCCCCGCCCATGCTCTACCCAGACTCCAGTCATTAGCAGCAGTATATGAGCTTTGAATAAACGTAGACATAAATACCTACCTGCAAACTACATGCTACCAAAGATACATAGTTACAGATTAGCGCATAGCCAAATTTTGGCAATTATGCACCTATGCACAGATATACACACATATATGCCAGTACTGTATTCAGGTCAGTTGTGCATGTATTTGGTGACTAAACGTTAGCATCCAATTCATAGAATTATCCCTAAGAGGCCCGATACTATAAATGGCACTTATAAATTAGGTACTGGTTAGTGTGGCCGGGAGCACATTATAGAATCACGCACCCTATTTATGCCAGAGTTTTCTTGGCCTAAACAAGTACGCCTAAGTGCAAAACAGGCGCCTTCATCTAAAACATGCTCACAATCTGTACCTAACCTCACCTTATTTGAAGTAGGCGCCTTGCCCTAGGCACCTACTTCAAAGGAGTAGGCGCCAACCAAGTGAGGCGCCTACCATCCAATTAAGTGCAATTTATGTAACTTAGGTGTTGATTGTCAATTATCAGTATTGATTAATCTTATTAAACAAGCTAGGCGCCTACATCAGCTAGGTGGGCCAATGATGGCGCCTAACTTTAGGTACCATTTATAGAATCAGGACCAAGGTGCATTTGGAAAAAAAAATGTACACATATTGGGCTAGATTTTGTATATGGTGCCAAAACAAGTGTAGTGTTATATGTTGTACTATAAAAGGCTCACCAAGTTGGTGACATTTATAGAATAGCATATGGTGCCGGAACCTGCGCCAAATTTTAGGCATGATAATTTACACCAAGCGAAACCTGGTATAAATCGTCAAACCTAATCTGAAATACTCTAATACACAATTTATTAATCCCACTATACCAAAAAGGCAATTTATATCCATAGAAACCCTAAAATCTATGGGAGAAAACAAAAGCAATCAATAATTAAAATATCATCATACCATGAATATTGCAACAAATCATGTAACAAAGTTTTCAAATTTTTATGAAACCTTAATTAATATCAGTCCTAATGAGAACAGGTAGATTATTCCAAATTATAATAGCAGTGTATGCAAATGTTGAGCTGTTGTTTATACTGTACTCCTCCGTTTATCAAACCGGGGTAGAGCTTTTCACTACGGGCTGGCGAGGTAAATGCTCCCATGGCTACGCCCCCTTTTCAGATCCATACAGAAAAAACGTACATATGCTTTGTTATAGAGTAGCGACTATAAAGATGCATGCACAAATTTCAGTTATTACCAATTAACACCAATAATTGATTCATAACGCCTGATGAGCAGTGCTAATTGTCTCATTAAGCAATTAAATTGCATATGCAAATTAGCCATACACCCATATTTTGCGCACACAGTTTTGGTTACCATTAGGAGGATTATGTAAAATATTTATGAACGTGTACACATGGTAGATATATATAATACATGTGCACACACACAAGTGATTTGCAACCTAGTTTTCTCTAATTTCTAAATTACTCTCATAATGAACGACCTTTGAATTGACGTAGATGCTGGATAAGCAGAGGCATAGTAGGGATAAAATGAAATGGCCATGTGCTGTGCTCACTTAATTACCTATGTGATGGCAAATACTGTTGCACGCTATTATCAGCTTGATCGCCTTGCTAATTTTCCCTTTAATTTACCTAAATGGCTGATGTACTGCTGTTGGGACAGGATATTTCATAAGGATGAGGATTTATGTGCTGTTACAAAAGCTGGCTAGATTACATGTTGGAAATGTCATCTTGATTTGTGCTTTTCATTCTGTAAGTACAGCAAAAGACACGGGGATTAGAGAATGAATCCAAAGCAGAAGTGTACTAATGAAATTATTGCATATAGTGATGCAATAAACTCATCATTTGTCTTTAATTAGACATAATGTTGTCTGGAAACAAATCTCCATTTTCAGATTTAAAATTTATTTAAATTGCTAGTCTTCAAGTGTTATGCTCAATACACCAGTATCTTTCCAAATGTACTAATGCATGACAGTATTCTAGTGTATTGACATAAGTCACATTGATAATTGAAAAGGACTGGAAATTTTTTAATTTCACAGAGGAATGTTTGGTTTGTAGAAATACACTTTTGGAAATAAAAGCCAAAGTTCACGGAGGTTGTTCATTTAAAGCTTGAAGTTTTTTTTGTTCTGGTTCCCAAATCAGATTTCAAGGAAAACCGAGGGCCTAATCTAGGTGCCTAATTTTTAAATTCCTGTTTAATCACATTTTCAGTTGAATCCAGATGCCTTGGTTTCTGCTTGAAAATTTTCCTTAGCTTAGATGGCCAAAATATGGCTGCCTGGATTTATGCTTCCCACTACTTAATGCTATTTAACCAGGCCAAGAATGGCTCCTGGCCAGTTAAATAGTGCTAAGCGCTAAAATTCAGCAAGAGATGGCCACTGAATATTAGTGCCTCGTGGGTAATAGAAAGCCATCGATCTGCAAAATTTCAAGCACTAGCCAATTAGTTATAGTGGCCAAATTGGACTGCATAAATAGCTGATCTATCTTTGGCTGCTAGAAACTTAGCTCGTTTGTGCTTAATATTGATATAGCCAGCTAACACCCCCTCCCCATTTAGGAAGCCACGCTGAATGCTCCGCACTGCTCCCGATGCTCATAGGAACTCTATAAGTGTTAGGAGCAGCGCGGAGCATTCAGCGCGGCTCCTTGCGCTAAGGGCATGCGAGACTTTCTAAAGATCGCATTTCTTTTGGCTGTTAAAGCTATTCTACTTCAGTGGGCTGAACTCTGCTCCGCCATCGCTGGCTCAATGGCGGGCTTTATTAATCCAGCATTTACAACTGGAATGCCTTGAGGTCTCCGATTTAGATGCGCCCAGAGGCCATTGTTTGCAGCAAACTTGGGAACCATTTTGGAACTTTTTAACTCTTGCTGCTCGAAGTAGACTGTTGAATTTATAACTTTTTGAAATACTTACTTTCTGACCTCTATGATGAGCTTCTGGTTTGTCAATTTGTCGGGGTGAGGGGAGGGGGTATTCATATCAAATGTTAAAAATTTTGTACCTTGATTTTTGTACCTTGTTTATAGCAACTCTGGTTCTTGACGATTTTCTATTTCTATTTTGTTTGGCTATGTTATTTTCTTAATAAACATGTTTACAAAAAATAAATAACCGCTATCGTGGTTTAGTAAAAGTGTGTGTGTGTGGGGGGGGGAGTAAGTTTCTAGCGGCCAAAAATTGATTGGATATTCATTGCTAGTCACCTTAAAATGATCCGGCATTAAATATACAGGCTCAACATCAACTGCCCAGCTAACTCCAGTGGTCTGAATATTGAGCCTAAGATGTTTAAATCAGCACTAAGTTCCCTCCATTGTAGAATTATCCCCTGCTCCTGTGATCTTCCCATTTTTTAATATCGGGGCAGATGGGAGGAGGATTATGGGATGTGCTGGGAAGTGGTGCTGCTTTAATTTTTTTCATTGGGTGGAAAGAGGCATCCTTTACTCTGTTCTCTTTACTCTGTTTAAACCACATGTGGAACGAATCCGGCCCGCCTGGCCGTTTTATGCGGCCCACGGTGACTGTGAGCCTGACACTATACTCTCCAGGAGCCTCCTTGAGTCCCAACTCCCCCATCTACCAACTCCCCGCTTCTGAATTTTTAAAACTTCTGGCAGCCAACACGAAGCAAGCCTCCTGCCATCGCCCTGTCCTGGAAGTATTCTTCCTGCAGTGTCCTGCCTATGGCGGGAAGGTGATAGATGGGGGAGTCGTACCATAGGATCCAGCTAAGAAGGGAGGGCTGGGGTTGGGAAGGAGAGATAGAGTTATGCCAGACCATGGAATGGAAGGGAAGGAGCTGGGAGAGAGATGCCAGATTGCAGGGAGCAGAGATGCCAGACCACAGAAAGGAGAGGAGAGAAGATGTTAGACCTCGGGAAGAAGGCGAGAAGGAGAGAGAGATGACAGACCATGGAAGAGGAGAGAGATTCCAGGCTATGGAAAGGAGAGGAGAAAGATAATTATAATAGCTTTATTTATACCCCCATCATACCTTTTCAGTTCAAGGTATGACAGAATATAAATAAAGCTATTATTATTATGCCAGACCATATGAGGGGGGAGGTGGAAGACAGAGTTGTCTGACCATAGGAGGGGGAGAGAGAGATGATATGGTACATAGGGATGGAAGGGAAGGGGAGACAGAGGGAGGAGATGATGCACAGCAATGGGTGTGGCAGGAAAGAAATAAGAAATGCTTCTTATGGATAGATGGGAATGGGAAGAAAAAAGAGGGAGGACACATGGATAGATGGAAAGGGAAGACATGGAAAAGTAGACAGATTTTGAGAAGAAAGCAGAAAAATGTTAATGCTAAAGATGGATGTATGGTAGAAAGTGAAGGAGAGAAAAACAGCAAAAGGATAAGGTGGTCTTGGATACACAGTTAAGAGCACAGACAGAAGCAAGTACAGCCAGAGACTGGGAAAAGATGGTATGAAAATCAAAATCACCAGACAACAAAGGTAGGGGAAATGATTTTTTCAATTTAGTGATTGAATTGTGTCAATTTTGAGAATTTACATCTGCTGTCTATATTTTACACTGTTTAAGAAGAAATGCATATGTTTCTATTTCTCTGGGGTTGTACTGCATGCAGTCTTGAATCTTAGGGCTTCGTTTGTATATATTAATACTTTTAGTTTGTGATACCATGTTTGCATAGGGGTTATCTGTGTTCTGGTAGGAATGAATGTTGAGTGTGCTTTGTGTAGTTTAATTTTGTGGTTAACCATTATGTGTTGATAAGATTGTATTGCAAGTATATATGAAAAATGAATGGAAAAAATGGTATTACAATTAATACAAATAATTATGGGGCGGAGCTTTCACCTACACCCCAAACTAAAACGTGTCCTGTTGCCTATGCCTAGAATGACTATTTGAATAAAGTTGGGATTAAGTATGGTAACATCTATGAGGTGAAAATAACCAGGTGAATCACTGGAATGGTGTCTCAGGGTTTGGAAAGATCTATACTTCTATTAAAACTAACCCCCTCTTTTACTAAGGCGCACTAGCCAATTTAGCGCATGCTAAATATTAGCATGTGCTAAACGCTAACACATCCATAGAATATAATGGATGTGTTAGCATTTAGCGCACGCTAATATTTAGCATGCTCTAAATCGGTTAGCGCGCCTTAGTAAAAGGACCCCTAAGTATCTTAATTAAAAATATGGCTCATGACTTAGCCTGTGTTTTAGATTTCGGCCCCTTAAATGTGATTGAGTTTGACACCCCTGGTTTAAACACTCCTGGCTTTCTTCCATCATTATTGAAACCTCTCTATTGGTGACGAACGATCATAACATGATCAACTTCAAGCTTGATGTCGGGAAAGGGAAAGGTACCAAAACCTCAACTATGACTTTAAATTTTAAAAAGGGAAGATACGACAGCATGAGAGCCATGGTGAAAAAAACAGATCAAAAAAAAGATGGGCAAAGTCATAACGGTGGAACAGGCATGATCCCTACTGAAAAATATTATCACAGAAGCACAAAGCTTCTACATTCCGCAAATGTCCAAAGAAAAGAAAACCAAAGGCAAAAGAGAGCCGGCGTGGCTTACCAAAGAGGTGAAGGAAGCCATAAATGAAAAGAAGAACTCCTTTAAGACTTGGAAAAGCACAAAAACATCCGAAGCTTGGAGCAAACATAGAGATGCTCAGAAAAAAGGCGGTGAGGGTTGCCAAAAAGGTCTACGAGGAGAAAATAGTGCAGGAGGTCAAAAATTTCAAGTCCTTCTTTAGATACGTTAAGGGGAGGCGGTGGGACCACTGGACGACCTGGGAGGAAAAGGGTGTGTCAAGGATGACAAATTGCAGACAAACTGAATTCCTTCTTTGCATCGGTCTTTACAAAGGAAGACACCGCAACAATACCTGACACAGTGAAAGTGTTCAAGGGAGTCGTACAGGACAGCCTCACTACAGTAGAAGTGGACTTGGACCAGATTTACCACCAGATCAACAAACTTAAGAGTGATAAATCTCCTGGACCAGACGGAATTCATCCAAGAGTCCTAAAAGAACTAAAATTTGAAATCGGAGAACTATTGCAAAAACTTGCCAACCTGTCAATCAAAACAGGACAGATACCGGATGACTGGAAGATAGCGAACGTCACGCCGATATTTAAAAAAGGATCGAGAGGAGCGCCAGGCCTCACGTCTGACCCTGGAAAGATGGTTGAGGCGCTGATCAAAGATAGCATAGTCCGGCACTTAGACACACACGACCTGATGAGAGCCAGTCAACATGGGTTCAGGAAAGGGAAATCATGTTTGATGAACCTACTCCAATTTTTTGAGACAGTGAATAGATAAATTGATAGTGGAAAACCAGTGGATATTGTATACTTGGACTTTCAGAAAGCGTTCGACAAGGTTCCACATGTAAGACTTCCCGGGAAATTACAAGGATATGGAATAGAGGGAGATATACTAAGATGGATAGGCAAATGGTTAGAGAACAGAAAACAGAGAGTGGGCATAAATGGGAAGTTCTCAGAATGGGAACAAGTGACTAGCGGTGTACCCCAGGGCTCTGTACTTGGACCCATCTTATTTAATATTTTCATAAATGACCTAGAAGAAGGAACATCCAGTGAAATCATCAAGTTTGCAGATGACACAAAGCTATGCCGGGCAATCAGATCGCAGAAGGACAGTGAGGAACTCCAGATCGACTTGAATCAATTGGAGAGGTGGGCTGATAAATGGCAGATTAAGTTTAATGTGGAAAAATGCAAAGCGATGCATTTAGGGAGGAAAAATAAAGAACACAAGTATAGCATGCCAGGTGTAACTCTGGGAAAGACCGAACAGGAAAAGGACCTGGGTGTACTGATAGATAGGACCCTGAAGCCATCAGCACAATGTGTGGTGGCGGCGAAGAAAGCAAATAGAATGCTAGGCATGATAAAGAAGGGAATTACGAGTAGATCAGAGAAAGTTATGATACCGCTCTACAGAGCCATGGTCAGACTACACCTGGAATACTGCGTCCAGCATTGGTCTCCAAACCTAAAGAAGGATATAAAACTGCTAGAGAGGGTGCAGAGACGAGCAACGAAGCTAGTGAAAGGTATGGAGAATCTGGACTACGAGGAACGACTTAGGAGACTGGGGTTGTTCTCCCTTGAGAAGAGGAGACCTGATCGAGACTTTCAAAATACTGAAAGGATTCGACAAAATAGAGCAGGGGAAGCAGTTATTTACAATGTCCGATGTGACACAGACAAGAGGACATAAACTGAAGCTGAGGGGGGACAGGTCCAGGATGAATATCAGGAAGTTCTGTTTCAGGCAGCGAGTGGTGGACACCTGGAATGCTCTCCCAGAGGAAGTAATTGCAGAATCCACCGTTCTAGGATTTAAGGGTAAACTAGATGCACATCTCCCTTAAGAAGCATACGGTGATATGGGGACTAAAACTAGGCTAGGGTACACCTGGTGGGGCCTCCGCGTGTGCAGATCACCGGACTTGATAGACCCACACCAAACCAATAAGGTCACATGCAGAGTTTGTCGGTTTACATTTCCTTCCGCTAAATTATGTTGTTACAAAAGATTTCTGTTGAGAACTCTCTCTTTTCAAGCTGCCAAACTGAATGATTGGTTCAGTAAAATTATGTTAGGAACCTCTTCTTATCTTGATTGTAGAAAACTATTGAAGACCCAACTGTTTGAAAAATTTGTATCCTAATTGGTTGTTTCGTTTAATAATTCTATGCTTCCGTCATGCAATGTATCTTCTTTTAAATTGTATTTTTACTGTATGGTTGGTTCTTATTTGTTGTAATCTGCTTAGAACCATTCTTATAAACTGCATTTTGTTTTTAAATTATATTTTCTACTGTAGGACCAATTCTTATTTATTGTATTTTGTTTTGAATTGTTTTTACCTTTTAAAATTACTCTCCACTGTATGACTTGTGCTTATTTGTTGTAAACCGCCTAGAACCATTTTTTAGTTAGGCGGTATATAAAAATAAAATTATTATTATTATTATGTACTCCTAGGCAACTGTCGGCTCTCCCTCCCATCATAATTTAGAAGCTGTTGTGCAAAGATGGTGCCTATATACAGTATGATAACTTTCCATGCCACTAATTTTCTTCATAGGTGCCTTGCTCTGAAAATGAACACTAGGAAAATAAATCTATAAATGATGCCAAAATTAGGCCACCAAAAACATTCAGTACTAAATGCTATTCTATAAAGAGTGTCTGCCTTATATAAAAAGCCATTTAGCACTGCGGATAGATTGATATATGGATGTTCAAAATTCGACCACGTGTCTCCACTTCTTAAAACTGAACATATTCTTCCTATAGCCTACTGAATTCCTTACAAATATAGTACAATCACTTTTTTAGTTACTGTATGTTTTCTGGACTCCCTTCCTTTTTTTACATAGTTTTTGGGTTCATTATACTGCATGGAGAGCTCTCCGCTCATCAGACCAACATCTCTTGAGTGTATCTTCTTTTAGGCAATTATTTCTTGACTAGTATTTAAGCCCGTTATATTAACGGGTGCTAGAGTAGATGACTGTCTGGGTTTTTTTCCTTTCTCTCTCTGTGCTTGGATGCTGTCTGTCTGTCTGTCATTCTTTCTGTCTGTGTCTCTCCCTGGACCCCTGCCTGCCTGTATTTCTTTGTTGCGCCATGCCTGCCTGTCTCTCCATGGCCCCCTTCTGTTCACCCCCCCCCATGATTGCTGTCTGTCTCAGCACACCCCTCCCCCAAAAGCAGCCCCCTTTCCCTCTCCCCCTGACCCCTCTTGTGCCATGCCAGCTTGCTCCGTGGCCCCCATCTGTTTCTCCCCCATGACTGCTGTCTGCACCCAGCACACCCCTACCCCAAAAGCAGCCCCCTTTCCCTCTCCCCCTGCCCCCTGTTGTGCCATGCCTGCCTGCTCCCTGTGCATCAGAATTTCCCTCCCCCTCCCCATCCCTTCCTTTCCCTTCGTAGCAGCATGCAGATAAAATGGTTCCCTTAGTTCTTTGCTGGAGTTTTTTTAAGTTTAAAGATGCCGCCGCGGCTCCTCTCACGATCCCCGCCTGCGTCAGAGGCCTTCTCCGAAGCAGGCCGGGATTGTGAGAGGAGCCGCCACGGCAGCTTTAAATTTAAAAATAACTCCGGCAAAGAACTAAAGGAGCCGTTTTCAAAGCCGCTGCTGCAGCTCCCCTCATGAACTGCACTTGCGTCGGAAGATGAGAGAGGAGCCGCGGCGGTGGCTTTCAAATTAAAATAACTTCGGCCAGGGAGTGTAAGGGACATTACCTTGGCATCCCGAGCGTGGGTCCGTTGTCCAAAGGTAATAGAAACCTAAGCTCGCATACGCACTCCTACCTGCCACGTACATACGGATCACGGAACATGCAGGTAGGAGTCCGCATGCGCGCTTAGGGTTTTATTATATAGGATGTGCACAGAAATTCATCATTCTCAGTTATGGCACCTGTTCTTTGGAATTCTCTCCCTAACTACCTTTGTGAAGAAAAATCATTCACTACATTCAAAGCCCAATTAAAGGCATTTTACTTCTCTCAAGCATTCTGCTCATAGGTTTTGTTTTAGTTTTGTGTTTACATTATGGGGGCCCCATTTCTTTTTCCCATCCCTTTCCCTATTTTCCTGTTGCAAATTTTATTGCAATTTACCTCATTTTTTTCCCATTTAAATGTAATAGTTTGTCTTGTATTGCTTTATTCCCTTATTTTATGCTTACTGTAAACCGTTTAGATTTTAACATTTTTGGTTTTATATTTGTGATATACTAACCCCCTCTTCTATTAAACTGCATTAGCAGTTTTTATTGCAGAGAGCCGCGCTGAATGGCCCGCACTGCTCCCGACGCTCATAGGAACTCTACGAGCATCAGGGGTAGCCATTCAGCGCAGCTCCCCGCGCTAGAAAACTGCTAGCGCAGTTTAATAGAAGAGGCCCAAAATAAATTGAACTGGAACTTGAACAACCAAATAACAAAATGTCAGCAACTACTCAGAAAAGAGTTGTCCGTAATTAAACTCCATGGTATCACAGATTTTAGGGCTCCTTTTACTAAGGTGCGCTAGCGTTTTTAGCGCGCACTAACCATGCGCTAAATGAAAAATACTAATGCAAGCTGTATGGGGGCGTTAGTGTTTAGCATGCGCGGCATTGTAGCGTGCGCTAAAACCGCTAGCGCACCTAAGTAAAAGAAGCCCTTAGTGAAAAAATACAGACTTTAGTTTAGTTTATTATAACTTTTGATATGTCACCCTTCATTGTCAGTTAAGACAAAACAAAAAAAGATAGGATTTGATATACTGTCTTTCTGTGATTACAATCAAAGCAGTTTACATATTATTAAACAGGTACTTACTTTGTTCCTGGAGCAATGGAGGGTTACATGACTTGCCCAGAGTCACAGGGAGCTGCAGTGTAAATTGAACTCAGTTCACCTGGTATCAGCCAATTTCCTTTACTATTAGTTTACTCCACTCTGAAGTAGAGAGTTGCACAGGGACAGAAATCCCACCCATCTCCGCCCGTCCCTGCCAGGATCCTCTTCGTCCCCACCTGTCCCCGCCAGGATCCTCTCCATCCTCACCCGTCCCCGTCAGGATCCTCTCTGTCCCCACCCATCCCCGCAAGGAATTACTTCCATCCCCGCCCGTCCACATAAAAAGCAGCAATTACTTCTGACAGGATCATCAATTCTACAGTTTCTTTTGTGTTTCCGCTGCTGTTTTCCTTGTGGAATCTCTTTGGTGGAACCCTTTTTTTGTTTTCTGTTCAGGTAATTAACTTATAAACTCCCTCTTTTACTAAGGCTGAGGTATCCATTATATTATATGGATGAACCCTGCTTCCAAAGCCTTCCATCCCCTTGGGAGTCCCGTTGGCTAGAGGGGGGTCCCTGTGGGAGTCCCGTGGGTTAGGGGGGATTCCCGCGATCCCCGTTCCCGTGCAGACCTCTACTCTGAAGCAGTTTACAATACAATAGAATAAATAGAATTGTTGTTGGTTTTTTTTTTTAATAAATTAAGAATGCTTCTCAATCACCTCCATGCCAATCAGTACACCGACAAATGCGTTCAGGACAATTGCGCCCTGTCAATCACGCCCCGTCAAATGCATGCACCAAGTGCATGCAGGACAATGGCACCATGTCAATTGCGCTAGTGTTAGGGTAAGGTTTAAATAAGGATTAAATGTTAGTCTCTCATATTAAGATTGGGGCAACAATGCTGTCTGTGGCTGGCGCCAAGCTCGAATGCGCTGCCAGGTATTCTGCGATTCTGTGATGGGAGATTGAATTTGTTGAAAATGTTGAAAATGCAATTATTTGTCAATGCTAATACTATTCTCTGTTAATGCTTTCCTGTCCTGTAAATGATTTTATGGGATCTTGTGTTTCCATCTTGTAGGATGAATTTAAAAAAAGATTTTAATAATAATAATAAATAATAATAACTTTATTCTTGTATACCGCCATACCCAGTGAGTTCTAGGCGGTTCACATTAATTAAACATGGTTATATGCAGTTAAGTATTAATTGAACAGATTTACATTAATTAAACATAGTTACATGCAGTTAAGTATTAATTGAACGGATTTGCATAGAGTTAAGTGTTAAATTGAACAGGGATGCAGGCAACGGAGTAGATGAAATTGGGGAGTAGGATAGGGTGGATCAGGGGGGTGGGGGTGAGGCGAGATAAAAAGGGGGGGACGGGGGGCTCTTTGAGGAGGGGGCAAATTAGGTATCGTGGCGTTGGAAGAGGTGTGTTTTGAGTAATTTTCTAAAGCTGAGGTAGGTTGGAGCCTCGAGGATTAATTGGGCTATCCATGGGTTTAGTTTGGCGGCCTGGAAGGCGAGGGTTTTGTCGAAGAATTTATTGGAGTGACAGAGTTTTAGGGAGGGGAAAGCAAATAGCTGGATTCTGCGGGAGTTCTTGTTTCTGTGATTCAGGATGAAGTGTGGGTTGATGTAGTTTGGGGCTAGGCCGAATACTGTTTTGTAGCAGAAACAGGCGAATTTAAATAGGACTCTGGATTCCAATGGTAGCCAGTGAAGTTTGTGGTAAAAAGGGGTAACATGTTCCCATTTTTTCAGGCCGAATATAAGGCGGACAGCATTAGTTAACGTCTTCTTGTGTTTGTCTTGTTGAAACATGTTTAGCATTTCTTAAATATGTATGCATGTAATTTTGTAAACTGCATAGTTATTATGCGGTAAATAAATTTTTAAATAAATAAATGTAAACCTTACCCTAACACTAGGTACCAAGTGAATATTTTAAGTGTAGGGGGATTCCCCCCTCCCCACCCCCTCAAAAACCCTCAAAAAACAAAATAGTATCCATGCACCATTGTCCTGCGTGCACTTGTCGGTGTGTGCAATTGATGGGGCACTATTGTCCCGCGTGCATTTGTCAGGCCAATCTTGTTTAATATAATCAGTGACCTGCTACCGCAAAATGTAAACACTATAGTGAAATTCACAATAGGAACTGTCAGCAATACCTTAGTAAACTTACTGCGATGCTCAGTTAAAAACCTAATGCTATGCTTTATTTGTCCCATGTAATCATCTTACAAAGCCAATCAATATACTGTTTATGCAATAAAATCTTTATCACATGTCTTTATCTTGCATGATTTCAAAAAGGGGCTCCAAAGAGGGCATGACCCTTTAAACATGCCTCTTTGAACATGCAGCCATGAGCATGTGGCCCAGGCCACATAACATGGCTCTTACTGGTCTTTTATAGTGACACGGCACCTCCTGATGACATCACTCTGGTGCCACCGTTATCCCAGGCCAGTTCTGAAGCAAGTAATATTCAGCAGGAGGCTTTCCTAGTATTTTCCTGCCCAGGAATCAGGGAAACCGGTGTTCCCCTTCTTAGCATACTGTGGCTCTAACTGGTCTTTTATAGTGGTATAGTGTCTTCTTATGATGTTATTCTGGCACCACAGTTATTCCAGACCAGTTCTGAAGTATATAATATTTGTCAGGAGCCTCTCTTGGTATTCTTGTGCCCAGTGGTCAGGTCCTCATGTTGCTCTTTTCTTCTGCGAATTATCTTTTCAGTCAATTTGTTTCACAAAGCTATCTTTCATTCAAGATTCAGCACATTTGATGCAGTTGCTGCAAGAATTTGACCTTAGCCAATTTTAGGTTTTTCTTGTAACAGCAGATGTAGGGATCATTTTAGTAAGCTCTGGTAAAACCAGGCTTAATGCAGGTTAACCCGGGACCTTCCTACTCACTAAGCCCAGATTGAACACAGCAGTTTCTAGGGCTTTTTCTGTTGTTTTAATTGTAGGTCATGCACTAATATTTCCATTAGAATGTGGTACCTGCAATGAATTCATGCAGACACACTTAGGGGCAAATTCTAAAGTTAGGCAGCTACATCAGGGCGCCTAGCCAATGTAGGCACCTAACTTAATTGATTAATAGGCTTTATATGCACTGATAAGCACTTAGCACCTCATAATTGACGTTAATTGGAATTAATTGACAGGCGCCTAACTTGGTAGGCGCAATTCTCTAAAGTTAGGCACCTTATCCAAAGCACTCACCTAAAAGTGGACGTGGTTAGGGGCAAATTGTGCACAGCATACATTTTGAAGTTAGGTACCTGTTTTTGACTTAGGTGCCATTGCATTTAGACCAAGAAAATCTTGGCATAAATGCAGTGCACCTAAAAGTTAGGATGCCTAGCACATCTAGTACAGTAAAGACGTTGACGCGTTTATGAGCTCCGTTCGCAGCGTACTATAAGTTAACATTTGTCCCCTTTTTAAATTGTTTTTTAATGGCGGAATCAATTATTGTACCACTTAAATCCAATTAAAACACTTAAATTAGGCACCAGTAGGCATGATCTAGGTGCCTGCCGATGCCTTTCAGTGGCTTTTTTGAGAATCTGGCCCTAATGCCCTTGAGTAAAAGAGCGTCTAACTTTCTACCTGAGGCAATAAAGGGTTACGTGCCTTGTCAAAAATCACAAAGACCAGCAGCTAGATTTGAACTAAGCTTCTCTGTCAGCCAAAGCTCTAACCATTATGCTACTCCTCTACTTTGAGATTCTGTAAAATATCCATACATTTCTGGACTAATCTGTTTGTGATGATCCCCTTCTTAATCATTCCTAACATTCTTTATGCCGCTGCCACCGCGCAGACGGCTTCATTGACTTGTCGACCAGTCTCTCCAAGTACCGCCCCGGACATCTTGTATTTGTGTATGGGATTTTTGATACCGACTTGCATAACATGCGATTATGGAAAAACAAGGTGGGTTAGTAACAACATGAATAAAGGAGAGGGATTAAAAGAGGGATGAAGCTCTTTGAAAACCTGGGTAACATTTAGAATGTCAGGGCTGTATCAGCGTTGTAAACCGCCTAGAACCATTTTTTGGTTAGGCGTTATATAAAAATAAAATTATTATTATTATGACTATGACTATGGACTGCATGACGTTAATAATCAGAGAGAAAATGAAAGTGAATATTGTGAGAATGATGTGAGAAATGGATTATCAACATTACATAATATCATCATGGGATTATATTCCAGTTTAACCCCTAGTGCTAGAGTATTGGAATATTCTGTTTGAATTGGATTACATTAAGCGATAATGTATTTCCAGTTTCATAATACATTTCCATGAAATGAATAGGATGAAAATGACCAAGAGTGCTAGTAACAATACTGACTGTAATAACAACTCCTAATAAACTGGAGTTGGTTGTCAGCAATACCTAGATGAATCTTTATGATGACATAGTATGTCCAAGCTTTGCAGGCCATTCCCTTTTTAATAGGGTGCTAAAAGTTATCCATTTCCATAGTTTAAACCTTTTTCGTTATAATAGCATAAGCAGCTGCAAACATCTGTGTCTGCCCATCTACACTGAATCAGGGCTGCTCTATGTGTACAATATCAGATGCCATATGTTAAGAGCCTCTAGGGTTGGAACTATGCTACCAAATTTCACGTAAAGCTCTTTTTTATATATTTACTCTGTTTCTTAACAATACTTTATAAAATCATTTCCGCATCTATTATTTATGTACAGCGATGAGTCGGGAATTCTACTGAGTAGGGGGGGTCATTGCTGCTGTTTAAGAGTCAGCACAGGATGGGATGGGGTGGATCAGGTAGATCAGGGACAGAGTAGACAGGGACACTGGACTAAAGGTAGATCCTGGGGTTGGGTAGATGGTATGGAAGGGTTCCAAGAGGAGTAGGGAAGGGTTTGGCTTTGTTCAAGGGGGGAGGGTTTGGAGGTGAATTGGGGGGAGTGGCTCTGGGAAGAGTAGAGCATTCTGTGGGGTTGCTTCAGACCTGGAGGATGATGGGGGTATTGACCAGGAAGCTATTATTGTATTGGGGGGAGGATGTTTGGATTGAGGGTGTTGACATGTAAGCTACTATTGTTCTTGGAGGAGTGGTATTGATTGAGGGGTTGTAATCAAAGGGGAGGGATTGTATGATTGCAATGATGACTTCAAGGGAATGAGGAAATGTGAATGGGGTAGCCAATTAAGTGCTGGAAGACGACAGATTTTATTGCACCTTAATGGCTACTTCCCTGTTTGAGGATGTGCAAATAAATGTTAGCAAAATGTCATACTTTCATGTGTATGAGCTGCCATGTGCACTTGTTGGTTGCTATTTTAGAATCTACACATGTTGCTATACCCTAATCTAGGTACCCCTACTTTTTCTGCACATTTTTTCTATAGTTTTTTCTAAAACGGGTTCTCTCCCAAAATGTCTATTTCTACCTATCCTAGATGTTTGTCCCTGCTGACACCTATATGTTTATTCCTTTATGTATGTTAGGACAGGCTGTACAAAACAACTGGAATTTTATACATACTGACCTAGACGTGTCACCTTCGCCTTGCACGTCCTTTCTTAAATGAGCTGCACAGTTTTAGCTTTTGGTTTGGGTGGATTATAAATGGTTGTTCATGTTGTTATTAGTCTTGTTATTATTGTACAATTAAAGAAATTTTATTTACTATAAACCTCTTTACTTACATACATACCCTCTTGAGAGCATATTGACAGTGTATTTCAATGATTCAATCAGTCATTAGTTACTTTCTGGATCATATACTGTTTAATCTTAAATGAAAGAGGCATTTTCAATATGTCTGAATCTGATTTTAGATGCTTTGGGAAAAACATCCAAAAATCCAGTAGAGAAAGTGGCTATTTTTAAACCTGAAAAAGTTCAAATGTTTTGTTTTGAAAATGGCTATTTGCTAGATGTTTTTGAGCTCAGTGCATCTATCTTTTAGGATCATTTTCCCAAAAAAACAAACCCAAAAAACAACAAAAACGTCCAAGGGAAAAACACACACACAAGACATCAAGATGTATGGGGAAACCAGCATTCTTAGTAAACTGGCAGATCAGCGGGACACCTTAAGGGGCACTGCAGTGAACTTCATATAGAAGGTCCAACTATATACCACCCCAATATTTCTTATCTAATCTAATCTTCCCATTTGTGCGTCGCACATATCTATACAGGCTCAAGGTGACAGATCAAGGAGGAAGGGGGAAAGTAGTAGGCAAGGGGGTAAGGAGAAATAAGAGAGGGGACCCAGAAGAAGGGGTAATTATACAGAAATTACATTACATTACATTACATTAGTGATTTTTATTCCACTTGTACCTTGCGGTTCAAAGCGGATTACATAAGAAGAGAACTGGACATTTCCAGGAGGGTACATGACATTGGAGAATACAGATTGAGGATATAGACTTAATAACAGAATGATGATAAAGACTTAATAACATCGGAAGATGTTTTGAACAGCAGTGTTTTGATTTCTTGGGGGATGAGGTGAGGGAGATTAGGTAGATTGTATATACTTTTTGAACAGCAGTGTTTTGATTTCTTTACGGAATGTCTTGAGGTCGGATGTTGTGGTTAACAATCTGGTGATGGAAGGTTCAAGTTTTGCTGCATGTGTTGCCAGGAGGCTATCATAAAGCTTTTTGCGATGAGTACCCTTGAGTGGTGGGTATGAGAATGATGTCAGTGTTCTTCTTGTTCTGGGTGGAAGGTTACGGTTTAGGCGATCATTTAGATAGGTAGGTGCTGTACCGTTAATTACTTTGAAGAGTAGACAGTATAGTTTGAATTGAATTCTGGCTCGAATCGGTAGCCAATGTGAGTCTAGGTAGGCATTGGTGATGTGGTCAAATTTTCCGAGTGAGTAGATTAGTCTAAGAGCTGTGTTCTGAACGGTTTGAAGTTTTTTGATCATGTTTGTGGGGCATGGTAGATATAGGATATTGCAGTAGTCCACAAGACCTAGTACCAGGGATTGTACAATGATCCTGTAGTGTTCTTTGTCAAAGAATTTCCTTATTTTTCTTAAGTTGCGCATTGTGAAGAATGCTTTTTGGGTAGTTTTGTTGATTTGGGTCTGCATAGTGCAGCATCTGTCTATCAGCACTCCCAGGATTCTGAGTGAGGTCTGGATTGGGTATTTGGTTGCTTTAATTTCTAGGTCTGTTGTGGATGGGTTTTTGTCCGTTTCAAGCATTAGGAATTTGGTTTTGTCCGAGATTAGTTTCAGTTTGTGGTTTGTCATCCATTTTTCTACTTCATCCAGAATTATTTCCAGGTGTCCTGTTGAGGTGTGGTCTTGGGTTTCGAAGGGGAGGAGAATAGTTATGTCATCTGCGTAGCTGAATGATGTTACATTTAGGTTGTCTAAAGTGGTACCGAGGGAGGAGATGAAGAGATTGAATAGAATGGGCGATAGTGGAGACCCCTGCGGGACTCCGCATGGATTTGACCATGGGTTAGATTTCGTGTTGTTTGTCTTAACTCTGTACGTTCTTGTTTTAAGGAATCCTTGGAACCAGTTGTAAACCACCCCTGAGATCCCGATTGCATCAAGTATCTGGAGTAATATGGTGTGATCAACTAGATCGAAGGCGGCGGAAAGATCTAGTTGGATAATTAGGATCCTGTGTCCTTTACTGAGGTATTGTCGGGCTATGTCTAGTAGTGTTGCTAGTAGTGTTTCCGTGCTGTGGTGAGATCTAAATCCTGATTGAGAGGAATGAAGTATATTATGGTCAACTAGGTAGTTGGTGAGGTATTGAGCCACAAGTCCTTCAATCAGTTTGACATATAATGGGATCGAAGCGATAGGTCTATAGTTGGTAGGAGCGTCTATAGGGCCTTTTTGGTCTTTCAGTAGGGGTGTGATTATAATCTCTCCAAGATCTTGTGGGAATTGACCTTCTATGAGAGTGCTTTGAATCCATTGCATGAGGCTGGTTTTGAATTTAAGGGAGGCATTTGTAAGCAGATACGATGGGCAGTAGTTCGAGTCGCATGAGGTGTGGCTGTATTTTTTGTATAGTCGGTTCAAATCAGGCCATTGTAGGGTTGGGAAGGTGGTCCATGTTCTGTCTGCAGATATGGCTTCTTCCGTTGTGGGGGTTATTATCTCGTAGAGTTTGGTAGTTGAGTTGTTGAAGGTAGTTCTGATTGTAATGATCTTGTGTTTGAAATGGTCTGCTAGTTGGGAAGCTGTTGGTGGTTTATTGCCTTGAGTGGCAAGGAATGGGTTTGTGTCCGTAAGTTTTTTTACTAAGTTGAAGAGTGTTTTTGTGTCAGAGGTGTTTGTGCCAATTAGTTTAGTGTAGTATGTTTTGCGCTTTTCCTTAAGTTTGATGTTATATAGTTTGATTTGGGTTCTCCAAGCGGATTTGGTTTGATCATTTTTCTTTTTTCTCCAGGATCTTTCAAGTTGTCTGCAATGCCTTTTTTGTAGGAGGAGTTCGGAGTCGAACCACTTGTCTGAGGGTCTGCAGGTTCTATGTTTGGTTTTTTCAGGGGCTAACTCGTTCAAGGTTGTTTCACTTAGGGTGCGCCAGTGATTTACGAAGTCAGTAGGGTCGGTTGGGGCGATTACAGGGTCCACTTTATCCCAGAATGTGGCAGGTTCAATTTTCTATCTAGATTTGAAGGTTGTTTTTTGTGGCTTGGATTTTGTGTTATTTTGAGGCCATTTGATGGTGAAAGTGTATTTGTGGTGGTCTGACCAAAGAGAGGGATGCCAGGTACCATTGGTGATATGAATTTTTGGGGTGTGGAGGTTATGAGACGTGAATGCTGCTATATCAAGTTGGTGGCCTTTTTCGTGCGTGGGTTCAGAATTGAGGATCTGGTAGGATAGGGCATCGAGGTATGAGAGTATATCGTCTACTTGTTTGGATGTGTGGTCCTCGAGGTGGAGATTGATGTCTCCTAGGAGCAAATTGTATGTGGAGGTTAGAGAGTTCTGGAATAAGAATTCTTCGAGTTCAAGTTTTGAGGTGTTCCATTTTCCTGGAGTGATGTAGCATAGCAGACAGTTCAAGGTGCCTGTGAGTGTCGGAGGTGTCGGAGAGTTGGCATGCAAGAAGGTCTAAGTGAGGGGTTGAGTGTTTGTGTAGAACTTTTAGGTTAAGGTTGTTTTTTACTAGAATAGCTAGTCCTCCCCCTCGTTTGTTTTCTCGACAAACCAGCTCTAATTTGTACCCTTTGGGGCAGAATTCGGTTATGTATGGGTCCGAGTTGGATGTTAGCCAGGTTTTGGCTAGGAAGAGACAGCTTAGTTGTTCTTTAGTCAGCCAGTCTTTGATTAGATTTGCTTTTGGGCTAATTGATCTTATGTTCATGTAGGCACAGGTTAACGAGGTATATTTTGTGTTGGAATTAGGATTGCAATGAAGGTAGAGGATATTTTTTGGTGGTGTTAGTTGTTTTTGAGTAGTAGTCTTGTGCTTTGGTGGAGGTCTTTTTCCCCAGACGGTGGGAATGTGGTCTTGGCTGGTCAGTGGGCAGGATGTTAGAGTTCTCGTGGTGTGGATTTTTCTGGGTGGTTGTGGTTGTCTGTAGGTTGCTGTCAGAACTGGGATGAGTGATAGGTGATATCCTGTGGTTTGCCAGTTGGAAATGAGTAGTGAAAGTATTAGGAGGGCAAGTGTGATTTTGTATGTGTGATTTTCCATTTTGTTTGTGGAGTGGAAGATTCTTTGGTTCTGGTATGTCTCTGGTTTGAGCTGTGGTAATGGTGTTGGTGATTTCGAGAAGATTTTTTTTTATTTTTTTTATTAAGACTGTTTTTATTTTTTATTTTTATTAAGACTGTTAAATGTCAAAGAGGTGAGTCTTCAGGTTTTTTCTGACTGTAGTGTAGTTTGTCTCTGTCATGATAACTTCTGATAGGTCATTCCAGGTTTTTACACCCAGATAAGTTAGCATAGAGTGGAAAATTTGCTTGTGGTGGAGGTTTTTTGTGGATGGTAGATTTAGTAGGATTCTGTTAAGGATTCTTTTTGATGTCAACCAAACATTAGAGAATAATTGGATGAGAGGGGCTGCTGAGCTTCCATATAGGATCTGGTGTAGGATACAAGACGATTTGAAAATTATTCGGGATGATATTGGGAGCCAATGTAATTGCCCGATGAAGGTTGTGATTGAGTCAAATTTCTTTAATTTGTAGATTAGTGTAACTGCTGTGTTCTGGATGAGTTGTAGTTTGTGGATGAGAGAAGTGTTGATGCCAAGGTAGGCGGAGTTGCAATAGTCCAGTTGAGGTAGGACCATCATCTGAACGATCAGAGCAAAGTGGTGTAGGTGGAAATATGATCTTGTGAGACGCAGTTGATGCATAGTGTAGATGGTCTTTTGCTGAAGGTTAGATATTTGTGGTTCCATTGTGAGAGTGTCGTCTATGATGCAGCCTAGTACCTTGGTGGATTTTTCCTTTATGAGAGTAATGCCTGATGGAAGAGTGAGGTTAGGTATGGCATTCTGTTGTGAGGTGCGGAAACCAATGGCTTTGGTCTTAGTGGCGTTCAGTTTCAACTTGTTATTTATTGCCCAGGTTTGAATTATTGTTTGAGATTTTTCCAGCAATATTAGGATGGTTATTGGTTAAGGGAATGAGGAGGAGGATGTCATTGGCATATGATAGTACTGTTTCATCTTCCATTTTGGTGTGACCCAGCGAGCTCATGAATAAATTGAACAGGATTGGGGATAATGGGAGCCTGTGGGATGCCACAGAATGCCTTCCAAGGGTTGGAGTATGATTTTTTCCTTTTGACTATGTAGTCACGATTTTGTAGGAAGTCGGCGAACCAATTCAGTACAGTTCCTGTTAAACCGATTTCTAAGAGTTTGAGTCGAAGGCTGCGGAGATATCAAATTGGAGTAATATTGCCTGATGACCCAAACTTAGCAATTTTAGTGATTAGGGTGATGATGAAGAGATCGGTGCTGTGCTTATGCCTGCAGGTATCACCTATATGTAAGTACAGTAGGTTTTTTCACCACAAGTTTACTAATTAGAGTGGGATATGGAGTAGAGAGTTGCGCGGAAACAGAAATCCCACCCATCCCCGCCAGGATCCTTTCTGTCCCTGCCAGAATCCTTTCCGCCCCCACCCACAATATGAAAATATAAAACACAGTAAAAGATTTCATCAGGATCATCAATTCCACAGTTTCTTTTATGTTTAAGTTAATTACCTATTTGCCGGCTGCCGAATCCTCCTGCTTCTCTGAAGCACCTCCTCCTGCCCGCTGGCTGCCGAATCCTCCTGCCTCTCTGAACACATATTGGATAATGGGTGTGAAGGGGAGGACAGCAGGGAGGATGGAAGGAAGGAAAGCTGGGGGCAGGAGGAAAGAGATGGCAAAAAAGAGGGCAGGTGAAGGGGAAGAAATCTATATATATAAAATCGGAGGTATGTATGTGTGTATGTATGTGTGTATTTGCCGCGATCACGCAAAAACGGCTTGACCGATTTGAACAAAACTTGGTATGCAGATCCCTCACTACCTGGGATGATATGTTCTGGGGGTCTCGCGGCCCACCTGCACACGTGGGCGGAGCTACAAACATAAAATCAGATTTCACCCATTCATGTCAATGGAAAAAATGTAAAAAGCTGCCATTCTCACTGTAATTCAAAAACGGCTTGACCGATTTTAACGAAACTTGGTATGCAGATCCCTCACTACCTGGGGTGATATGTTCTGGGGGTCTCGTGGCCCACCTGCATACGTGGGCGGAGCTACAAACAGAAAATCAGATTTCACCCATTCATGTCAATGGAAAAAATGTAAAAAGCTGCCATTCTCACTGTAATTCAAAAACGGCTTGACCGATTTGAACGAAACTTGGTATGCAGATCCCTCACTACCTGGGGTGATATGTTCTGGGGGTCTCGTGGCCCACCTGCATACATGGGCGGAGCTACAAACAGAAAATCAGATTTCACCCATTCATGTCAATGGAAAAAATGTCAAAAGCTGCCATTCTCACAGTAATTCAAAAACGGCTTGACCGATTTGAACGAAACTTGGTATGCAGATCCCTCACTACCTGGGGTGATATGTTCTGGGGGTCTCGCGGTCCACAACTCTATGTTGCTTGCTCAAGGGTGGGTTCACCCAACAATTTATATGTTCTTGCTCCTGGAGGTGAAACTAAAAATGTTGTTTATAATCACGTTTTGCGTTAGTTGTATTGTATTCATTTTGTCAAATATTTCACATTATAATTTGAATATTGTACTTTTTATTAAGCTGTAAAACAATAATTTCATTCACCACTATAAAGTATCTTTATTTGAATCCATTTACAGTGTTATTGCTATAATTAAATACCCGTGCAATGCCGGGGCATCAGCTAGTAAGGAATATAAAGCTACTAGAGAAGGAGTGAGGAAAGAAGTGGAAATGGTAGAACTATGTGGTTATTGGGGGAATAGAAAGGACATGAGTGAGAGGAAAATAGCGAGCACAGGTGGTAGAAATGTGATAATGGGGAATAGGAGACCAAGTAAAAGTGAGACAGGATATGGGAGAATTAGAGCATGAGAGAAAGAGAAGAAAAGTTGATAAGCACCTCCTCCTGCCTTCTGTGCTCACTGCTGCTCTGTCAGCTCAGGTCTGAAAAAAAAATCACTCGACTCCATCATGTCTCCTGCCTCCTTGGGTCACCCTCTTCGAGTTCGAGTCTCACCAATATCAGGGCCTTCGGGGTGCTGGGCGGATCACTAAATATATCCAGTGTCTTCCCGCTCTAGCCTTGTCAACCAATCAGCAAGCAGTGCTCTCAGCATGTAAACAGCTAAGAGCCTTGTTTGCTGTTCCCGCCCTGCTGCGCCACCGGACCAATCAGCAAGGCTTTCAGCTCTGTGCGTGCTGAGCTCACTGCTCAGCATGACTGTTTCTGCCACAGCGCCAGACTGGTTTCTCAGTTGCGTCGGAATTTAGGTAGGCTTCAGTAAGTCGAATCATGCTTCATCCCCGTGGGAGTCCCATGGGTCGGGGGGATCCCCACGGGACCCGTGAAATTCCCACGATCCCCGTTCCCATGCAGACCTCTAATATGGAATGAACTGGGCCCCCGTTTCTATAGTTCATTGACCTCTAGGCAACTCCAGGGACTTGCTTGCAGCTCTAATAGGACTGGCCATAACATCTGAAGCTATCTTACAGGTTGGTATGTACTGTTTCTTTCACATCTTTGTAGGATGGAAGGTGGTTGTGAATACTAGGGGAGGGGGGTCATATCTTAATCCTGCTAGTGCTCATCTGGTTAGTTTGAGCTCCTTTTTGGCACTTATTTGTTATTGAAACAGGACATCTTAAACGTCCAATTTTTGCTCTGTTTGTTTTCTGCAATGCTCCATTATTGCAGAAAAACATCCAAATCATAATCCTGCCCTAGTCCCACCAAAAACATACCCATAACATGCCTTCTTGAGATTTAGATGCACTGCATATTAACTGCATAGAAAATCATCTGAAAATAGGTTTTGAAAATAGCAATGTGGACATTTTGTGACAAAATGTCCATATGCCTCTTTGTATTACTTTTGGACATTTTTCTCTTTCAATAATGAGCCCCTAAATGATCCTGCTTATGAAGTTACTCTTACCCCTCCCCCTCCCCCCAACCTTTTACAAAGCCATGCTAGTGGCTGCTGCGCTGAAATGGCCCCAAAGCCCTTTAAATTCCTATGGGCTTTAGGGCACAGCGGTCCACATTAAATGGCTTCGTAAAAAAGGCCCTTAGTTTTCTAAACTAATTTAGCATAAAAATAATGATTTCATATTTTTAAAAAAATCTTGAGTGGTACAAATTAATATCTGAATATCTAAATAAAAAACCAAAAACATGCTTAAAAGACATTTGGAGCATTGAAATAAAGCAGCAGATTTCTGCTACTCAATGGCCACAGATTTGGACTTGGAGGATGAGATGTACAGTGTCAGCATCTATGAGACAAACCTGGTTCTTTTTGTTACATAGAATTTTTTGGACCCCAGTTTGTTTACAAAGGTTGGACAGTTCAAAGTCTAATAGATGCTGGCACTGTCATCTTGAAATAGGGACACTAGATCATCTGTTGTTCTATTGTCCCTTGATACTCAATTTTTGGAAATCAATATGGGGACAAATTAATTTGATACTGGAATCCTTGATTCCGTTGTCCTATGAGGTGGTAATCTGTGGGACATTGTTATCAACTAAACCTCCGTTAGAAAAGCAGACTCTTTATCAATATGACTATGATAGCCATGAAAATGATTACTAAGAACTGGAAAACTTAATTTTTCCTTTTGGTGGGAAACTTACATAAGAACATAAGAATTACCGCTACTGGATCAGACCAGTGGTCCATCATGCCCAGCAGTCTGCTCACGCGGTGGCCCTCTGTTCAAAGACCAGTGCCCTAACTGAGAATAGCCCTACCTGCGTACTTTATGTTTATGTTATAAATATGAAAAAATGAATTCAGAAATATCATGTCATTATAAACTATTTAACATGGGGTCCATTGACTAATTTTGTTAACTCTGATTGGTTGGATTATGCCTTTATTTCCTATTTGATTTGCACATCCAGGGAGGAGGGTAATATATTTTGTTGTATTTCTTGATTGAATCCAAGTGCTGTTTTATGATATTAATTGTATGCATAATTTAAACCACTTTGCTTTTCTTCTCGAATTAGGGAGGGAGGGGGGAATTTTTTTGTAGTATTCTTTGATCGATTGTAATTGCTGTCTATGAAGTTAATTGTATGTATATATTTAATGCACTGTTCTCGAATTGAAAATTAATAAAGATTTATAAAAAAAAAAATTAAGTGATATACGCTGATACTGGTCATGCTAATGAAAAGAGATTCTGAAAGAATAAATTGACAAGTAGAGTATTGGCTTAATTTGCCTATTAAATATCAAGAAAATGTGTTCTTTGACAGATTTTGAGACAAGTATGACTAAAATCCACATTGTTTTAAGAGAGCAAATTGTTTTAAATAAATTAAGCAATAAGAGAGGATAGGAGACAGAGTGAATGACAGCAGGGTCTGCCCTCCCTGTTGTTGCCTTCAGATCATCTCATTGCACCAATCTGGAATATTCAATTTGCAATTATTTAGTTTGCTCTGTCTGTATTAATATATCATGAAATATAAACCACTCAAAGCTCATACTCAATTTCTGAGGACGGAAAGAAGCTCCCAAGGCAACAGAGAAGATAGCATTTCCAAGATAATGTTGAGCTAGAGTCCTCTTCAATTCTTACTAGTTTCAGCTTTTTAAAAACTGATTTTTTTTTTTTAAGTAGAATTTTCTAGAAGGTTTAAATTGCTATATAAACCCCAAAGAAGCAGAATTCTAAAACTGCTCCAAAACTAGGGTTTGCATACTCTACAGCAAAGAACACTGTTGAACTGAGATGCATCATTTTAAGGGTACATACAGAAAGTTTAGGATCCAAACTGGGACCACTTATAGAAACTTCTACTCCACGACTCTCATTCATCTTCTTGACTGTATTAACAGAATGTTTTGGATCACATTCTCCTGAATTATCTCTCTCTGAGCAAACTCTGACATGGATCCCTCATGAGCTTTCCTGGGAGCTGTGTGTTTGGAAGAAAAACAAAAACAGCAGAAGATACTGAATATATCTGCATTTCTCTGTAAGGTAAGAGTAAGGATTTTTACGCTTTGAATATCTTAGTGAGGGCAAGGGCTGCAGAACACCAGCTGGGTAATACCAATACGAGGCTTTGAGAAATAGAAAATGTAAAAACATGTAATTGTATACAGACTAGTACCATTAAATCTGCCCTGCAGAGGGCTCGTGACCGCAGGGTTTAGTCCAGCAAAGTTGCTGACATTTCTCTGCTTCTTTTGCTGTCCTTATTAAGGATCTACTCTGACAATGCATATGCAAGCTGCTATAAATATTGTAAAGAGTAAATAACATGACTTTCTGTGTCATGCCATGATCTTATTGAAACAGATTACTGCTCTATTTGTATACTGATAAGAATAGTTATTGCTGTGCTTAGAGTACTGAAAAGGCGTGCTGAAAAGTTCTCAGCCCAACCAACCAACTTCCTAAATTCTGAGCGTTATTTTGCCACTGTAACTGAAAAGAATGTTAGCTTATTTTGTTAAGTGCCAATTTGCAGAAATGAAATTCTATGTTTTGACATTGTTACAGATCATTGATTGAACCTTATCCATGTCATTCTCTTATTGGATGGGCTGCGAACCTTTCAGCAACCCCTCTTAGTGTGAACAGTTTCAGTCTCTGGTAACCAGAGCTGAGATGGTGATGTCATAATACCTCATTCCACCAATAAGAGCCAACCTCATCAGTGATGTCACAATGTCTGATTGTCCTTTACTTGGCTCACTTTTATTACATACAAGGGGGTGCTGAAAAATTCTCAGCCCAACCAACCAGCTTCCTAAATTCTGAGTGTTATTTTGCCACTGTAGCTGCAAAGAGTGTTATCTTATTTTGTTAAGTGCCAATTTGCATGAAATTCTATGTTTCGACATTGTTTCAGATCACTGATTGAACCATATCCACGTCATTCTCGTCTTGGTTTGGCTGAGAACTTTTCAGCACCCCCTCCTACAGTTAAAATTCTTATAAGGGCAAACTGTGTTGGAATTTGTGTGAAAGGAAAGAATAGTTACAGTTGTCAGTTATTTATAGTTTTCTTCTGATAGCTATTTGTCTATAAGAATTTCCCTTTTTCTTAACAAGTTATGGCTTTTCTAGACTTAGCAGATACATAGAGTTCTGTGTTGGGGATTGGTTGATGTTCCCATACGGCAAGAGAAAAATGATATGCCCTAGATCGGTACCAGGATGCCACCAGGTCCTTTCAATAAAATGAAAGACATGCTTCCAGAAATGAAAGAGATACTAGTACAGTAGACTCTCAGTTAACCAGCACCCAGGTGGATTGATAGATGCCGGATAAATGTAGTTTCTTGTTGCTTGAGAGTTACTATTAAAAATAGGTCTAACTAATACTATACCCCATTCTATGCCATACTATAAACTGCTCCAGAAAACTACAGGACACTTATTTTCATTTTTATTTAAAGTAGTCAGTAGTTATTAGATATTTTTTTCTGGTTGCATGAGAGTTCTAGTTAATTGAGTTCTGGTTAACAGAGAGTCTACTGTATTTGGAAGTTTAACTAACTTATTTCAGTAGAGTATCATAATGATGTTAGTGTGTTGCCACTCTGATTTAGTTTCAGTGTTTGACAGTTTTCAGAACTTTTGAATGTATTAATAGCTGTCTACCTATGTAAAAAAGGCTCCTGAAAACTGCATCACCTCACCGTGGGTACATGGGGGGGTCTGGAAAAATCAGTGGAGAGAAAGCAAATGCAAATTTAGGCCCCCTTTTATCTAGCTGTGTTAGTGCTTTTAATCGCCGGCTGCTGCAGTAAAAGCTCCGACGCTCATAGAATGGCCAATCAGGGACTTCCTTAGACTCCTCCCTAAGGAAGTCCCTGATTGGCTGAGGCGCCCCAGGCCTTTCCCAAGGGAGGAGCCTGAGGTGCCTCAGCCAATCAATGCTTTAGGCCCCTCCCTGTGCATCAGATGATGCATCGGGGCGTGGCCTAAGGCCAGTATCGCAGCAGAGCTGCAGGAGCAGGAGGACTTTGGGCTTCCTCCTGCTCCCGAAGATTACATGAGGCCTGAGGAGCAGGAGGGACTGGGCACCCCTCCTGCTCCCAACAATTCTAAAGGTACGCGGAGTGGGGTGGTTCGGGCCTGGCCAGCCAGATGGCCTTCTACAGGGAGGGAGATGGGCCGGGCCGGGCCCAGCCAGGTGGCATTTGAGATGGCAGGAAGGAGTTGGCGTCCCTCCTGCCTTGTGTTTGGCGGGGCATTGCATGGGGGAGGCATCGGCACGCAGGGCATTTTTTAGGGGTTTGGGGAGGGAGGAGGCACTTCGGGGAGGAGGGGCTTTTTTATTTTTTATTTTAACCGAGCAGTTATTTTACGTGTGTAATACATGCAAAATATCTGCCCGATTAAAATAATTTTTAAAAAAGCTGGCAGAAGCCCTGACAGCAGTGACAGAAGGCTGCTTCTCCTGTCACTACTGTCAGGGTCTGCGCATGCTCCAGGATCACTCTCTAGCGATCCTGGCCGTGGGTGGGGGGGCATGTCACCGATTGTCCCCATTTGCATGCAGGCCTTCTGTGAATTTGTCGGCCTGTATGCAATCGGGAACGGATCGTAGACAGAATTGGTTTTGGTAAATCTAGCCCTTAGGCCTGGTTTCTTTGGCCTAATGGATTTGCCTAGATGTTAGTCACATGTACAGGCACTAAGTATGTTTCTATATATAGTGAGGGCCTTGTGTAGAAACATGCTAAATGCTGTTCTGGTTGGTGTTGAATTTTTAGGTGCCATATATAGATTTGGGGGGTACGCCCTACTATATCTCATATATTAAATAAGTAATAAAGAAAATTATTAGAGGCACAGTAATATTAGCACCTACACACATGAAAATGTACACCATTTGCAAACTAGATTTTGAAAGGTGCACCCATAATAGCATCAAATAATTTTATAGCATACAAAACTTCAGGTAGCTATTTCATAAACATAAGTTCAATAGAAATAAGAACTTATTCTTCCTTATTTCAACTAGCGACCTTTAAAGATATTTCTTAGGCCCTCAGCGTCACCACTCAGAACTCAAACTTATCGCTGTCCTGAGCTTTACGTGGCAAATCGTCACTGGGTCTAATTTTTCATTTTAGCTTCTATCAAGAGCTTTAAATACTTTAAAGACTTATGATTTTCTATAGTTTATAATTTAATTTCATTTCACTTAGCTTATATGTTGCTGTACTGTCTCTTTTTAGAGATGTCTTATATCAAGCAGGGTGACATAGCCGACATGTTTCGCGGGAACCGCTTTATCAATACACCACCCCTCTTATGCTATCGACCTCCTCGATATCCAGGATATCCCTCCTGCTGGGAATTGTTCAGAGGTTTGCAGCAGGAGGGATTGGGCATCCCTCCTGCCGCGGACAGTTTGGGGGAGGTTGGGGGGTGGCGGCGGGAGGGAGTGGGCATCCCTCCTGCCAGCCAACTTGCGGTGGGGTTTGGGTGTTCCCTGCCGCTGCTACTCAGCTGATCATGGCAGGGAGATTCCCTTGCCACGATCAGCTCAGTGGCAATACGATTCTCTAAGCAGTGTCTGTGACATGGACGCCGGTTAGATAATCTGGGTGATGATTCTGTATAGGATGTCCATGTGCCATTCTCAAAAGCTGCTTAGGTGCCTGCTGAGAACGGGTGTCCTATACAGATTCAGGCCCTTAGTGTGTATTTTATTCTTTTCTTTTCCTGCTGAGGGTATAAAACATTCTTACAACAATGTAAGAAAAAAGCCTCAAAGACTCAACAAGCATAGACAACAGAAAAATTGCCCAACTAAATTATGCTTTTCTGGAGCACAGAAAACTATCATTGGCTGCTGTTGCCAGAAAAAAAAAAAGAGTACAACTAAAAGCCCACTTCTTTCTAGGCAAAAAAACCAGCGTGCTTCAAAAAAACTGGCATCACTATTAAGTAGTTTATCAAAACAGTCACTCCTCAACCAGGAGAGCAAAATTATACATAAGAAAAAGTTCTCAAAACTAAAAAATGCAAAAACATTAAAAAAAACAATGAATGGAAACTTATCTTTATAGAAAACCCAAAACTGATTCTCTCCTCCAGCCCATATTTAATGCTCAGTTTCTAAGGCAAAAAACTGAACACCTACCTCAGATCAGCTATTAACTTTTGCAGTGTGCAGGCTATTTCATTGGTCTAGCTACCAACATGCATTAGGACTGAAGATAAAGCTCAAGAAATATTCAACAATATGGAAGGCACAAGGCTTTTAAGGCCAGATTCAGTAGGCACTGGGAAAAGAAACCTGTGCTCATTGATATTCTGTAAAGGTTGCTCCAGGATGAGCCTCCTTTAAACAATTGCACCTAGCAGAAATTCCAGCAATCAGGGTGTGAGGACTTATACCAACAGATCCTAATATAATTCCTGATGCACAAGTTGGGTGCAGATCCCCAGAACTCTCTGACATTGCACATATCTTTTGCCCTGACTCACCCTCTCATACCCTTCCCATGGCCACAGGTTATGCACTAATAGGATTTTAGCACTCAGGATTTTAGAATAGCGCACAGCCAGATGTGCACGCAACTCCTAATCGGTGCCACTTAATGTCAGTAATTGATTGTTAGTGACAAATTATTGCTGTTAATTGGCTCCCAGGATCACGTGCAAATCTGGGCACCCAGATCTGAGCAACCTTTACAGAAGGCAGGGGTTACTGTGCTGAGAAATTCTACATTGTGTTAAATAATGACACTTCCGATGATCATTGCTGCTATGGGTGTGATTAGATTGGCCAAAGACTATCGAAGCTGATCAAAAAAAAAAAATCAGTATATCATTTAATGGAAGAATTATTCAATGTGCTCTAACAGATTTTAAATGAGTGCTAAACATTATGAGGTGAATTAATTCTACGCACCATTTCTAAACAAAAAGAGGATTTACAGCAATTTTAGAAAAAGGCACTACTTATAGATACTGTTCTGGGCATGTTCTAGGTAGTCTTTTGTTGTATATATGTATTGCTGTATTTCATTATAACCATACAAAGAAACAGGCAGAGAATATAGATCTCAAAGAGATCACTTCTTATGGATCATTCTTAAATAGAAGCTCAAAACTTTCAAGACATGTATCACAAAATTGTGTCTATACGATTTCAAGGTACTTATCACAAGGCAGAACCGATATTATAAAGCACAACCTATTAAATAATTTAAGAGAATTCAGTATAGGGCAGAGGTCTCAAAATCCCTCCTCGAGGGCCGCAATCAAGTTGGGTTTTCAGGATTTCCCCAATGAATATGCATGAGATCTATGTGCATGCACTGCTTTCAGTACATATTCATTGGGGAAATCCTGAAAACCCGACTAGATTGCGGCCTTCAAGGAGGGACTTTGAGATCCCTGGTATAGGGCAATTGCTCTAGGTGACCAATGACAGTTTAACCCGAGAGGGTATCTCAGACGTGGTACATATGAAATCAGTACCTAAATGAGTCCACTCCATACATCATAATTTCTTTTGTGAAAATAGTCTTTCCTTTATATCCAAAAACTCCAGTAAATAGTGACTGACTGTGAGGTTTGAATGCAGTGCTATTATTTAAGATAGGTCCATTCAATTAATCATCTGCATATTGTTGACCCCACTTGCAAAAAGTCAAATAAATAGAAATACAAAGATCACAAAAATATAAACATAAAAATATAAATGCAAATGATAAATTTATCAGAGTGATGTGTGACTCAAAGGGCTCCTTTTATCAAGCCCCGCTAGCGGTTTAATGCGCGTAATAGCGCGCATTAGACCGCCAGCCCTGCTAGCCGCTACTGCCTCCTCTTGAGCAGGCAGTAGTTTTTAGCCAGCGCGTAGTGCGTGATGAAAAGTCACATGCGTTAACCCCGCTAGCGTGGCTTGATAAAAGGAGCCCAAAGTAACTACCTGACAGAGCTCCGTTTCGGTCCTTCTTCAGGGGCAGAAATGGCTTCACAATTTCCATGCGATTGCTGTATTTCAAAACAGCAATATCCATATACAGTAGAACTTACTTCCATTGGCATTTATAATTGAGGTTCGTTATGCATAACCCCCAGCTAACGTTTCGCCCCTTAAGCAACACCTCTCAACCCCAGGTCCACAGGAATTGTGCTCACCTTTCTGGCATCCAGAACCACCTCCTTTTTCAAAAGGTTTGCATTTCAGAGGATGGCAGGTTTACAAAATTCTTCCATTAATATGTGTATATGTGGTGTCATTTACAAAGTAGTGCAAAAAAAACCTCCACTTAAAGGTAGCTGAGAGCCTGCTCAAATGGAAGAAAAAGCCTCAGGTTTTATTGGCAGAGCTCAAGCTCAAACCACCACCTTCACATCACTGGCTAAAAAACTTCCAGACATGCATAAGTTGCAAAATCGCATCTTATTTGTGCATAGCACTGTTTTTCTGTATATATGCCCTAATGATGAAGTGCTTTTCTTGACGTCCTTCTTTTAAAAATGGGCTTTTCTGTTGTGTGTAGTGCCAAATATATGTTTCTTCAGCAGCACTGAATCATTTATAAAATACTAATGAGGATTTAAATGGGTGATCTTGGATGTCTGTTTCCTTATCTAAATGACTTTTTTTAACTTCCAGTCTTGCTCTTTTTTTTAGGATTTTCTTAATACTTACAGGAAAACCCTGTTCAACTGTTTAATATAGTCACGAGATCCACCACAAACTCAAATACACCTCAAATATTCATTTTGTAAGTGGGTTATTTTTACTTTTTTTTTTACACTGTTGAGATTGTAAAGTAAACTTGTAAGGTTTTTGATTGATATAAGAACCAAGACTTTCAATTTATCTGTTTAAATAATATGAACAGAAAACAGCCTCGTTCTTAATCTCTAAAATTTCAGTGCTTCCCAGTAAGGCTTAAACCTGAGGCTAAATTTTCTGGTACTTTCTTGTAGGCTTCACCAGCAAGGCTTCACCAGCAAGGTACTTTCTTGTAGGCTTCACCAGAAATAAGAAATAGAGAATGACACGGGGACCGTTTACCAAGGTAAACCGTGGTCACCGCAGTAAATTTGCAGGAATAGAGACATTTGCAACTGGTTTACTGCAGGAATGGGGTCAAGACCTTTCACCGCCCCGTGGGAATGGGGACAGTGAAAAGTCTTGCTCTTGTGGTTAAAAAATATTGTGCCTGTGTCAGACTTGACATCTCTTCCCCAGCTCCTCTTGTGACTATTTTACCTTCAGGAGCCAGCTATGCCGCAATGAAGACAGAAGGAACCTAAAACCAACGCCTGAGACCAATGTGATTTGAAGAATAAAATTACCAGACAACAAAAGGTAGAACAAATAAATTTGTTTTATATTTTGTGATTAGAATATTTCAGATTTGAAATATGTATCCTACTAGAGCTGGTATTAGACATAACTGGGGACCACAAAGCCCAAGCTGTGCTTCTTTAGCTTCCAGCTGGCTTAGGGCTCTCTCTGACCAGGGGGAAGTTACCCTAGTTGCACTCCCCTAACACTATTCCTGACATGTGTGACTGAAGTATTCTGTTAGCTTGATTTTTCTGTGTAGCATTCTGTAGTAATTTGGTTTGTTCAGTTTTCACAATAGTGGAGGGGAAATTTGTGAAAGGGAGGGGAGACAGGGGTTTTGTTGATCCTTGCTCTGTATTATTTGTGTTTATAAAATGACAATTGTAAAGAATATTGTCTCTTTTTATACTTTAATAAAATAAGTTCAGTATAAAATCATAACTATTCGAGGCTTGTGCTGAAGGGATCTGACCGTTTGCAGGGTGGGGACGGGGACTGAGCTTGCGGGATGGGACAGGGATGGGGACTGAGTTTCCGGGTACAGGGCAGGAACGGTGATAAAATTTTTCCCCCATGTCATTCTCTAATAAGAAAGTCTGTTTCGAGTGAATGCATTCTTAAATTTTTATCTTCATCAGAGAATAATGTTACTATACACCACCGTGGGCTGTCTTGTTTTTATTTTTGTTATGTGTTGAAACTTATCAATGCAATTTCTTAACAGGAATTATAAACCCATGCATGCGCAGGGTGTAAATCTTGGACTGGCTCAGACATTGAGTTATATGCTAACCCTTTTCTGGGAGAGAATGTGGTTTAGGGATATACTGGAGAAGGGTTTGTTTCAGAGTTTTGTTGTTGTTTCACTGCTTAGGTTTTTTAAAATTATTATTATTTTCACTATTTACCTTTTGTTTAGTTAGTTTTATTATTGACCTAGGCACCTAACTCCCCCCCCCTCCCCTTTTATCAAGGTCTGCCAGAGGTTTTTAGAGCAGGCCGGCAAAATAAATGCTCTGATGCTCATAGGAATTCAATGAACATAAGTACATAAGTAGACGCCTCCGCCGGGGCAGACCAGAGGTCCATCCAGCCCAGCGGTCCGCTCACGCGGCGGCCCATCAGGCATATTGCCTGGTCAGCGGTCCCTGACTAATTTTATGCCTACCTCTACACTTATCTCTAAACCTTCCACTGCTCTTATCTGTACCCCTCAATCCCTTTGTCTTCCAGGAACCTATCCAGGTCATCCTTGAAACCCTGTACTGTGCTATTTCTTATCACGGCCTCCGGAAGGGTGTTCCATGTGTCCACCACCCTCTGTGTGAAAAAGAACTTCCTTGCGTTTGTTTTAAACCTGTCCCCCTTCAATTTCATCGAGTTATCCCTTGTTCTTGTGGTTTCTTTCAAATTGAAAAATCTGTCTTTGTCAACCTTTTCGATGCCCCTCAGGATCTTGAAGGTCTCTATCATATCTCCTCTGAGTCTCCGCTTTTCCAGGGAGAACAGCCCCAGCTTCTTCAGTCTGTCAGTGTATGTAAGGTTTTCCATACCCTTAATCAGTTTAGTTGCTCTTCTCTGGACTCCCTCAAGCATTGCCATGTCCTTTTTGAGGTACGGTGACCAGTACTGTACACAGTATTCCAGATGCGGGCGCACCATAGCCCGGTACAGTGGCAGGATGACTTCCTTCGTTCTGGTCGAGATACCCTTCTTAATGATACCTAACATTTGGTTTGCTTTCCTCGAGGCTGTGGCGCATTGTGCCGACGCCTTCAATGTCGTGTCTACCATCACTCCCAAGTCTCTTTCCAGATTACTGACCCCTAGCATTGCTCCCCCCATTTTGTAAGTGAACATCGGGTTCCTTCTCCCTATATGCATGACCTTGCATTTCCCTACATTGAAGCTCATTTGCCACTTTTTCGCCCATTCTTCCAATGTCGTAAGATCCCTTTGGAGATTCTCGCAGTCAACCGTGGTTTCAACCTTGCTGAATAGTTTGGTGTCATCTGCGAATTTGATGACCTCGCATTTTGTTCCCGCCTCCAGGTCGTCAATGAATATGTTAAACAGGAGCGGTCCCAGCACCGATCCTTGAGGAACCCCGCTCGTGACCCCTTGCCAGTCCGAGTAATGGCCCTTTACACCAACCCTCTGCTTCCTGTCTGCCAGCCAGTTTTTGATCCATCGGTGGACCTCCCCGTGCACCCCATGATTCCATAGCTTCCTGAGCAACCGCTCATGTGGTACCTTATCGAAGGCTTTCTGGAAGTCTAGGTAAATTATGTCTATGGGTTCACCTTTGTCCACCTGGTTATTTACCCCCTCAAAGAAGTACAACAAGTTTGTGAGGCACGACCTACCCTTGCAGAACCCATGCTGGCTCGACCTTAGCTGTCCATTTTTTTCGATATGGTCACAGATGCTGTCCTTAATCAGTGCCTCCATCATCTTTCCCGGGACCGATGTGAGGCTTACCGGCCTATAGTTTCCCGGGTCGCCCCTCGAACCCTTCTTGAAGATGGGCGTGACATTAGCTATTTTCCAGTCCTCCGGGATCTCTCCAGTTTTTAGGGATAGGTTGCATATTTGCTGAAGTGTCTCTGCTATTTCATTCCTTAATTCCTTGAGCACCCTTGGGTGAATGCCGTCTGGACCTGGCGACTTGTCGCTCTTTAGCTTGTCTATCTGCCTGAGGACATCCTCCTGGCTCACCTCTAATTGGACCAGCTTGCTATCTTGATCTCCATTTTCTATTTCCTCTGGTTCCGGAATGTTGGATGTGTCCTCCCTCGTGAAGACCGACGTAAAGAAGTCATTTAACTTGTCAGCTATTTCTTTTTCCTCCCTCACTACTCCCTTTCTATCCCCATCATCCAAGGGCCCCACTTCCTCCCTCCCTCAGAGGATTTAGCGCACCAACTCATGCTAAAAACCTCTAGCAATAAAAGAGGTCCTTAAATATTTTAAAAGCTTAATCAGCACTGATAATGAATAATTAGCACCTCATAATTGGCTTAAATTGCAATTAATTGGATGCTAGGCACCTAACTTAGGGCTAGATTCACAAAGCTTACCGATCGTGTACCGATTGGTTTGGAACCCCGACCCGATTCACTAACCTCGTGGCCGATCCGATTATGATCCGTGCATGCAAATGAGGGGAAACAGCATGCAAAACAGGAAGGAAGCGATTCCCTAAACTTTTTCAGGAACACCAACTGGGCTGGTGATCACAAAAGAAGCGACTGGTGGGGACCAGTCACTCATGACCTTTCCTGCTCTATGCCGACTTCTCTTGCCTTGCCACCTGGATTTCTCCTGCCTTGCTGCCTGGACTTATCCTGCCTTTCAGCCCTGACTCCTCCTGCCACGCCACCCTGACTCTCCTCTCACCTCCCTGCGTGCCAAATCTGTCTTGCCGCCTTGACTCTCCTGCCCTTCCCCCATAGTGTGAGCCCATGGTTTTAACCCGTGGGTTAAAACCACAGGCTCGCGAGGTATTAAAAAAGGAAGGGGAAAAAAAGCATCTCACAGCGCTGTAAGCATGCGCAGACCATCTATAGACAAAGATGGTCTGCGCATGCTTCAGGATAGCTCACTAGCGATCTGTGTGGTCGGTGGGAGGGCGTTCCTCTGATCACCCCATTTGCACGCTGACCCTTGGTGAATTCATTGACCTGCCGCGGATCGGCCACAGATCGGGCATGATCAGGCAGGTTAGTGAATCTAGCCCTTGGTAGACACTGCCACTTTCACTAGTCCATGGCACTGCCACTGCCTAGTCCATGGCACCTACCAGAAAGTAGACAGGGTTAGGGAGTAGATCGTGGACATGTTTGGTATGTAGGCACCTGTTTTGGACTTAGGTGCCGATATTTAGGCCAAGAAAAACCCTGGTATAAATAGGATGTGCTTACCAACTTAGGTGCCACTAGGTATGATTCTATAAACGGTGCCTAATTTGTATTTAAATGTAAAATTTTATATATACGCAGATGACATTTTTATTTTAATCCCTCTAAATAATTTTACCACTGAAATTTTAAACCAGATATCTTATATTATGACTCAGATAGAACAGTGGACAATTCATTTCAAACTGAAACTCAATACGGAAAAGACCAAACTTTTCTTGGTTGTCCCAATGACAAAATAACAAACTCATTGCTTCATCTTAATGGTCATGACTACCCGATTATTAAATCTATCAAAATTCTTGGAGTCACATTAGACCGACATTTAACACTAGCAGAACACAAGAACTTAGTGGTACAAAAATGCCTTTTTACATTGTGGAAATTAAGAACCATAAAAAAATATTTTGATCCTTTATCATTCAGACTATTGGTGCAGGCATTTATCTATTTTAGACTATTGTAACATCATCTATTTATTTATTTATTCAATTTTCTATACCGTTCTCCCAGGGAAGCTCAGAATGGTTTACATGTATTTATTCAGGTACTCAAGCATTTTTCCCTGTCTGTCCCGGTGGGCTCACAATCTATCTAATGTACCTGGGGCAATGGGGGGATTAAGTGACTTGCCCAGTGTCACAAGGAGCAGCGTGGGTTTGAACCCACAACTTCAGGGTGCTGAGATTGTAGCTTTAACCACTGCACCACACACCCAAAAAAATTCTAAGGAAATTAAAGATAATTCAGAATACAGCTGTTCGATTGATTTTTGGTTTAAAAAAGAACGACCATATTAGTCCATATTATCGTTTACTTCATTGGCTGCCTTTGGAGGCAAGAGTATTATTCCAATTTTCCTGTATCTGCTTTAAGCTGATATCGGGATTGTCTCCAGCTTACCTTTTTCCTCATTTTATGTTGCATAGATCATCAAGAGAAACTAGAAACTTCTACTTATTTGCTTATCCAAAAATTAATGGATGTAGATATAAGACCTTCTTAGATAGGACCCTAGCATTTCAAGCTGGTAGGCAACAATCTTGGTTATGTAAATGTATTCAGCAAGCTATGTTATCCTATTGCAGTTTTCGGAAACTAATTAAGACCACTTTGTTCGATAAGTTTATTACTTATTGAGTTTTATTATTGGAATTCTATTTTACAACTATTTGTATTTTTTTTACTATATTATTGTATTTTGCAGATTGTCCAGCTCTTTTTAGTGTAAACCGCCTAGAACTTTTGGTTATGGCGATATAAAAGAATAAAGTTATTATTATTATTATTGACATGCGTTTTGCACCACATTCCTCAGCGCCTATGTTTTAAGTGACATTTATAGAATTGGAGCCATAACTTACAAGGGACCGCTAAAAAGTTCTCAGCCCAACCAACAAAATTGGGGCAGTCTCCATCAAGGACTGTACACTTAGTCCAGTGATTTTCTACTTTTTTCATTCCATATTTTTCAGATGGAATAAAAAATGGAAAATCACTGGACTAAGGGGCATATTCTATAAACGGTGTCCCGATTGTAGGCATCGGTAGGCATTCTACCGCTGTTTAATCAGCCATTCGGAGCGCACATTTAAAAAAAACAAACATCGTAGGCATCTGTTATGATTCAGAGAAAAGCATAGGGACACAAGCTCGCCCAAGGCTAGGCGTGGGCATTGTATCGCCCAGAAGTGGCCTTGGGAAAGCTTGGACAGCCCTTCATGTCTCCCTAGGGCCGCAATAGGCGCCTGAAATGTAGGCCAACCAAAAGCTGGTCTACATTTCAAATAGGGGTGGCCACTATGCTGAGAGATGCCTTCTCCATCTTGCCACCCCCTGTCAGCATAGCTATTGCTAGCATTCAGCATTTTCAGTTGGCATAACTAATGTCAATGAAGGCCTATGGGAAATTATATCAATCTGACTCTGGCATGTGAATGCAGAGAGACCCTGAGGGCAGGGAGACTGTTTTAAGTAGCCCTGATTAAATCATGATTAGCTAAAAAGGTGTTAATGTCTGATTAAGAGGGTGCTTAGGACAATGGGTCCAGGTGCACAGATAACTAAAGTTAATCAGAAACTATTGTCAGAGACTACAGCCTATTTTTCTCCTGTCTACGAAGGAGGGGGGAGATTTAACTTCTATTGAAGCTCAACAGATTCTGGTTTTTAGAATAAGTTTTCAAACTATAAAAGCCCCCTCGCAGTATCACCCCCGTCTCTTGGCTCTTGGCTCTTGACACTCTGGTCCTCTCTTGTTTCTCTTGAGCTATCTCTTTCTCTGTCTATCTCTCTGTCTATCCTTCTCTTTATCTATGGAACCCGAAACTTAGACCATCACCCCATCCCGCTTTCTCTCTCTCTCTCTATCTGGCTTTCCTTAGAACTTCAGACTCTTTGTCTCTTTGCCTCTGAACTCTGTAAGGCAGAAAAACTGCTTTGCTCTCTACTTAATTGTAATGCTTAATTGTAATGCTTATAAATATTGCTTTTCTGTAAGCCTATTTCTATAATATATTCTTTATGCAATCACCTCTGGCTGTGTTTCTTATTGGATTCTACTGGTGAATCTTCAGTGAGGGAACTGAACCTGGGACCTGGCATGTGTAAGGGCGCCTCTCACATAACCCCCACCAACCTAATATTGTGGGGGGGGACACTAACAACCCTTACACCCCCCAACTGAAGCATCCTCCCCGAAGCATCCCCGGCAGGAAGAGTACCCAATTCCTACTGCCAGAACCCCCCCAACCCACCACTCACCGCACTTAACCACACTAGGTAGGTAGGAGGGATGCCCACTCCATCCTGCCAGAACACCCCCCTCAAATACCCCCCACTCACCCAACCACGATAGGCAGGAGGGAATCCCACTGGACCCTCTTTAAGCTATCAGCTTCTTCCTCTACTTTATGAAACTTTGTCTGGAAGGATTTAACATCCTTTGTTACTCCTGTTGATTTATAAGAGATTTCCACCACACTTGACATCTTAGCAATAACACAATGCAAAGTCTTGAAAGCCTTCCAAACCAATTCAAGTAGAAGGAATTAATTTGAATCCAGCAGAACACACAGAGAAGAAACATCTAAATCTGGGAAACAAAAGAAAAAAAAACTCTTTACAGAATTAGATCAGTAAAAAAACAAAGTGGCAAATGCACAACTTGAAATATTCAAAGGGTTGATATTCAAAGCAATTTAAGCGGGAAGGAAGTTAAACTGCACTCAGTGGCCTGGTCACCAATATTCATTGGCACTGAACCAGGAAATGTAACTGAATATCGGCTCCAATTGGGCATGTTAAAAGTAGGCAGAAGAGGGGCTTTACAGGAAGTGGAATCTGAGAGGAACCAGAAGTTATTTGGGTGTCAGCAATACAAAGGGCCAGTGACTGCAAAGCTAACTGGGCATGTAGAATCACATATGGGTGCCGGCACTGAATATTAATCAGTACCTTCACAGCTGTTAGTGGTGACCTGAAGCTCATTGCCCCTCCATCCTGCTCCCCCAATCATCATCAGACTCCCCCATGCCCATGACTCCCCCATGCCCATGATCAGCATCGGAATGCCTCCCTTGACACCTGATCAGCATCAGATCCCACACACACTCTCACAATCAGCACTGTAACCCGCTTCTTGTCTAGGGTTTGTAGAGACAAAAAAGAAGACACAAAATATAAAAATGTGTAAATGACTTTTAGTTAATGAACAAACACCAAACAGTGACTAATTTACAGTTCAGCATCAGACAATAACCTACTTTTCAAAAACTTCCAGATTTGAATTTGAATGAGTCCAAGGATACTTACAGAAGAGCAAATATCATTCAATAACTTTGGCTAGCTTCTGAGATACATACTGTATGAAAGACTTTGCATGACATATACTTCAAGTTATGTTGCATGAACAAAATTCCTTTGACAGATTCAACCAACAGGATCCCGTGTATCCAGATTGACTAATAGGCCAAAGATGGTTTCTCCCATTATGTGGGTAGGTGTGTTGGACATATGCACATAAATAGGGTTACCAGATGTCCGTATTTATCTGGACATGTCCTCTTTTTAGAGGACATGTCCAGGCGTCTGGACTGTTTTTCATAACCTGGCACTTTGTTTGGGTTTCGAAGAGCTTACAGCTCAGGACTGCATCAGGAGGGCGGATGCAACATGGTGATGTCACGGGCATGTGTGATGTCACACATGCATAGATGCCCTCCTGATGCAATTCTGAGCACAAGAACAGGTCAAGGGGCGGGGTTGGGAAAGAGGCTAGGGCAGAACGGGATGGGGTTGGACAGGACTGGGTGGCGGGGGTGGGGGCGGGGGCATGGGTCCATATTTTACATTAGTAAAATCTGGTAACCCTACAGATAAAAGATATAGGATATTTCCAAGGATATATCTCTCTTTAAATATCCCATCGCCAGTTCTGAGCTGCTGTTAGGTTTCCAGGAGTAAGGACAGGTGGAAATATCCAGTTAGCACCTCTTCCAAAACTGCCTATTTGGGGGGCATTCCAGGGTACTTGGCAGGATAACAGCCAATACTAAGCACTCAATTAGCCGACATAATTTAATTTAATGTGATCAACAATGCCCCTTTGTACTCCTATCCCATCCCTTTTCCACCATTTGATTTAATTTGATTTTAATACTTGATACACCGCTCAAACTAATGTGCTAGAGTGGTTTACAATACTACAATAAAATTGAAATACAATCAATGAGATCTCCCAATTATACAATCCCCCCCCCAACTATTATACTCCTCTCTCTTCTATTAAATATACATAACACTGGTCAACAAAAAAAAAAATGTTTTTCTTTGGTACTGAGAACGTAAAAAGTGTTCTTAATTAATTTAATGACATTGATTTCAGATCTGTAAATGAAATTCAGCTAGCACGTCAGGTTTCTGAGATACACATTACTGATTTTTTAGAAAGATTGCCATATTGGTACAATATTGCGAGTATGAACTGAGAGAGAGAGAGAGAGAGAGAGACGCTGAATTCAGGAGCAGTGGCTGGAAGGATAGAGACAACAGCAGATCGCAGTGGGGGAAAGAGGGACTGCTAACAGGGTTAAAACCTAGGTGCCAAGTCAGATTTTTTAAGCACCATGTCACCTGGGGGTTGTCAAGCCCTGTTCTAATATTCTAAAGATTTTACACAGCAGACACATAAATGATAGAGTCCAGTTCACAGAATTATCCTTTATACATATATATCATGGATGACTGAGTTCAAACTGAAACTCAACGCCGAAAAAAACAAATTCTTCCTGGCAAACTTGAACGACAAAATCAAAGACACTTCAATTTCCCTGAACGGACAGAACTTCCCTTTTGTCGACACCATAAAAATCCTGGGAGTGACACTGGATCGTCACCTCACTCTAGATACTCACACAGAGCTACTGATCAAAAATGGCTTCTCAACACTATGGAAATTAAGAACCATCAGAAAGTTCTTCGATGCAGCATCCTTCCGATTACTGGTGCAATCCTCTATTTTAAACCTGCTCGACTATTGCAACATCATCTATCTGAGTTCTCTCAAGAAAACCATTTAAAGACTCCGAATAATACAAAATTCAGCAGTGCGATTGATCTTTGGTATAAAAAAATGGGACTACATAACCCCTTACTATCAAAAACTCCATTGGCTGCCCCTAGAAGCAAGAGTGCTGTTCAAATTTGCCTGCCTTTGTTTCAAATCCACTCTTGGTTAGCCCCCCTATACATGGTCGCCCATTTTAAATTGGACTGTCCCACCAGGCCCACACGCAGGATACATATGTTTAGCTACCTAATAATAAAAAACTGCCGATACAAAAGATTCCTTGACAGAACTCTTGCTTTCCAAGCAAGTCAACAGAACGGCTGGCTAGGCAATCTCATCAAGCACTCCTCATCCTACCTTAACTTCAGAAAACTAGTCAAAACCAACCTGTTCAACTGATTTGTAACCAAGAGCTCTTAAAAGCATCACCTCTGTACTCTACTTACTTGCACTTGATGTCCCTACAATGTGACTCTCACTCTCTCTCTTCCTCCCTAGGACTTCATTGTTATTTCTTTGCTGACTGTCCAGCTCTTCTTGTTGTAAACCGCCTCGAACTACTTTGGCTTTGGCAGTATATAAAAAATAAAATTATATATATATATATATATATACACACAATAATCAAAGCAATGTAAATAGCAGGAGAGGCTCTAACCCACTTAATAATGACCACCCAACCAATGATATTAAGTGGCACTTAACTGGACAGTGCCAGTTAATATCAGCTCTGACTGGCTATTTAAAAAGTGGGTGGGTCAGAACCAGTACAGAGGGCGGTGCTGGAGAGGAGCCAGCCAGTTAAACAGGCAAATTTAGGACTGCTTTAGAGTCACACCTTAACTCCCCCACCTCCCTGACTGTAAATTTCTCAGACAACCAGGAATTGAACTTTGGTGTACTGTAGTTAATTCCTCTCTCTCTCTTCCCACCTGGTCTATCTGTCTCCCCAGCTGCTTTCTCATTATCTCTGTGACTGTATCTATGCATCTTCCCCGGTCCTCTCTCCATCTGCAAGCAGGGATAACAAAGATCATACACCAGAGCTTTTGTGTGACCCTCCAATAGACTGCAGCAGGGAAGATAATGAACGACATTGATATGAGGGCTTAAAGCTATTCACACTGGCTTAAACTCCATACATTATGCCTTAAACCCTTGAAGTCAGAGGCTGTTTAGTTTTCAAGGGATAGAATGCAAATACTGTGTTTACCAGTTCTTGCCGAATTTGAATTACCCCTTAGACAATCAATCTAAAAACTGGCAATTATCATAGATAACAAATTTGTTTTTAAAAATCATATTTCTTTTCTTATACAGAAAAGTTTCATACTGATAGAGATAGATCTGGACACTATTGACTTAGTTTCTAAAGTAAACCTCTGTATATCAAACCTTCAAGCCTGGGCACAGTCTGTCCGGATGAAGGTACAACCAAAACCAAATTATTATGGTTAGGCCCAAAATTGGATTGTCTTCCTCCTTCTGTAGCTCTGGTTTCTGGTTCCTCTCTACAGATTGAGTTTTCTGCTAAGGTTTTGGGAGTCCTTCTTGACTCCTCTCTTTCTTTTAAGGGTCAAATCAACTCTGTAGTCAAAAAAGTGCTTCTTTAACCTGCGTTTATTGAGGAAGGTTAGACATCTCTTTCATGATCAACATTTTTCCATATTAGTTCAGTCAATTATATTATCTCGTCTCGATTATTGTAATGTTATTTACCTCAGTATCACAAAAACTTGTCTTCATAGATTGCAACTGATTCAAAACACTGCTGCAAAATTGATTTTTGGGAAACGTAAATTTGACCACGTGACTCCGTTGCTCCAGAGTCTCCATTGGCTCCCGGTTTATTTTAGAGTTCAATTCAAATGTGCTTGTGTTGTTTTTACAATCCTATATGGTATCTTTACTCCTCTTCTTCCTTTATCTTGCAACGTTTACAGATTTTCCTTTGCAAGAGGTAATCAATAATTTAAATTATCTCTTCCTTCCAAGAAAGGGATAAAAGGACTCATGATTTTTACTCAATCTCTGATTTTTAAGCTCTCTCTCAACTTTGGAATGATCTTCCACTCCTTTTAAGGAGTTCCGGTTCACCCCAACTTTTTCGTAAATCTTTAAAAACTATTTTATTTGCTAAACACTTTGAAAATTAATCTTCTGAAACTTAGGGGTCCTTTTATCAAGCCGCGCTAGCGGGGTTAGCGTTTCGGACATTTAATCATGCCCTAACTCCCGCGGCAGGCTAAAAAACTAATGCCTGCTCAATGCAGGCGTTAGCGACTAGCGCAGCAGGTGGTTTAATGCGCATTAAACCCCTACCGCGGCTTGATAAAAGGACCCCTTAGTCTTATTCTTTATGGTTTTTATCTGTTAAGTTAATTATTGTAAACCGAGTCGAGCTTTCTTGGACTGATGTCTCAGTATATAAAGCCAAGCATTAGATTAGATTAGATTTAAAGAGTGTGGGGCAGTAGTTAAAGCTACAGCCTCAGCACCCTGGGATTGTGGATTCAAGCCCATGCTGCTTCTTGTGACCCTGGGCAAGTCACTTAATTCCCCCCACCCATTGCCCCAGGTACATTAGATGGATTGTGAGCCCACTGGGACAGACAGAGGAAAATGCTTGAGTACCTGAATAAGCTCATGTAACCGTTTTGAGCTCTCCTGTGAGAACAGTATAGAAAATTGAGTAAATAAATAAAATAAGGACATTTTTAGATCCTGCATCCATTTGTGTACTTATCCATGCTTTTATTGTAATTCAGTCTTCCTTTGCCTTTTCTTCTCCAATCTTAAGAGACTGTAATTATTACAGAATGCAGCTGTATTTAGTTTTTACATCATGCTAGAAAATTTGATCATGCCCCAGAGATGCCAAGTTCCCCAGTTCTAGGGTTGACATTTGGGGACCTGGACTTTTGGCCACACCATCCTGGTGCATTATGGGATCTGCTAAACCTGCTGATTTTAATAGAGTATTAAACACTACAGACCCCACACTGTAATGGGTTGTAAGTTCAAAATCAGGTCTGGCCAAAATGTCTAAAGCCTGGAACTGGGTAAGTTGGCTTTTTTTTCCATGTCCTATCATTACTTAGAGAAGGGTAATGGCTAGAGAATGACATGGGGACAAATTTGTCCCTGCCCCATTCCTGCAAACTCTGTCCTCATCTGCACAAGCCTCGAGCACTTTAAAATCATACGGATCCGAGGCTTGTGCGATTAAGGCAGAGTTTACAGGAAGGGAGCAGGGACATGGACAGCGGCAGAGCTCATGGGGACAGGACGGGAAAATTGAGTTCCTGCGGGGACGGGGAAAAATTTGTCCCCATGTCATTCTCTAGTACTGGCTATCAGTTGCATCCAGAATTAAGTGTGAGGTAGTGATGGATCACACTAGTTTACTTTACAATGTGGCACATGCTATTACTCCTTCTGTTCCATTAAGATCATTGAGATTGACTTAAAACAATTCTCTGCAATTGCCTTCACCTTTTGCCATGAGACTAGATTTGATGTCACTCATGCTTTGCTTATGCTGTGCCAGACTTGTGGAATTCTATGGCAGAATGGCTTTGGAATGAGTCCTCCAAGGTTAATTTTAAAGAAGGGGCGTTAAAATCTGGCAATTTATTAAATCTTATGGACAGGGTTCTTGATGAAGTGCTTTGTGTTCCCCTCTATAAATTCTATAGTCCTGTTATTAAGCTTCAATTTGCTGATTTCAAATTTACCTCATTTATTGTATTTATGTTTATATTTGGTATTTCTCTATTTTTATGTTGTTAACAAAATGGTTTTATGTTAAACTGTACCTGATGTACCCTGCCTTAGGCGAATCTCTTTATAAAGGTGGTCAATAAATCCCAATAAATAAATAATAAACAGTGGGCTTGATATTCATTTAAGCAGGCAGGAGTCTCTCCTATCTGCTTAATCGCTTACCACTGCCTAAGTGGAGATATTCGGTGGCACTTACCCCCTTCCCTCAGTGGCACAGTTTTTAGCGCCAGCCATGGCGGTAACAGCTGCAACGCTCATAGGAATTCTGTGAGCATCGGAGCTGTTACCGCCACAGCCAGCGCTAAAAAACGTGCCATGGTTTTGTAAAAGGCGAGTTAATCAGGCCAATACTCACATAACTTTTTTAAAAAAATAAGATCCCTGAGCCTCTGAGCCCCCTCCTAACCTCCTGACAATGCCTGCTTTTGAGCTGTGATAAATTTACCCGCTTAGCTTATGAGGGCCTCAGATAAATATCTCCAGTGCCCATAAAAGACCCTGCTCCTCCCCAACACTGTCTCCAGGCTTGCCTCTGACTGGCCCATTTTTTGGGGCTGTCAGAGCTGATTTTCAGTGACTATCAGCAGTTGGGCAGCAACAGACGATTTAAGTAGGCCAAAGCCTCTAAATATCAACCTTTTACTGTACCTGAAGGTACATAACTTCAACAGCTTTCAGTCTTGCAGGTGGTATATAAGAAATGAAATAATAATAATTAGTATTAGCATTGGAATACATTGCTTAGAACACCAGAATTAAAGTTTTAGCAAATGACACACAGCCATTGATACCATATACCGAGCTCACTCCAAATTTCTGATGCCCTAACACTTCAGATAAATGTGCTCCTTTCATACTCGCAATTGGAAGAATTGGGATCACCTTAGTTTTTCTTTTTGGTGGGCGGGCTTATGTTTAACTTATCTTTTGTTTTAGATTATTCCTGATGGTAATGATGGATGGGGGAGGGAATTTTTTTATTTTGTATAGATACTGATTGATTATAAGTGCTTGGTTGATTATCATTATTTGTATATAAATTGTATTGTACTTTTTGTTGGCATTAAAAACTAAATAAAGTTTTTTTAAAAAGTCCTCCTTCAGGCTAAGCCTTTTGAGTCTCTCTCTACTTTCCTTGTTAGTGATGTTTTCTAATGAGCTGTAGGAGCCTAGAAGCAGAAATGAAGGAAGAGGTTTTAGGGTAGAATATTAGCATGTAGTATCTTTAGTGTAGCAACCCTCCAGTGTATAAGCTTGTCAACTTTTTGCCCTTAACATGTAACAATTTTGCTCACACACTCTAATATTTGAGTGCATGTGTGTGAAAACTGTAGGTCAGGCCTTTGTGCATCTGGGCCTAAGTGCTGATCTTATATTTGGCATGTTCTGCTTCATGTAAATGTACATCAATATGCATTAACACGTGTTAACATGTAACCAATTGTTAGTAAATGAGGCCTTTCATTTTCTAAATTTTTCAGGTGAAAAGATTATTACTTTGCATATAATGTTACCAAATTAATCATACACTCTTCTATTTCCAAATTTTTTAAAACAAATTAAACAAAATATATTTGGAAAGAAAAGGAGAAAAGAGAATACAAATATTGTAGGCAGCAATTAATTCCACTCTTTATCAGAATGATATACAATTTCAACTTTCAAAGGTAAAAGTTAATTTTTAATCCATAATGCAAACTTTGTCTTAGGTTTCCTGGGAAAGAGTGGTCCATACTTATTGCCTTTCAAATTCAGAGGCTTGTCATTTAAAACAAGCTACATTGAAAGATTTCTATTAGTAAAATAAATATATAAACTTTTATTGGTATACTAACACTCATAATTGTAAGCAGCATGTTCATATTACATCTTTTGTGCAAAATCTTCACTGCAATCAGTACAGTACAGAGCTAAATTTTAAACCCTATTTTTGCTCTTCAGAGCCCTTAATGGGTCAGAGTATTTGCGTTCCTCCAAGGTTGCTAAGGATTATTTCTTATCACACCCTCTCCAAAGGACATCCCACAATCTGATACCTGCCAGCGAGCCTTCTACAGAGTAGCTCTCACACTGTCTGAAATAAAGGCCTTGAAAGGCTTTATTTAATGCAGGAAGCAGGAGAAAGCCTTCTTTTTTTTTTTTTTTTTTATAATCTTTATTCATTTTCTTTTGTTACAACAAGTGTTTCATATAAACTTATTGGATACTTAAATATATACACTTGATATACATACTTATCATCTTCAAGTTTAACATTTTTTAGAAAATTAATTTTATACAAGTTTTATAATATTATGCAGTAAATCTAGATTTATATAATTTCTTTTGAATGTAGTATTCCCCCTCCCTCCCTCCCTCCCATTCAATCAATAATATTTCAAAACAACTTTATTGTAAATTCATTCAACATTGATATAGTGTGTAAATCAGAAATAAAATCCCATCTCATTTCCCTCTAATCAATTTTTATCTTGGGAAAAGTTAATCATTCATTATAAAATTCTGTTAATGGTCTCCATATCTTTTGAAATTTATTAATATATCCTTTTTGTGTTGCTATGGTAAGTTCCATTTTATATATATGACAAACAGAATTCCACCAGAAAGTGTAATTTAATCTGTCATGATTTTTCCAATTCAATGTGATTTGTTGTACTGCTATTCCAGTTAAAATGTATAATAATTTGTTATTATTTGATGTTATTTGACTTTTTGTTCTCATTGTTGTTCCAAATAATATAGTATCATATGTCAAGGCTACTGGGTTTTCTAACATCCTATTAATTTGAGGCCAAATTGATTTCCAGAATGTTAAGATGAATGGACAAAAGAATAGAAGATGGTCTAATGTCCCAATTTCAATATGACAGTGCCAGCATCTATTAGATTTAGAGCTATCAATTCTATGTAAACGTGTAGGGGTCCATAAAGCTCTATGTAAAAGAAAAAACCAAGTTTGTCTCATAGATGCGTGGCTTGGACGCGAATGATGACGGTCGGGTGAAGGCGAAGCTCCGTACAAACAAGCTTATTTTACGAAATTTACTACAAAAAAAAATTATTTCCCATGATCTTGATGGTGTGTTAAATTGAAATCTGCATCCTCAACAGAGACGGAGAGACGTTTGAAGACGAAAAATCAAAGTGAAAGTGCCGTTTTTAAAGTCTGAGAAGTGAGGTGTAAAAAGCAGGAGATTAACGAAGTTTGAAACTGCTGCAATAGAACTTGAGACAAATAACTGACAGTTGCTCTAAGAATATTGAAATAAAAGTTTTGAGCCTGTTCTAATAAAAGATTGAGACAGATAATCAAGAAAGGAGAAAAGAAGGAAAAAAAAAGGAAAAAGGCTGGAAAAAGAAAAATTTAAAAAAAAATATAGAAACAAATCCTGAAAGAAAACCACTCATCATAAATAGAATACTCAAAACAAAAAAGATAAGAGACAAAATATTGAAACTGATACCAAGAGACAGTGAAGATAAGCTGTAATAAAGAGAAGAAAAGAATAAAAGAAGATGACATCTAAAAAACAAAACAAAAATGATTCAGAAGCAAGTGGTTCCGGTATTGGTAGCAGCAATAAAAGATCAAAACCAGAACCAAATAACACACCCTCAAAAGTTCCGTTGCCATCAGATGAAAGCCCCGACGTCATGGAAGAATTGAGACAAATTAAAGAAATAGTATTAGACAGCAATAAAAAACTAAAAAAAGCAATTGAAGATGCTGCAATTCTCACCAAAAGAGTTGATATAGTTGAAAATAAAATAAATGATCTAGAAAACAATACAGAACAACTAAATACAGACATGAGAAAATCTAAAATAATATGGAAAGAAGTTGAAGAAATTAAAAGAGACTTGGAAGACAGCCGAAATAGAGAAAGAAGGAATAATTTAAGGATCATCGGGATTCCGGAAGGGGTAGAAAAAAATGACCCTATAACATTCCTGGAACAATTTCTACCTAAAATACTACCTTTAAAATTCAAATCTGCATTAGAAATAGAAAGAGCGCACAGAATACCAACACAGAATAAAAACCTTCAATCAAGACCAAGAACTTTAATATTTAAACTTTTGAGACACCAACAAGCAGTAGAAATCTGCCAGCTAGCAAAGGAAAACAAAAACCTAAAATGTCAGGATGCAAGAATCCACATTGTTCCTGACTTTGCAAAAGAGACTGCACTACGAAGAAAACAATTCCTGGACATGAGACCCCAACTGCGAGCTCTAGGGGCTAGATATGGCCTTCTATATCCAGCAGTAATGAAAATTACCATTGCTAACAAGACTCAAAATTTTTCAGATCCTACAAAACTTCAAGATTTCCTCGATCAATGTGAACAGCCAATGTCCTCTTAAACAAGAACTTATTATCGAATAATATATTTGTGTTTATATTTATAATTATGTTTAAATTAATAAAACATAAAGATTAAATATGGAATACAAATGTAAAGTTCGATACAGAAACAGATCTTTCAAATCCAACTGAAAGGAAATAGAAGAACATAGAACTGTGATTTAAACTATAGGAATATTCTAAACAACGAAATTGATTCCAAGTCAAAAGGATCCAACATGCAATCTTGCCATGCTGATGAGAGATAAGATATGAACGAACATGAGACAAACGAAGGATTGGATCAAAGACAAAGAAATGAAATGGATATAGATTGAAAATTGACTGAAATAACAATGGACAAGAAAAACTTGAGACGCAAAATAAGACAGGAGGATTGTGAAAACTGAGAATAATTTCCTGATATTACCGGAAGGTCATTTGTTTGTTAAACCCTTTTTACAAAACCAAGATACGATTTATGACGACGACCAAGACAGTAACAGACACTCAGAGATGTTATTACCACAGCTTGCTCTGAAAAGAAAAGAAAAGGAATGCTCCTCTAAACATAATAGTTTCCTACTCTTTGATTTGATATTCTAAAATGTAACTAATAACTATTTTGAAGGGAAAAAGTTAAAGGTAATCTCCTGAAGGTTGGACTGAGGAGAAATCTGTTCATCCTTTATGACTGCCTTCAAACATATACCTAAGCCTTAAAAATATAAGTTATAATATTTCAATTACAACTATATATCATTTTGAATTAATTCATATATAACTGAATTAGTGGTATACATTGTTGTCATATGCAATAATTTCCTTAAAGAAAAGGGAAATAATATAAATTATACTTATTATTTAAAAATGAAAACATTTCTTGATACCACTTAGAACTTACTGTTAGAAAACAATTATTTTATTATACAATACAAACCAAAACATAATAATAAAAAACTCAAAAAAAAAAAAATAAAATAAAATAAAATAAAATAAATTATACATTGGGAATTTATAATGGAATAAAATAAATTAAAACATCTCTAAATGGAGAAATATAATTAAAAAAAAAATAAAATAAAATAAAATAAAATAAAATAAAATAAATAATAATAGTAGTAAATAAATTTATATATTTTAAAAGCTTGTAGGAGTTATATACACCTAACCTCAAAATGCGTATCCAAGTGGTCATATTAAAATGGGGAGGGAAGGGAGGGAAGGGAGGGAAGGGAACGGGAAAATATAATGGAAAATGGGAAAAAAAAGAAAAAGTGTACATTCTAAAATATTTTAAATACTGGGGGAAAAAATTAAGAAAAACAATTCATATAATTTTAAGGAAAATATATCAAAAATACATAAATGGATCTTAAAATAATATCCTTAAATGTTAATGGTCTAAATCATATGATAAAAAGGAAAAAAGCTCTATTATTTTTAAAAAGGCAAAATGCAGATTTATGCTTTATACAAGAGACCCACCTCTCAAATATTGAATCTAGTAAACTACAAGGAGGTTGGGTCAAACATTGTTTTTTCTCACCAGCTACAAAGAAAAAAGCAGGTGTTGCTATTCTGGTAAATAAAAAATGTACTGCAACATTCAAATTAAAGGCAACAGATATTAATGGAAGATGGATAATTGTGGAAATGAATCTGGGAAATACTACCATGACGTTGATTAATATATACGCCCCTAATTCGAACCAAAATGAATTTTTTAAAACTCTTCAACAACTGATATTGCCACTGGCTACTTCAAATCTAATAGTAGCTGGGGATTTTAATGCTGTTATGGATCCTCTATTGGACAAAAACCCAAGTAGATATATGAAATCAATGGGATTAGATAATTTAATACAAACTTGTGATTTAATAGATATTTGGCGAATACTTCATTTTAATGGACGGGAATTTTCATTCTGTTCTCATGTTCACAATTCCTTTTCAAGAATAGATTATATTTTTATATCAAAACACCTAGCACATCAAGTAACAAAAGCTGCCATTGATCCAATTATTTTATCTGATCATGGTGGGGTATGGATTGAAATTAAGATCACAGATCAAAATACAAATAGACCAATATGGAAGTTTGATAATACATTGCTTGCTGATCCAATATTTTGTGAAAATTTTCAAATAAAAATGAAAGATTTTTTTCAATTAAATGATAAAGATGAGATCTCTAGAGAAATATTATGGGATGCATTTAAAGCATCAATAAGAGGACAAATCATTTCTTATTCGGCTTATCTTAAAAAACAAAATAAAAAACAATACTCTAATTTAGAAAAAGAAATTAAAAATTTAGAATTAAAACTAATAAAAAAATGGGAATATTCTATACAACAAGAACTGTTAAAACTCAAATGTAAATACAATGAAATATCATCAAAAATGATAAGAAAAGATTTATTTGCACAGCAGGCACTGTATTATGGAAACTCAAATAAGTCGGGAAGAATACTGGCAAATTATCTAAAAGTGAAAAAAAAGAAAACAAAAATAATTGCTATAAAAGATGAAAATGGTGAAACACTTACACAAATTGATCCAATCTTAAAACAATTTCTAAAATTCTATAAATCTCTTTATTCTTCCGAGACTTATTTAAATAAAGAAAAGGAAGGTTTAGAATTCTTAAATTTATTAGAGGGTCCAAAAGTTCCTGAACATATAAAACGAAGTATGGAAGAACCAATATCACTAAAAGAATTAGAAACAGCTTTGAAATCCCTTAGAGTTGGATCCGCTCCAGGTGGTGATGGTTATACAGTTGAATTTTATAAAACATTTCAAAACTTTTTATTACCCTATTTATTAAATCTTATTCAATATCAACTTAATAAAGGTTGTACAAATGGCACTATGGCAGAATCATTAACAATAGTTTTGCCAAAGCCAAATAAAGATCCCACTTTGGTATCGAACTATAGACCAATCTCTTTAATAAATGTAGATGGAAAATTATTAGCAAAAATCCTTGCGTTAAGATTGGCTAAAGCTCTCCCACATATTATAAGTATGTCTCAAACAGGATTTGTTGCTCAAAGACATTCATCTCATAACACTAGACTAGCATTCCATATGTTATACTTAACAAAGAAAATGAACGAGCCCACTTTTGCTGTATCTTTAGATGCAGAAAAGGCTTTTGATAGAATAGAATGGACATTTATGTATCAAGCAATGGAATGGTTTGGTATAGGTCCTGGATTTACACAAATGATACAAACATTATATAGCTCCCCTTCTGCTAGATTATACATTAATAATATGTTTTCAGAAAAATTCAATCTACAAAGAGGAGTTAGACAAGGTTGTCCTTTGTCTCCTTTACTGTTTGATATAGTTTTAGAACCCTTAATATTAGCAATCCAACAAGTAAAGGAGATACAAGGTATACCTCATTCAGATAAAGAATATAAAATATCAGCTTATGCTGATGATTTATTATTATATTTGAGGAACCCAGAATCTACCATTCCACATTTACTTGAACTAATTGAAAAATTTGGAAAATTTTCAGGATATAAAATAAACTGGAACAAATCAGAAGTACTTCCATTAAATATACATTGTACAAAAGGTTTATTTAAATCATTCTCTTTTGTTTGGAAGGAGGATGCTATTAAATATCTTGGAATTTGGATTACAAAAAATATAGATGACACAATGAAAATTAATGAAAAAAATTTATTACAAAAAATAACAGAGATGTGTGAGCAATGGAACCCTTTACACTTATCTTGGTGGGGAAGAATACAAACTGTTAAAATGATGATATTACCTGTAGTCTGTTACCAAATGGGAATGATACCAATTTTCTTCCAAAATTCTTTTTATAAAAAATTAAATAAAATATTGACAAAGTTTATTTGGCTTGGGAAAAATCCCAGAGTTGCTTTAGTGTCACTACAAAGATCAATTGCGGAGGGAGGGGTAAATTTTCCCAATTTCTATAGGTATCATCAAGCCTATATTTTACGTCAAGGTATGTATTGGATCCTCCCAGAGCCCAATGTAAATATCCCAGAATGGTTTTGGCTAGAATGGAGACTTATGTTTCCATTACGTCTTAGTCATGTAGTTAGTATCAAAATGCCAAGGCTATACAAAGAACATAAAATATTCATGGATACATGGAAAACTTTAAGATATATAAGTAATCTAACTCCTATTCCAATTAGTAAATCAACAACTCAAACAATTTGGTTAAACCCCAAGATCAAAATAGGCGGTTTCAAAATAATCTGGAAAAACTGGATGACAGCAGGTATTCGTATTCTAGACGATATAATAAAAAATGGTAAAATGCTGGAGTTTTCACAATTGCAACATAAATTTGATCTTAATAAAACACAATATTTTAGATGGTTGCAATTGAAGCAATCCATTCAAGAAGGGTTCCCTGAATGGAAAAATCTTACTAATTATCACAGCTTGGAATTCTTGTGTTTCCAGATAAATTCAATAGGACATGAAGCTGCACAGTGGTATAAATTAATATCTGGATATATAAATAAAAAACCAAAAAATGGTCTTAGAGACATTTGGAGCATTGAGATAAAGCACCAAATTAGTGCATCTCAATGGCCACGACTTTGGTCTTGGAGGTTAAAATGTACATTGTCAGCATCTATGAGACAAACTTGGTTTTTTCTTTTACATAGAGCTTTATGGACCCCTACACGTTTACATAGAATTGATAGCTCTAAATCTAATAGATGCTGGCACTGTCATATTGAAATTGGGACATTAGACCATCTTCTATTCTTTTGTCCATTCATCTTAACATTCTGGAAATCAATTTGGCCTCAAATTAATAGGATGTTAGAAAACCCAGTAGCCTTGACATATGATACTATATTATTTGGAACAACAATGAGAACAAAAAGTCAAATAACATCAAATAATAACAAATTATTATACATTTTAACTGGAATAGCAGTACAACAAATCACATTGAATTGGAAAAATCATGACAGATTAAATTACACTTTCTGGTGGAATTCTGTTTGTCATATATATAAAATGGAACTTACCATAGCAACACAAAAAGGATATATTAATAAATTTCAAAAGATATGGAGACCATTAACAGAATTTTATATGGAAGGCTGACCCCTAGCGGTAGTACCATGAAATTATCTTTAGAATCCATGGCAATTATTTTGAGACCTCCAGAGAGATGGACAGGAACAGAGGAAGACTGCTTCTGTACAAAGGCATGGTAACACCAATGATCACTTCAAGGTAAGGCCCAGGGGTTCTGGGAGGTCAGGATATCCAGGAAGGATGTGGGCACTGAGCAGGGCTTTGAGTCAGATAGGGGCCTACTGCAGTGTACTGTTAGAGGGATATAACATCTGGGAGGTGGGTGGGAGTCAGGAAATTGTTTAGGGGTAGGGTTACCAGATGTCCAGATTTACCTGGACATGTCTTCTTTGTAGAGGACTATCCGGGTGTCCGGACGTCTTTCTAACCTGAAAGGAGTTTGTCTGGGTTTTCTACTCAGGGCTGTGTCTGGGAGGACCTCCAAGCATGCACAGATGTGACACGATGATGTTACATGCATGCGCGCATGCATGTGGCATCACTGTGTTGCATCCGCACATGCTCAGAGGCCCTCACAGACTTAGCCGCAAGCTTAAGAGGTTTGTGTAGAGGCGAGACTGGGGCGGAACAGGGCGTTGCTGGGGGCAGGGCCACGTGTCTGGGTTTTTACTTCGTGAAATCTGGTAACCCTAGATAGGGGAGGTATTGAGGTGTGGAAATAAATGTGGAAGATCAGAAGATTGTGTGGATCCAGTGCATTCTATAACAGTGCACGTAACCTTTAGGAGCATCAATGAACCACCTATGCCCCTCCCCTGGCACTGTCTCCCTTTTGAGATCCACCCACTAGAATTTACATGCACTACTTTATAGAATACACTTAGAAAGTGGTGCATGTAAATTTTAATGAGTGCCAATAGACTGTTTGTTATTTGGTAATTATTATTGGCGTTGCTTGGCATGTTCACTGATTAAGTTGTACATGCAAATGGGAATGCACAGAGTTGGCATGTGCAACATTAGTCGCATTATACAGAATCTGGGGGACAATGGATAAATCTAAGCCCTCATGAACTAGGCATTTCCTTATACAATTACCCTCTTACTTTATTTCTCTGGTATATGTAAGACAATAACATCTTGTTTCTCTAATATACTGAAGTACATAGAGTAATATCTACAATATTACACATCTATGGTTTAATTCTATTATGGTGCTAAAAACTGCATGTGGAAATTTGGGCAGCTGCCCAGTTTTCATACACAATTTAATTGAATACCAAACCAATTAGCACCAATAATTGGGTACTAATAATCAATTATTAGCACTAATTGGCATTAATTAAACTTTATACATACATTTTTTAGACACAGAGATCCATGTGTAAAATGTACATATAGATCCATTAAGGAGGCAAAGCCATGGGAGGAACATAGGCGGATCGAGGGTATTCCTGGAATTTGTGCACAGTTTTATAAAATGCGGTAGATCCACACATAATTTAGGAACCAGAATTTGCACCAGATATACTTGGTTTAAATTATCACACCTACAGGTGGGCTGGATTCTGGCACTAAGGCCTAAATTCTGTAACCAGCGCCTAATGTTAGGCACCTATTTTGAAGGCGCCTATCTAAATTGAACAACAAGCCCAATTAAGCTTTTTAATCAGCACTAATTGAAACTTAGGTGCCTATCAAGAAAGAGCGATTCTGTAACAAGGCGCCTCTAAAAATATAGGCAGCCTTCAAAAAAATAGGTGCTATGCATTTTAGGCGTGGGCGTGGCTACGTGTTAGGTGCCTTGTTATAGAATCACTGCTCGTAAGCGTGCTTACGCGCTCGCACGGCTGCCTATTAGTTGAGCCTAGAACTGGCCTATTTATTGGGCGCCTCCAAAATAAGTGCCCAAATAGGTGTCGCTCAGCACAATTCACTAAACAACAGCCAACTGTACCTGAATCGCACAGAACGGTGCCTATATCGGCGCCTAGCCTATGGGCGCTTCTTATTTGCCCCTTAGGGCCTGATTCTGTAAATGACACCTAGTGGAACGCACATTGTAGGCGCTGCTCCACGCAGTTGTCAATCAACCACTAGGTGTCCTTTGTAGATTCCTGACTAGTGGCGCTTAGGTGTACTTAGGCGTTGCTAGGTGTCCTAGAGGTAGGCACCCCTACATTAGGCCAGGTTTCACTTGACATAATTTATTGGTGCCTAACTCGGACACCTAGTGACACCTAAGTCAACCAATTTTCAGCCCCTAACCACACCTACTTTTCAGGTACAGTGGTACCTTGGATTACGAGCATAATCCGTTCCAGGAGCATGCTCGTAATCCAAAAATGCTCATTTATCAAAACAAGTTTCCCCATAGGAAATAATGGAAACTTGCTTTGATACGTTCCCACCACCCGAGGCCAGCGGCGCTGCTCTGTTCCCACCCCCCCATGAGAACCGGCATTGCTCCCCCCCCCGAAGGCCCCCCTGCAAACCGGCACCCTCCCCCCCGATCCGGAACCCCCTCCCCGCCATGATCGGGCACCCTCCTGCCGCGATTGGGCACCCCCCCCCCCCCGCCGCTGCTTACTGTCATCTGGGCACCGGCACCGGCATATCCTGTGCGTTGGTGCCGGTGCCCGAAGATCGGCCTCCTCTTCTTTCTGGGCCTTGAGCATCTGCGCATGCTCAAGGCCTGCGAGTTCATGTTCGCTCAAGGCCTGCGAGTTCATGTTCTCTCCGTGAACTCGCAGGCCTTGAGCATGCGCAGATGCTCAAGGCCCAGCAAGAAGAGGAGGCCGATCTTCGGGCGCTAGCACCAACGCACAGGACATGCCGGTGCCGGTGCCCAGATGACAGTAATTACTTTGTGACAATCTATGGCCCATTATTAAACACACATTGAATTTACAATTGGTCAAACTTCGAAACTGTGCCAATGACATTTTTCTAAAAAGCTGCTTAGGTTGCATTTGCAAAACATTAATGACATCATTCAAGCTCTATGGAGTGGAAATTGCTGGGAATAATTGCTTCAGAGGTTTCATGAAAAAACTCACACTATTCTGAGCCTTGGGAATTAAAGTTCTGTCCTCCATTAGCACACTTTTCAAGTAGAACACGACTTAAATCATATTTCAGTTATCAAATTAAAGTTCGACAGTCAAGAAAAGGTCTTTTTCTGGGGCTTCTTCTGGTGCATGTTTCTAATTAAATTTGAAAAAATATTTACATCATACCATCGGGATGGTAACTTAAGATCTAAATGAAAGGATTAAAATTAAGGTTGCCCAGTATGGTTTGAATTAACTTCAGGTACTGTAGTGGCAAAGACTGCCATATATTTTAAGAGCCCATTTTATTGAGGATGGCTAGAAATTACACTATTGTACTTGCCAACTTTATCTGGTTTAACCCTTAGCAAGTGAAAATGGATATGTAGTATAAACTCCCCTTCCCCCATAGGAGCCTAACTTGGTATTCCCATTGCTGATATAGCAACAGCTCTCCTCCTGCCCTACTGTTTGCAGAAAGAGGCCGGGATGGAGAAGGCAGCTCATATGTCTTCTCCATTTTGAAGGGAGAAAGTGTTTTACATTTCCTTTCTTCACCATTGCCTCAAAGAGAGTGGGAATGGGGGAAGAGCAGCACTGCCACAGTCTCTTTATAATCAATCCAGGTTATTGGTAGCAGTAGTAAAAAGGGGCACAAAAGGAGGGAAGGAGAGAGGGAGCTATAGACAGTGGAATAGGATGGATCACTGAGTCTAAGATCTGACCAGAAATGCTGGGGCCTAGATAGATTTGTTTGATCCCTTCAGCCAAAAAGGTGTTTTGCTGTCCCCAGTGGCATAGTGAGGGAGGAGGGGGCAAGGGGAGCGGTCTGACCCGGCGCCATATTGGTGGGGGCACCTTTCTTCCTCTCCGTCCCCCCCTGCATCTTCCCATTCCTCCCTTCCATGCACGCGCCCCCCCCCCCCTTTTCCCATACCTCTAGTTGAAGTTGTTGATTGCAGCGGTCAACAACATACTCTTTGTGACCCCATCGGCTCTCCCACTGACATCACTTCCGGGTGCCAGACATAGGAAGTGACATCAGAGGGAGAGCCAATGGGGTTGCTAGGAGCATGTTGTTGACTGCTGCAAATAACAACTTCAACTAGCGCTACGGGGGAAGGGAAGGGGGCTGTACATGACAGGTGGGATCGGGGAAGAAGCAGGGGGTGGAGATGAGGGCAGGGGAAGGGTACCACTGCTCCGGGTCCTCTCACCCTCACTATGCCACTGGCTGTCCCTGAGAGATACCACAAAAAACCTTATACATGCTGTACATGTTAAGGCAACACACGATGCTTCTTGGATTTGCTGCCACAGTCTCATTTGGAGGATACAAATAACAACTGTCTCAAAGAGTATGAATCATAGGGGAACAGTGGCGTAGTGAAGGTAGAAGGCTCCTGGGGCTGTGGTGCCCACCCCACCCTCTTTTCTGTCCCCTGCTCCTTCACCACCCCCACCACCGTGCATCCCCTTTCCTTCCTCCATACCTCTCTAACTTCGCCGGTGTGAGCAACATCTCTAAACTGCTGCCTGTGCTGGCCTCGGCTCTCCTTCTGATGTCACTTCCTGATCCCATGACCAGGAAGTGACTTCAGAGGGAAAACCAAGGCTGACATGAGCAGCAGGTTGGAGCTGCTGCTCGCACTGGCAAAGAGTTAGAAACACAGGGAGAAGGGAAGGTGTGAGTATTATGGGGGAGGGGTGAAGGATGGGGGAAGAAACGAGGAGATGTGCCAGTGCCTCCACCAAAACAGCGCCCAAGGCGGTCTGTCCCTTTTTACTATGCCACTGGGAAGACTGAATCTCCTCAGAAAAACATACCACCCGATATTCAGCGCTGTTTAACCAATTAGGAATGGCTCCTAGCTGTTTAAATAGCATTTAACTATCTAAGTGCCAATATTCAGTGCGAGATGGGCACTGAATATTAATCCTTAGCAGATAGCCAGCTATGTCGCATGACTTAGCTGGTTATCTGCAAAATTTAAAACACTGGCTGGCTAAGCTTAGCAGCCAAATTGGGCCGATTACCGTATTTTCCCGTAGATAACGCGCACCCGTGTGAAACGCGCATACGGGTATAGCACGCGAAAAACACAAATTTATGTACAGAAATTTTTATATACCACGCACACCCGTATACCGCTCATGCTGCCCGACTCTCCTTTCGCCCGCCCGGATTCTCCTCTGGCCACCCCAACTCTCCTTTCGCTCACCCCGACTCTCCTCTCCCCCTTGAAGTCCTGTCCCCACCCTGAAAGCCTGATGCCCCCCCGACGTCCGATTCACCCCCCCGCAGGACAGCTCGCACCCCCACCCCGAAGGACCGCTCGCACACACCCTCACCCCCACCCCGAAGGACCGCTCGGACGCACTCCCACCTGCACCCCCACCCTGAAGGACCGCTCGCACCCCCACAGCTCCCGACACCCCCATCATGTAGAAGCTCCTACCGGTGTCCTGCTGCTTCCTCTTGGCGGTCCCGACTCCCCGACACGATCGGGGCAAGAGGGAGCTCAAGCCCTCTTGCCCCAACCAACCGCAGCACCCCCGACACGATCGGGGCAAGAGGGAGCTCAAGCCCTCTTGCCCCAGCCAACCGCGGCACCCCCGACACGATCGGGGCAAGATGGAGCTCAAGCCCTCTTGCCCCAGCCAACCGCGGCACCCCCGACACGATCGGGGCAAGAGGGAGCTTAAGCCCTCTTGCCCCGCCGACTCCCCAACTCCCCGACAATATCGGGCCAGGAGGGAGCCCAAGTCCTCCTGGCCCTGGCGACCCCCCCCGCTAGTTGTTCGGGCCAGGAGGGAGCCCAAACCCTCCTGGCCACGGCAAACCCCTACCCCACCCCGCACTACATTACGGGCAGGAGGGATCCCAGGCCCTCCTGCCCTCGATGCAAACCCCCTCCCCCCAACGACCCGCCCCCCCCAAGAACCTCCGACCTCCCCCCAGCTGACCCGCGACCCCCCTGGCTGACCCCCATGACACCCCCACCCCCCTTCCCCGTACCTTTGTGTAGTTGGCCGGACAGACGGGAGCCAAACCCGCCTGTCCGGCAGGCAGCCAATGACGGAATGAGGCCGGATTGGCCCATCCATCCCAAAGCTCCGCCTACTGGTGGGGCCTAAGGCGCCAGGGCCAATCAGAATAGGCCCGGAAACCTTAGGTCCCTCCTGGGGGCGGGGCCTTGGGCAACAACTCAACACCACAAAAACAATGACACATGTCCCCTAATACTGTGCAAAATATAAAGACAGTAGATGTAAATTTGAAAAAACTAATACATAACAATCACCACTTTACAAATTAACAAATAAAAATAAAACAAATAATAAGAAATAAGAAAATACTATTTTATTGGACTAATCCATTTTTCAGTTAGCTTTCAGAGGCCAAATCTTTCTTCAGAACAGTACAGTATCCTGTCCTGAAGAAAGGGGTTTAGTCCAAAAAATTGCTTTATTTTCATTTCCTATTTATAAACTTTTATCAATACAGTTACAATACTAATTGATTCTAAGTAAAGCAACAAAAAAATCTTTCTACCTTTTGACATTTCATCTTTAATCATCTTCTCTTTGCTCTCTTCTTTCCATACAGCGTTTGTCTTGTCTCCCTTCCATGCAGCATCTGCCCTCTCTTTGCCCCTTCCACCCAGCTTCTGCCCTCTCTCTCTACCCCTTCCATCTACTGCCCACACTCTCTCTGCCTCTTCCATCTACTATCAACCCTCTCTCTCTTCCATATGGCATTTTCCCTCTTTCTATGTCCCTTCAATAAACTGTATATCTGGGGTCCCTTCTCTCCTTTGCACATGATTCATATCAGCTTCACCCCCTCTACATTTTTCTGTCTCCACCCCCTCCCCTATGCTTTGGCATCTCTCTCTTTCTCTTCTCCTTTCCTTCCTTCCTTCCTTCCCATTCCACACCATGGTGTGGTATCTCTATCTCCTTCCCTTCCCTCATGCCATGGCATCTCTTCCTCCCCTTCCATGGTGTGGTATCTCCTTTTATTTTTTCCTTTCCCTCCCTCCTATGGACTTGGCATCTCTGGTTCCTCTCCCTTGTCTTCCTTCTCCTTCCTTCCCTCTCTCTCCCCAATTGGGTGCTGCTGCAGCAGCTTTTCTCTCTCCCCCTTCCCTGTGCAGCAGCAGCAGAATTTCTTCCCCCATTCCCTGTGCAGCAGCAGCATTTCTCCCCCTTTGCCTGTGCAGCATTTCTTCTCCCCTTGCCTGTGCAGCAGTAGCATTTCTCTCCCCCTTGCCTGTGCAGCATTTCTCTCCCCTTCCTTGTGCAGCAGCAGCAGCAGCAGCAGCATGTCTCCCCTCCCCTTGCCTTTGCAGCATTTCTACTCTCCCCCCTTCCCTGTGCAGTATTTCTACCCTCTCCCCCTTCCCTGTGCAGCAGCAGCAGCATGTCTCCCCTCTTGCCTTTGCAGCATTTCTCCCCCCCTTCCCTGTGCAGCATTTCTACCCTCCCCCCTTCCCTGCCCAGCATGTCAGGCTGGCTCCCCTGCTGAAAGCCACAGGCGTCTACACTTCACCGATCCGCGGCTGCGTCGGAAGCCACTCTGACGTCGTTGGTACACCATTGCCGCCTAATCAGCCTTCTAGGCAGTGTACAAAATCATAAAAGAAAACAATAGTTAAAATACAAATTTAAAAAGACAGGGGGCGACAGACATTTGGAGACATAAAACCATAACAGGTGGAAACAAGAGGATAGTAGGCAAGGACTACAATTTCAAAGATAAAAGATAACAATTTAAGGGAAAAACTGTAGGAGGGTAAATAAAAATAAAAACCCTTAAAAGAGCAGTTAAATCTCAAAGGCATCGATAAAAAGAAATGTCTTTAGCTTTATCTTGAATTGATTAAGAGTTGATTTTTTGCGTAAATAAGCTGGAATACTATCATAGAGAGAAGGAGCAGTCACAGAAAAAAATAGAAGATCTTATAGTGTTTATATATTTTAGTGACGGAACAGAGAAAAAATTTTGAGCTGACGATCGAAGAGCCTTAGAAGGGTGATATGGGATAAGAAGATTATTAATGAATTCTGGTTGGTTATTTTGTTGGGTTTTAAAAGTTAACAAAAGTATTTTATAGGTGATTCGGTGTTCTACTGGTAACCAGTGAGCTTTATGTATAAGGGGAGTAACGTGGTCATATTTTTTTGCATTAAATATGATTTTTACTGCAGTATTCTGTACTATTTGAAGTCTTCTGATTTCTTTTTTTGTTATGCCTTTGCAAAGGCCATTGCAATAATCTATTCATGTGAAAAATGCATTACCCATGGGCGTAGGGCAGGAATCTCTCTTGACATGACCCCACTTACAATGTAAAGTCAAATGAAAGAGAGGAAGGAGCAGACAGGGCTTCTTTAGTAAAGGGGATCTTATCGATGGCATGCTTAGCAAGCTAGTGATGTGTAAGAAACAAAAACTTAAAAAGACCTAATTAACTTTTGACTTAACTTCCTGTTTTTCCCTTGTTCGGGCTTTCACCATACACCATATAAGATTCTTCAGTGAGGTTTATGAGACACAAGTTGGGTTTCTTTTTTAAAGATAAGCAGGAAATAAATTATTAAGGCAAACAAAAGTGAGTTTCCTGTTCTAGTTGCCTTCTCTTAAGTATAACAATTTCAAAGCTTCAGAAAACAAAAGAACGTGAAGGGATCCATTAAGTGTGTGTACTTAGGAGGACTGTGCCTATTTGAATGAGATTTGCCATAGGCACTGGCATAGTAAGAGGAGTGTGGGGGGAGGGGGGCAATCTGCCCTGGGCGCACTCTTTGTAAAGGTTGCAGGCACCTATCCTCCTCTCTGACCCCCTACTTCCCGAGCCCTCCTGCCGCACACATGTACCCCTTTCCTTCCCTCGTACCTATGACCGTCGGAGCTGTTACCGCCGTGGCCAGCACTAAAAACTGCGCTATGGTTTTGTAAAAGGGGGATAATTAGGCCCAGATTCTATAAATGGCACCTGAACTTAGGCACCTAGATCGGTGCACCTAGGAATTGTATGAGCAACGGAGCTAATACTAAATGGCAGCGCACCTAAAGTTTTAATGCCTACTGGCGCCTAAGAATGCTTAGACACTGGTAGCGCAATTCTATAAATGGCGACTAGCAGATGATTAACAACTGTGCTCAATGATGCCTAGCTGCTAGGCGCCATTTATAAATTCTGGCCCATCAAGATCACATATACTCAGAGCCGGTGCAAGGTTTTCTGCTCCCCCCCCCTCCATCCCCCTCAAGTGAATTATAAATCAGCAACCAACTTCCCTCATTAATATTAATGGCAGGTCACATCCCTTCTTTTCCCAAAACTCCTTTACCAACTCTGTTCACATGATGCTAAGAGAGTTCATTAAAAAACAGATGTTGCAAAAGGTTACAACCACTTTCATGCTTTCTTGTTTAATTAGCAATTAATTCAATGATGTCTAATTGGGGACATATATTGTTCTCAGTTGTCAGCAATATTCTTAGAATGATGCTCATCCCATCATGCACCTCACACAAACACAGCATGCTTCTCTTACCCACTCGTACACTATTTCCCACAGGTACTCCCACACTACACACCCTGCAAATATGTACAACCACAAACCTTACTCACATCTCTAACACATTTACCAAACTCATATGCACACATACAAACTGATTCTCATACATCCATATCCCTCACGCATCCCCCAGTGGTTTGGGGTGGGGTTTTTTTTGCTAATTTTTAAGTCGGATTTTTTCCAGATAAGCCCCGCCAAAAAGTTAATCCCCGTCACCTAAAAAAGATTATAAAAAAGAGGCGCGATCTGCTGTATAAAGTAAAGTGGGGGGGTTCCCTCCCACGCCCCCCGTCAGAGCCCTTAAAAAAATGGCCGACAGTTTATCCTATTTTTTATAATGTTAAGTTTCATATCCTCTTTTTTATAATCTTTTTTGGGTGCTCCAACGGGGGGGGGCGTGGGGGGAAACCCCCCCCCACTTTACTTTATACACATCGGCATTGTGCTGAGAACTGTGTGCGCTGGCAAAAGGTGGCGGGGCTTAACTTTCGGCGCGTGCACTTTTTCCATTAGTGGCGGGGCTTATCTGGAAAAGATCCCAAATATCTTCCTGGATGGAGCCATGACACCAGCCAGCGTGAGCCAATATCCACAACATGTGGCTTCGGTCACATATGCAAAACATGGGTTGGTTTTTTTTTTTCAAAAACAAGATAATTAACCACAGACCAAAAGTACTAATGTAAACACATATTAAACTGAAACCTTAAGATGCCAGGCTCTGCATGCAGTGCAACACCAGAGAACTAGAAAGAAATGTATGGCCTCCTGTACAATGCAAAATATAAGGACAGCAGATTTAAATTCTCAAAACTAACATATTTCAGTTACTACACTGAAAATAAAATCACTTTTCCTATCTTTGTTATCTGATTCTATTTTTTTCTAATCATCTTGTTCCTTATCTAGTTTTTCATCTCTTCTATTCCCTTTCATCCGAGTGCAGCATCCTCTCCCTCTCTCTTAAGAACATAAGAATAGCCTTACTGGGTCAGACCACTGGTCTATCTAGCCCAGTATCCCTTCTTCACAGTGGCCAATCCAAGTCACAAGTACCTGGCAAAAACCTAAATAGTAGCTACATTCTTCTCTATCCATTGCAGCATCTCCATTCATTCTCTTCCTTTCATCCATATGCAACATCTTCTCCCTCCTTCTGTAACCGTCCTCTCCACCTATGTGTAGTCTTTCTTCCTTCACCTCTTTCCTTCCATTCATGTATAGCATTTGCCCCTCTCTCTTTTCTTCCATCTATGTGCATTTCCTCCTGTTTTCTTCCCATTCCCTCCAATCACCATTTCTTCTTTCTGTCCCTATCCCTCATCCTATGTCCAGCATTACTCCATATGCTCCAGTATCTACTGTATTTCCTTTGTCTCAATCCTTCCCTGTATTTAGATTCTCTTCTTTATTCTCTTTCTCCTACATCACCCACCCTGGAGTCAGCATTTCTCCCTCCAGCACTGACAATTCTGCCTCCTTCTCTCCCTTTGTGGGTCCAGAATTTCCCCCCTTTCTTTCCCCAGCCCACCATTTACTTTTGAACCTCATTCCTTCTGAGTTCTACTACTACCATTAAGATTGCTGTAACTGCCTTATCTCAACTCCTGCCAGGGCCCTGATCTTCCCTCCTGTTGCTGCCACTACAGTATTATCTCCACTCAGTCTCTGAAGCCACTGGCTGAAACAATAACAAGCCAAAATAACACAGATGTAGTGAAAATCCAATACTAGCAATCAATCACTCTTTCACACGGACAGTGCATGGTAAAAAGACAGTGCTTACACATAGGCCAGAGCTATAATACCAGGAGAGGAAAAAGCATCAGACAACAAACCCTCCCACCATCCACAGATAGGATTAAAGTGTTCAGGATAAACCTCTTGTGAGCCATTGGTTCGAACAGCAGCATTTGATAGAGGATTTGAAGTACACTGTATTAGTATGTGCCCATAAAGAAACTGGAAATGTTACTCAATATCTGCTGTATTTGGAACAGAAGTTTATTTTTCAATGGCATACCTTGGCCCCAGTGGGGTTAAACAATGAAATAGAATGGTTTCATCTGTAGAGGGAGATTTTTTCATTGTGACGTTGGTAGTGATGATTCTGACGTCGGTAATGACGATTCAGTAAGAGGTGTGTGTATATAAAGCGTGGCCTGCTGGGATGTAACCCATCGTCAGTAGCTTGTCTGTGTGCAGTATGGAGTGTTTTGTGCCGGTAAGTCGTAGAGTGAATGTTTGTAATGTGTAATTGAAGAGTTTAAGAATACATTGAGGAGGTTGAGTAAGTTGTTGTGTTTGGTGTTGATTTTGGTCATTTTGTGTTTCTAGTACCCCTCCAGAAGAAGCCAGCGGGTGAAACCTAGGTTGGGGGGTCGGCAATGTATGTGCATGTGCATGCAGTAATAAGAATAAAGGAGGAGCCCGGAGCAGTTATGTTGATTACCCACATCATTCAAAGCTAAGTTGGTTTTTGTTTTATTTGATTTGATTTCATGTTATTTAGTCTTTGTATGGTGGGTGAGACTGTGAACAACTATGATGGTCTCTCATACAGCTACTCCGTGATTTTTTTCACTGGGACCTCAGCTGTGGGTCTGAGTGTTCACGCTAAACAACTTGTTGATTTAAAATGATATTGTTCTATATAAAGAAGCAAGGTGATCAGTGAAAGTGTTTATTATTTGTTATCACCTTGGATAAGTGAGTTCCCTTGTTGTTTTAAGATTTAAAAAAAAAAAAAAACAACCACCCCTGGAATTTCAAAACTGGCTCTGCGGTGCAAAATAAAGTTGAAACATTAAAGATAGCTGAAAAAACTTATCTCATACCGGTCGTCTTTATGAGGTAAGTTGATTTTTTTTCATCTACTGTATCTTTAGCTGTGAACACAGAACAGAAATATTTGTTAAGCAATTCGGTCTTTTCTTTATCAACTTCTACATATTCCTCCCCTTCACCTTTGAGTCTCACAATGCCACTTTTGCACTCCCCACCCCCACCCAGCAACAGGAAGTATGCATCAAAATAGCTGTTTTCAGTAGTGTCTTCAGAATAGGGTTACCATATTTGTGAAGACAAAAAAAAGAGGACATATGACCCTGCCCACACTCCACCCAATGCCTGCCACCTTTCATCCATTTTCTTGGTTCCCCTTCCCATCCTTTGTATCCTTTCTGTGTTCTCTCCCTCCCTCCCTTTAACTCTCCTCCCCACAGGTGCTTCTCTCACTCTCTCTCCTTCCAGCCCCCCCTCCCTCCTGTGGGTGCTTCTTTCTTTTTTCTCTCTCTCTCTCTCTCTCTCTCCTTCCAACCTCCTCTCCTGCTGTTTCTGTCTCTCCCCCATCCAGCATTACCCAACTCCATTCTCTTTTCTCCAGCACTCTCTCCTTTCCATAATGATTTTCCAGCCCTCCCTTCTATTTCTCCAGCCCTCCTTCACTCCCTCCATGCTGTTTCTCCAGCCCCCTATCCTCCCCTCCTTTCCCAATGTTGATTCTTCAGCCCTCCCTCCTCCGACATCCGATGATGCTAACTTCCCCTCACAAGCTCTCTTTCCAGCTCCCAACTCCCCCACCTACATTAACTGAATCTCTAGGCAACCAGCAGTAGCAATGAGGTGAGCCTGCTGATGCCGGCCTGACCCGGAAGCCGCCTCTTTTTAGTGTAGGTGGGACCTGCAGAGCAGTGGCTTCAGTGGCAGCAGCAGGCTCACCTCATTGCTGCTACCAGCTGCTCAAAGACTGAATTTCAGTGACTGGGGAAGAGGTAGGTGAGGGAGTTGGGAGAGTTAGCTAAATCCAAACAGACTCCCCCATAAAAAAAAAAAAAAAAAAAGAATGTCCGGACACCAGGACAGTCCTCTAAAAAGAGGACATGCCTGGACTTCCCCAGAAGCATGGTAACCCTACTTCAGAAGCTAAAAGCTGAGCCATTTTCAGAGATTCCTGCTGGCTCAGCTGAAGAGGATTCCCTCTGCCAGGATTAGCTGGAGCCCTACATCCCTCCCCTGATCCCCCCCCATTATCCCCCTGAACCCCCAACATTCCTGCCTCCCCAACCCCTGACATCAGGCAACACCCCCCACACTTCACCCGACACCCCCAACTTCAAGCAACACCCCCCCACATTAGCAGACACCTCCCAACTTCAGACAACAGCGCCCCCCACATCACCCAATACCCACATACCTTGTGTTGCAAAATCAGCAGGAGGTAAGTCCACACCCTCCTGCCTACAAGGCTACATGCTGCGAATAATGGGCCTTCTCCCTCCCAATGCATCTTGGGATGCAGTGGGAGGGGCCTAAGGCCCTGATTGGTTCAAAATGGTGATTTTGAGCCAATCAGAGCCTTAGACTCCTCCCACTGCATGCCAAGTTGCATTGGGAGGGGAAGGCCCATCATTCACAGCACACGGCCCTGTAGGCATGAGGGTGTGGGCTTCCCTCCTGCTGATTTTGCAGCGCAAGGTACATTGGGTGTTGGGTGATGAGGGGGACGCTGTTGCCTGAAGTCAGGTGCTGTTTAGTGATGTGGGGGGTGTTGTCTGATGTCGGGGGTGTCCTGTGATGGGGGGCAGGAATATTGGGGGATGGGGAATGTTGGGGGGTGGGAGAGGGGTGTAGGGCTCCAGCTGATCCTGGCAGTGGGAATCCCCTTCAGCTGAGCCGGCTGGAATCCCCGAAACTGGCTCAGTGATGGGAATTTCTCTGCCCTGATCAGCCAAGGTAGTTGGGTACGTCTACAAAACTTGTTTGTGTTTTTCATGTGGATGTTTTTATTTTTGAAAATGGCCAAAAAAGGTAGACATCCTAAGAACCAAAACTTAAAGCTAGGTCATTTTCAAAAATAAAAGATAGACGTCCTGCAGCTTTGAAAATGGACATTTTTTTCTCCTCGGTTTATGAATGTCCTTCCCAAAACGTCCAGCCTAAGAGCATCCTATCAAAAATGCTCCTCCAAAAAACAAAGGCAAGAACTGCAGTGGTGATGTACAAGATGCCAAGTATTTAATTAAATGATCATAAAAAAGTCTTTAATAAACAATCATAAAAAATGAATAATAAATATAATCATATAACAGTTTGTATCCAAAGGGATTGATGAACCCAGACCCAAAATGGTCCGTGTTTCGAAGAAATACACCTTAATCAGGAGTCCTAATTGGTATCATATGCGGGAAATCTGATGGATAACTGGAATCAGTAGTGAACAGCCATTAGGTTTCCCGCATATGATACCAATTAGGACCCCTGAGGAAAGAGTGTTTCTTCAAAACACAGACTGTGTCGGGTCCAGGTTCATCAATCGTTTTGGATACAAACTGTTATATGATTATATTTATTATACATTTTTTATGATTGTTTATTAAAGACTATTTTTTCTGATCGTTTAATTAAATACTTGCCATCTTGTACATCACCACTGCAGTTCTTGCGTTTGCTTTTCAACTCGATACTTCACTGCAGTTCTGTTGGATTTTTTGCTTGTTGTTGCCTCCACGTATATGGAGCATGGGTGCAAAAAAAGGAGGAAGACAAAAAGTCCAACAGGATGCAAATTGCAACAAAAATAGAATGGGAAGCACCATGCAAATGAATAAAATGTATGTAAAATCAACTGTTCTTTATTGTAAAATATAGAGCTCTTTGGTATAACAATCATGTACAGGACCCAACACAGGCCTTGTTTCAGCAGGGAAATGCCTTCATTGCGGGCCCATAAAACACACAGAGTGCCTCATTAATTTGAATAAGCCAAGGAGCTGAATGTGGAATAAATACCTTAATTACAAATAGATAAAGGAGCTCATTTTCAAAAAAGAAAAATGTCCACAATGTGGCATAAAGAGGCAAATCAACATTTTTCTTGCTAAACCCTTCCAATTTGCTATTTTTGAAACTCATGTTCTAGACGTATTTCTATGGTGGTTGTTTGCAGTGTGTCTAAATCTCAAGGGGGCATGTTAGAGGTGTGGTTTGGGCGGGACTAGGGTGGGCTTATGATTTGGATGTTTTTCAGCAAAAATCAAACATTAAAAAAAATGTCCAGGGTACAATTTGGACGTTAATGGTGAGACCTGTTTTAACAATGAATTTGTGCCAAAAAAGTGCCCAAACTGCCTAGATAACCACTGGAGACATGAAGGCATTACCCCCTCCCATATTATTATGGGTTCCCCCTTTTTCCTTCTCCCTAATTTCCCATTTTATTGTAATTTATTCTTAGTGTTCTTCCCTTTAATTGTAACAGAGTTTGTTTTGTATTGTTTTATTTCCCCATTTTATATTCATTGTAAACCGCTTAGATTTTAACTTTTGTTTTATATTTACGGTATATTAAATAAATTGAACTTGAACTCCTGCAGTGGTCTTTGACCCCCTCCCCCCACCCCTCTGTTGGACAAAGGACAGGTTTTGGGGTCCCCATTGTCCTAGATCTCTCTGTACACCTCCCACCTCCCAAAGATGTAAATGAAACAGTACATACCTGCCTGTATTTTAGGTTAAGATTGTTTGTTGTTTATTGAAAGCTTCTATACCACTATTAATAACTTGGGAGTCAATTCAGGGCAGTTTACATGAGTGTTAAGATGTTGTGGTCAGTTCTAGTAGAGCACCAAACAGATTCTGGGAGTATCCTAGTTGGCAGTGTAGCCAACCATAGAGATGGGGGACTCAAGGCCATACCCCACTCTAACTACTATATTTAAGATAGAATATGTGAGCCTTCCAAAACCCATTCAAATCCTCCTTTACCTACATATAGGTGACACCTGCAGGCATAAGGGCTACTGGTGTGATGTACAGTTGGGTTCACTAGATTTTGGATGGTTTTTGGAGAGCTATCTATACACTGTAAGGGGGTTATAGTTAATATGTGTACCTGTGCCTTTTTAGGTGAAGTTCACTGCAGTGCCCTCTAAGGCAGGGGTGCCCACACTTTTTGGGCTTGCGAGCTACTTTTAAAATGACCAAGTCAAAATGATCTACCAACAATAAAATTTTAAAAAAAACACAATGCACACTAAGCATAGAAAATGTTAATTATCATTCCTATTCCAGGGTTTTTCAAAGAGGTCAAAGCAGATGACTCTATGCACTATCACCTCAGTAACAACCATACAAAAATAGACAAATATACCCCCCTCCCTTTTTACTAAACCACGATAGCAGTTTTTAGAGCGCAGGGAGCTGTGCTGAATGCCCAGCGCTGCTTTCGATGCTCTTAGGCTCCCTGCGCTAAAAAACTCTATTGCGGTTTAGTAAAAGGGGAACTTAGTGTAAAATATAGACAGCAGATATAAATTCAGACACATTTTGATCACTAAATTTAAAATAAAATCATTTTTCCTACCTTGTCTGGTGATTTCATGAGTCTCTGGTTGTACTTTCTTCTTCTGACTGTGCATCCAATCTTTCTTCCCTTCTTTTAGCCTGTATGCTTCCTCTCCTCCAGACCTCGTTCCCTCCCCCAACTTTTCCTTCCTCTCTCCCTGCCCTTTCTTTCTCTCTGCCTGCCCTTTTTCTTTCTTTCTCCCTGCCCTCCCCCAAGCCACTGCCATCGGGGACCAGGACCCAAACCGCCACCAATAATAGCCCCAAAAGCCGACGCCGCCCCAAGCGCTCCCTGCTTCGCCGACCAGCATTCCTCTCCCCGATGTCAATTCTGCCGTCGGGGAGAGGAAGGCTGATTGGCCCAAGATCGCGATCGACCTATTGGGGGAAATGCTGCCGGGTCCTGCCTTCGCGGAAACAGAAAGTAGGCAGGACCCGGCAGCAAGAAGAGCAAATGCTTCACTAATCTGTCTCCCGCCTTAGCCCATAGCGAACGCTTGCTTCAGGGCTCTCAACATGTGCGTGCCGGCTTCCCTTCTCCCTCCCCCCCCCCCCCCCCGGACATAACTTCCGGTTTCGGAGGGAAGAAAAGGGAAGCCGGCATGCACACGTTAGAGCCACGGAGCATAAGTTCGCTACGGGCTGAAATCTCCAAGCCGGTTTTTTTTTTAATGTTCAGCAGCGGCGGCAGCAGCAGATGACAGCTGGGCGGACCGCCCAGCTAAAAGGCCCTAGAGAGAACACTGGAGAGGAAGGCTGATCGGCTCGGTAGATCAGGATGGCAACACGAGTCGAGTCTATCACGGAGCCAGGGATGGGCTCCGCGATCGACTCGTGTTGCCTTCCTGAGCTACTGGTCGATCGCGATCGACGTGTTGGGCACCCCTGCTCTAAGGTGTCCCACTGCTCTCCTGGGATGTCTGTGTGGCCAGTCTACTAAAAATGCTGGCCCCTCCTATGTCCCAATGACTTGTTTTGTGCATTTTTCTTTTGGATTTGGTGTTGGGTTTTTTTTTTAACATTTCAAAAAGATAGATGCACTAAGGTCAAGCACATCTGAGAAATGTCATGTGACATAACCAGTTACTGCCAATATTCAGCAGCTCGATGGCTGACAGGGAGAGCAGCAAAATTGAAAAGTGTCCCCTTCTCCCCATCAAGCCTGACCCTCCCACTGAGCTTGCTCCTTTTCTCCCTTTCCCCACTTCACCCTCATGCAAGTCCCCAAGACCTGACCTACCACCACCACAGAGACCCCTCTGATAAGAGGCACCTGGTGATCTAGTGGGCCGCCACTGTCCCCTTACCTTTCAATCACAACAGCTTTGCAGCAGGAATGCCTACTCCCTCCTGCTGGCAGGCCTATCTCTTCAAAATGGCCTGGGCTGCACTGAGAGGGGCCTAAGGACCTGATCAGCTCAGGCGCCTAAGGCCCTTCCCTGGGTGAGGCTTTAGGAGCCTGAGCTAATCAGTGCCTTAGGCCTGTACCCGGTGCATCCTGGGATGTACTGAGAGGGGGGCCTATGCCAATCAGGGCCATAGGATGCACTGGTGGGCATCCTTCCTGCTGATTTTTTATAAAGTGTGGGGTGGGGGCATGGTGAGGGAAGGTCTCAGCACGTGGGTCCCAGCATGATGGGGGGGCCATGGATGGCTGGAGAGGATCAGAGGCAAGGAGGGAGGGAGGTCAGAGTTGTGGCTTTTTTCTTTTTTTCTTTTTAATTGGAGAGGAGTCTGAACTGTCAAGCCTTACTGTCCTGTCAGTACCTGAGCCAATCAACACTCAGGTACAGACTGGAAAGTAAGGCTATGACAGCTCAGACCCTGCTGGAAAATTTTGCCCATAAAAAATTTAGAGCATTACATGGCATGGCATTGGGCAAAAGGTTTAGAGCATTACATGGAGTACTCATTATAATACTAATGAGCTCCTTGTAATGCATCTGCATAGAGTTCTCAGTGGCTGCTACAACGATTGCAAGGAAACCTTTTATGCATTGGGGCCTATGTCTAGTATGGCCCCATCCCGCTGGTTTCCATTATCAACTGATGGAACAATTCTCCTTGTAGAGAATCCAGTATCTCTCCACTTCTAGGAGATACTACAGTAGGGATACCCCTTTTAACATCTGTCATGTTAAAATCACCTATTACTAGTAGTTCCCCTTTTACAGCTATATTTTGAACTTCTATTAAATCTCTGACTGCTTCTTCCATCTGTGAAGGAGGTCTGTACATAAGAATGGCCTTACTGGGTCAGACCAATGATCCATAAAGCCCAGTAGCCTATTCTCACGGTAGCCAATCAAGGCCACTAGTACCTGGCAAAAACCCAAGGAGTAGCAATATTCCATACTACCAATCCGATTCCCTGTTTTCAGTTTGACCCACAGTGCCTCTTCCTTACCCTGTAGATCCTGCAATTATGTGGCTTTAATATATATATCTGGGCCTTTTTAGGCCCCCTCCTTCATCATTCCCCCTCCTTTTCTCCTACTCTGCCTTTCCTGAATAGATTATAGCCCGGTATAACTACATCCCAGTCATGGGTCACCTTAAGCCACATCTCCATGATCACTATTAAATCCAACTCAGCCTCTTCCATCACAGCCTCTAGATCCAGAGCCTTGTTTCCCATATTTCAAGCATTAATATATACTGCTTTCCAGACATTGCCCATTTTTTTTCATTTGTGCAGAGGTATTTAGTGATTCACTTATCTGAGGGTTTATACTCACCTGAGGGCTTTGATCACCTTGCCCCAATGATTCTAGTTTAAAGCCCTCTTCAGTTGGTTAGCCAGTCTGCTGTTGAAGACAGTTTTTCCCTTCTTTGATAGATGCACATCATCCCTGCTCAGTAGCCCTTGGAAAATCATCCCATGGTTCAGAAAGCCAAAATGCTCTTAATGATACCATCTGTGCAGCTTCTCTGCCTTGGCCTTTACCTGTGACAGGGAGGATTGATGAGAACACCACCTGTGTACCTGACTTTTTTACCTTCTTTCCCAGAGCCATGAAGTCACTTTTGATACATTCGGAGGGGTACTCAACAGTATCATTAATGCCAACATGAAGGAGCAGCATCGGATAGTAGTCATTAGGCTTGAATAGTCTAGGCAAGCTCTTCATAATAACTTAAATTTTGGCATCAGGCAGACAACACACCTCCTGGGACATCATGTTTGGTCTGTAGATGGATGCCTTTGTATCCCTCAGAAGGGAATCGCCAACCACCACTACCTTTCACCTCCTAGTGGTCACGGATCCAGCAACTTTGGGGATTTCAAGCTTTGGTTCTTCTTCTCATCTCCTCCACTTCTATGGCTATATACTGGTTCTTCAGTTCAAGGATAGGTGGAGTCACAGTATCGATCCTGCAGAGAACCGTAATCTGACTCTAGCTGTCCTCCCTTAGCATGGCCTCTTTTTCTCCACTGCTGGAAATCTTTGACACCTCAAGCATTTCATCAATGTATCTCTCATTCTTGCAGATTCTTCTTAGTCTTGCCACCTCTCTCAATTCCTTCTTGAAGACAGCTTGCACATGAAACTACCTTCTCTGCTTGGGTAACATTTTCTGTCTGCACAGAGACAGAAGCTGTAATCTTGGCAACAGGATTGGTGACATGATGTTTCCCAGTCATACTGTGGTTGCAGAAGTACTCACACCTAATGAAAGAAAAGAGAAGAGAAAGCAGAAAAAATATCCTACCAAAGTAATGTTCTCTTCCTAATTGGTTGAAGAGCCAATAAATCAAACTAAACAGAGACTTTCCTCAACTGGTATCTGAAATGCAACCTAAAATACTAATCTAGACTACTTACCTGGGCTAGAGTCATTGTTAATTGATAGATAGGTGCCTATGTACATTAGGATCTATTCTTTAAGATGGCACCTAAATGCCATAGCATTTCAAAAGAGTATACACATGGGTGGAGCACAGGTGGCTTATGAGTGTGTCTCCTAGTTACATATGTAATTTATAGATTACTATAAAGTACGTGGATCACTTGGTGCACTTAGGCACATCAACTAATGCTTGGATGTAAATGAATTTAAATGGATGTTCCCCGCTCCGACTTATGCCCTAGCAAAAATATCCCTCAATATGTTTCCAAAAAAGTTCAGGTGAAGCCCTGGTTGTGGTGTTAAATAGTTATGTTTATAGTAGTCATGTTACATTAATTTCAGCTGGTATTAAGTCACCTTGATTTGTGAACAAATGTGTTAATCATGTTTAATGTTATTACTTTCATGAACAAATGCATGTTTTTAAAAATAGGTTTTGCAAACTGATCATTATCTGATTAAATTAGGAACAGAGGCAAGCTGGAAAGTCGTGAGATAGCATCAGTGTAATTAATGAAAACAAGCTATTTTACAAACCACAGCACAGAATCATGTGTTCCCCAAACTGCAGAATTAAATCTAGAAAGCATTCAGGAAATCTTGTATCTTTTTAAATGATTATTTGAAGAGATTTTGCTCTAATTATCCTTGCAAGTGAAAAATAGCCCCACTTTCATCTTCTATTGTTAATGTTCTATTTGAATATTTGTTGTTGCTTTATGTTTAACTGGGTTTGTTCCCAGTAAAAGAAATATATTGTTAATCCGCCATGAACTCGCATGGGCTTTGGCGGAATATAAGTCAGAATGTAATGTATTAAATAATCATTTTGCAGACAAGAGACTCTACTACATATACAGATGTTTCCTGCTGTGTCTAGAGAAACACAGAAACAGAGGTGTCAGTTCCTGATTTTGAAACCTGGAGTAACCCAAATTGGAGGTGTCTTTTTTCTTAGATATCCCTGCAAGTGCATAGTTAGTTATTTATCCTTGAAATATGGGGTTTGTTTGTTTTATTGATCCATCTCAGCTAACCAGCTTTTTATCTCTAAGATGTCTTGAAAGTAACAACTTGAAGGAGTAACAACTTCTCATAAATTGGATTGAAGACAATGTTTTATTTTTCTTTTTTTCCAGTTTATGAATTATTTTTAATCTTATTCATTGTTTTGCCACTTGTTTTTGTTTTGTTCTATTTCTATCATTTAAATTTCTCCAGAATTCTTTTGTTCAACAGTTTCTCCTTCTGCGTCTATTCCTTTCTCTCCTCTCTTCTACCTTCCAAAGTATTTAATTCAATACAGTCTTGTTAGAATGTTTATTTTCTTATTTTTCCTCTATCTCTACTTTTCACTTCTTTATTACTCTCTAGGTACTTTAGTTAGATTGTGAGCCTTCGGGACAGTAAGGGAATTTCTAAGTACCTTTCTTACTTATAATTTTAATGTATATTTTCTGTAAACCGCTTAGAACTTAACGGATGTAGCGGTATATAAGAAATAAATTACATTACATTACATTACATAAATAGATTTGGATTCTTATGCCTGGCAGCAGATATATTTTTCTTCTTTTATTTAAAATTAATCTTTTTCCACTCACATAAATCTTGGATTCAAATTTTGAGGACTTGAGTATGATTAAGTAAATTACTTTTTTTTCTTTATTTCTTTCTTTACTTCTTATTAATGTAATTTGAAGGTGTAATCACACTTTTCTTTACAAGATGTTATGCTTGAAAAATGTTTTTTAAAATTTTATAAATAAATTTTTAAAAAAGAGACCCTACTACATAGATATGCATAGTACAATATACATTAGTATCATATGAACATAAGAATAGCCATATTGGGTCAGACTAATGGTCCATATAGCCCAGTATCCTGTTTCCACAGTGGTCAATCCAGGTCACAAGTACCTGGCAAAACCCCAAATAGTAGTAACATTCCATGCTACCAATCCCAGGGCAAGCATTGGCTTCCCCATGTTTTTCTCAATGATATTCTATTTTATCTGCAATATAGGAGTAGTTCTACAAAGAGGGTGTCAACATTTAGGCACCAGGAACATGTATAAATGGCCAGAATATGGCTTACTCTCACCAAGATATATATCAAGCTCAATATATATCTCAAACTCCTCACCTCTAATGTATAATCCCTAGCTCCTCAGAAGTACCACCTGGGCTTAAAAGCTTTCACAGCCCTAGGCTTTATGTACTACCTCCTCACTGGAGCCATTATCAATTTTTACTCACAAATTTTATTTTAAAATTTTATTTAACAACCCTTCTAGCATATTTCAAGGGTACTTAGATTTTAATTGTGGTCTTCTTTTGAGGGAAATAGGAGCCAACAGGTTTCACCCACAGAAGGTTTTTTCAAGGCTTATCATCCCTTAGCAAGCTTTACACCGAAATATATAACCACTGAATGTTGAATGCCACATAGGAATTTAAACATCTCTATCATATCTCCCCTCTCCCGCATATCCTCTAAAGCAGGGGTGGCCAACCTGCTGCCCGAGGGCCACATGCAAACAGTGGAATAGAGGAATGAAGAAAAATGGAGATAAACATCTCTGGAACACTAAATAGCAGTAGGGAGCAACTGATCCTGAAGAGGAGATGATACAACAGATGTGCCCTGGATTTGGGCAACGATGGCCAGTGAACAATAAAGCACCGCACCTGTGACTACATCTGAGGTCAGACAAGCTGTAGAACGTACAGTGTTCTGGGGGAAAGGAGATAGAGAGGAGAGGTTCTCCACCTAAAAGAAAGAATCCAATAGAAACCTATTAACCTAATATTTTTTTTATTGTGCCATCATTTGATCTTTCTCAACAACCTCTTAAGGCTTTCAGTAAATTTTTGGTTCAGAACAATATCTAGCCTGAACCAATTTACTAGGGAGAGGCAGTGTAAGAAGAGTGAATTAGAGAATGACATTGGGACATTTGTCCCCATCCCTGCCCTGTCCCCACAAGCTCTGTTCCCCTCTCCACAGGCTCCATCACTGTCCCAGTTCCATCTCCATGAGCTCTGCCCTGCCCCCATGGGTTTTGTCTCCATCCCTGCCCTGTCCTCATGGGCTCTGTCCCCATTCTCACTCCGTGGGTACCCGTCCCTGTGTTATTCTTTAGAATGGTCCAAACCTGGAATCTAGATCAAAGCCAAGATAGTTAAGCTTGAAACCAGTGTTACTTCCCTGAAGATGAACTTCCTTTTTGCTACTCAGCAGGAAAATAGCAGCCGCGAGGGTTTCCAAGGCTGACAGAAGTTACATTTACAAGTACTATATGTAGCTGAGCTTTTTAGTCTTCTTTACTGTGAATGGCAGAAATGAATAGTCTGGTTGATTTCATTATTGTGGTTGGATTTTGCTTCTTGCTGGTAGCCTGGTTTTCTGATGAGTAACTTTAAGGGGCTGGTAAGTTTTAACTGGCATTATATCTTCATGTTTTTATGATTGTAAGACATACTGAGCAGTCATGAAACTGGAATTACAGTATATGAGAAATAAATGAAAGATATACAATATCATATTAACCTCATAAATGAATAAAATCGGCCTTATTCTGTTACAACTGCCTAAAAATGTTGGTGTTGATAAGATAGTTGATCGGTGTGGTTTAAACAGACTGGAGAGGTTCCTCCCTGCCTTAACCATGCGGATCAGGCTGGCTGCTGATATTCAAGGGCACCTAATTGGGTGGTGCCTTTGAATGCTGGCTCTGACTGGGTCCGGAGACAGAGCTGGGGAGGAGCTTGTAGCTATGTAGGCACTAGTCATATTCAGTACTATAGCCTGCATTGCTAAACGGGTAGATAGGACTGCACAAAAAGCAGATTTATCTTTGCCTGCTTAGCTAGGTGGGTACCAGTATCGAATATTGCCTGGCACCCGCAGAATTTTCAGGATGCTGCCTCACCCTGGATATTCAATGCTGTTTCCTGGACAAGGCCCAGGGTTGAATATCTAGGCTTAAAAACTGCTGAACATTGACTGGGTTGATTCTAGCCTGTTATATGGTTGTTGTTTTCTGGCCTTTTCATGGACAAATGCACATTTGTGTATTTTAGGATGCTGAGAAGGTGCCTATCTAGAGCCTATTCCACAAAGGAAAATAGGTGCCTAGTTCTCTGTATAGAACAATAATGTAGCAGCGCAAATATGTTTGTATAATTTACCACTTACATCAACGACAGAGCTGGTATATATGGTCACTCTTAGATTGCTACATAATGAGTCTAAAGTACAGTAGTCTATAATTTATGCATGTAACTGTGTGCCTTGCCCAGGTATACATCCCTCCTTCATTGCAAGACCTCGCTTGTTTATCAAGTTAAAATTTAATAAAAATTTTTGCTCATCTTAAAAAACACTCGCACACAAGTTACTCACAATCCAAAGTTTTACTGTACTGCCTTTCTGTGATGCATCCAAAGCAGTACACATGTTACAGTAGGTATTTCCCCTGTCTCTAGTGGGCTCGTAATGGAAATTCTGTGCCTAGGGTAAAGGAGGACTAAGTAACTTGTCCAAGGTCACAAGGAGCCACAGTGGGAATCAATCCCACAGCACTAATCGTTAGGGTACTCCATCACTGAAGGAGGGATGTATACCTGGGCAAGGCACATAGTTACATGCATAAATTATAAACTACTGTACTTTAGACTCATTATGTAGCAATCTAAGAGTGACCATATATACCAGCTCTGTCGTTGATGTAAGTGATAAATTATACAAGCATATTTGCGCTGCTACATTATTGTTCTATACAGAGAACTAGGCACCTATTTTCCTTTGTGGAATAGGCTCTAGATAGGCACCTTCTCAGCATCCTAAAATACACAAATGTGCATTTGTCCATGAAAAGGCCAGAAAACAACAACCATATAACAGGCTAGAATCAACCCAGTCAATGTTCAGCAGTTTTTAAGCCTAGATATTCAACCCTGGGCCTTGTCCAGGAAACAGCATTGAATATCCAGGGTGAGGCAGCATCCCGAAAATTCTGCGGGTGCCAGGCAATATTCGATACTGGTACCCACCTAGCTAAGCAGGCAAAGATAAATCTGCTTTTTGTGCAGTCCTATCTACCCGTTTAGCAATGCAGGCTATAGTACTGAATATGACTAGTGCCTACATAGCTACAAGCTCCTCCCCAGCTCTGTCTCCGGACCCAGTCAGAGCCAGCATTCAAAGGCACCACCCAATTAGGTGCCCTTGAATATCAGCAGCCAGCCTGATCCGCATGGTTAAGGCAGGGAGGAACCTCTCCAGTCTGTTTAAACCACACCGATCAACTATCTTATCAACACCAACATTTTTAGGTAGTTGTAACAGAATAAGGCCGATTTTATTCATTTATGAGGTTAATATGGTATTGTATATCTTTCATTTATTTCTCATATACTGCAATTCCAATTTCATGACTGCTCAGTATGTCTTACAATCATAAAAACATGAAGATATAATGCCAGTTAAAACTTACCAGCCCCTTAAAGTTACTCATCAGAAAACCAGGCTACCAGCAAGAAGCAAAATCCAACCACAATAATGAAATCAACCAGACTATTCATTTCTGCCTTTCACAGTAAAGAAGACTAAAAAGCTCAGCTATATATAGTACTTGTAAATGTAACTTCTGTCAGCCTTGGAAACCCTCACGGCTGCTATTTTCCTGCTGAGTAGCAAAAAGGAAGTTCATCTTCAGGGAAGTAACACTGGTTTGCAAGCTTAACTATCTTGACTTTGATCTAGATTCCAGGTTGGGACCATTCTAAAGAATAACACGGGGACGGGTACCCATGGGTACCCGCGGAGTGAGAATGGGGACAGAGCCCATGAGGACAGGGCAGGGATGGAGACAAAGCCCAAGGGGGCAGGGCAGAGCTCGTGGAGATGGAACAGGGACAGAGATGGAGCCTGTGGAGAGGGGAACAGAGCTTGTGGGGACAGGGCAGGGATGGGGACAAATGTCCCAGTGTCATTCTCTAATTCACTCTTCTCACACTGCCTCTCCCTAGTAAATTGGTTCAGGCTAGATATTGTTCTGAACCAAGAATTTACTGAAAGCCTTAAGAGGTTATTGAGAAAGATCAAATGATGGCACAATAAAAAAAATATTAGGTTAATAGGTTTCTATTGGATTCTTTCTTTTAGGTGGAGAACCTCTCCTCTCTATCTCCTTTCCCCCAGAACACTGTACGTTCTACAGCTTGTCTGACCTCAGATGTAGTCACAGGTGCGGTGCTTTATTGTTCACTGGCCATCGTTGCCCAAATCCAGGGAACATCTATTGTATCATCTCCTCTTCAGGATCAGTGGCTCCCTACTGCTCTTTAGTGTTCCAGAGATTTTTATCTCCATTTTTCTTCATTCCTCTATTAAAAGTGGTACACTAACTTATTTAACCACATCTCTCTACTCTATAGGGGTGCTGAGTCAGCTATTTCCCTATATGTACCTTTACGATAAAATGACTTGGCCGTTAACACCTTTCGGGTTTAGTATTTATTCCAGATCCAAATTTCCTTCAATAACAGGTCTCCTCCTAACACTTCCTCACTGGTTAGGAAAGCTTTTGTTCTAGAAACTGGAATGGTATGAACAGGTCACCGTGTAATTTTCTTGACTTAGCTCAAGCTGCTTAAACAGTGGGACAGCATGTTGTGTGCACTGTTTGGATCCCAAAAGAAGAAACAGCTCGAGCTAAGTCATGAAAAGCTTTATCTACTTTTTGGTGTTTCTTGTCAAGCACTATGTTCAATTTATATTGTCTGTCACCAGAAACTTTTGAACGTTATTGTGTTCTGCCTTCGGTGGAGGCGTAGGTTTTCCTCAAATAACATTTTAGTCTCTGAGTTTTTTTACTGCGCCTCCTCCCGGCGGTAAGATGAGCCCATGATTTACAAACCTTTGAGTCTATTATGACTTATTCAGCGAGCAGTGCATTATCGTCCTGCTTTTTGTCTGAGGCTCATGTTAGTAATCAGATTATTGTTCTGTTTCTAGTGGCAGAAACATTCAACTTGATTATGCCAAATTTATGAATACTCTATGGTAACACAGTTGCTAACAATTCTAGACAAGTCGGTTTTTACAATCGCTAAAACCCTTTTTTTTTGGGGGGGGGATAGCCAAGCGATGTTAGTGCATCAATCACTTGGCTATTTTGCATGGGGTTTTAGCTAATTTGCATGGCTGGATCGGAAAATGGGCGATCGAGGGGAAAAACACGCGGTGGGCCATGTTGTGTACTGGATCGGTAACACCGATTGTCGATAAAGCTGTGAAAATAGATTTAGCGATGATTGCTGACTGTAGTACATCCCCCACCATATACAGAATTTGGGGATAAGTGAGTTGCACATGTCATTTATAAAATGATGTTGAGTGCTCAGCTAACACATATAGTACATGCATACATGTTAGTACTGTATAAATTATTTGCAGAATCAGTGCGTGAATTTACAGAATGAGGGAATAACCCTGGGATAATTTTGTGAAAGCCTTTTTACAGTAGTAGCACTCAATATATGATTTGACCAGTGCCTATTCCATCAATATTTCTCTCAGTAGGCCTAAACTAAATGGATTCATTATCTGTTTAATAGCTTAATATCAACACTAAGCAGAATTTGTGAACAGGCAGACAGGATGGGCTATTTGGCCTTTATCTGCCATCATATTTCCCTTAACCTTGTCCACAATTATATGGATAGTGCCAGGTTGTTTAATGATTCAAATGGACCAATGCTATCCATATGCTCATATTTTCTAAGAATCTAAAGATAGGGGAGACATGCTTTGGACACCAGTTGGCCAATACTTTATTCCCCTTGAGTATCAACCTGTATGTTTTCCTGGCACATAGTTTTATGCATGTATAATCCCATAAATTTTGTAAGCTCCTACCTGAATATATGAAATTCTATTGTACAAATTCAAGTTATTTATAAAAGTACTGCCAATGTAGACAAATTTCATCTGAGCAGACCAAATGGTCTGCTCAGATGAAATTTGTCTACATTGGCAGTACTTTTATAAATAACTTGAATTTGTACAATAGAATTTCATATATCTGTTTGTCATATTTCTGATATCTGTTGTCATTTACTAATAGGCTAATATTTATAGTTATCTAAATTAGGCAAATGTTTTCAAACTTAACTTCCTAAATTTTGGGCTGAAAATAGGTACCTAAATTTATCTTTAGGTACCTAAAACTAAAGTTTCTAACTTTAATGCAGCTGTCAGCTATTAATTTTTTATGTTTATGCTCCAAAATTAGGCACCCACCACTAAGCCCTTTATTTTATTTCCCCACCTGGATCCACCTCTGGCTTTACTCACTTTTTGAGTACCTATATTTAAATGTTCCACTGGGAAACAGAGGCATAGCCAGACACCCAATTTGGGAAGCTTGAGCTCCAAGTGAGTGGGCACAGGAACCCTCCCCTCACCCGGCATCTCTCCCCCAAAGATGATCCAACAACTCTTAACTTTACTTCCCCCCTATCCCCAGTACCTTTTAAATCCTTCAGCACTTGTCTTGTGAACAGGAAATTTTATCAAAGGGAAGGTTCGGGGCTGGCCCAGCACTGAAGGATTTAAAAGATACCAGGGGGTTGAGAGAGGCTGAGGAAATTAAGAGATAGATTGCCGGAGTCTTCAGCTGGTAGGGTTTGGGGGATCCCTGATAGCCACAAACCAGTTGTGTCGCTGATGCATGGGCCTGAGCCCACCTGTCACTATGCCACTGCTGGGGGAGAATGTTTACTTAAGAAGATTTAGGCACATGACTCAAAAAATAGGCTTGCAGATCTTTTGAACACTGATTCTATGTTAATATGCTACAGTATTTATCTTTTAGGCTCTTAGCACATTTCACACCAAAGAATAATGTACCCCTTTCTGTCTTGTTATTAACCATTTCACCTAAAGACCTTCAGATAATTGTGAATTACTTGAACTCATCAATTCATGTTCCTCCATTTTTTTCCCCCACCAGAAATTACCACCAGACCAAACCTCTGCCTCAGCAGAGCAGCTGTTCAGACCAATGGCACCTGTATGGTACATCTGAGTAGATCCTCCTAAGATCATTAAATTGTTCCAAGCAGGAGGCACTGAGCTTTGATGGTTGTCAGATCAATCTGTTGAGCTGATTTCAACATCAGCATGAAATGTATACTTGTAATTCTGCCTTTACTTTTACTGTAACTGAGCTACAAATTAATTACAGTGTGATATATATCAAAGCAAAGCATTTGCTGCAATACATGTAAGGATTATAGTGCCCATACTGCAGTGGCCTTCCAGTAATCAGGGAAATGGAAAGAGCTGAAACACTATACACAACCAACTGAATGATTAAGGCAATCAAAAAAAAATTAGGAGTAGATTCTGTGCTAGTAATATGCACTCTACATTAATGAAATGTACTGTCTCGGTATAGAGTTGTACATATTTACTATAATAAGACCCGTTTTAGATAGAATGTGGAGCGAGGAATTAAGATGCCGAGCTCAGAACATGGAAAATGCCCGCTGCATTTTGCAAAGACATTGCCAAACACAATGTCTCACTAAGCCCAGCAAGAGAAGAAATAATAAAAAGCTCTAGAATGTGTACCCTTCATAAAGTACACTAGTACATGCTGTATAAAGGGTGGAAAGCATTTATGCCAATTGAAACCAGCTGTAAATTCTGTCACACAAGTTGGGCGTGGATCCTCTAAATGCATTTTAAGGGAATGCCCCTTTCTTGCCCAAGTTCCTCAAATGATATGCCTCCCCCCAGTTCATATCCACTTAGGCACTATTCTGTAACAGAGCACGTATGTGCAGTTCTGTGTGAATCTGCCACTTGTGGTCCATTTTGGCACCTTGCTTCCATTATAATGCTTTTCTGCACCAAAACATCAGTGCAGAAATAGCATATAAAGCTAGGCATCACATATAGAATTCCCTAGTAAGTGTGAAATCTATAATAGTAGTTACACACACAACTGCTATTATATAATAGAAAACTAGTGTAAGTCCATATTAACATGCCTAACTTTAGGTGCAAAAACTTATTCCAGCCAAATATTCATTGGCTCATCACCTAAGGTGCACGGTCAGATAGACCACCTATAAAGCAGGTCTATCTTTGACTGCTTGAATGAATATTGAATTGATCTTTACATAGAGGGCTACTCCTCCACCTTTTTGACGATCTCTGTCCTTCCTAAAAAGATTATATCCACTTTAAAACTATCTCCACTTTAAAATTATATCCACTTTAAAACTAAAAAGGGGTTGATGGACAGGGGAAGAGGTGCTGATGAACAGGGAGGGGGGGGGGCAGAAAAATGAAGACAGGCCTACTGCTGGACAGGGGGAAGTAGAGAAGATTGTCAATTCAATCAATTCCTCAGCTGTTCAGTTGGACAGAGTTCCAGATTCTTTCAACTGGTAGAAAGACTATGGACCCCTTATTAGCCACATAATAAATTTATCTCTGGGGACAGGAAATGTCCCAGTTGGCCTAAAGAATGCCATAGCAACTCCTATCAACTCAATCAAAAACCAGGGTATGTAATTCACTCAAAAAATGAGAAAGAAAAGGTAATCAATGTCCCAAAATTAATCTCATTCATATAGTATTAGCGTACACTCAAAATCAAAACTATTGAATTTCAAAGATACTCCATGAAAACTGCTATACTTCACATATGCTCAGAAATGTGAAGCTCTGTGGGGAATAGCCCCATTGTGGAGCTTACCCTCCAATCATTGCACATGACTGTTTCATTTCTTCCTTGATTGTAATGAACTTTCACTTTAAATCAAATGTACTCAGTAACCAAGAGAAATAAAAATTAGCCACTTATCTCAAAAGCAGTTCAGGGGGTCCCGATGTGGCCCCGTTTTGATCTTTTCCTCAGGGAGCCAAAAAGGGGGTGATTACTGAAGTGCTATCAAAAATGGTTGTACATTGGAATAATTCTGAATGACAACAGGCCTATAAAGCTATCATATGAGGCTCCTGGTACACCTTCTACTTGGCTGTCGCCAATGTTCAGTCAAACCTTAAAAGAATTCAGCGGTCTCAGTAGCATTTCTCAGTTATCAGGAATCAATTTCTCAGAATCAGAAAATGCTACTGAGTATACTGTTATCAACAGTGGCCAACCCAGGTCCCAGTTACCAAGCTAGATCCCAAGTAGTAAAACAGATTTTATGCTGCTTACCTTAGGAATAAGCGGAGGATTTCCCCAAGCCATTTCAATAATGACCTACGGCCTTCTCTTTTAGGAAATTATCCCAAAATTTTTAAACCCCACTAAGCTAACTGATTTCACCACATTCTCTGGCAATGAATTCCAGAGTTTAATTACATGTTGTGTGAAGAAATATTTTCTCTGATTTGTTTTAAATCTACTACTTAGTAGCTTCATCGCATGCCTCCTAGTCCTAGTATTTTTGGAAAGAGTGAACAAGCGATTCACATCTACTCTTTCCACCCCACTCAGTATTTTATAGACCTCTATCATATCACCCCTGAGCCATCTGTTCTCTAAGCTGAAGATCCTTAGCCGCTTTAGCCTTTCCTCATAGGGAAGTTGACTCATTCCTTTTATCATTTTTGTCACCCTTCTATGTACCTTTTCTAATTTCGCTATATCTTTCTTGAGATACACCGACCAGATTTGAACATAGTATTTGAGGTGCAACTGTACCATAGAGCAATACATTATAAACATTTTCATTTTTATTTTCCATTTCTTTCTTGATAATTCCTAACATTCTAGTTGCTTTCTTAGCCGCCACCTCACATTGAGCTGAGAGTTTCAACATATCATCAATAATGACGCCTAGATCCTTTTCCTGGGCAGTGACTCCTAACATAGAATCCAGCATCATGTAGCTATAGTTCGGGTTCCTCTTTCCCGCATGCATCACTTTGCACTTGCTCACATTAAACGTCTTCTGCATTTTTATGCCCAGACTCCCAGTCTCACCAGGTCCTCTTGCAATTTTTCACAATCCTCTTGCGATTTAACAACTTTGAACAACTTTGTATCTTCAGCAAATTTACCTCCTCTTTTACTAATGCGTAGTGTGGGTTTTAGTGCCGGCAGTGGCAGTAACTGCCCCGATGTTCATAGGAATTCTATGAGCATCAGAGCAGTTGCCACCACTGCCAGTGCTAAAACCCATGCTATACATTAGTAAAAGAGGGGGGTTAATTATTTCACTAGTTATTCCCATCACTAGATCACTGATAAATATGGTAAAAAGCAGCGGTCCCATCATAGACCCCTGGGGACCCCACTATTTACCCTTCTCCATTGAGATTATTGACCATTTAAACCCACTCTCTGTTTTCTTTCAACCAGTTCTGAATCCATAATAGGACATTACCTCCTATCCAATAACTTTCTAATTTCCTTAGTCTTTCATGAGGTGTTTTGTCAAATGCCTTTTGAAAATCCATATACACAATATCAACCGGCTCACCTTTATCCACATGTTCATTCATCCCTTCAAAGAAGATTGGTGAGGCAAGATTGCTGCGGCAAGATTTCCCTTGACTAAATCCATGTTGGTTTTCACTCATTAATCCATGCTTATGTATATGTTCTCTCATTTTGTTCTTTATAATAATCTCTACCGGAAAAATTAAGAGGGGACAGATTCAGAACCAATGCTAGGAAGTTCTTCTTCACACAAAGGGTGGTAGACGCCTGGAATGCACTTCCAGAGGGTATGATAGGACAGTGTACGGTATCGGGTTTAAAGAAGGGATTGGATGATTTCTTGAAGAAAAAGGGTATAGATAGAGAATTACTATACAGGTCCTGGACCTGATGGGCTGCCGCGTGAGCGGACTGCTGGGCATGATAGACCTCTGGTCTGACCCAGCAGAGGCACTGCTTATGTTCTTATGTTCATTGGTGAAGCAAGATTTCCCTTGACTAAATCCATGTTGGTTTTCTCTCATTAATCCATGCTTATGTATGTTTTCTCATTTTGTTCTTTATAATAGTCTCTACCATTTCACCCGGCACTAACATCATACTCACCAGTCTATAATTTCCTGGATTACCTCTGGAACCCTTTTTAAAATTTGACATCACGTTGGCCACCCTCCAGTCTTCTGGTACTATGCTGGATTTTAAAGGAAATTTACAAATTACTAACAATAGTTCTGTATAAACCTTCTATCTGTGAATTTTCAGTGGCACTTAAAATTCTTACCTAGCACCACACAGGGCTGAGCAAGAAAGGAACATGGATATATAGTCTACAGATGGCTGACAGAAAGGCTGTGTTAAAAGTATTCATACTGGTATATAGATAGTAACTGAACATAACAAAGTTACTTACCTGTAGCAGGTGTTCTTCAAGGGTAGGATGAATATTCCTATTGATGGGTTGTCATCATCCAATAAAACCCATACTGAAAATGTTCCCTAGAAACTATTCTAGAAGAATTTGTAAGCTCCTCACTATGTACATGCACGCCTACTCATCTGTCTTCCAGATCAAGTACTTCAGGTGGTATGTATCAGGTGGCTCAAAAGGAGCTTTCATCAGCTGGGTTAAAATTATATTGAGGTTCCATGACACTATAGGGGGGCTTAATTGGAAGCTTTAATAGAACATAAGAAGTGCCTCTGCTGGGTCAGACCAGAGGTCCATCGTGCCCAGCAGTCCAGGACCTGTGTAGTAGTCCTCTATCTATACCCCTCTTTCCCCTTTTCCTTCAGAAAATCGTCCAATCCCTTCTTGAACCCTAATACCGTACTCTGTCCTATCATGACCTCTGGAAGCGCATTCCAGGTCCACCACCCGTTGGGTGAAGAAAAACTTCCTAGCATTGGTTTTGAATCTGTCCCCTTTCAACTTTTCCGAATGCCCTCTCGTTCTTGTAGTTTTCGAAAGTTTGAAGAATCTGTCCCTCTCTACTTTCTCTATGCCCTTCATGATCTTGTAAGTCTCTATCATGTCCCCTCTAATTCTCCTCTTCTCCAGGGAAAAGAGCCCCAGTTTCTCCAATCTCTCAGTGTATGAAAGGTTTTCCATACCTTTTATCAAACACGTCACTCTCCTCTGAACCCTCTCGAGTATCGCTCTGTATGAAGCAAATAACTAAAGGATGAGCAGAGATGGGTTTACTTTCTCCATGATAATTCCTGTGTACCATATATGGACATTCAGTTGATGATGGGCTGGTGAGGGCTTTGATGGCTGGGATGGTTAAGATGGGCTGGCGTGAGCTTTGATGGAGACTCCAGTAGATAGAATCTAAGCGCACTACCGGGCAGTTCTCTGGGTTTCTGGCCCAGAAATATCTAAGAAAAAGGACCATTTAAATTAAATGATTAATTTATGGAGCATGTACAGTATGGTTAGGCAGACTAGATAGACCATACGGGTATTTATCTGCTGTCATTTACTATGTTACTATGATGATGATAGGTGCCAAATGCACTGAAGTGAGACTATACAGAGTTGGTTTTGAGACCTGACTCTGACAAATATAGAATTTTATGTTGCCCTCACACCAACTGGCTAAGCTCTGGTCATGCATGGTTAGCATTATCATACATCTAATGATCTCTCACTTTAACATTTTTATTGTCATTTAAGAATTAGTTAATGGTACAGTTCACTTTATTTCAAAAAAATTTTTGGAGTGGTAACAGTTATATGGCAATAAGGGACATGGTTGCATGGCATCCACAGGACGCATTTTCTCAAATTTTCATTCTGACTTTTTCTTGGCATAACCTTAGTTTTGAACAAGGAGATGCCAAAGATAGGGACTGCTGGATAAAGTAGATGGGCTGAAGGTTTATCTGCAGAAACACACTGTGCTACACATGAGTGGGCAGGGCAGAAGATTTATCTGCTATTAGTTTCCTATACCATTTTTGAAATTTTTTAGTAGTTTTGTTTTGTTTTCCATTTCAGGGACATCAAGGACTCAATTCTATAAATGAAATTTGTACTAAGCGCTATTCTATGAACAGCATTTGGCACCAGGATCCATGCCCAATTTTGGGTGCAAGAATTTATACCAAGTAAAGCCAGGTGTAAATTCTCAAATCTATATTAGGCACAGAGTTCCTTCATTCTATAAAACTGCATGCAAATTCCAGGATCGTCCCTGATCCACCCATGCCCCTCCCATGGCCACACCCTCTTTTTGGATCCACACATAAAATTTATGTGTTCATGTTTATGTTTATTTAATATTTATAGACTTCATTTGCTTTAACATCAATGCAGTTTACATAAAAACAGTAGAGGAAAAGAGCACTATTTCTATTAAAAGAACAGATAAAAATTTTTTTTAAATAAAATAAAGCCAAATCTTCTTCCCTGTAGAATAGCATATGATTCCTTACGGATGGGTTAAGCACCTGAACTTGTGAACTGCTTGCAGAAGACATCAATTATTTTCTTCTTTTTGCTCCCTTGTCTCTCTGGGCAGCACCCCCTCTCCTCAGTTCATACCAAAGCAAGAGATAACCCCTAGGAGAGAAAATGAAAACTAAGAGGGGGAGTGTGGCTCAGGGAACTCCACTATCCAGATAAGTTTCAGCTGCTCTGCAATAGTAACAAAAAAACCCACCTACCTGTGTGCAACTGGCACTAACACTTGTAAAGCTCTATGCAAGGTAAAATGTGCTGATATTGATTTCAGTATTAGTATGCAGTCTCTTCAAAGAGACAGATAGGGAAAATGCTTGAAGTGCCTGTATGTAAACAACTGAGTGTGGTTACAGAAACTACAAAAAGGCAGTATACAAGTCCCAGTCCCTATTCTACTCATTTACATGCATATCCTAATAAAATATCACATAAATGTTAGAACCCTATTTATAGAATTACCCCAAGCTCTGTGTATACTTGGACATTTTCATGACATGACTACAGAAAAATACTCAAGTTTATAACATCTGGTCAAAATGAAATTGCATTCTATGGAATAGCACACTGCAACTTCCTTCACTTTTTCAAAGGAGTACAGTACTTTTTGTGTTGGAGTAGTTATTTAAAAGGCTCTTACCCAGTTTAAACCCATTATCTAGCTGTACTGATGATATTCAGTGGTTCTTAATCAGATAGTACCACTGAATATCAATACTCTAATATTGAGCAAATTCTTTCACAGTGTCTAGATAGGAGTAATTTATGCTAGGTTTACCACCCCTAATTGTTTAGAAAAGTGGGCTGCTATAAGCAGAATCAGTTAATTTGTACAAGAGTGCTTATCCCTTTTTGTATTGTGTTGTCTGGTTCATGTGCAGGAAATACAAAATAAACCCTCCACTGTAACCTTACACGAAGGGCCATTTTTGATGGTGCGTCTAAGTCTGATTTTGACATCTTGAGAAATGTGTCAAAAATTGGGAGGCGAAAATGTCCATTTTTGAAACTGCTAGATGTCTTTTTTTTTTTTTTTTCAAAAAATCACCTATCTAGTCACCTTGGCTCTTAGGATGTCCAACTTTTTCAACCATTTTCAAAAAGAAAATGGCAGGGCCACCATTTATACTATACTGGCAATGCAGACATAGGGCACTGCTGTGAACTTCATATAAAGGGTGACAGGTATACATCTCACCAAAAATTTCCCCAAACCTACTATATCCACCTGTCTATCACCCCAGTAGCCCTTATGGCTGCAGGTGTCACCTATATGGCAGTATAGTAGGTTTTTGGTGGGTTTTGGTGGGTTCATATTTTCTGCTATAAATGTAATAGGTAGGCTGGGATATCAGACTGGGTCACCTGCTCTAGGGTTCACTACACTGTCCACCAGGCTACTCCAGACATCTGCTTTCTGCTCACATTTTTGGGGAGTAAATGGGAGTCATTGACCACGGGGGATTGTGGGGAGGCCATGACTTAATCCCTCCAGTGGTGATCTGGTCAGCTTGGGTATCTTTGTGACACTTAGATGCATTTAAAACAAGACTAGCTCGAGACATCTAAATGACAACTTGGATGTCTTGAGAAATTTTGATCATCACCGTAAGACACCCAAGCGCTAAGCACACCCATATCTCACGCATAACACACCTCCAATACACCCCCTTGAATTTTGAATGCACTGTGAACAAAAAGCCTAGCAGGACATCTAGGAAGTCAGTTTTGAAAATCAGCACATGGATGTTTTAATAATTAAAATATCCAAGTGCCGGTTTATGCCATTTTTTTTGGATGTCTTTCTTTTGTAGAAGTGAGCCCCATACTCAAAGTATCAGAGCATAAATAAGAATGTACACAGCAGAGCTTCCCCATTCTCGATTTGAATCAATTCACCAATTCACTCTGGCTGAACTGATTTGAATCAATTTGTTGTTTTTGTTTTTTTTTTTTTAATCGGCCTTAAATCGATTTAGTGGTCCGATCTCAGCTTCTCTCCTGCAGCAGCAACAGGACTGTGAACAGAGTGATGATGCAGAGGAGGCAGTTGTAAAAGCAGAGCTTCCTCCTGCTACAGAGCCATGTGAGCAGGCTCATGCAGCTAATCCTCCACCAATCTGAAGCAGGCAGCTATGAGCTGCACCACAAAGCATGGCTCTTGGGGCTGGGCAGAGCCACACATGCACAGCAGCAGGGGGTTGGCAGCTGCAGGCATAGTCATCGGAGCAGGGGGACTCGTACCTTCCCCACTCGTACCTTCCCAGCCAGCAGGAAACAAATTGGCCAGCCAGCCAGTAGTGCTAGCGTGTAAGGCAAAACTCTGCTGGCAGGGAAGATAGGAATGAAGAAGGGGGGCCGCGGGGGAGGGAATGAGGAGAGAGAGGCCAACAGTTGGGGGAGGGAAGGTAGGATAGAAAAGACTAGACTGTAAGGGGGAGTGATTGAGTTAGAATGGAAGGAGAGAGTTACCTGACTGGGGGTGGGGAGGGGGGAGAGAGACTCCACAAAGGAGGGCGAGAGAGAGACCCAAGGAGAGAGAATGAGGGTGAGACAAAGACCCATGTAATAATAATAATAATAATAATTTTATTTCTTATATACCGCCAAAGCCATAGTAGTTCGAGGCGGTTTACAACGAAGAAGGGCTGGACAATCAGCGAAAATGGTACAATGTTACAATCAGAGAAAATAGGTGGCAGAGAAAAAAAAATGGTACAAATAGAGAGAAAAATAGAATAATCAGCGAGCAGTGGTGCAATCGGTGAAGGATGGTACAGTCAGCAAAGAAGGGGCCAGGGTGGGCATAGGGGTTTTAGGGTATGAATCGGGAGAAAAGATTAGTTTTTAGTAGTTTCCTGAAGCTTAAGTAGGATGAAGTGCATGAGATGATGTGGGCCAGCCAGTTATTGTGCTGACCTGCTTGGAAGGCAAGAGTTCTATTTAGATATCTTTTGTAACGGCAGGTCCTTAGGTAGGGTAGCTAAACAGGTGGGTTCTACGTGTGAGTTTGGATGGGCGGTCTAGGATAAAATGGGGTACTAAGTAAAGGGGGGCCGAGCCAAGGATGGATTTGTAGCAGAAACAGGCGAACTTGAATAGCACTCTTGCTTCCAGGGGTAGCCAGTGAAGTTTGTGGTAATAGGGAGTTATGTGTTCCCATTTTTTTAGTCCGAAGATCAGTAGAGAAAAAGAGAGGGAGGGAGAGAGATGGTAGACAGTGGGAAAGAAACAGAAATGGATATTGCAGTGGAAGGGAAGGTACAGAGATGGAAGATGAGCACGGAGAAAGAAGAAAATGTCAAATTGGCAGGAGAACCTGGTGAGCAAGTTCAACAGAAGCCAAACAAAAACCAGAGCCTGGAACCAACATGATCTGAATACTAAAATGACCAGAAAACTAAAGATAAAAAAAACAATTTTATTTCCTATTTCCTGATTACAATATGTCAGATTTGAAATGTATATCCTGCCAGAGCTTGAGCTAGGACCTAACAGAGAGAGAAAAATACTTTTGTGTTTGTTTTGTTTACACCACAGCACTGGTGCAGGGTAGAGAGCTGCACGGGAACGGGGACGAAGGGAATCCCGCGGGACCCGCGGAGATCCCGTGGGTTCCCCCTTTGGATCATGGGGATCCTGTGGGGACGCCCCCTAGGGTCACGGGGATCCTGTGGGGACGCCCCCTAGGGTCGCGGGGATCCCGTGGGGACGCCCCCTAGGGTCACGGGGTTCCTGCGGGGTTGGATGCACTCAAGCCGCGAGGCTCGTCTTCTTTTCCCTACCTACCCTGCCGCAGCACACAGCCGACCGGAAGTCTTCCACGATGTCAGTGGTGAAGTCGGGGGGCGGGCTTAAGCAAAGCCCTCCCTCCCTCTGACGTCAGCGCTGACATCGGGAAGACTTCCGGTCGGCTGTGTGCTGCGGCAGGGCAGGTAGGAAAAATTCAAGGCACTGGCATACCAAGGTGGGGGTGGTCTGCCCCGGGGCAGCCTTAGGGGGGGTGCAGAGCCGGCCAGATTCCCTTACCTTTGTGGTGCTTTCCCCCGAATGACCGACAACAGGCCCGGTCCGACAAACCTCCCTGCCCTGTAGCCGCGAATCTAAATTACCTTCTTACGGCAGCTGGATTCAGGGCAGGGAGGTTTGTCGGACCGGGCCTGTTCTGTTGTCGGGCGGGCGGGGAAGCGCCACGAAGGTAAGGGGCAGGGAGGCAGAAAGGGAGGAAAGTGGAGTGGAGAGGAAAAGACGCTTAAGGGAAATGGGTAAAACTGAGGGGGGAGAAGGACGCTGAAAGCACTGGGGAAGACAAGGGGGGAGAAGGACGCTGAAAGCACATGGGGAAGACAAAGGGGTGGGAAAGGACGCTGAAAGGACATGGGGAAGACAGAGGGGGGAGAAGGACGCTGAAAGGGCATGGGGAAGATGGGGGGGAGAAGGACACTGAAAGGAAATGGGGAAGATAGAGTGGGGAGAAGATGCTTAAGGAAAATGGGGAAGAGAGAGTGGGGAGAAGACACTGTAGAGAAATGGGGAAGAGAGAGTGGGGCAAAGACGCTGGCAGGGAAGAAGACAGAAATGCCAGACTATGGGGGGAGCGAAGGGAAGAAGATGGGTGCCAGACCAATTTGGAAGGGGGGAGAAAGGGAGAGGCACAGTAACAGAGCAAATGGAAGACGCAGAGAGAAGAGAGATAGTGGATGGAAGGAATTGAATGAGAACATGAGGAAAGCAGAAACCAGGCAACAAAGGTAGGAAAAAAATTCTATTTATTTATTTTTTTTTTTTGCTTCAGGATAAAGTAGTATATTAGTTGTGTTGATAAAAAAATTATAAACATTAGAGGCTCTAGTAGAAACCCGTTTACAAAGTATGTATTCTTCCCAATTAATATTTCCAAATTAATAAAGTCTCTTTGCTTATTTGTAAATGGGTTTCTACCAGAGCCTTTAATTCAGTAGCATAATTAAATGAAATAATTACGGTATTTCTGAAGTTTATAGGGACGGGGGGATGGGGGGGATTCATTGCGGGGACGGGTGGGGACGGAGGGGATTCCTCGCGGGGACGGGTGGGGATGGAAGAATTCCTCACGGGGACGGATGGAGACGGGTGGGATTCCTCACAGGGACGGGTGGGGACAGGTAGGGATGGGTGGGATTTCTGTCCCCGCGTAACTCTCTAGTGCAGGGTTGGAGAGGGCACAAGTGAGTGGGGTGGGTAAGAAGACTACAAAATAAACCCGCCAGGACATTTGAAAAAAAAAAAACCAAAAAAGGCCAATTGTGCAGTAAACTCAAATCGAAAAATCGATTTTCAATTCAGTTTGATTTGATTTGGCCTGTTGAATCGATTTTTCGATTTGAGTTTCCTGCACAATTGGCCTTTTTTGTTGTTTTTTTTTCAAACTGAATTGAAAATTTTTTGCCCTGAATCAGTCAGTACTAGTACACAGTGTCTGGAAAAAAAAACAAAAGCCCCAACATTTTTCCAAATCACCCCAAAACAAAAGTACTATTTTAAAATTATTACTATTATTAACAGGTGTTACTTCAAGGTGCTCTAAACACTGAATGATCCCTGTTTTCAATATGAGGTCATTTAGGAAGCGACCATTAAGATTTGCTTTAGCAAAATGGCATTTAGCAAAGAAGATAAAGTTGTGATTACATTTTTGTGACAAAATGGAAATATTATGTGCAGTACAAGTTGTTATCAGAGTCTTACACAGTATTTTTCAAAATACTTACAGTAGTGTTTATGTACCATTAAGGCCCTTGTGCTCTGTAGCTGTCTCAGGATTGGTTGTCCTTTCTCAAAAACAATTACATTTGGAGACAGTAAGAAGGAGAACCTTTTCCTGGTCAGGCCCTACAGCAGGGGTGTCCAACCTGCGGCCCCATGAAGTATTTTGTGTGGCCCTGGTCAAGGGCGATGCAGTATTTTCCTCTGCTGCCCCCGGGTGTTTACCGTCTTGCCGGCTCCCTCCTCTGTCTTGCTGCAGTGTTTGTGCGGCCCCAGAAAAATTTTTTGCAACCAATGTGGCCCAGGGAAGCCAAACAGTTAGACACCCCTGCCCTACAGAATGGAATAAACTCCCAATACCTCGTCGACATCAAACAGACTTATGCAAGTTTAAGAAACTTTTGAAATGTCAACTTTTTTGTCAGAGGAAAGCAGCACTTTGACTCGAACCATCTGTAAATTATTTAAAATCCCTACTAAAAACATTTCTATTTAATGATACTTAAAGCCATTGCCCTTCTTTCGCTTAGGGCTCCTTTTACTAAGCTGCGATAGCAGTTTTAGCATGCGCTGAATTGCCATGCGCACTAGACCTTAACGCCAGCATTGAGCGTAGTGCGAGCTTAGCGTGCGCTAAAATCCTGCGTGCGCTAAAAACGCTATCACATCTCTTTCCTTTTATTCTTTTCTCTCTCTGTATTTTCTAGAATTGTCACTGTCATCAGGTAGTATCCCTCCTTACCCTTCTCATAGGGTTACCAGACGTCCAGATTTGCCCGGACATGTCCTCCTTTTGAGGACATATCCGGTGGTCCGGATGGCTTTTCAAAACCCAGCAGTTTGTCCAGGTTTTGAAAAGCTTTCCTCCACATTGCGTCAGGCAGGAGGGCACGTGTGCGTGACATCATCATGTTCCATCCGCCCATGCGTGGATGTCCTCCTGCCCAATGAGAGCAGGCAGCAGGGGCAGGGCTGGGGCAGGATTGGGGACAGGACTGGGGCATGACGGAGCGGGAATGGGTGGGACTGGGGGCGGGTTTAGGAAGGTCCGGATTTTCCAAATGGAAAATCTGGTAACCCTACCTTCTTCCATCCCATTGTCCTCATATATTATAATTCCTTCTCTCAGCTAATCTTATGACCCACTAGATTTTTTTTTTCTACTAAAGATATTGTAAACCTCAGAGTTTTGAAAAACGGGCAATATATCGAATGTAACATAAACTTGGAAACTATTATGTTTTAATTGTGTGTGTTTTGGTGTAATCCGCCTTGGATAAAGGCGAAATATTAAATAATAAACTATAACTATATGGCGCAAAGCATCTGTTAAGGGTGTTTTCTAATAAAGGTTGGACTAATGTATTTTCAAAGGTCATACTGAATGTTTAATCAATTGCAAAGTATTTTGAAATTATGTAAGAGATTCCATTTTTTTCCAGACACCGGATATATATATATCTATTCAAATGATAAGTCTGATTATAAAATAGTTCTATGTGGGTGGAAGGAGCAGGGTTTTCTATAATGATCTAATCCCATTAACTCCCAACACAAAGCTCCAAGACAAAGCTGAATGATGCTTGTTCCCTGAAGACAACTACGGAGACTGTCTTGATGAACTAAGAAACATAACAGCTGTTTTTACTTTCTGCAGTGTGATTATTTTTTAATTTCTTTTCAAACAATTCTGATGCTATATGCCCAAGAGATATTCCTAGAAAAAAATTGGCTTAAAAAAAAATACATTTTAATTGACTTTCTTAGAAGAATCTGCATAAGATTTTTTTTTTCTTCAGGGTGCTTTAGGAAAGCAAGCTGAAAGCACTGCAAAACTATTCCCTACTAATCTTTTTTTTTTTTTTTCTGGTCATTATATGTTGACATGTAGAAGCAAGAGAAAGGAAGGTGATGAAAGCGCAGTTGGAAACCCTAGCTGAATGGTCACTCTGGACGTGGGGGTTTCTTTTTGTCTTTTAATTCTTGCACCTGCTGCAGATGCTAAGACTATGAGACTGATGGGGTGTAGAAAGGTTGATTTGGAATGTAACAACCTGAGCAACAGGATCTGAGCTGACCTAGATGTCCTGTGGGAGAATCTAAGCATCATATGGCGATACTGTGCAATCTGAAGGCAGCCTTGCATAGCAGCAGTGCTAAAATGCTGGAGGGCAACTCGGCGAATTAAATTGTAATTGAAAAAGACATCAGCCCACAAAAGTGTTTAAAAATGTAACCTGCTTCCTACAATGAATAACCACACATCAGAGTTAAAACTAGAGGGCCCACGATGCAGCTGAATTAACCCTGGATATTTAATGCCAGGGATGTCCAGCCTTCAGCACCAAAAAGGGAGCCCAAGGAGGCCTCAACGACGAGACAATCAAGCCACAACAAAGGGGTCATGAGGATGAGATGTCAATAATTCAGCCACGGGTGTAAAGTTCAAAGTTCACTTTACTGATAGTAGCACTTCGAGGACTCGACACTGACAGTGTTTCGTCATCTATTCCAGTGGTTCCCAACCCTGTCCTGGAGGAACACCAGGCCAATTGGGTTTTCAGGCTAGCCCTAATGAATATGCATGAAGCAAATTTGCATGCCTATCACTTCCATCATATGCAAATCTCTCTCATGCATATTCATTAGGGCTAGCCTGAAAACCCGATTGGCCTGGTGTTCCTCCAGGACAGGGTTGGGAATCACTGATCTATACCTTTGTCAAGAGTCTCAATGGCTGGTAGTTCTATCACATAAATAGAGCATTCAATGCAGGTCAAATTTAGAAGGAACAGGAAAATATCTGGTGTCCTTCTAAATGTGACTGTCAGTGTCCAGCCTTCAGCACTGCATATCTTGGTTAGTGTGGCAACCTAGAAGTTAACCAGCACCAGCTGATATTCAGACTACTGCCTGGCCAACTTGGTAGATAAAGTTAGGGCAGCTCTTTTGCTTACTTAGCTGGTTAGCAGACTGATTATTTCTGCTAACTGGATACATAACGGCTTGCCACTGACCTAACCAGTTTTGCGATGGCTGGTTAGAATCCATATTCCACTACTTGGTTAAGTGCCACTGAATATCAGCAACCAGCAACCTCAGTGGGATTAAACCCCTTTGAATATTAGCCCCATTCGATTTTACTAATCAAACTGTTCATCTGAAAAATGGTGGTGATATTGTAAATATGTTGCATGACATGTTTGCGTAGTTCAGCAGTTAAAATAAGTTTTAGCTGGCCCTATCCAATCCAGCCTGCTTTAAACTCTTTTAGAAATGCAATGCGCAATATACAGTATATGCATTTCAGAAAGGGATTGTTGTCCGTGCATTATAAGTATTACTGCAGCTGTAGGCATGTGTGATTTAAAAAACAGCTTATGTTTCCAAGGTTTTTGTATCTGATCCTATATGGCCATATAGCATATAGCATGACTTCTGATATGGCTGGAGGAATGCAATTCCATATATGGAATATCAGTGATGTCGCTGTGGGCCTTACTTACTAAAATGTGGCACAATTTTGCAATTAGTGCACATTATGGGGGCTAATATATAAAGGGCTCAAAAAAAAAAAAGGCACCAAGATGCAGCATGCCAAGCATTACAAACCAGATCCAGCAAATGGTGCCCAAATTTAGGTACTGAAAAAACTAAGCACTTTGAATGGCACTTTGAATTAGGTAGCCAATAAAAGGGAACTGATTCTCCATGAAAGCAAAGCAAAAATCCCCTCAAAATGGAGAGAAAAAGAGAACCAACCAGGGATAGGTTTCTCCTAGGCAGACTTTTATTTATGAAAAGCTATTTGACCCGACATGGTCTGTGTTTTGACTCTATGAGCCTACATCAGGGGTCAGCTTGGAAAAAAGATGGCTGCTATGATTGAAGGCTTCAAAATCCTGAGTGGTGTAGAATGGGTACAAGTGGATAACACAAAACGTTGCATAACCTGTCGAAAATTATCCAAAGAGAGCAAATCATGCAATTTCAGTACCAAGCAGATCTTAAAAATCATTGTCCTTACTACTGAAACAATGTGTCCCTGAAATGTTAAGAAAGGGTCCAATAACACTCCCAAACTTTTTCATCTCCTGCTATATTGGAATCAATATCCCATCATACACAAAATTCAAAGGCGCATGCAAAGTTCCAATAGACGATAACCACAAATGTTTTGTCTTAGAAACATTTAAGCAAAGGCAATTAGTCGTCATCCGAGTCACAATAGCATCCATATAAGATAATAATCGAAAACCCTGCACACAATCAGCAGGCATTTCAAAGAAAAACTGCAGGTCATCTAAAACTTTTTTTTAAACCCTGCTATAACTGCCTTCACCACTTTCTCTGGCAATGAATTCCAGAATTTAGTTACACGTTGAATAAAGAAAAATTTTCTCTGGTTTGTTATAAATCTACTACTTAGTAGCTGCATTGAATGCCCCGGAGCCTTGCTATTTTTGGAAAAAAAAAACAAGCGGTTCACTTCCACCTATTCCACTCCACTCAGCATTTTATAGACCTCTATTATGTCTCCCCTGACTCTTCTCTAAGCTGAATAACTCTAGCCATGTTAGTCTTTCCTCATAATGAAGTCATCCCAACCCCTTTATCATTTTTTTGCCCTTCTCTGAACCTTTGCTAATTCTCCTCCCCCTCTTTTTTTTTTTTTTTTACAGAACCATAGTGCAGTTTTTAGCATTGGCCGTGGCTCCGATGCTCATAGGAATTCTATGAGCATCAGAGCTGTTAGCACCACAGCTGGCACTAAAAACCGCGCTACAGTTATGTAAAAGTGTGAGGGGGTATATGAGGTGTACTAAAAATGTGAAATTATGTCTTTTTTTCCTTGATTTCATGGATTTATCAATGTATTTGATTTATGTATTTTATTGTATAAGAAAAAAATTATGGATACGCTCGCCCAGATTCTATATATGGGGTTCAAAATTGTGTATGGAAATTTGGGAATCTGCTCAAATATCATGCACAATTTATTTGAATAATGAACCAATTAGTGCTGATAATTGGATGTTAATAATCAATTATCAATGCTAACTGGCAACAATTAGAATTTATGTATGCATCTTGCTAGGCATATTCTATAATAATCTGCATAATCTGCTAGGTGTATTCTATAATAGTCTGCATAAATTCTAGTACACACATTTGAAAAGGTGGTGTAGCCAAAAGAGGCACAGGGATTTATACCAGGTATAAGTTGGTGTAAATCCTCATGCCTAAAGGTTAGGCACAGATGCTAGACGCTATTCTGTAAAGAGCATCAAGCTGTTTACAGAATAGCGCTTAGCATTCATTTTGTTCAGCCCCAATTTTTTGGCACCATACATAGAATTTTGTCCCCTGTGTGTAATTGTAAGCGCCAAGTTATAACATGAGGGAGGTGAGACACCAAAGCTCAGCGGCACCAAAAGCCTGCTTCACTGACTCACTCTTCACAGAGGTGAAAGCGTGTCCCTTTGCTCTCACAAAAGTTAGTTCAAGGCATCATAACCCCTTGAGCTGGTCTTGTGGTATTTAATGGAGATTTACAAGAATTGGGAGGGATTATTACTACGAGTAAATATTGAATGCTAAAGCAGTTAAGCAACTGCTGTAAAGTCTGCAGATTAAAGACTTATGCAGCTTAGGCCAGTGGCCTGGAAAGAAAAACTGTTATAGCTAACAAAGAAATAGTATTTTTTTTCCTCTCTCATTGTTCACTTTTCTTATAAGATCTTATATGAATGATGCAGTAGATAAAGGGTACAAAAGGCCCATGGACTAAAAGAGATAAAAGGGTATACCTATAGAAACCCCATTTTAGACATATATTTATACTGTATATTTGGGACTGCACTATTGTGGAAAGGATCAAATCTCCCAAGTACAGGCTGATTGAGGTCAATTTAGAAAAGAGGGAGGGCTTCATGTGCTGCCCCTGTATGGTTTATTGAAAGGAAAATGAACATGTCTAATTATTAAAAATCCAGGGAGCCTTTTTTAAAAAAAATTTTGCATTTCTGAGAGAGAAGGCAACAACCCTCTGTGACGGTGGAGTCTTCAAGCTCTTGGATCCCCATCTTTTGGCATGAAGCAAAGACAAGAGCCCCCTAAAGGTAACCTCATAGCGTGAAGAGTGGGATCCAGCAGACTTTCACACCATCCTTCTATCATAGACCAAAGGCCTGCCAGACCCTTAGCAAAGAACACTTTGATCTTCCACCAGGTAAGGGTACCAAGGGAAACCTAGTGATGGGTACAAAGAATAGCTAAGGGCACATTGGGCAAGGGGTGGGTGGAGCGGGGCACAAGTTGGCCCAGAGCACCACAACCTCTTGAACCGGCCCCATGCAAGAATTTACATGATGGTGAGCAGACCTGAGGGGGAGGGGGCACTGCCTGAAGGAGCATATGAGCAACAGGACAGCGCTAGAAAAGAAAACCAGAGAATGCATGCACTTATTTATATTTCTGTGTCTCTGGAAAGGACAGTCTCATATGCCTCCACTCTGCCTATATCCTTTCATAAGCATTAAAAAAAAAAAAACACCTAAATATTTTATTTTGCTTTTTCAATTTGTGAACCTTTTATCACTTGTAAACATTTATATCTTGTACCCATTGCCCTTATAGCATACTCTTCTGAGCAGTCCACCCTTGGAATCTCCAGTTTGTACCAGAGTCAATGGAGAGTGAAAATGATTTGCTCAGTTTCCCTGATTCTCAGCCCACTACTGCAGAGCTGCCACGTTACCCAGCTCCAGGAGGGAGATTTTTTTGGTCAGTCCTGTTTTTGATCTCAGAAAAGTAGCAGAACAAAGAAAACAAGCAAAATTTTCTGGTGATAGAGAAGAAATATCACAATTAACTGAATGCTTCAACATCAAGTTCGACAAGACAAAGGATATTTGTCAGAAAATTGAATTGGAACATGGAAACGGAAAAAAAAAAAACAGATTAGTGTATCAGGACGTTAAGAGATTGCAGAAGAAATTTCAACCTCGATTGGGGATGCTTAAAGATGCCAATGGAATGATATTGAATGCTCCAGAAAGCATTAAAAAGAGATGGAGAAAATATGCATAAAATTTATGCAAAAAAGGTAATGAGGATAACATTGGAGAAATTGAACTGGAAACTGATGCTGAAGAACAACCAGATATTTTAAAAGAAGAAGTCATAGCAAAAATTAAAGTTTTATCAAAAAACAAGGCACCTGGTATTGACAGTATTCCAATTGAAATAATCAAAGGCTCAGAAGGTGCTATCATGGCCTTCATTCCACTGTGTCAACAAATTTGGAAGGAAAAAACATGGCCAACCGATTGGAGAAGATCACTGTTCATACCTATATTGAAGAAAGGTGACGCCAAGAACTATAGCAACTGCAGAACAATTGCATTAATTCCATACGCCAGCAAAATATTGCTGAAAATAATACAATGAAGGCTGCAATCATACATTGAGCAAGAACTACCCAAAGTTCAGGCTGGTTTCAGAAAAGGTCAAGGAACAAAACACATTATTTCCAATGTTAGATGTATATTGGAGAAGAGCAAAGACTATCAAAAGACCCTATACTTTTGCTTCATTGACTATAGCAAAGCTTTTGACTGTGTGGATCATGATAAACTATGGAGAATCCTAGAGCAAATGGGAATACTGTGACCGGGTGTAGGCAGGGCAGACGCCTAGCTTAGGGGCCGGGTACATGTAAACAGGCCAATTAGTTTATGGCCTCTTCCAAGGAACAGGAATTGTACAATCCTCTATTCCTCTGCCACCAATGTTTCCTGGAACACCTCATTTCTCTCAGAATTTTAGCTAGGCTCAAGCCTAGTTACAGCCGTTTTAAAAGGCTCCTATATTGAGCTCTGTGGCACTATGCTCAAAGATTGCAGGGTTCTTCCTCCCAGAATTGTTCTGATGTAGTGAACCCACCCAAAACCCCTTCAGTTCTAATATACAACTATCATATGTAAACTCATGGAAACACTGATCAAACAGAATCTTGACACAATCCTAGACGATGAAAAACTGCGTGATCCACACCAACACGGGTTCACCCAGGGTAGATCCTGCCAATCTAATCTGATTAGCTTTTTTGACTGGGTTACTAGGCAATATGCTTGAGTACCTGATTGTAAAAACCGCTTAGATAACCTGGATAAGCGGTATATCAAATCCTAATAAACTTGAATAAACTTGAAACTGGACGCCGGAGAGTCACTGGATGTGGTATATTTGGACTTCAGTAAAGCATTTGATAGCGTCCCTCATCGAAGATTACTGAACAAGCTGAAATCGATAGGATTAGGAGACACTCTAACTACATGGGTTGGGGATTGGCTGAGCAGTAGACTTCAGAAGGTGGTGGTGAACGGTACCCCATCCGAAGCATCGGACGTGATCAGTGGAGTGCCGCAGGGCTCGGTCCTGGGCCCGATTCTATTTAACTTATTCATAAGAGATATGACGCAAGGACTTAGAGGAAGGGTATCACTGTTCGCCGACGACGCCAAACTTTGCAACATAGTAGGCAAAAGCTTATTACCTGATAATATGACACACGACCTACTGTTGCTGGAACAATGGTCAACTACTTGGCAGCTAGGCTTCAATGCTAAAAAATGCAAGATAATGCACCTGGGTAAGAGAAACCCGCATAGAACTTATGTACTAAATGGTGAGACCTTGGTTAGGACCACGGCAGAACGCGACCTAGGGGTGATCATTAGTGAGGACATGAAGGTTGCCAATCAAGTGGAGAAGGCTTCCTCCAGGGCAAGACAAATGATGGGGTGTATCCACAGAGGTTTCGTCAGCAGGAGACCTGAAGTTATGATGCCGTTGTACAGAGCCATGGTGAGGCCTCACTTGGAGTACTGTGTTCAGTTTTGGAGACCACACTACTGAAAGGACGTGCTGAGGATCGAGTCGGTTCAGCGAACGGCCACCAGGATGGTCTTGGGGCTCAAGGATTTCACGTATGAAAAAAGATTTTAAAAATTGCGGCTGTACTCACTTGAGGAAAGAAGAGAACAGGGAGATAAAATTGAAACATATAAGTACATCACGGGACGCATCGAGTCAGAAGATGATATCTTCTGGCTCATGGGACCCTCGACCACCAGAGGGCATCCGCTGAAAATCAGGGGAGGGAAGTTTCATGGTGACTCCAGGAAGTACTTCTTCACCGAAAGAGTAGTGGCTCATTGGAACAGACTCCCACTCCAGGTGATAAAGGCCAGCAGCGTGACGGATTTTAAGAGAAAATGGGATACTCACGTGGGATCTTTAAGGGAGTAAATTCAGGGGAGAGGATACTTGGAATGGGCAGACGTGGTGGGCTATAGCCCTTTTCTGCTGCTTTTTTCTATGTTTCTATGTTTCTACATCATATTCAAGCAGATTCACATCCTGGAAATGTCCTCTTCATTACACTTTGTTCCTATAACCAGAAAGAAGATTTTTTCCATAACAGCGCCCATATCATGGAATTCTTTACCTCCGCATCTTCGGGAGGAACTATCTTTAGATAAAATTAAAGCCCCTCTAAAGACCCTTCTCTTTAAGGATGCCTGTGACAAGTAGATATTAGATCTTTAATGATGCCTATGACAAGTAGAAATCAGACCTTAGGCAGAAGGAAGAGCATCTCTCCCCTCCCTATGTACTGACCATTTATGTCTCCCTTTCCTATCATAGATTGTATTTCTCCTCTTATCATTATGTTTCTATATGTCATTAACGTCTTTTGGTTTTAATGTTATCCCCTTGTTTTTAATAGTTATCACATTGTACATCGCTTAGACAATTTTTTTAAAATAATAAAAGGATTCGACAAAATAGAGCAAGAATTACCGTTATTCACGTTGTCAAATGTGACTCGGACAAGAGGTCATGGACTGAAATTGAAGGGCAACAGGCCCAAGACAAATGTCCGGAAGTTCTGTTTCACACAACAAGTGGTGGACACTTGGAATGCTCTCCTGGAGGAGGTTGTGATGGAGACCACCATTCTGGGATTCAAGGGCAAGTTGGATGCACACCTTCTTGCAAATCACATTGAGAGGTACAGGTAAACAGGGTCTTCATCAGGGAACACCTAGCTTAGCCTCCGCGTGTGCGGGTCGCCGGACTAGATGGACCTAAGGTCTGATTCGGTGAAGGCATTTCTTATGTTCTTATATCAAATTTTAAATAAAACTTGAAATTCCTGTAAAGTTCCAATTAGCTGTTTTCAAAGAAAGAAAAAACTTTTATTTTCTGAAACAAACTGCCAAAGGTTAGCAGAAGGAAAGAAAATCCAACAACTCTGCAGTGAATGTTAAATGTGATGTGATGTACCATGTCCCGCCTTGACTATATTTTGCTGACTTCTTTTTTCCCTAGGGTGCTCCAAGCAGAGATTGGTACACCTACCATTTCTGATTATGCCATTATATGGATGGAGGTTCAGAGGATGCATTTTGGGAACCAGCCTGGTCTATGGAAACTTCCACATTACCTCTACTGGGATCAACAATATAGGGAGTTTATTGGGAAGAAATAGGAACAATATTTGTTGGATAATGCACCCTCTACATCAGACCCTGTCTTGTTATGGGAAACCGCAAAGGCGGTGCTCCGTGGGGAGACTAAAGCGTATGTAGCTAGGAAAAGGAAGGAGCATTCTAGGGAATTGCTGTACTTGCAACAAAACATAGAACATTGTAAGCGTCCGTGGATTGTATCTAGGAGTTAGGTTGACAGAGATTCACTCATGTTTGCCAGGGTTGCTCTTCAGGTTAAGCTTCATGAACATACTATGTGATCCCACCAATTTTACAAACATCGATTCTATCATTATGGGAATCGTTCTGGTAAATTGCTGGCCCATTTGGTTAATCCTTGGCAGGGCCCTCAGTTTTGTAGGGGTATTTTATAGCAACAAACTCTTATAACAGATAGGGAACGTCTTTCTGAGATTTTCTTTAGGCATTTTCAGGAGTTCTGTTCTAAGAAGCCATCTCCTCCTGGTGCCTTAGCAGCTTATTTGGATTCCTTTACTTTGCCGAGGGTTTCAGGGGAAGATAGTCAAGTTTTGCATGTGCCCATTAAGGCTTTGGAAATTAGGCAGGTCATTAAGGATTTTTCACTTTCCAAGGCTCCCGGACCTGATGGTCTTTCCTCTGAGTTTTATAAAATTCTGCAGGATCATATAGTTGATTCCTTGGAGGCTTATTTTGCTCAGGTTGTGATGGAGGGTACTTTTCCTGCCCATGCCAATAGAGCTCATATAGTGTTGATTCTCAAACCCGACAAGAATCCGGCTTTTGTGGATTCTTATCGCCTGATTTCTTTGATAAATTTTGAACTTAAAGTCCTATCAAAGATTTTGGCTACGCGTTTGTCTTCTTTATTGCCAGATGTGATAAACCCGGATCAGGTTGATTTTGTTCTGGGGCAACAGGCAGCCCTGGGCTACAGTGTCACTCATTCGCTCCCAGATCTTTTAATTCGTCTTGATGCTTGTAAAGCTTTTGATTATGTAGATTGGGAGTATTTGTTCTCCGTGTTGGATACCTATGGGTTGGGGGGCCCCTTTTTGAATATGGTTTGTATTTTGTATACTAATCCTTTTTCAGCTGTATTGGTCAATGGTATGGTCTCTGGTTATTTTTCTGTAGAATGCAGTACCCATCAGAGTTGCCCTCTCTTCCCATTATTATTTATTTTATCCTTAGAGCCTTTGCTGTGCCAGATACGAGAGGATGGGCTGGTTAGGGGTTTATCAGTAGGGAGGGAAGAGGTGCGTTGTTTGGCATTTGCTGATGATATTCTCTTATTGTTGACCCAGCCTCATAGTTCTCTTCATAGGGTTTTGCAGTTGGTGAGGCACCATGGGAGGGTATCGGGCTTTGAGTTGAATTTAAAGAAATTGGAGGCCTTGGCAGTTGGTGGGTATGGTTATGAGGATTGGAGTATCCCCTTCCCATTGTGAAAGGTGGCATATAAACTTAAAATACTTGGGGGTATATAATACCAGTGATTTATTAAAAGCCTTTAAGGAAAATTTTACTGTTATTAGGAAAGACACGGGATATTCTGGCCCTTTGGGCTTGGCTCCCTTTGTCTTTGTGGGGACGTATTGCACTTTTCAAAATGGTATTGTTTCCCTAGTGGGTCTATGTGATGCAAACTTTTCCTATGTATAATACTAACAAAGATCATGGTCTGTATCAAACTGCTTTGCATAAATTTCTTTGGAACAATAGGAAACCTCATTTGATTCTTGCTCAAATGTCTTTGCCTGTGGGGTGTGGTAGATTGACACTTCCGGACCTGCGGTGGTATAATATTGCTTGCCTTCTATGCCATTTGGTGGACTGGATCAAGAACACTCACTATTACACACCTCTCTTGAGCAACAGTTGATGGCACCCATCCATTTGCTCTACTATCTCCATGCAAAGAGACCCCATCAGATTTTTCCTACACGGAGACACCCTTTATTGAAGTCCATGAGACAATGTTGGCAATGGTTGTGTAAACGTATGCATTTGCCTTTTACCTCCACGGTTTTGTTACCTTAGTGGGGTAATCAGGATCTGGATCCTGATGCTACTAAACTTTATTTGCAGTGTTGGAATGAGCAAGGCTTTAGCTATGTGCGTGATGTGGTGTCAGAGGAGGGTACAAAAGATAACAAAATCACAAACACAAATATGCAAAAAGCAGAATGGAATTATCCAAATCAGAATGATGTGCATAAATAAAGTGTCCTCCAACTCATCTGATAGTATAAATATCTTTATTCATCCAATGACATTATGATTCATCCAACGACTCAATGACTCAACATGTACATGTTTCGGCCAAACAGGCCTGCCTCAGGAGTCTTAAAAGCCTCCAACAATAATATCAATTAACGTGGGTTTTGAAAATGCTTCCACTCTTTTTCTAGTAGCAGGACACTCGTCACGTTGCCTGGTTTTAAGCACTTGTTTCCAAGTATTTTCTGCATGACTTCTTACATTTGCCTTTTATTTGGAGTTCAGCAAGACCTTTTAGAGTGGAAGCAAGATACTGTTTCCTTTTAAACGTTTGCTTGTGAAAATAAAAAGCCTACATCAGTGCATTGTTTCTGCAGTTTTCCTTTGGTTCTTCTAGAAACAAACTACCAACCATATATCTGAGCTTCTCAATTTTAAAGTTCCTTTAGAACCACAGCTGCATCATTAGGCTCTTCCATTCCTAAAGTAGAGTTTAAACTTCTTCAACATTCCATAATGAAACTTGGCTACTGTGTTTCACAGTTTTAAAATCTTCTTATAGCATAACATTTTAGTTTCATACCCTTGCCCTTCTCAGTGCACTCAGCTCTCCATAGGAATGGGCTCCATGTAATCACCATTGCACTCCATAGGTTCAATCTCAGTCTCACTTATATCCATTCCTGAACATTGTGACTCTTGGTCTTCCTGGTTTTCTAAATCAGGGTAAATAGTTTCGGGCTCTGAAAGGTATCTGTATTGCTTATTCCTTTTCTCATTGTCTTTGGCATGTCCAGTGTGGCTTGGCTTGAGGCTGCTTCACTTTCCAGCTCCTGCTTTGGTCTGCCTCCTTCTGGCTTGCACTGCTGGGATAATTGAGGTAGGAGGGGAGAGTGCCGATGAGGTTAGTTCCCTATCTAGTGCGGTTGTATAGTTAATTACTGACAATGCACGAGGACCTGAGGCCTCTCCTCTTTGAAGAAACTTCCAAAGTGTATGATTGTCAGAGATAAGTCTAATAAGAGAAAACTTCATCACTGTTTCCAATTAGGAATTTGAAAATTGCAAAAAGAGAGGTATTTTTGTGGATTTATAATTAAGGCTAACCCTAGGTGGCTGCCTGACTCTAATTGGTGGTGCTCTGTGAGGAGTGTCAGCCTGGCTAGCTCTAGTTTTCTGACTGACATTTGTACTGGTTTTAATTCATGGATTCCTTGTTTTGCTTTCTTATGATTGCCTAAACCTTATAGGCTTTTGAAGTCACCACATCTGGTGCCTTCCTAGAAAAAGAATTATCAGTGTCTTGCTTCTTTCCTAGCAAGTGCCTAGGCTGGGCAACAGGTTGAACATAGCCAGTTTTTTGCACTTCTGGGATTAAAGCTGGGTTCACAGGAGCTTCTCTGTGATAATACCCAAACACATAACTCAGCTGATAAAGAGCTTCTATGAAAATCAAGAAGCTGTAGTGAGAACTGAATATGGCAACACTAATTGGTTTCCAATAAAATGTGGCATCAGGCTAGGATGCATCTTGACACCTTACCTGTTCAACCGTTTCGGCAAAGCCATCTTCAAAAAAGCAAATTTGAAATAAGAGAGTGTCAATTTCAAAGTTGGTGACTGCGCTATGCAGATGATACAATGCTCATAACTAGCAGCAAAGAAGACATGATGTATCTACTGAGAAAAGTCAAAGCCGAAAGTCATAACATGGGATTAGAACTGAACATAAACAAGATGAAGATCATGAACATGGAAAATGATGAAGATTTTGAGCTTGAAGGCGATAGATGGTATAAAGGATTTCAATCTCCTGGGCTCTTTTATAAACAAAGCAGCAACTAGCATGGAAGAAATACTGTACAGATTAGTACTTGGTTGCTCTTCAATGAAGGCTCTCGCCAAAGTATTCAAAGGCAAGGAAATAACATTCCAAATGAAAATCAGACTTATCCACGCACACATTTTCTCAGTAGTCATTTATGGATGCGAAAGCTGGACACTAGGGAAACAAGACAGAAAGAAGATTGACTCATTTAAGCTTTGGTGCTGGAGAAGGATTTTATGCATTCCATGGACTACCAGAAGAATTAACAAATCAGTTATGGAAGAGATCAAACCAGTTATGTCACTCAACGCTCAAATGATAAAGTTACGACTATCTTATTTTTATCACACCGTCGGAAGAGAGAGATCACTGGAGAAGGGCATCATGTTTGGGAAGATCAATGGAACCAGGCGAAGAAGGTGACCTGCAATCAGATGGTTGTACACATTGAAAACAACTATGGGGATGACACTGAAGGACGTGACCGGAGTAGCACAAAACCAATTTTTTTTTTAGATCTGTAATTCATCAAGTTTCTAGGACTCAAACACAAGTCAATGACACCTAACACACTTGTTTTTGAACTTATATCCCAATTAAGTGTTCTGATTGTAGTCTCTGATACCATCAATCCAGGGCTGAATTCCCCTGTGTAATATGACTGCTCTCCAGTTCTATCCATTAAGCTTCTCCATGCAAAGCATGTGCTTGCATAGTCTTCATGCTCACTCACAAACTATTACTGCTATCATACCCATAGCTGGGTACCTGACACAGACGCAGTGAGACTTGGAAACCTGCAACAAGCACAATGCCAGCTGTGGAGACACTTATATATTTACAATTTTTACAATATATTTACCTAAGGCCCAATATAGCGTTAATCCGTCCCGGTGTACATTATTTGCAAAGAGGGTGCCTATTACACATGTGTGAGCTATCACACATGTAGGAACCATTGTTTATACGAGGCAGTGCTGAAAAGTTCTCAGCCCAACCAAGAAGAAAATGAGGATATTGTTCAATCAATGATTTCAATGTCAAAACATAGAATTTCATTTCTGCAGATTGGCACTTAACAAAATAAGATAATACTCTTTTCAGTTACAGTGGCAAAATAATACTCAGAATTTAGGAAGTTGGTTTATTAGGATGAGAATTTTTCAGCATCCCCTCGTACTTGGAAGGTGCTCACTCGTTCAGAAAGAGTATACCTTCTTGCATATAGTGCACCCTTTAGCAATTGGAAGAGTTATGATCGACTTAATTATACTTTCTGGTTGGCGAACTTATGTTCCAGTTACAAGTATGAAAGAATGAACGCTGAATTTTTGAGATATAGTAATGCTTTTAAAATGGTGTGGAGCCCATTGACATCATTTGTTGTGTCACATTAGCTGTCATGTACCTTTTCTTTTTAGTTGATTTCCTTACGCATCCAGGGTGGGAGGGAGGGAGGGGGGAAAGCATTATTATTTATTGAAATTATATAGGTGTTTCTACTTTTATTGGTGAAAGGGGGGAGAAAATGATTGTTTTCAAAATGTTTGTATATTTAAAGTGCTTTTCCTAATTCGTTTATGTTTAAATTCTTTGTAATGCACTGTTAATATTTGAAAAATAATAAAGATTTAAAAAAAGAGTGTTCCCTGAAGTCATTATGCCATTGTATAGATCCATGGTGAGGCCCCACCTGGAATACTGTGTGCAATTCTGGAGGCCGCATTACCGTAAGGATGTGCTGAGACTGGAGTCGGTCCAGAGAATGGCCACCCGGATGGTCTCGGGACTCAAGGATCTCCCATACGAGGAACGGCTGGATAAGTTGCAGCTGTAGTCACTCGAGGAACGCAGAAAGAGGGGTGACATGATCGAGACATTCAAGTATCTCACGGGCTGCATTGAGGTGGAAGAAGATATCTTCTTTTTCAAGGGTCCTGCTGCAACAAGGGGGCATCCGTGGAAAATCAGGGGCGAGAAACTGCACGGGGACACCAGGAAATTCTTTTTCACTGAAAGGGTGGTTGATCGCTGGAATAGTCTTCCACTTCAGGTTATTGAGGCCAGCAGCGTGCCTGATTTTAAGGCCAAATGGGATAGACACGTGGGATCTATTCACAGAGAAAGGTAGGGGAGGGTCATTAGGGTGGGCAGACTAGATGGGCCGTGGCCCTTATCTGCCGTCTATTTCTATGTTTCTATGATTTAGCTCTCATGATGAAAAGATGGTCAAACAAAAACAAACTGGTCAATTCAGCGCTATTAACTGGTCACAAATGGTGCTGACTGCTTAAATATTGCTTAACCAATTAAATGCAAATATTCAGTGCAAGGTAACCAGTTACCTCCACTGAATATTTGTGGTTAGCTTCTATAAGTTAACTGGATATAGTGCACGAAAATGGCAATTTTCAGCGCTGACCATCCAAGTTTAGCGGCCAAATTGGGTTGTGTAAAAAGCAGTCCTTTTACCGAAGCTCCCAAGAGAATATCGGCAGTTAAAACCTTTAGCACTATAGTTTGACATTACCAACCTAGACTCTCAATTCCTTAAGCAATCTTCTTTAATACAGAACTCAAAACAAAGAAATAAATGAACTTACAGTTTTTGCTTTTACAGAATTATAGCTCCTATCTACCCTTGATCAGAGTAATTCCCTGCTAGAGAATAGCACGGGGACAAAGTTTGTCCCTGTACCTGCTCTATCCCCACGAGCTCTGTCCCCATTCTTGCCACATCCCTATGACCTCTCACTGATTCCATATGCACAAGCTTCAAATAGTTATGATTTTATATTTTAATCATTTTATTAAAGTATAAAAATAAACAATATTCTGTACAAATGTCACTTTATAAATCACAAATAATATAAAACAAGGATCAACAAAGCCCTGTCTCCCCTCCCCCCTCACAAATATCCCCTCCACTCTTGAGAAAACTGAATAAGCCAAATTACTATAGATACCACATAGAAAAATCATACTGACAGAATATCTGGGTCACACACATAACACAAATGCAAAATCCACATTTCAAAAACCTAACCCTTGGTAAGACTGATAGACCATCCTGTCCGGTAGCGCTTGGAGTGACCAGTGAGGGCTCAAGCATGATGACCGGTAGAGGGCCTGGTGGAGTATGTGTGAGTGACCAGGAGAGTGAGCAACTAGAAGAGTCCTCACAGAGAGAGACTGAATAACTGGAAGGAGTCCTCAGGAAGAGCCCTCACAGAGAGAGACTTAGCAACTAGGAGAGGGTCAGGAAGATATAGTAGCTGGGGAGCTTGGTAGAGCTTGGAGTCCAGGGAGGAGCTCAAGTTTGATCACTGGCAGAGGGACAGGTAAAGAGTGTCCAGGATCCGTGGGGACCCAGAAGGCCAGGGATCAGAGGCCCCACAAGCAGTTAGAAGAGATAGAGTTTGAGGTTCAAGGCAGATGGGAACTGGTGAGTGACCAACAGATAGACTGGAGGAGCAGTAGTGACAGGTAGAGAAACTGGCAAATGGTACCAGAAGCTGCCAGAAGACTCAAGAGGAAACAGTCTGTAGACCCTAGGAGCATTGGCCAAAGGTGACTGGCAAGTGACCGGCAGAGGGACAAGTAGGGCCAGTAGCGAACAGCGGAGAGACCGGTAAATGAGCCCAGTGAATGAGACGGAAGACCAGAAATGCCTGGGATAGAGGAGTGTAACAGGTGATGACTGCTCGGCCCGATCACAAATGGGCATAAATGTGCATGTGTTACACATGGACATCTGTCCCTATTTTAAAAAGTCATGCTGCCCCCCACCCCAAATACTGCCCCTGACGGCCCCCACAAAAAAAGAGAAGCAGGATGGATGTCCACTTCCTCCTGCCTCAGCCACCCAGACCCTCCCACATTCCCGACCCTTCTCTCCGTGAAGATCATCACAGGAGGGATGCCCACTCCTCCTGCCTCAGCCACCTGAACCTCCCCACACCATTGAGCCTCCACCCAGCGGAGATCATGGTCACCCAGAACCCCTCCTATGAAGATTGTCAACAAGAGGGATGCCCACTCCCTCAGCCAACTGGCCTCTCATGCCACTCGACCCATCCCTATTCCTTATATAGAAGAAGATAGCAGGAAGGATGCCTAGTCCCTCCTGCCGGCAGGAACTCCTCTCCAAAATGGCGGGCCTTCCCCTTCCCAGTGCATCCTGAGATGTACTGAGAGGGGCCTAAGGCACTGATTGACTCAGACGCCTATGGCCCTTCCCAGATCTAGACTTGTCGGTAATTTCGGGTTATTAGTAGTCATCACTGGATTTAGTGCATGCCTAAGAGATGTTAGGGCATCGATTGGAGTGTTCATTTTAATATTAATGATCTCGTTTTAATACTAATGAGGTTGTTTGCATAGCAGACTCAGAGGCTTCAACTAATGTACGGAAAAGCACGAGGCAAGCCATTGTGTACATTGGTTGATAAATTACATCAAAATGCTAAACCAGTTCAACTAGTTTAGTGATGATCGTTAGATGCATGGTGAGTTTAGTGTATTAGTGTTTTGAAAATGCCCCTAATATTCTTATCACAAAATAATTGTTTCTAACTTTCTTATCACAAAATTATTGTTTCTAACTTTTGTTGTCTTGTCATTTTATTTTTCAAATCATGTTGATCTCAGCCTCTGGTTTCTGTTTTCTTCTGTATTCTTTTAACTCACCCTCCAGGGTCTCCTGCGTATTTGACATTTCTTCTTTCTCCATGCTCACCATTCATCTTTCATCTCTGTGTATGCATTTTCCCCCATGTTCAGCATCTATTTGTATCCAATACTTCCCTTTCCAATATATCCCATGTGTCCATCTCCCTGCCTTCATCATCATCATTATTATATGTCCCTATCCCCTTCCCCTGTGTCCTGCATCACTCATCTATGTCCCTATGCCCCTATCCAGCACCCACATTCATGGGAGCTTGCATTGGGATATGTAAACAGTCGGTGTGTTTTTTAAACTCAAGTACCCAATGTGCACTGCTATAGGCTAGGTGTGCTGATGTCTACCCTTCTTCTTGCCTGCTTCTCTCCTGTCTGTTCTGAATACAGAGAGCAGACTCCATTTTAGTTTGCACATAGCTATTGAGAAAGCAATGTGCCTTACACCTTTGAATCTTCTAGCCTGAAGCAACTTAGTGCTTCTAGCTTTGAATCTACTAGCCTCTAAGTAACCCAGTGTTGCTAAGCTTAAAGTACAGTATTATTCTTCACAGAGTATATGAAATACACTCCTGGCCATTTCTACTTCTGGAATTTGCTGATCCAAGTCTTCCAGGCCTAAGTTACATCCTGTGCCATAAAAAAAAGTTTAAAGCAAAGCTGCCATATGACATCAAAGAAAAATGGTCATCTATAGGCATGAGGTATAAAATTCCCTCCATTTACAGTCTTCAGGGAGTTCATCAGAAAACTGGTGAAAAGAAGAAATGAGCCTAGTTTCTAGGATGATGTACTTGAAATAGGGAAGACTTTCAGAATGAGAAGCTAGTTAAAAAGTACAGCAACACTACCAGGAAGTCCGTACTTGTGCACAAGATAGACGTGTTACCCACAGCAACTCAACCAACTGACCGTCATCCTACTATAAAGAAAATAGAGGATCCAGAATGACAATGTCCAATACATTAAAAAAAAAAATCCTCTCCAGAAATGTTGAGGGTTCAGGGAGAAACACTTAAAAGAGCAAAAAGAACGGCTAAAAAAATACAGGATTTGCTATAAATTTTGCTCTACACTAACAGCAAAGTCTTCCTGGAATATATCTACAACCAAACCAGGAGATTTTATGTATATGTCAGCAACAGAGTTGAACATATAAGAAGGTCAACGCAACCAGAGCAGTGGCATTACATGCCAGCTAATCAGAATTCAGCAGATTGTGCAATCAGAGTTGTGCCATCATTCCAGCTAATAGAAACTACCTGGTTAACAGGACCATAATTTCTTCTGAAACTTGAGCATACACTTTCAACTATGGAGAAAGCACAGTTACTTACCGTAACAGGTGTTATCCAGGGACAGCAGGCAGATATTCTTGACTGATGGGTGACGGCACCGACGGAGCCCCGGTACGGACAATTTTAGAGTGATTGCACTCTAAGAACTTTTTAGAAAGTTCTAGCTCGGCCGCACCGCGCACGCGCGAGTGCCCTCCCGCCCGACAGAGGCGCGCGGTCCCTCAGTTAGTATAAGCCAGCTAAGAAGCCAACCCGGGGAGGTGGGTGGGACGCAAGAATATCTGCCTGCTGTCCCTGGATAACACCTGTTACGGTAAGTAACTGTGCTTTATCCCAGGACAAGCAGGCAGCATATTCTTGACTGATGGGTGACCTCTAAGCTAACAAAAAGAGGGATGGAGGGAAGGTTGGCCATTAAGAAAACAAATTTTGTAAAACAGATTGGCCGAAGTGACCATCCCTTCTGGAGAATGCATCCAGACAATAATGAGATGTAAAAGTGTGAACTGAGGACCAAGTAGCAGCTTTGCATATTTCCTCAATAGGAGTGGAACGGAGGAAAGCTACAGATGCTGCCATTGCTCTGACTCTATGGGCCGTGACAGAACCTTCCAGTGTCAGTCCGGTCTGAGCATAACAGAATGAAATGCACGCTGCTAGCCAATTAGACAACGTACGTTTAGAAACAGGACGTCCCAATTTATTCGGATCAAAGGATAGAAAGAGTTGGGGAACTGATCTGTGGGGTTTCGTACGCTCCAGATAGTAAGCAAGAGCCCTTTTACAATCCAAAGTATGCAGAGCTTGTTCCCCAGAATGAGAATGAGGTTTTGGAAAGAAAACCGGTAGAACAATGGATTGGTTGAGATGAAATTCAGAAACAACCTTGGGGAGAAACTTTGGATGTGTACGCAGAACCACCTTGTCATGATGAAAGACCGTAAAAGGTGGATCTGCAACCAGTGCATGAAGCTCACTGACTCTCCTGGCAGAGGTAAGAGCAATAAGGAAAAGTACCTTCCAAGTGAGAAATTTGAAAGGAGAAGTAGCTAAAGGTTCAAATGGAGGCTTCATTAAAGCTGAAAGAACCACATTGAGATCCCAGATAACCGGAGGGGCTTTAAGAGGTGGTTTCACATTGAAAAGCCCACGCATGAACCTGGACACCAGGGGATGAGCTGAAAGAAGTTTTCCATGGACTGGCTCATGAAAAGCTGCAATGGCACTGAGGTGGACTCTGATGGAAGAGGACTTCAGGCCAGAATCAGATAAAGAAAGAAGATAATCCAACAACGTCTCCACCGCTAGGGAAGTGGGATCAAGATGATGAAGAAGACACCAGGAAGAAAACCTCGTCCACTTTTGATGGTAACATTGTAGAGTGGCTGGTTTCCTGGAGGCATTCAGAATGGAACGAACGGGCTGAGATAAAAGAGTATCAGTCGAGTTCAGCCCGAGAGATACCAAGCCATCAGGTGTAGAGACTGGAGGTTGGGATGCAGAAGGGTTCCCTGCTGTTGCGTAAGCAGAGAAGGAAACAGAGGAAGAAGAAAAGGTTCCCTGGAACTGAGTTGAAGTAGAAGGGAGAACCAATGTTGCCTGGGCCACCTTGGAGCAATCAGAATCATGGTGGCTTGTTCCCTCTTGAGCTTGAACAAGGTTCTCAACATGAGAGGCAGAGGAGGGAAGGCGTACAGGAACTGATTCGACCAGTTGAGGAGAAAAGCATCTGCTGTTAGACGGTGTGGAGAGTAAAGTCTGGAGCAGAATAGGGGCAGCTGATGATTGTGAGGAGCTGCAAAGAGGTCTATCTGAGGAGTGCCCCATTGATCGAAGATAGACTGTAGAGTTACAGGATCGAGTGTCCACTCGTGAGGTTGGAGAATTCTGCTGAGTTTGTCCGCTAAGGAATTCTGTTTCCCCTGAATGTAGATAGCTTTCAGGAAGAGATGGTGATCTATGGCCCAAGTCCATATCTTCTGGGCTTCCTGGCATAAAAGGCGAGAGCCTGTCCCACCCTGTTTGTTGATGTAGTACATCGCAACTTGATTGTCTGTGCACAACAGAAGGACCTGAGGAAAGAGAAGGTGTTGGAAGGCCTTGAGGGCGTAAAACATCGCTCTGAGTTCCAGGAAATTGATTTGATGCTTCCTCTCCTGGGCTGACCAAAGACCTTGAGTCTGGAACTCGTTCAAGTGAGCTCCCCATGCATACAGAGAGGCGTCGGTGGTGATGACTAGTTGATGAGGAGGCTGATGGAACAGAAGACCTCTGGATAGATTTGAGGATACCAACCACCATTGAAGAGACTGACGAAGAGATGATGTCACAGATATGTGTCGTGAGCAAGGGTCCGACGCTTGGGACCACTGGGTAGCAAGGGTCCATTGAGGAGTGCGCAGGTGAAGACGGGCATGAGGTGTGACATGAACTGTGGATGCCATGTGTCCCAAGAGTACCATCATTTGTCTTGCTGAGATGGACGGCAGAGGAAGTACCTGGTGACATAGAGACTGAAGAGTCTGGAGACGATTGGATGGTAAGAAAGCTCTCATGAGGAGTGTATCTAGGATCGCTCCAATGAATTGAAGTCTCTGAGTGGGAATGATATGAGATTTGGGTAGATTGATCTCGAATCCCAGAAGTTGTAGAAACTGGATGGTTTGGTTGGTGGCCAGAAGGACCGCTTGAGCAGAAGTGGCTTTGATCAACCAATCGTCCAGGTAAGGAAATACATGCAGGTGGTGAGAGCGTAGAAATGCCGCTACCACAATGAGACATTTGGTGAATACCCTTGGAGATGAGGCAAGACCGAAGGGCAGCACCTTGTACTGGTAATGACAATGATTGATCATGAATCGGAGATATGGTCTTGAGGTTACATTGATCGGTATGTGAGTGTAAGCCTCTTTGAGATCGAGGGAGCATAGCCAGTCGTTTTGATTTAGAAGGGGATAAAGGATGGCTAAAGAAAGCATCTTGAATTTTTCTTTTACTAGATGAATGTTGAGATCGCGAAGATCCAGGATGGGTCTGAGATCTCCTGTCTTTTTGGGAACTAGAAAGTAACGGGAGTAGAATCCCTGCCCCTTTTGATCTAGAGGAACTTCCTCTATAGCGTTCAGAAGGAGGAGGGATTGGACCTCCTGAATAAGGAGGGCCGATTGAGGACTGTTCAAAGCAGACTCTTTTGGCAGGTTTTGAGGTGGAAGAGTCTGAAAGTTGAGAGAATAGCCGTGGCGGATGATGTTGAGGACCCATTGGTCCGAAGTGATTACTTCCCACCGGCTGAGGAACAGAGAAAGTCGACCTCCTATAGGCTGAGGCAGGAGAGCAGGAATAGGGATACTGGCTATACTGCGGAGAATGAAGTCAAAAGGGCTGTGACTTCTGCTGAGGAGGTTGTTTTACAGCTTGTTGCTGCTGCTGTTGTCTGGGAGGCTGACGTTGCTGTTGCCTCTGACGCCTAGGTTGTTGTTGAGGTTTGTCGAACCCAGGAATGGGAATTACCTTATATAGAGAATCCAGTTTACGTGGGGCCCCTGGGACAGTTAGAGGAGTCTCTAAATTCTTATAGAAAGTTTCCCTCAAGATATCATGAAGGGGAAGTTTCAAAAATTCCTTTGGAGGCTGATCAAAATCAAGGGCATCCAAAAAAGCTTTAGACTTTTTGGATTCAGCCTCCAAAGGAATGGACAAGGACTCACACATCTCTTTCAAAAAACTAGAGAAAGAGGAAGTGGCCTGTTTGGAGGATGGGTCAGGGACAGCCGAATCCTCCTCCTCTGAGGAACATTCTCCTTCGGAAAGAAAGGGTTCCTCTGAGTCTCCCCACAGATCAGGGTCCCTGACATGGGAAGAATGGTCCCGAGACTCAGGTGTCGACGTTTGCATGTGTCGGGTTTTGCGCACCGACTTACCCGACCTCATCGATACCGTGTCCGGAGAAGTTATCGGTCGCACCGGTGCCGAAGTCTGCACCGATTGATGGTGAGCTCTCGGCTCCGGTGCAAGGACTGGCATCGATACCGATGAGGTTAGGTGAAGCGGTACCGAAACAGTGGAAGCGGGTAACACGGGTTCCACAATCGGTATCGATACGGGTTGTTCCACAACCGGTACCGATGGCTCGGTGCGGACTGGCACCGGAAGGTTCGGTGTCATGATAGCAGGAAGGAGTCGTTCTAATTGCTCCTTAAGCTGCACCTGAAGGATGGCCGTAATGCGGTCATCGAGGGATGGCACCGGTACCGCTTTTTTCTTCTGCGGTACCTGCGGTGCCGCTCGACGCCCCGGAGATGAGGAGCCCGATGTCGAGGGACTCACCTCTATAGGGGCGGAGCGCTTCCGCTGGCGTCTTACAGGCGGCAGGATTGGACTCACTGCACTCGAGGCCGGAAGACGTTCCAGCGGGGAAGGCTTCTTAGCCGGCTTACCTGACTGTTGGGATGCCGGTGTGGAATCACGCGGCGTCGAAGACGAGGGTGCCGACTGAATCGGTGCCGAAGCCGGAGTCGAAGGAACGGGGTCGGACATCTCGGCACCGAACAACAATCGCTGTTGAATTAAGCGATTTTTTAATGTCCGTTTTTTTAAAGTAGCACAGCGGGTGCAAGAAGAGGCCTGATGCTCAGGACCCAAACACTGTAAACACCAGTTGTGTGGGTCCGTGAGAGATATAGGCCTAGCACACCGCTGGCACTTTTTAAAACCCGGTTGAGGGGGCATGAAAGGAAAAACGGCTTCCGCCAAATCGAAGGCCGAGGCTTCGATGGTGGCAGAAGGCCCCGCCGGGGAAAACCGAAAATTGAAGAAAAAAATAAAAGTTTGTTTTTTTTTAAACACAAGAAAAGAAAGAAAAAAGGCAAATGAAGCCAAACGTTTACGCGAGCGGGAAGGCAAGTTAGGAAAAAATTTCAACAGCCGTTGAAAACGCGTCTTCTTAGCTCCGCGGAAACTAAGAAACTAAAAAGTTGAGGGACCGCGCGCCTCTGTCGGGCGGGAGGGCACTCGCGCGTGCGCGGTGCGGCCGAGCTAGAACTTTCTAAAAAGTTCTTAGAGTGCAATCACTCTAAAATTGTCCGTACCGGGGCTCCGTCGGTGCCGTCACCCATCAGTCAAGAATATGCTGCCTGCTTGTCCTGGGATAACTCTTTTGAGCTTATAAACCTTAATTCTGACACAGCGATCTATCCAGAGATGACTGGTCTTCCCACCAGCATTGTGTCTTCCCATCATCAACCAGCAGATGAAGGACCTGTCATCAATCAATGTGTCATCAGCGAGACAGGGTTCAAATCACCAAAAGCAACTTGGCACCACCTGGGAACCTGGACATCAGACTTCCATGGAAGACAACACAGTTCTTCAGCAGAGCCATCATCAACCCAATGATCTACACACATCAAGAAGAAATATGAAGACGAGGACATCATGGACCATTGTCCAGTCAGGAAGATCAGAGACTCTTTTTTCTCTCTCTTTTATGTTTGTTTGTCTTTGTTGTCAGTCTCTCATTTCAGCTTCTATGAGACTGCCAGAGAGAATTTTTCTGTACTTCAGAGATGTGAAGACAAGCCAGAAGTCATCACGCCTTCAGGCTCCAGTTACTTATGGACTTTGAATGGACTATGTGGTATTATTAAGTTTGGTAAGAGCGGATAGCATAGCTGGTTTTAAGAAAGGTTTGGACAAGTTCCTGGAGGAAAATTCCATAGTCTGTTATTGAGAAAGACTTGGGGGGAACTACTGCTTGCCCTGTATCGGTAGCATGGAATATTGCTACTCCTTGGGTTTTGGCCAGGTACTAGTGACCTGGATTGGCCACCGTGAGAACAGGCTATTGGGCTTCATAGATCATTGGTCTGACCCAGTAAGGCTATTCTTATGTTCTTAGTCGCATCTACATATACCAGGCGGGGAGTGTTCTGTCTCTACATTCATGGGAGCTTGTTTTGGGATTTTTAAACAGTATGGGGCAAATTCTATAAATGGTGTCCTGATTATAGGGAGCTGTAGGCATTCTACCACTGTCTAACCAGCCAATCGGGATGCAAGTTAAAAAAAAAAAAAAAAAAACAACAACCAAAAGCAAGCCATCTACACTATAGGCATCTGTCACGGGTGCAGGGGGGCAACTAGGGATGATTAAGCTCGCCCAAGGCTGGGCATGGGTGTGGTTTCATCAGGAAGTGGCCTTGGGCAAGCTTAAGCAGCCCTAGGGCCACCCTAGGCCTCCCTAGGGCCACAATAGGCACCTAAAATGTAGGCCAACAAAAAGCTGGTCTACATTTCAATTAGACGCAGCTGCTAAGCTGCTCGCTGCAAGGAAATTTCCCTACAGCGATCAGCTGAGGGCTATAGCAGGGAACCAGCCCCCCCATGAAGTCGGCCGGCAGGTGGGATGCCCACTCCCTCCTGCCACTGATCCCATCAATCCCCCGAACTCCAGACATGCCCCAATATTCACCCGCAATTCCCCAACACCCACCAGACACTGCCCAATACCCACCTGATACTCCCTGACACTCACCTGACATTCCCCAGCATACCCCAACACCCCCGATACTCCCCAACATCCACCCAATGTTCATGGGAGGGGCCTTAGGTGTCTAGGCCAATCAGAGCCTTAGGTCACACCCTGGTGCATCCCATTTTGAAAGAGGCAGGTCTGCCGGCAAGAGGGATTGGGCATCCCTTTTGCTGACCATCTCCTTAAGGTACAGGGGGTTGGAAGATATCAGGGAGGATATTGGGGTCTGAGGGAGTATTGGGGATGTCAGGATGTGTTGGAGAGTGTTGGAGAATGTTGGGAGAGTTCCGGGGAGTGCCATTAGGGTGTTGGGGGTGAATCAGGTAGTGTTGGGGGTTTTGGGGAATGTCAAGTCAGTGTCAGAGAGTGTCAATGGGTGTTGGAGAGAGTCAGGGAGTGTTGGGTGGGTGTTAGAGAATGTTGGGTGGGTGCTGGGGAGTGTCAGGGAGCGTCATGGGTATTGGAGTGTGCTGGGGAATGATGGATGAGTGTCAGAGAGTGTCAAGTGGGTGTAGGAGAGTGTTGGGGTGTCGGGGTATGTTGGGGAGTGTTGGGTAATTTCGGGCGAGTGTCAAGGACTGTTGAGTGGGTGCTGGGGAGTGTTGAGTGGGTATTGGGGAATGTTGAGTGCGTGTTGGGAGTGTTGGGTGGGTTTTGGGTAATGTTGGAGAATGTCCTATGGGTGTTGGGGAGTGTCAGGGGTATCAGAGTGTGTTGGGGAGAGTTGGGGAATGTTGGGTGAGTGTTGGAGAGGGTTAGGTGGGTGTTGGGGAGTGTCAGGGGTGTTGAGGTATGTTGAGGAGCATTGGGGAATGTTGGGTGAGTGTCAGGGAGTGTCTGGTGGGTGTTGGGAAGTATCAGGGGTGTCAGGGTGTGTTGAGGAGTGTTGGAAAATATCAGGTGTGTGTTGGGGAATGTCGGGTGGATATTGGGGAATGTCAGAGAATGTCCTGTGGGTGTTGGGGAGTGTCAGTTGGGTGTTGGTGAAGGTCAGAGAATGTCGGGCGGGTATTGAGGAGTGTCGGGGGTTCAGGGGATCAATGAGGTTGGTGGCAGGAGGGAGTAGACATCCCTCTTGCCGCAAACAGTGTCGGGGGGGTTTGGGCATAGCAGTGGGAGGGAGTGGGCGTCCCTTCTGCTGTGTTAGGTGGAGGTTCGGGATGGCAGTGGGAGGAATTGGGCATTCATCCTACCAGCTAAGTTGACGGGGGGGGGGGAGGGTGTTCCCTGCCACAGCCACTCAGCTGATCATGGCAGGGGGGTTCCTTTGCTGCAATCAGCTGATGGGGAGCCAGGTAGAGAATCAGACCAGTTTGGTGGGGTTGGCTGTCTGTCCCTTAGGGCAGATGTGATTCTGTATAGGACACCAGTGTGCAATTCTCAGCCACTTCTTAGGCAACAGCAGCAGCAACCGGTGTCCTATACAAAATTTCCCCTTGTGTGTTTCTTTAACTCAAGCTCCCAGTGTACATTGCTATAGACTGGGTGGGCTGATGCCACATAGAAATAAAACAAAAATGGAAAATAAGATACCATGTTATAGGCCAAATCCATTTTTCAATTAGCTTTCAGAGGCCAAAATCTCCTTTCGCAGGTCAGTACCATGTACTGCTGTTACAGTATCCTCTCCAGACCTGAGGAAAGGGGTTTTTGATCTCATAAAGCCAGCAGCAGGAAAATCCCCCTTCCCCCCTGCATGGTAGAAAAAAAACCCTGCAATTATTGTGCCTAGAGGTTGGCTTCTCTATGCTTTCCTCCCACCTCCCCTCCTGCCCCATGCCTATCTATAGTACTTTAATGAGTCTCAGCCTCTGACAAGAGTCTTCACAGGCCTGCTCTGGGGCCTTCCTTCTACCAGATCTCCTCTTCTAATGCAACTTCCCGTTTCACAAAAACAGGAAACTACATCAGAAGGAGGAACTCAGCAGAAGTAAGGCCCATAAGCAGGCCTCTGAAGACTTGTCAGAGGCAAGGCTCATTAAGGTGCTACAGATAGGCATGGGGGTGAGGTTAACATGGGCATAGTAATGGCATGGGTTTTTTTTTCCCATGGGAGCAAGGCTTTTCACCTCTCTCAAAGGGTGGTAAAAATTTTGCTCCTGCACTCACGGTGAATCCTTAAATATTTTTCCCTTTCCTGTGTTTACCGTGGAAATTCTTCTCTATTCCCTGCCTCAGGGACTAGTAGGGGTATTTCAGCTGCTTGCTGAGGCTAATGTATTTTTAGAGATACTAAAAATAAGAGCCTTACTCTAAATGAGAGGGGTCAAAATGACTTGAAACTACAAAAACCAGACTGCACTGCGGAGAACCAGCTTTTGATCCGTACTGCTTTGGGAGATGTCCCTGAGGTTGCCCCTGACGAAGGACACGAAACGGGGCTCTGTAGGGCAATCAGCTGGCACCCCGCATGAAAAAACAAAACAGTGGTTTGCAGATAAGTTCCTGTTTTTCAGCCATTTTACTAAGGGTTTAAAATTCACCAGGCTTTATACTTCTCAGGAGCTTTTCACCAATGTCATTTAAAAGCATTGTTGATTTATTTAATTCTCCATATTATATAGACACCAGGGTTTTGGGCAATTGATAACAATTTTTGCATTAATTTATAGCTTAAAGAGAAAAAGTAAAAAAGCAGTTAAAAAAAAAAGTTTTGCACTACAAATTATAGATTTTTAGATTAGCCCACAGTGTTTTAAAATGATATGAGTGGGTAATGTCTGCCAAGTTCATTTGTGCGTTTGGTGGTGTTGAACCCTGGTGAACTCAGATAAAATCTCTTACACGAGTTCCCACTTACTGATGTAACACTCTGTTTGTAACACCCAAACAAACAACTGGCACAAGGGGTTCAGTTAGCCCGAAACCCTTCAGGTGTCTGGAGAATAGAGAGCTGGTCTGGTTTTTGTAGTATTTTTAGAGATAACAGTATTAATTGCGATAAAAAGCTTTTAATAGAACAATGTTTTCTCAAACCATGTGGTTGACTAAACATGGAGCTTGCTACAACTCAGGCACAGAGAGAAAAGGAACAATAGAGAATGACACAGAGGCTACCAGCCCAGTGCTAGAATGTCAGCAGCTAATAGAAAGTGTTCCATAATACATGGAGAGAGCTGTAGGACTCATTTGTAAAGGTATAGTTGCAGTAACCTGCTACAACCAGTGCACATATATTAAAACGCAATATTAAACACACACTTCAACACAAATAACCTGCTCCCATGAATATGGGGGCAGAAAGTTCTAACTTTGGCCGCTATAAATGTAACCAGCCAGCGCTGAATATTGTCAAGACAAGCCAGAAGTCATCATGCCTTTAAGCTCCAGTTACTTATGGACTATGTGGTATTATTAAGTTTGGTAAGAGCAGATAGCGTAGCTGGTTTTAAGAAAGGTTTGGACAAATTCCTGGAGGAAAAGTCCATAGTCTGTTATTAAGTTTTACACTGGCCAAATAAAACCCCCACCAAAAATTCAATGTCTGTCACCAGAAATGGCCCAGCTGTGAATATTCATGGTTAGCGCTGACTGTGGAAATTAGCCTACCTCCCACGGTCTGAATATTGGCCCCAAATAAAATTAACATTCCCAGAAATGACACAGGAAATGATACAAAAAGAAGAGGGAGAGGGTGGTGGATGCCTGGAATGCGCTCCCGAGAGAGGTGGTGGAGAGTAAAACTGTGACTGAGTTCAAAGAAGCGTGGGATGAACACAAAGGATCTAGAATCAGAAAATAAGATTAAATATTGAACTAAGGCCAGTACTGGGCAGACTTGCACGGTCTGTGTCTGTATATGGCCGTTTGGTGGAGGATGGGCTGGGGAGGGCTTCAATAGCTGGGAGGGTGTAGATGGGCTAGAGTAAGTCATAACAGAGATTTCGGCAGTTGGAACCCAAGCACAGTACAGGGTAAAGCTTTGGATTCTTGCCCAGAAATAGCTAAGAAGAAAAAAATTAAAAAATTTAAATTGAATCAGGTTGGGCAGACTGGATGGACCATTCGGGTCGTTATCTGCCGTCATCTACTATGTTACTATGTTATTATGTACGATTTTCTGGCTGTTCATCCCTAGTGTTCAGACAAGGCAAGCTAGTTGCATTAACGCTTTTAACTCTGCAAGATGGCTCTGATCATTTCCTTTTCTAAAATGTGTGCACTATGCTGGAATTTTTCCAGCACACTGCTTATTTTCATTTCGAAGTGTACCTTAGACATACAGGGAAAGACAGAAAGGGAAATGCGTAACACGTAATGCCACAATCCCGAGCCAAAGAAGACATGGCCTTTAACGGTGCCTGTAGTTTGGAAGCCATAAAATGGAGGAACAAATACACAGGAGCTTGTTTTTATTAAGAGAGGGCAAATGAGATTAAACAGGACAGTGAATGCTGTTATGGAAGAATGAAAACATTTTCATTACCAGGATATTTATATGTCAACTGCTGACAGAGGAATGTGAGCAGTTTTGCTAGCAAGCCCAGCATCTTGCTTGCTGCCACACACCAGTTAACAGAAACAAGTTTGTTCACAGAATACAATAATAAACAAATAAAAATTGTCCAGTCGCTATTCAAATCAATTTAACCAGCTAGAAACAGCTCCTGGTTAGTTAAATCGTTTGTTCCATGCTAACTGATCATTTTCAGTAGCACTTAACTGGTTAGTGCAGCTGAAAATGCCTAGGTTAGCATAGGGCTACTGGATGTCCGGATTTACCCAGACATAGGGTTACCATATTTGTGAAGCCAAGAAAGAGGACGCATGGCCCCCACCACCGGCCCTCCCCCTTGCCGCTCCCCTTCCCTAGGCAGTTGCCTGCTGGGTGCAGTCAGGGTCACAGCAAGCTATAATTGCACTCCATGTGACTTGCCCACCCTTTCTTGCGCTGCGCCCATGATATATCAGACTTTCAGTTGTGAGTCTATAAAATGAGTGGAGCAGACCATCCCTTGAGTTGATAACCATGTAGAAACAAAATGAAACGGTCCTCCAGCTGTAACAGATCCGAAGCATCAGGGGCAATTGCAAACACCAACCAAACGCCAAAATAGCAGGCTCTGTGGGCTTTATCTCAAAGCCTAGCCAGGGAAACTAGCTCTCTTTCCTGACCATAGTCAGTACCTCTCCCTCCCAACCTTTTAAAAACATTGAGCAAATGGTCATGTATAACAAATAGCCCCAGAGATCTCAGTAACACATGAAGAACACAATTTACAGATTGTCACCCCCCCCCCCCACCCCAACAACCCCCAAACAACTCTCTACCGCTGCAGCATCGGATCTGGAATTACGAGTCCAGCCGGCAGTGACATACCTAGCATATTTGACACCCAGAGCCAATCATTTTTTTAACACCCTCTCCTCTATATGAAAAAATATATTTTTACTAATAATCCACAAGTCACACATAGGAAAAGGCAGCATCTTAACCACTGCAGTGAGCACTAGAACATCAATGCACCCATTGTAAAACTAGACAAGCCAGATAAGTACAGATTGATCCTACACAGTCAATTCCAACAGAAAAGCATGTCTTTTTTCGCACACACAGAACACAGCCCAGCATTTAATTTCTGGGCATAATGCTGGCGGTGGTCAACAATATGCTGAGCGTTGCCAGCCAGTGCTGTAGCGAGGGAGTTTGGTGTCTGGGGTGGTGGCGCCTGGCATCACCACACTATGTGCCCACACACATACTCTTTACCGTCATGCCACTCCTGCGTGCCTCTTAAAATGTTCACTGGCATGAGCAGCATCTTCCACTTGCTGCTCTTGCTAGCCTTGGCTCCCTTCTGATGTCACATCCTGGGCCCACTGTCAGGAAGTGATGTCAGAAGGAAGCTGAGGTCAGTGCGAGCAGCAAGTGGAAGATGCTGCTTGCACCAGAGAACATTTAAAGAGGTATGTGGTGGGAGGGGGGAGGGGGAGGAGAGGCTCCAGCACTCCCAGTAAAGACAACACCCAGGGTGGTCTGCCCCTGTTGCCAGCTGAATATTGATCCCTGTGAATATGCTTTTCCAGGTCATCTTTAATGTTACCACTATCCCTAGTTATAGGGGTTATGTCAAATACTCATTCCTTTTCTTTGCAGCCATGTTTTTGTCAAATATGCCATTCCTCTGCAATTTGAGCAGAAAATTAAGGGCCCTTTTACTAACCTGTGCTATTAAATGGGCTTAAGCCATCCTACAAGTGGAGGAATGGCCTAGTGGTTAGAACTGATGCCTCAGCACCTTAAGGATGCAGGTTTGATTCCTGTGTTGTTCCATGTGACCCTGGACAAGTCACTTAAGCTTCCATCGCCCCAGGCACTGGAGGTAGATTGTGAGCCTGCCGGGACAGCTCGGAAAAAAATATTTAGAGTACCTGAATGGAAAATCCACCTTGATGATCTTGCAAAGGTTGGTATATAAGTACCATAGCAATCAAACATCCTTACATAGGCCTTTCCTATGTGCTAAGCCCATTTCTAACATGGTTGTCAAAAAGGGCTGTTTTCTATTTGTTACATTTCTGGCCATGCACTAATGTTAGTGTTAGCATGTGGCCATTTAAAAAAAAAAAAAAAATATATATATATATATATATACAGGAGGACGTATTGCCTATTTAAGAGGTGATAAGAGCTCCCAAGTTATGAACATGCTATCCAGTTAGTATAGCAGTAATGTCAGTGTGCTAACTGATTAGCACATCTTTTCCCATATCCCACCCCTGACACTCCCCCTCCCCCAAAATAAGAAAAAATAAATACTGTCTGGCCAATATTCAGCCAGCAGTGGACAATGGTTCTTTTTTGTCCACCGCCAGCACTAAAACTAGAAATTTAATACCGTGCCCTGTTCATGCTTCGGCACTGAATTTCCAGTTGTTGTTTTTTTTAAAAAAAAAGCCAGCTAGGGCATGCCGAGTTAAGTCAGTATTCAGGTTTAACTGTCTATTGGGCTACACATAAGGATAGGACAGCTATTTATGCAATCCTATTTATGTGATAAACATAGTTGGGTAGCTCTGAATATTATGAGCTAACCTAGGGTTACCAGGCATCCGGATTTCCCCGGATAAGTCCTCCTTTTGTCTGGTGGTCTGGACTGCTTTTCAAAACCCGGCACTTTGTCCTGGTTTTGAAAAGTCTCCTCTCAGTTGCGTTGGGCAGGAAGCAATCCGCGCATGCGCGGACTGCCTCCTGCCCGGCCAAAGCAGGCAGTGGGGGGCGGAGCTAGGGCGGAGATGGACGGGGCTAGGGTGTCCGGATTTTACAATCGTAAAATCTGGCAACCCTAAGCTAACTGGACTCCACCCTGAAACATCCTCAGAATTCCCCTTACATAGCCGGCTTTCACTTTGTACTAACTGGTCATTTACAGTGCCAGTAACCGGTTAGCAGCCGTTCCCAGCTGGTTAACTCGATTTGAATATCATCTGGTGTGTGCTTAGTGCAAAACTAACACAGAACTTTAGCCTGGCCTGTGATAGGCCATTTATTTTTTGTATTAGGCAGATTTTAGTGCCTAACATAGCTTAGTAAAAGGGCCCCTAAATTAATTAGAGTGGGTGTCAAGTTTTCTGTTAAGCCAACTATCCTTCTACCAGGCAAAGGAGAATAGTATTTCAGCTATCCTGTCTTTTCAGAACACCTGTGTGAGAAATGTGAGAAGGGAACATTTTATGATACATTTTTGTATAATACTTTTTGTATATTCTGGTGTCAATTGTTGCATGTTGCAGACGCATGCAGGGATAGAAGGGGGAGAAAGAACTGACTGGGAAGGAAAGGGGAGGGAGATAAGACATTCTTTGCAGCTGTTTGAGAACAGGTTGCCTCAGTAATTACAGAAGATGTTGTCTCGGCAACTGCAGAATACAGACTATCAGAATAGACAGAAGCTAATTGAAGGGCATTAGCATGTAGAGGAAAGACTGAGCATGTAGATAAACCATATATGGGTGAAAATAAATAAGGTTAGGGTCGCATAAAGGAGGGGAAGAGCAGGAATAGTGGGAGAAGTAAACAGAGGCGGGGAAAACAGAAATATAGTAAGTAACAGTTGATAGGTTGTGAGCTACCTCTATCCTAACCAATGGGTACGTAGACAGGAGGGACCAGAATGTAAGAACTAACTATATAATTAAAAACTGTGTACCTACTCTATGTGTATGTCACCCTTTCTTTCAAGAGAGTAAAATAAAACTGTACTTCTACCTCTGAATCCGTGGATTTGGTTATTCGCGATTTTTTAAAATTGATTTTAATTTGGGGGGCTATTTTTAAGCCCTCTGAGACTCCCCGGAACCTTACCTGGTGGTCCAGTGGGCTTTGGGGCAGAACCGGCCCAAATATTATTCGCGGTTTTTTAATATTCGCGGACCAGCTCTGCCCTTAACCCCTGCGAATACTGAGGGAGAAATATAATTGCTGTTTCACATCGGAGTCCATCCTGAGTTTTTTAAGGGAGAAATTATTGTTTCTCACATCTGTATCCTTTTATGTCTGAATTACATAAAATTTACAGCCCCTTTTATAAAACTAGTTTTAAAAATGCCCTTGCTTGATTTCTTGTTTCGTTTTTATCTATGTATGAGACAAATAAAATTCTTCTGAAGGACAGATAAACAAATGCAAAGATGAAGATAACCATGCAAAGATGATAAAGCTGAACCAAAATATATGTACCGTATTTTCACGCAAATAACACGCACCCGTGTAAAACGCGCACACGGGTATAGCGCGCAGAAATCACGATGATATGTACAAAAACTTTTGTATACCACGCTCACGGGTATACCGCGCATGATGCCCGACGCTCCTTTCGCCCGCCCTGACTCTCCGTTCACCCCCCCTGACTTCCATGCACTGCCCTGACTTTCCGTGCGCTGTCCCGACTCTCCGTTCACCCCCCCTGACTTCCGTGCACTGCCCTGACTTTCCGTGCGCTGTCCCGACTCTCCGTTCACCCCCCCTGACTTTCCGTGCACTGTCCCCCCTTGAAGTCCTGTCCCCCCTTGAAGGTCTGTCCCCATCCTGAAAGCCTGATGCCCCCCCCGACGTCCGATACATCCCCCCCCCCCGGCAGGACCACTCGCACCCCCACCCCGACGGACCGCCGACTCCCCAACAATATCGGGCCAGGAGGGAGCCCAAACCCTCCTGGCCACGGCGACCCCCTAACCCCACCCCGCACTACATTACGGGCAGGAGGGATCCCAGGCCCTCCTGCCCTCGACGCAAACCCCCTCCCCCCAACGACCGCCCCCCCCAAGAACCTCCGCCCGTCCCCCAGCCGACCCGCGACCCCCCTGGCTGACCCCCACGACACCCCCACCCGCCTTCCCCGTACCTTTGTGTAGTTGGGCCAGAAGGGAGCCCAAACCCTCCTGGCCACGGCGACCCCCTAACCCCACCCCGCACTACATTACGGGCAGGAGGGATCCCAGGCCCTCCTGCCCTCGACGCAAATCCCCCCCCCCCCCAACGACCGCCCCCCCCAAGAACCTCCGACCGCCCCCCCAGCCGACCCGCGACCCCCCTGGCCGACCCCCACGACCCCCCCACCCCCCTTCCCCGTACCTTTGGTAGTTGGCCGGACAGACGGGAGCCAAACCCGCCTGTCCGGCAGGCAGCCAACGAAGGAATGAGGCCGGATTGGCCCATCCGTCCTAAAGCTCCGCCTACTGGTGGGGCCTAAGGCGCGTGGGCCAATCAGAATAGGCCCTGGAGCCTTAGGTCCCACCTGGGGGCGCGGCCTGAGGCACATGGTCGGGTTGGGCCCATGTGCCTCAGGCCGCGCCCCCAGGTGGGACCTAAGGCTCCAGGGCCTATTCTGATTGGCCCACGCGCCTTAGGCCCCACCAGTAGGCGGAGCTTTAGGACGGATGGGCCAATCCGGCCTCATTCCTTCGTTGGCTGCCTGCCGGACAGGCGGGTTTGGCTCCCGTCTGTCCGGCCAACTACCAAAGGTACGGGGAAGGGGGATGGGGGGGTCGTGGGGGTCGGCCAGGGGGGCGGTCGGAGGTTCTTGGGGGGGGCGGTCGTTGGGGGGGGAGGGGGGTTTGCGTCGAGGGCAGGAGGGCCTGGGATCCCTCCTGCCCGTAATGTAGTGCGGGGTGGGGTTAGGGGGTCGCCGTGGCCAGGAGGGTTTGGGCTCCCTTCTGGCCCGATATTGTCGGGAAGTCGGCGGTCCTTCGGGGTGGGGGTGCGAGTGGTCCTGCCGGGGGGGGGGATGTATCGGACGTCGGGGAGTCGGCCGGGCAAGAGGGCTTGGGCTCCCTCTTGCTCCGATCGTGGATGCGGGTGCGGGTGGGAGCGCGTGCGAGCGGTCGTTCGGGGTGGGGGTGCGAGCGGTCCTGCTGGGGGGGTGAATCGGGCGTCGGGCGGGGTGGGAACTATGTTTAAAAACTTTTGTATACCGCGCTCACGCATATAACGCGCGAGGGGTATGCGCGGTAGGTAAAAACGCGTATAACGCGCGCGTTATATGCGTGAAAATACGGTACCTCAAACACCCAGACACCAATTTCAATCATGTGTCTATACTGGGGTAATGTTTATTCCCATCAGTCACTGTAGCTCACAAATGAAACTGCTTATGCAAAGTGGGGCACTGGGCATGGCCAAAGACTCTGATTGACCCAGATGCTATTCCCATGGGAGTCCTGCTTGCTCAGCTGATCGGGGATCAACTCAGCAGGATGCATCTACTTTTACAATGGAAAGGTCTCTAACCAGCACTGGGTGCCGGTTCAAGAATCAGGATGGTTAGGGGTCTGTTCATTGGGGCAGACATGATTCTGCATAAGATGCCAGTGCGTGATTCTCAGCTGCTTCTTAGGTGGCCGCTGAGACCGGTGTCCTATACAGAATCAGGCCCAAAATGTATACAACTTTTTTCAAAAATCAAACACTTAACTGAATCCTGATGAAGGCTCAACTATTTCACTTCTCAAGCTTCATCAAGGGTGAGTGTTTGTGGCAAAAGTTCTTTTTTTCAATTTTTATTATTCAAATTGTGAACTGCAGTTTCAATGCACCTTAAAAAATATCCCCCAAGTTTTTTATTTTAAGTGATGAAGCTTCAACAATATTATAATAAACATGTAAATACTCTGTTAACATATAAATATTTACCAACACCCAACTGCCAGCATTCTCCAGCTTTCTTCATGTCAAGTGAAACAATGAAAAAGATGGTGGTGGTATTTTAAAAAGATGCCGTCATTCCATGACCAATCTGTTTTTCATAATGTCATCATGCTATTGGTCAATCGATAAACTGAAAACATAAAAATTTTAAAAACACATTGTACATACACAGTATACTTGTATTGCTTTATTTATTTATTTTTTTAAAAAAACCTTTCCATTCAATGTGGCTACAAAATACCGCTGTTCACTTAATCTTCAGACTGAGAAAAAAAGACCACATTAGCCCCTACTATAAAAAACTGCACTGGCTACTAGTGGATGCGCGAATACTATTCAAATTTGCATGTATCTGTTTCAAACAAGTCTGGGGTCTAGCACCTTCCTACCTGCAAACACACTTCATTCTGCACAACCCCACACGAACAACCAGAAACAAAAATATCTTTGCATACCCAAAGATCACAGGCTGCAGATACAAATCCTTCCTGGATAGAACCTTCATGTTCCAAGCGAATAGACAGGAAGTCTGGCTGAGAAACTGCATAAATGAACCCAAACTGACCTACAACGCATTCCGAAAATCAATTAAAACCGCCCTATTCGACAAATTCATTGACTAAACAGACGACCCTCTCTCACTATGATATTCCCCGCTGTAAACACTAACAATTTCTCAGGTAACTCCAATTTTCATGTATTCTTTACCCATGAAACTCCAATTAGTATGTAACTTTTCTATTTATGCTTCCTGTTATTCGCTGACTGTCCAGCCTTCTTTCAATGTGAACCGCCTAGAAGTCGCTTGGCTATGGCGGTATAGAAAAATAAAGTTATTATTATTATTATTATTATAAAGCATTAGGGTTTAACAATTTAAGTCTATGGATCCAACATTGTTTTCTCTGCAGTAATATCTGCTCACGATCACCCCCCTCTAATGTGCTTTCCCATGTGCTAAGCTCAGATTTAGCATGGCACTTTTTAGGGCTTTAAAAAAAAAAAAAAATTGCTGATTAAAGGAAAATAGTAAAACCAGAGGGCATAATTTGAGGCTGAGGGGTGGGAGACTCAAGAGCAATATAAGGAAATTCTTCTTTACGAGAGGGTGGTGGATGCCTGGAATGCGCTCCCGAGAGAGGTGATGGGGAGGAAAACGGTGACAGAGTTAAAAAAAGCGTGGGTTGAACACAGAATATCTAGAATAAAAAATAATACTAAATATTGAAGAACTAAGGCCAGTACTAGGCAGACTTGTACAGTCTGTGTCTGTATATGGCCGTTTGGGGGAGGATGGGCTGAGGAGGGCTTCAAAGGCTGGGAGGGTGTAGATGGGCTGGAGTGAGCTTTGACGGAGACTTCAGTAGTTGGAACCTAGGCACAGTACCAGGCAGAGCTTTGGATTCTTGCCAGAAATAACTAAGAAGAAGAAAAAAAAAAATTAAATTGAATCAGGTTGGGCAGATTGGATGGACCATTCGGGTCTTTATCTGCCGTCATCTACTATGTTACTATGTTACTGCATTAGTGTACCTGCAAAAAATTAGTGTACCTGCAAAAAATTAGTGTTGGTGTGCACTATTTATAATGTGCTAGCCAAATTACAATTATATAGTAATTACAACTGAATTTATATCGCACTATATACCATAATTTGGATCAATGCAGATTACAATTAAAGAAATGCTAGCCAATTTTAGTAGAACATGTGGAGGGGCATTTTTGATAGGACATCTAAGTCTAATTTGGATGTTTTGGAAAAATCATCCAGAAATCCAGTAGAGATTTTGAGCCTATCAAGGCCTTAGGCCCCTCCCACCACATCCCATGATGTATTGGGAGGGGGAAGGCCTGTCATTCTGAACACACAGCCCTGTAGGCAGGAGAAAGTCAGCTTCCCTCCTGCTGATCTGTCATCTGAAGGTATGGGGGTGTCAGGGGATGTCGGGAGGGGGGGGGGTGTCCAGGAATGTTGGAAGATGTGGGGTGAGATGAGGGTTTGAGGGGTCTGGGGATGTCAGGGGGGTCTGGGAATGTTGGGGGGGGGGGGTCCGGGAATGTTGGGGGATAGGGGATTTTGGAAGGTCCAGAGATGTTGGGGTGTCCAGGAATGTTGGGGGATGTTGGGGGAAGGGGTGTAGAGCTCGGCAGCTCTTTTTTATTTTGTTAGTTTGGAGGTATATAGGAAGGGATCAGTACTTGTGAGGGAGGGAAAAAGGAATCTCCCTGCCAGTTCAGCTGATCCTGGCAGGGGGAATCCCCATCAGCTGAGCCTGCAGGAATCCCCAAAACCAGTTGAGCTGATGGGGATTCCCCTGCTGCGATCAGCTGATAGCAAGCCCTCAATATACTGTTTTTTCTCCCATCTTTGGATGTTGGGAGGGGTCGGTGACCACCGGGTAAGTAAGGGGGGATCATGCCTTAATCCTGCCAGTGGTCATCTGGTCAGTTTGGGCAGCTTTGGGGCACTAAGATGTAAGTAAACAAGTCTAACTGCCGGCATCTAATTTCATCTAGAATGACCTGGGAAAGCTTTGATTATCACTGGAGTATACGTAGGTCTAAGCCCGCCTGATGTCCGCCCATAACACACCTCCCAATACACCCCTTTGAGCTCTGGATGCACAGCAGCCTAGAAGTGCTGCTGGACATCCAGAAAGTCAATGTTGATTATCGGCACTTGAACGTCCCGGCTATTAGGAGATCCAAGTGCCGACTTGCAGGGTCGGATTAATTGGTAGGCCCAGTAGGCACATGCCTAGGGCCCGAAAATATCAGGGGGCCCCAGAGCCGGTGTTAAGGGAGGAGCAAACATGGCCTAGGGCCCCCCAACTGCCTGGTGAGGTCAGCTATCCTCCCTTCTACTCCTTCACTGCCCTCTCCCCTGCAAGCGAACTGAACTCAGGCCATGGGCTCTCACACAGCACGCGCTGGCTTCCTTCTCATCTGAAACAGGAAGTTATGTCATTCCTGTTTTGGAGGAGAAGGGAAGCCAGCGTGTGCCATGTTAGAACCCCACGGCCTGAGTTCAGTTCATTTACGGACTGTTACTATGGAGACAGCAGGACACTTTCCCACCTCCCACCCGCTATCTGTCTCTGAATTACCGGGCAACAGAGACGGGCCCAGACCAGAGAGGGAGATCGCAGGGGGAGCAGACTGGCCACCACACCCCAGGGGCCACAGCAACCGTCAGGTAACCGCCCAGCGTGCAAGACTCAAGCAGTTGACTTCTAATTAGGCATACTGGATTCTAATTGTTTTGGACTTTCTTTTTCTTCTTCCTTAAGGATTATTTATGTACCGTGCAATTTCAGGTTGAATTTAAAGGAAAACTTTAAATTCAACCCACAGTTGCATAGTACATAAATAATCCTTACAGGAAGGAGAAAAAGAAAATCCAAAACGATTAGCATCTAGTCGTGTGACGAATCAGAAGGTGACAGAACTGATCATTCTACAAAGCCAGGGTTTTATGGGCTCTCTTACAAGTATAGCCAGTATTCACTACTAAAGTCCTCTTTTTCAATTTTTTTGACCAGCACTCTAAGGCCAACTCTCTAACTGAGTAACTTCATTTACCCATCACTTGCACATGAACAACCCCATCATTTACAGGCATAAGTAGCTAAGTGACTGCGCGGTATTTTATAATGGTGCACATAAGTTGCTTAGTGCATGAATGCAAGGGACTATGAATGTAGGTGGAGCATGGGAGGAACTTGGGTGAAGGTGTCACAACATACACACAACTTACAAAATACTATCAGAGAAGGGAGAGGATAAGAAAGAGAGATGCTAAGACCATGGGAGAGAGGGGAAGGAAAGTAGATACCAGACCATGGAGGGGGAAGGAGATAGATTCCAGACCAGGGGCAAGGAAGAAGGGAGGGAGAGAAAGGAAGGAGAGTAAATGCCAGATAATGGAGGGGGAGGGAGAGATAGAAGAGAAGGAGAGCAGACACTGAATGGAAGTGTGAAGGAAAGGGGGACAGATGCTGAATGGAAGTGTGGGGAGGGGGCATACATTGAATGGAAGGGGTGAGAGAGGGGAGTAGACGCTAGAAGGAAGTGGGGAGGAGAAAGAAAAAGGGGCATATGCTGGATTGGGGGAAGAGAAAAGAGTTAGATATTGGAAGGGGTGAGGGAAAGAGGTGGCAAGATATAGGTAGACACAATGAAAGAGGGAAATTGAGGGCTGAATAGTTAGAGAGAATTTAGACAGAAACAAAATAAATTGAGAAGGAAGAACAGGAGGAAAGGAGCGGAGAGAAAGATGCCAGAGTAGGGGGGAAGGGGAGGAGACAGATACCACACCTGGGAGGAGGAAAGGAGGAAGGAGACAGATACCAGATCTGAGGGGAGGAAAGGAGGAGAGAGAAAGATGCTAAAATCTGCTAGGAGGGAGGGAGAGATGGAAGGAAAGAAGACAGATGCCACACCATCGGGGGAGCGGAGAGAAGTAGATGGATGCCACATCAATGGGGGGAAGGGGCAATGGAAGAGAAAGGCAGACAGTTTCTGGAAGATGTATAGAAAGAGAGCAGATACCATATGGAAGAGGCAGAGAGAGGGCAGACAGTGGATGGAAGGAAGAGAATGATGAGAAGATGAGGAAAGCAGAAACCAGATAAAATATTATTGTAGCTGTGTTGATACTCGTTTATTAATAGAAAATGGAAATAAAGTGATTCTGTTTATTGGACTAATTGTAATATATTTTTTTACTAATTCAGAGACCATAACTCCTTTCCTCAGGTCAGGATGGGATACTGTAACATCAGTATAGTTCACTTAACTGACATTCAGCTCCTGATTGGTAAGGCCCGACTTTAGTACAGGAAGAGGCGGTCGGACCATACTGCGAGTGATTTCCTTCACTCGCCAGCACTCCAGCTGCCCTCTCCTGCCTCTCCAGCTGCCCTCTCCTCCCTGGTCATTCGCGGTCAGAAAATACCGTGAATGACCGGGACTGCGAACTGCCGACCGCGAATTCGCAGAGGAGCACTATATACTGCTTATATCCTGAGTGGCCTACATTGAATAGTAATCAGGTAGTCTATGTATTTTTCCCTGTGGGCTCACAGTCTTGCTAAGGTACTTGGGGCAATGAAAGGTTGAGTGACTTGCCCAGCAATATAAGGACCAGTATCATGAGGAACTGGGATTGAACCTGCAACTTCAGAGTACTGAGGCAGAAGCTCCAATCACTAGACCACTCCTCCCCTCGTTAGTTCGCACCTAAAGAAGTTCGATCATGTGCCCCCTTTTCTCGAAAAACTTCATTGGCTTCTTGTTTGTTTCAGGATTCCATTTAAATGTGCATACATTGTCTTTAAACTCCTGTTCGGTATTTTTACAACCTCTAGTTCTGTCAACTTGGAATGCCCAAAGGTCTATGTTCTTGCAAAATATACAAAGATTAAAACTCTTTTTCTCTTCTTTTAAGGCAGACATGTCAAACTTTGGCCCGCGGGCCAAATCTGGCCCATGGTGAGTTACAAATTGGCTCACCAGACATTTTCAACTTTATACTCAATCTGGCCTGCTGGCACGAACCGTTGCCACTTCTGCTGCTGCTGCTCTTCACTCGTTTCAAGTTTCAAGTTTATTAAAAATTTGTTTGACCGCTTAATCCAACTTCTAAGCGGTTAACATAATAAAATTACACAAAAATAAATTAAACATATTAAAACAGGGGAGACAAATGACTTACTCAAAACATACTGCAACAGTAGGGCAGATGGGGAGGAACTACAATAAGTATAGGATAGATAAGCCATAAGGCTAAAACAGTAGGTTAGGTAAAAATTGAAAAAAAGGAAAAGAAAGAAGAGTGGCAATTTAACAAAAGGCGTCTCGGAATAGAAATGTTTTTAATGCTATTTTAAATTGTTTTATATCTAATTCATTGCGGAGATTTATTGGCAGTAAATTCCAAAGAGAAGGGGCAGTGACACCAAAGTTGTTGGTACGTAAAGTATTTATTGATTTTAATGATGGTATAACTAAAAGATTTTGAGAAGTGGAACGTAGGGATTTAGTTGTTACATACGGGATTAAAAGACTGTTAATGAAATCAGGTTGGTTATTCATTTTAGTGGTAAATGTTAAAAGTATAATTTTATAATTGATTCTGTGTTCGATTGGCAGCCAATGAGCATCAACTAAAAGTGGGGTGACATGATCATATTTCTTTGCCCCGCTAATGATTTTAATAGCGGTATTTTGAATGATCTGTAATCGCCTGATCTCCTTTTTTGTGATTCCCTTATAGAGGGCATTACAGTAATCTAAACACGAAATAACCAATGAATGAATTAAAGTTTTCAATGTGGCAGCTTCCAGTAAATTAGAAAGGGAATGAATCATTCTTAATCTATAAAAACATTTCTGGACGACTGTGCTGATATGGGAATGATATGAAAATTTGCTGTCTAGAGTAACGCCTAAAAGTTTTAAAGTTGAAACAGTTTTAATGGGAGTAGATTCAAATTTCAATGGAGCCAGAAGTGTTGTACCTACTTTTAACGGAAAGATCATTAGTTTGGTTTTATTGATATTCAATGAAAGTTTATTGACGTCCAACCATGATTTAATTTTTTCCAATTTTTGATTAATGAGGGCAATTTCTTCCTTATTATTTAAGTCGATAGAGTGAAGAAGTTGGACATCATCTGCGTAGGCAAATGTAGAGAAACCAATAGATTGTGAAACTGTCAGAAGAGGTGATAAAAAATATTGAAAAGTAAAGGAGATTCCGTAATTGCAAGACATGTATTCAGATGAAGTGTTATTGAAAACTACTTTAGAAGATCTATCTTTGAAATAAGATGTGAACCAATTCAAAACCTGATCAGAAACACCAATTTCCTGGAGTCTTTTTAAAAGTAGGCAATGATCTATGGTGTCAAATGCTGATGAAAGGTCCAAAGAGAAAAGTAAAACAGATCGATGATGATCGAGATGGTAAAGTATTTTGGTGGTGAGTCGTAACAGGGAATATTCAGTTGAATGACAATGACGGAAGTCGGTTTGATTAGGGTGAAGAACATTGGTTTTCTCAACGAAATCCGAAAGTTGTCGGAAAACTATTTTTTCTGTTAATTTGGCCATGAATGGTATATTTGCTATGGGGCGATAATTGGAAAGTTCTAGTGTGCTAATGGCTTTGTCTTTTATAATTGGATGAATAATTGATTGTTTCCAGGTTTTGGGTAAAGATCCGGAGGACAGACTTGAGTTAACTAACTCCTTGATAAATGGTCTGATCTACTCTTCAAAGCAGCCTGCTGAGGTTCGCTGGCCAGCTGTAGCGAACCTCGCAGGCTGTTGTCGACCTCGGTAGCATGTTCCCTCTGACGCGATCCAGTATGTCAGAGAAGGGGCGAGAGGTAAAGTGTTACCGAGGTCGATAGCGGCCTGCAAAGTTCGCTAAAGCAAGCCAGCGATCCTTAGCAGGCTGCTCTGAAGAGGAGACCAGGTGAAGGCAGACGCGCGTGAAGAGCAGCAGCAGCCGCCACTGCCGGCTGGCCAGAGGAGACCAGGAAGCCGGGATGGAGGAAGGGTAGGAATGGCAGGCCAAATATGAAGGTGAGACCGGGAAGAAGGGTGAAAAACATGCAGGCCTTCAGGACGGGGGCAGGCCCTGGTTTAGAAGTACCCAGAGGGAGAGAAGGAGGAGTCCAGATGTGCATGTGCCGGACTGAGGAAGAGGGAGGGGAGAATAAGGATACAGACATTTAGGGACACAAATGGGGATACTGGATACTGCAGGGAACAGAGTGATCAAGAAAATGCTAGATCAGGGGTGGGTGAAAAATGACAAAGGAGAGAGGGAGTAAGGACACAGAGTGGATACTGGACATGTGGGAGTGGAAAGCAGGGAGGAAAGGGGAAGATGTTCAATGAAGAGGGGCAAGAGAGGAAATGCTGAACAAAAGAAGGGAGGGATAGCAAGAGAGACTAAAAAGAAAGGGAATATGTTTGCTTGGAGGGAGAGTTGGGAGACGTGGGGATGAAATAAAACAGAGGAGAGGGAGAAAGATGATGGGCAATGGGATGGAGGGAGGGAAGGAACAGAAAGAGAGAAAAGTTGGACACAAGGGATGGTGTGGAGGGGGTATAGAGATACTGGATAGGAAGGTAGTTGAGAAGAGAAACGGAGAGATGGTGGACCCTGGGGTGGTGGGGAAGGAGGGAGAGATGCTGGATAAAAGGGTAGTTGAGAAACGGACAGATGGTGGATCTGGGAATGGTGGGGTCCATTGCTGCAGCGGCAAATATGGACACACAAAAAAGGAAAGATGCCAGACCTCCGGGGGAGGGAAGGGAAACGGAAGGGGAGGACAGAGATGGAAGATGGATGGTTAGCACGGAGAAAGAAGAAAACGACAAATGGCAGGAGACTCTGGCAAGAAAGTTATCAGAAGACAACCAGAGCCTGGGACCAACAAAAGGTAGAAAAAATAATTTTATTTTTTGTTTTGTGATTACAGTATTTATTTTGTTTACACCACAGAGCTGGTGTGAGGTTGGAGACGTTGTAACCCTATATTTCTGCTAAGACTAAGCCTTAGTCACTTAGGGGTCCTTTTATTAAGGTGTGCATTTAGCGTGTGCTAAATCGGTTAGCGTACCTTAATAAAAGGACCCCTAAGTATCTTAATAAAAAATTTGGCCCGCGACAGCCTTTTTTTCAGATTTCGGCCCCTTAAGTGATTGAGTTTGACACCCCTGTTTTAAGGGAATTAGATCTAAAGGATACCTGGTGAATTCCTATATGTTCAAATTAACGGAGATTTGGAATGCAATTCCACTTGTAATAAGAGACTTAAATTCTTTTCAAACATTCCCACAATTGCAAAACATTATTATTGTCTAAAAGTATCTAACATCTCACTTCTCTTAACTTTATCGGTTTTTTTCTGTCTTTGTTTATTCTCTTCTTCTTGGTTTATTGTTGTTATTAGTTCATGATTGTTAACCGAGTTGAGCTCCATTTTCCTTGGAGATGACCCTGTCTATAAACTTACAGCCTCTTTTACAAAGCCGTGCTAGCGGCTGCGCTGCGCTAAAAGCCCCGAAACCCATAGAGATTTAAAGGGCTTCAGGGCTGTTGCCGCTAGCCCAGTTTTGTAAAAGAGGCCATTAAGGTTTAGTTTATCATCTACATTACATCTGTACTTGCAAAATCCACCTATGGTCTCTTCAGCACTCAGTGTTACTCAGTGCAGTGCCGGTGACAGGAGAGGCTCACGCCAGTCTTGTTTGATATTTTGTTTGCTTTATTCAATCTGGTTTCTTGATACTCTATGTATTGATCATCTTGGACCCCTGAGGAAGAAGTGTTTTTCGAAACACGGACCGTGTTGGGTTCGGTATACATGAAAACAAGAACCAGTTTTTGGATACATTTATTTTACGTATGCTGTTTATATATGTTTTTATGACTTTTATTGAATAAATTCCTGCACCTTGTACATTTTCCTGCAATTTTGTTTTTGGGTTTTTTCTCTTCAAACTCAAAAGCATAGAAAATGATAGCAGAAAAAGGCCATATAGCTCATCAGTAACTATTAAGCTCCACAATCATTTCCTCTCCACTCTTGTATACACCTACCAGCAAAGTATGCACCACTCTATTATGATGTTACACTAGTTGGTATTTTAAAAAGGACATCACATTATGTTTTATTTCTATATATTACCTTAAAAAGGCCACTAATGCACCTATATGATCACATATACATTAAAATGACTTCATAAATTGCCTCCTTTATGTACAGCCAACATGTAGAGGGTGATTTTATTATGGGGTGCTCTGTTAATAAAGAAGAGTAGATACCTACTTTTCTTTATAGAATACTTATTTATTTTTTTACCAGTATAATATGCCAAGAATGTACCTATATTCTAGTATGATAACTTACACCAGCTATAGAGCTGATGTAAGTGACTGAATCTAGATCAGTAAAACACATGCATGGATTATACATATATATAAGGGCAAATCAAAAATTAAAGGCAATTGTTAAAATATACGATAGACAGAACAGAGCTAGCAAAATGTAACATATGTATTCGTACATTGCCTGTTGGATAGTTTGTCCACGCACAGTAAAGTGCTCGGCCTTTAGTCATGTGACAGCCACGATGTCAGAAACATGGATGCTCCATTGCAAGATTGCACCATCGAAGAACAACGTGCAGTAGGCAGAGGGAGTGAAACCTGTGGAAATTCACCATTGGATATTGACTCAGTATGGACGTAGCACCATGAGTCAACGAAAGGTTTATGAGTGGGTAAAAAGGTTTAAAGCAGGAAGAACAGGTGTAACCAATGAAGGTCATTCTGGTCACCCATCGACAAGAGCACAATGACAGGGTGGATGCCTTGATTAGAGAAGACCAATGGATAATTGTGTCTCAATTGGCTGCAAATCTGGATATCGATTATGGATCTGCATTTGCCATAATGCATGATGACTTGGGATACAGGAAAATCTGCGCACGATGGGTTCCCAAACAACTTGCTGATCTGCATAAGCAACAGCATATGGAGGTTGTGATCCAGTTCCTGAGACTGTATGAAGAAGATCCGAATATTCTGGACAGAATTGTCACCAGTGATGAGACATAGGTGCATAACTGTGACCTGGAAAGCATGAAAAAGTAAAGGAAGCAGTGCTCATCTGGCTTTGGGAGCAGCTGAAAAACTTCTCTGCAGGAATGCAGAAGCTACTTGAATGATACAACAAATGTGTCATCTTGCATGGGGACTATGTGGAAAAGTGATATGTTCAGTTGCTCACAGATACTTCTATTAAAACCGTTAAATGTATTTTGACTTTACTTTTTGATTTACCCTTATATAAAAGTACACTTTGCCCATGTGAGAATCTACCTGCAAAGTATACACCTACACATGTAGGTGTCAATTTAAGAGTAGCATACGGCTAGTTGATATGTGCAGTGGCCTCCTGGAAGAGGTGGAGGCAACAAAGACTATATTTGAATTCCAAAAAGCATTGAGCAAGCACCTGGGATCTCATAGGGAGAGGAAGAGATATAAGATGGTGTGGATGGGCAGTCTGGATGAGCCATTTGGCCTTTACTTGCAGTCATGCCTCTGTTTTTATGTTTGGACATACACATGTAAATGTCAGTATTTAGATTATTTATGTACTTTCTTGGTACCTAAATCTTGGCATAACCCTTATATAATTAGACGTAGACATTCCCGTAGCAGAGTTTTAAGATTTGCATATATGCTATAAAATATGCATCTGTTCAAGGGTTTTCCCAGCAGTATGAACTGCCACACTCCAAGCATTCATATGCATTAAGCTAGTCTCAGTAACCATCATGGGCTTAGAGGTTCCTCTGGCCTTATTTGCAAGAGATTGTATTATGGTATGACTCTCATCTGTTGTGCTAATTTTATGCTACATGTTATGAAAAAAAATATCCAACTCTATGATTGCTGTGCGTGTTTTATTGTAAAAAGAATTTGATATCATTTGCCAAGGAGTTTATTCTAACTTCTGACCACAACCAACTAAAAAATCTTGCTGATGGTTGGTTCTTATTTAGGATACATTGGGGTAAATGTTCATCCAGCCTTGGTGAGCATTTTGCTGACCGCTGCTGGCATTATTCCTGGATATTCAATGCTGGGTCATGTCCAGGCTTTGGCAATGAATATCCGGTTTATACAGTGCTAACTCATAGCTGGCTAAGTCGATAGTCAGAACTTACCCCCTCTTTTACTAAGCTGTGGTAGAAGTTTCTACCGCGGCCTGGAGTGCTAAATGCTCCAATGCTGCTCCAATGCTCATAGGAATTCTATGAACGTCGGAGTATTTAGTGCTCCAAACTGTGGGAGAAACCTCTACCGTGGCTTAGTAAGGGGGAGGGGAGAACCAGCCACGGGCTTCTGCTTAAAAATAGGACTGTGTTTTCTGCGGTTTCATGTACGTACATTAGCTACCCTACTTAATTAAGTGCTGAATATTGGCATCTAACTGACCAAGTACTGATTCTGACCCTGGAATACCCCAGTTAGGCGCCAACTGCTAATATTCAGCAGTGATAACTGGGCAAGTGCTGTTGGAAATTATCAGAGAGCCCCAACCAAACAAGCATCGGTCATTTCTGGTCAGTTAAATTGTTTTGAATATCAACCAGATCTTCCCTAATCACACAGAGCCTGTTGGAAGGAACATATCTCCCCCTTCTATCAAAAGCTTCATTGGCTGCCATTCGAATCCAGAGTATTATTTAAATTTTCTTGTATCTGCTTTAAAGCAGTGTTTGGAATGCTTCCAGGTTATCTTACCCTTCATTTTACCTTGAGTCATTCCAATAAGAGCTCCCGAAGAGTACACTTGTTCGCATATCCCTTAATAAAACTCTGTCACTATAAAAGGTTCCTTGAGAGAACCTTTTCTTTTCAGTCGGCCAAAATGAATACATGGCTTGCAAAAATTGTTGTAGAAGCTTCCTCCTATTTAAACTTTAGAAAACATATAAAAACATATCTATTTAACAGGCTAGGATCTTAATGTTTTTTAATCCATCTTTTATCCTTTTAAATTGATTGTATTTCTTAATATGGTTAACTTTTTATTATGCAGAACCTTTAGAATCTGATGTATGCATTTGTATTGTTTATATTGCACTGTATGTATTGTGTTTGATTGTAAACCGCCTAGAACTTTCAGGTATGGCGGTATATTAAAATAAATTATTATTATTATTATTATTTTACTAGTACAAAATTTATATTCAGTGCACAGTTTGCACCACAGAATGGAGCAGTGGCCTAATGTGTAGAGTAATGGGTTCTGTTAATGGACGAGGGAAACCAGGGTTTAAATCCCACTGATGCTCTTAATGTTGGCATGTCACTTAACCTCCATTGCCTCAGGTACACACTCAGATTTTAAGCCCTCAGGGAGCAAGATAATAACCACTACACCCAAAGGCAATTCACTTTGAATTACCGGGAAAAAGCCCAAACCAAATCCCTCTATCCTGTCTTGAATATATAGGATTACAAAAACAGGTGCCTTTTGTTGGTAAAAGTGTTAAGTATATGTTGTATTATGTTATAACATAAGAGCAAAAAGCCATGTTGACTCAGACTAATATCCATTGAGCCAACATCCTGTCTCTGGCAAAAAGAGTAGAGGACACTACCCTGACTGTATTACTGAAATTGATGGTAAGTCATATTTCAATGCATATCATATTTTTTGTGTATTTATTGTTAGCATGTTGACATTAGTCTTTACCAGATGTCATTTTAGTCTTTTTTATATATATTGTATGTATATTTTTAATTATGATTATCATTTTATGCATATTTTTTTACTTTGCCTTGTTTTACAAATTTGTATATGCACATATTTATATTGTTTTTAATGGAACTCTGACACAAGCATTCCACTGAAACACAGCCCATGTCAGGTCCCTCATTAAAGTCTGGCTACAAACCCACTCTTGCAGTCCCATTGTGCTTTGTTGTTTTTCTGTATCTTGGATCTTTTTTTGTAGTAGTTAATCCAAGTGTGTGCAGTGGCTAGAGCTACAGCCTCAGCACCCTGAGGTTTTGGGTTTGAATCATGCACTTCTCCTTGAGACCCTGGGCAAGTCACTTAATCCCCATTGCCTCAGGTACATTAGACAGAGTGGGAGCCCACCAGGACAATTAGGAAAAAATGCTTAAGTACCAGAATAATTTGCAATCCATATAGAATTGTAGGATATGTGGAATATAATTTTTTTTTTAAAGTCATAAGTACACAGAAAATCCCCCCCAAAATAAAACTGTCTCAGCTCATTTCCAGGGATGTGCAAAGGCTCCTCCAAGTCTCCTCAGCTAATCAATTTTATGGACCTTTCCTCCAGGAATTTGACAAACCTCTTAATGAAACACTGTGTGAAAAAGCCTTTCTATGATCTGTTCTCAATCAGCAGGTCGTTTCATGGCATGTTTCCTTGTTTTTGCGTTATTTGAAAGGTGATGTTTCATGTTTATGTAAGACTTCATAACAGTAAGGAATGGAGTTCAAAACAAGACATTTTTCTTCCAAAAATTCAGTTTGATGCTCTTTCTATGGGTACAAATTAAGTTTGCTTACCTTCAAATCTCTGATATACAAAGCTCCAGCTTTCATTTACAAATCATTGATTCCTTATACCTCATCCAGATTACTGAGGTCCAATGACCAACACTTATTAGTCATCCCCTCACTTAAAATTATTAATACACGATGGCACTTTATCTTTTCCGTTACAGCTCCTCAAACATGGAATTCCCTCCCTATTTACTTAAGAGAGGAAAAAAATATGGATAAATTTAAGAGCAAACTCAAAAGCTTTCTTTTTAAAGACGCATTTAATGACTAAAAGGACTGTCTAGGAGTTTCATTTTCATTTTCATAACTTCTTTGAGATTCTTTGTTCTTTCCCTTCCTATTGTTTTCAACCATAAGTGTCTTTTCTGCTATTAACCAAATTGTATTTCTTTCCCCATCCTTTCCTCACGTTTTATTATGTTTGTAAAGTTAGTCTTCAGTATGTTTTGTAAGGTTCAGTTTTTTGTTAGTTTTGTTTGTCCCCACAATTTTGTAATTTTATTGATTTGTTCATCGCTTAGAATTTTGAATAAGTGATTAATCAAATTTTATAATAAACTTGAAACTTGTTGTAAAGACAGACATGGGAGAAACCACTGCTTGCCATGGATCGGTGGCAAGGAATGCTGCTATTATTTGGGTTTTTGCCAGGTACTTATGACTTGGATTGGCCTCCATGAAGATGGGATACTGGGATAGATGGACCATTAGTCTGATCCAGTAAGGCTATTCTTCTGTTCTTAAGGTTATAAAAAAAGAAATGAGAAGTCGGTGTGGTCTGGACTGATGTAACCCTTTCTATGTTTCTATTAATGTAAAACTGTAAACTGTTAAAACTAGAAGCAACCGTTTATAACTAATATCAGAAGAAATATAATGTGGTTTACAATGTATTATATAGTAAAGTACCTAAATATAAATACTGTGTTATTAAGGGCTCCTTTTACAAAGGTGCGCTAGCGTTTTTAGCGCACGCACCGGATTAGCATATAGCTATAGTGTGCGCTAGCCAACAAACTACCGCCTGCTCAAGAGGAGGCGGTAGCGGCTAGTGCACGCTATTCCGCGTGTTAAGGACCTAACGCATCTTTGTAAAAGGAGCCCTAAATGTATTCAGCACTAAACCTACATTATTTGCCCTTTCATGTGTATTAAAGGACTCTAACACTAGTTTTACTGGCCTAATGCAGCATTTTTTGGTCACCTTGAGTAATGTAGTAATGAGGTTGCAAAGCATATACAAAAGGTCATGAATTTGATATACTGCCTTCCTATGGTACAACTAGCGTGGTTTACTTTTTTTTTTTAATTATATGCAAGTTCTTTCTCTGACCCCAGTGAGCTCACAACCTATATTTTTGTACCTGGGCAACATAGAGTTAAGTGGCTTAACCAAAGTCACAAGGGAATCAAACAGTTGAAAACTATCTACTGTCCACACTATGTATATTGAATTAAATGGATCTTAAATAAAACTTTATTTACATTCTCATGTGCAAGTAAATTCAAACACTACTACTACTATTTATCATTTCTATAATGCTATTTATCATTTCTATAAAGGCATACGCAGTGCTATAGATGGCTCCTGCTCAGAAGAGCTTACAATCTAATTTGGACAGACAGACAGGAAATAAAGGGGTTAGGGAGTTTCTTGCAGAGAGAATGATAGGATGGGCATAGGTATCTTATGGTGAGTATGAGTTAGGAGTTGAAAGCAGCTTCGAAGAAGTGGGATTTTAGCTTGGATTTGAATACTGTTAGAGACAGAGCCTGATGTAATTACTCAGGCAGTCTGTTCCAGGCAATAGAAGGGACAGAGTCTGGAGTTGGCAGTGGAAGAGAAGGATACGAATTGGAAGGACTTACCTGATAAACGGAGTTCACAGGCGGAGGGAGCATAGGGGGAGATAGCTTGAAATTCCAAAAATTACTGGACTCATGACCACTAGGAGGCATAAGGTAGTGGTGATTGGTGATAGGGGAGGGAGCATAGGGGGAGATAGCTTGAAATCCCAAATATTACTGGATCTGTGACCACTAGTGGGTGTAAGGTAGTGGTGGTTGGCGATTCCCTTCTGAGTGGTTTGAAAGCAGAAAACTCAAAATATGGAAACTACGCACCATTAAACTGTATTTTGAGTTTTCTGCTTTCAAACTCCTGGTTCAATCTCTTTTGCTGAGTCTTCTTGATTATTGCAACATTTGACATGGCCAGACTCATATTGATTCAAAATCCAGCAGTCAGATTGATCTATGGTTTGAAGAAGTATGACCATGTGATGCCATTCTATTGCTCATGTCTTGTTTAAATTGGGCTGTCTCTGTTATAAGGTTATGTATGGCACTGCTCCGTTCTATATGGACAATAGATTTTCTATAGCATCATATAAACATAGTAGAAGATCTCACGCCCTGTTCACTTTTCCATCCGTACAGGGTTGTAAAAGCAAGAAATTTCTTGATCATACTTTAGCATTTCAAGCAGCTTCCCATGATAAAGAATTTCAATCGTTATTGCTTACAGCTTGTTCTTATAAACATTTTAGAACTTAGTTGAAAACCTATCTTTTCTCAAAATACTTGGTCAAATAACTCTTCTTATTCTTCATGATATTGTTTATAATCTTTTGTAAACCGCGTTGAACACGGTTAAGAAGCATGATGTTATGTTATGGGTACAGAAGCATCCATCTGCTGACCAGACATGATGTCCCGGGATGTATGCTGTCTGTCTGGTGTCAAAATCCAAGATGTTACGGAGAGCTTGCCAAGACTCATCAAGCCTGATGACTATTATCTAATGCTGCTCATCCAGGTTGGCACTAATGATACTGCTAGGTACCCCTGTGAACATATCAAAAGTGACTTTGTGGCTCTGGGAGAGAAGGTGAAGCAGTCAGGTGCACAGGTAGTATTCTCGTCCATACTCCCTGTTGAAGATAAGGGTCAGGTAAGAGAAGCACGCATCCTGGAGATGAATGCATGGCTACATGGATGATGTCATCAAGAGCATTTTGGCTTCCTGGACCATGGGATGATTTTCCAAGGGCTGCTGAGCAAGGATGGTATGCATCTATCAAAGAAGGCAAGAAGGGTCTTCGGCAGCAGACTGGCTAATCTACTGAACAGGGCTTTAAACTAGAAGCGATGGGGCAGGGTGATCAAAGCCCTCAGGTAAGTAAATCACTGAATACATCTACATGGATGGAAAAAGGGGGGCAATGTCTGGAAAGCAAGAATGTACTAATGCTCGAAATATGAGAAACAAGATTCTGGATCTAGAAGCTTGATGGAAGATGAGTTGGCTATAGAGGTGATCATGGAGACATGGTTCACAGAGACCAATGACTGGGATGTAGCTATACTGGGCTATAATCTGTTCAGGAAAGACAGGATAGGGAAAAAAGGAGGAGAGTATCATTATATGTTAAAGTTCATATTAAAGTCACACAACTGCCAGATCTGCAGGGAAAGGAAGAGGCACTGTGGATCAATTTGGAAAGAGGGAATGGTAAATATATTTACATTGGTGTGATATGCAGGCCTCTGTCACAGACAGAAGAAGAGAAGAGAGATTTAATAGTAGACATTCAGAATATATCTAAAAAAGAGGAAGTTTTACTAATAGGTAATTTTAACATGCTGGATGTTGATTGGGATACCCCTATTGCGGGGTCTTCTAGAAGAAGGGAGATCCTGGATTCTCTACAAGGAGAACTGTTCCAGCAGTTGGTAATGGAACCACACAGGATGGGGTCATACTGGATTTAGGGCTTACAAATGAGGAAAGTGTTTCTGATGTTTCAGTGGGTGATCATCTGGCATCCAGTGTTCACTACATGGTATGGTTTAATATTAAGATGGATATAGAGAGGGCTCATTCAAAAATAATGGTTCTAGACTTTAAAAAATCTAACTTTGTTCAGATAGGGGATTACATCAAGGAATTGTTGTCTAGATGGGAACGTCTGGAAGGAGTAGAAATGCAGTGGGGAAAACTGAAAAGAGTTATTATAAGGGTGACAGACCTTTTTGTGAGACAAGTAAGTAAAAGTAAGAGGAAAAGAAGGCCGCTTTGGTTCTCAAAAGGGAGAAGGGTACTGTTGGACAGGGTGGGAGGAAAAGGGAAGGGAAGAGACGTACTGCTGGACATGAGGAGAGGGAAAGGTGCTGCTGGACAGGGGTAGGAAAAGGGAAGGGATGTGCTGCTGGACCTGGCAGAAGGGAAGGGAAAGGAGGGGAGGATGAGATGGTACATAGGGAGAGATCATATTAGTTGTAAGTGGGGTTGGGGAGGGAAGGAAAGAAAATTGTTGCAGTAGGAGTGAGAGCGTTGAAAGAGGGATAAATGGACATGGGGTAAAGAAGAGGGAGAAATGGTGCATGGGGAGAGAACATGTTGGGTTGGAGGTGGGAAGGAGGGATGTCACTCGAGGGAAGAGGCAAGGAGAGAGAGAGAAAGCATGCAGGAGGCATAAAGTGTTGGACTCATGGAGAGGGTGAAATGGTTGGGGAGGACGGAAAGGAGAAATGTCACACTCGGGTGAAGGGGGAGAGGGCAGAGAGTGAAAAGTTGGATTCATGGAGAGAAGTTGGTTAGGGGAGGGAAGGAGGACCAGAGGAGAAGCAGCATGCAGGAGGAAGAGAGAAAGAAATGTTGGACTGGTGGAAAGGAGGGAGAAATGTTGGACTGGGAGGGGGCCCAGAAAGGAGGAAGGGAGAGAGAAATGTTACACTGGGGGGGAGGAGAGATGACTAAAGGAAGGGAGAGATACTAGACCAGGGAATGGAAGGAAGTCTGGTAGTACTATAGAAATAATAATAGTAGTAGTAATAGTAGTAGTAGTAGTAGTAGTAGTAGTAGAGAGTGAGATGCCAGATTATGGGAAGGAGAGGAGAGAGATGCCAGACTGGGAAGGGGAGAAAGGAAGGCGAGAGATGTTGGACTACTGGGGGGGGGGGAGGGAAGGAGAGAGATGTCAGACCATGGAAATGGGGAGGGAAGGAGAGAGAGATAGGAAGGGAAGGGAAGACATGGAAAAGTAGATTTTGAGAAGAAAGCAGAAAAATTGAATGTTAAGTTAATGCCACAGATAGATGCAAGGCAGAAAGTGAAGAAGGAGAGAAAAACAGTCATTGGCTAAGAAGGCACTGGGAACATAGTTAATAGCACAGAAAAATAAAGTCACCAGACAACAAAGGTAGGGAAAATGATTTTATTTTCAATATAGTGAATGACATGTGTCAGTTTTGAGAATTTATGTCTGCTGTGTATATTGTGTGTATATAAAAAATGAATGTAAACAATTGCATTACAATTAGTAAAGGGGGTGGGATCTGGGATAGAGCTTGGGTGGGCCTAGGGCGGAGCTTGGGAAGTCTGTAGTTGGGGTACTCAGTTGATATTTGTTAGGCTTAGGGGGTACTTAGCTTGAAGTAGTTGAGAAACATTGCTGTAGGCAATCAGCTGGCGCCATTTGGACTTTACCTGCCATCATGTTTCTATGTTTGTAAGTGAGGAGAGATATTGGGCTGCAGAGTGAATGCATTTTTAAGTCAAACACTTGAAAACTTGGCTCTTTTCAAAAATCTAATCACCTCCCGTGCTCTAGTATCCTGTCCCCCTCTATCTCCTCTGTCCCTCTCCTATACCCTTTCTTTGTAGTTCCTTTCCTCTCAACCTCTGTAAACCGTGCCGAGCTCTGCGCACGCGGAGATGGTGCGGTATACAAACCTAAGGTTTAGTTTAGTTTAGTCAATAAGAGGAGTTTGAACTGTATTCGGAAATGAATGGGGAGCCAATGAAGCGATGAGTAGAAGAGGAATGTGAGTATGGCAGTTTTATGAAACAAGGCGTATAGCAGAATTTTGAATGGATTGAAGGGGAAAGAAATGATATAAAATTATAAAGCTGGAGTACTGACTCCACCCCAAATTGCTGATGATTCCCACTCTGATTCTGACTCTACAGCCCTAATGGGAGCTGTGGTAAGCAGCACGCATTTTTTATACATTAGCACATTAACACAATAGCACCTGATAGTGAATGGGACTATTTAACTCCAAACTCTTTGGAAGTACAGGCAGTCCCCAAGTTACAGACACCTAACTTAAGTTGCGGTTTCATTTGATTTCACTGAGCTGTATTTCCAATGGCAAAGAATCCTATACCTCTCCTGTAGCAGATCCAGGAATGATGCATGGCACATCAAGAACAGTGTGTGGTTGTACATGCTGTACCTTAGAGGGAACACTGGGGGACAGTTGGCCCTTTTGTCAGCTGGGAGCAGACGTAAGCAGCAAGAATCTTAAAATCTACAACATACTCCACCCCTCACAATCAGGCTTCAGAGACAAATACAGCACAGAAACACTACTAGTCTCCCTCCTAGACACAGCCAAACAACACCTAAGTAAAGGCAAAAAAATGCTACTCATACAACTTGATCGCACAGCGGCATTTGACCTAGTAGATCACAACATCCTACTACAAACATTGGAGGCAATAGGAATCACAGGCAGTGTCTACAATTGGTTTGAAGGATTCCTCCATTCAAGAAAATATTGAATTAAAGCAAACAAGGAACAGTCAGAATCCTGGAACAACCCCTGTGGAGTCCCCCAAGACTCTCCACTATCTCCAACACTCTTCAACCTTTATATAACTACACTTGGCACACACTTAGACGAAATAGACATAACTTCATACAGCTATGCAGATGACATTACCATCCTTCTGCCTTTCGACCACACCAACCTCAACACAATGAACAAAATACACACTGCACTAGAAACAGTGTCAAAATCGATGAGACCACAAATTAAAGCTGAATCAAGACAAAAGCAAATTTTTAGTTCTAGAAAAAAAAACCAAAACCCCAACCATAACAAACCTAGAAATAGACTCCATGCAACCCAACCTAAAACTGCTGGGAATAATGATAGACAAAGGCCACATCATGCAACTTCAAAACAGCAAAACGATCCAGAAGGCATTCGCAACCATGCAAAACCTAAGGCAAATCCGAAAATACTTCAACAACGAACAATTCAAACTCTTGGTACAAGCACGGATCCTAGGACTCCTGGATTACTATAACATTCTATACCTGTCATGCCCAACCAACATGCTAAAACAATTACAAACAGTCCAAAATACAGCTCTTAGACTAATTTACTCACTGAAAAAAATATGACCACATTACCACCGCTTTCCGAGATTCACACTGGCTCCCAGTACAAGCATGCATACAATTCAAATTCTACTGCACCCTATTCAAAACCCTAAATGGAAATGGACCAAGCTATCTGAGCAACTGCCTAATGAGGAAAAACACATCTATACCAAGGAGAACTCATGCACACTTTACCCACCCCCCAATCGAAGGCATACAAAGCAAAAAAATATACGACAGACTATTAGCCACCAGAGCAGCGAAATTAGACTGCCACCTCTCCAATCTGCTGACTATGATGCCCAACTACAAAACATTCAGGAAAGAACTTAAGACTTTTCTATTCAATAAATTTGTCAAATGATCTAACTAAACCTGATTGACCCTCCACAGATCCCGACGCATACTACATCTATTAACCATGTATTCTCCCTTAGAATGCCCAGGCCAACTGTTGATGTAAACCGCCTAGAACTGAAAGGTATTGGCGGGATAAAAGACATCAATGTAATGTAATGTAACATATAAATCCGACTTAAGAACAGCTTTAAAAATGTAACTCGTTCATAACCCGGGGACTGCCTGTAACCATGAGAATTATGTTGTGAAGCAGCGTATGAAATGATGATATCACATAAATTGCAAACTAGTGCTTTCCAAACCTGTATCTAATATGATCCCATTTAACACTTTAAAAGCCACATCTAGGGTTACCATATGGCTCCAGAAAAAGGAGGACGGATTGAGACATCCGGGTTTTGCTTCCATTGAAAGCAATGGAAGAAAGGAGGACAGATTGAGACTTCTAGGTTTTACTTCAATTGAAAGTAATGAAAGTAAAACCTGGATGTCTCAATCCATGCGCCTTTTTCTGGAGCCATATAGTAACCCTACACATGACTCCAGATGATGAAAGCAAAATGGCAGAGCTCAACTCCCCTCCTCTCCATTATATGAAACAGGGGAGGAAAATCCTCAGAGCCCAGAACTTGTGTCCTCACAGACTTTTATTGCTACTTCATAGGCATAAAAACCTCCAGTGTGCAAAATGATACCACAATATACCCATTTCAGGAACTCATCTTCAGTTTGCGTCAATATATTGCAAATGAACTTGGCTGCTATAAATGACTGCCTAGTCTTGCCTAATGGTTGGGCCAGCCTTATGTTTATGTGGAATCCAGTAAGAAGAAACCTTCACCTTCCATTACAGTTGTTGGCAGTGAAAATCATTTATTACTGAGTAAAAAAAAAAAGAAAGGTGAATTACAGAAGAGGAATGCAGACAGCTTCCGCTATCAGCATATTGTTATGGTTTTGACTTTGCTAAATTTTAGAAATTTTTTCATGGACAATCAGTTGTTTATCTTTTCGGGTTGTGAAATTCCCCTCATGCCTCAAACTGAGCAAGCTGTAAGAAATTAACACTTTCAAGGGCAGAAAATGATAAACTTCATCTTGTTGCTTCAAAAACAAAACCAATATTTTCTGTCTTGTCCCTTTAGGCGCTCAGAATGTTCTGTTGATTAAATGGGATAGGGATGTGGCACTGTGAGGGTCATTAGCACATAGCAAGTAATTTCATTAACAAGAAACCTGACCTCTTCTATTTGTTTGCTCTATAGCTACACATGACCGTAACTATTTTTTTTTCAGTTTCAGCTGAAACCCAATCTGCAACCAAATTTCATTGCCCGGTTGCAGCCGAAACAAAACTATAACAAAGTGCCTGCTCCTAATCAGTGCTGCATCCTTCTTCCTCCTCCACAAACAGGAACAACTCCCCTCCAGACCCCCACTACTACCTATAGCCCCCCCCCCCCCAGTGCCTATCTTACAAGTATTGGTAGTTCAGTGGTACAACTGAGGCAGGAGTGATCATCTCACTCCTGCTGGCTTTGCTGTCAAAATGGCTGCTGCAACTTCAAGAAGCAGCCTTGCAAGACTGCCACCAGAGGATGAGGCAGTCTTTTTTTTTTTTTTTTTAGGAAAAATGATTTTATTTTCAATTTAGTGATCAAAATGTGTCATTTGGCATAGATAGGCAATCACTACTACCCATACCGGCTCCAATCTCAAAATAGCTGCTGTGACCTCTGACATCAGCCTCACTAAACTGCCACTTGAAATTGCAACAGTCATTTTGACATCACAGCCTGCAGGGGCAGGAGTGAGTGGGGATCATGCCTGGCCTGACTGCACCATTGGATAGGGTAACTAGACATCCGGAAAAACCCGGACATGTCCTCTTTTTAGCCGATGAGTTCCGGCTGCATCTAGAGGGCCTCTGAGCAAGCACAGATGACATCACACACATCTGTGCATGCTCCAGGCCCTCCAGACATGGCTGAAGCTAGTCCGGAAGAAGAGAGGCTTGGGGAGGGGCTGGAGACGGAACAGGGTGAGGCTGGAGATAGAATGGGATGGGGTCAAGTGTCCAGGGTTGGACTAATAACATTTGTAACTAGGCCCAGGGGGAGGGGCCTACAGATGGTGCTGGAGGTACGGGAAGGGGCTGCTTTTGTTTGTGGGAGGTCAGAGGGGAACTAATGTTTAGGGGGGAAGGGAAAGAGGTTGGGACTGGGGGTTGAACCAATTTCAGGGACATCACAAGTTTCAGTTTCAGGCAAAAACACATTTGCATTTTCAGCTGAAACCAAAACAAAACCAAATTTGAATTTGAAGTCAGTGTTGGCATTGGAATCAAAGCCAAAATTTGGTCAGCCTCTATGATTTCCTGGTCACATTGGCTTATTGTGCAAATAAATCTAGATTTTAGCCCATTAAACAGTAATTTTAAAGCAGGTCACCTAAACTAAGAGACATCTATGTGTCTATAAGAGTTCATGCATCGAATAAATGCATATCACTTTGATTATACCACAGAAAGGTGGTATATGAAATCAAAGACTCTTTACCTTTTACCCTTTAGAGGTAAAACCTGTTTTATAAATGGAAACGGTTGCTATAAAATTGCATTGCCAAATATACACAGATAAGTATACTCATTAACAAGATTTTAGTGTAGGTATTCTTGGGATGAATAGTTTGGATGGATAGGGGCAGAGTTGTGATGTACACACATACATATGTAGAGAACATGCACATACTCCTTCAGAGCAAGTATAAATTTGTGCATGAGCATTTATTTGCATGCTATTGGATCAGATTCTATTGGTGCATATCTCATTCTATAAAAGGTAGGTGCCTATCGCATGGTGGCTAACAGCACCTAACGCCTAAATGGGCATGTTTGAAGTTAGAGATAGGCACTGTTAGGCATGATACTGAAAAGAACTTAGGTGCCTTCAACGTAGGCAAGTAAAACCCTCACCTACATTGGAGGCATCTAAGTTCTGTAATAGGTACCCTAAGGTGTGATTCTGTAAACATCACCTAGGCATGATTGGCACTTTTTTGAGGTGCCTACCAATTTAGGCACCATCTACAGAATCTGGCCCTTAAGGCTAGTTATGAGTGTTTGTTTTAATCTAAATCTCAACCCTTAAGGAGTATCATCTTATCTTGAATCTAACAAAAAAAACCCAACTTGTTGGATTACTGGTCATGCATCCCCCCTCCATCCTTAGTACCTGTGATATTTGGCACTTCAATTCAACCATTTGCTCAGTTTAAATACCTGGGTGTCATCCCTGATTCTAGGCCCTTTTTTCAGCTCATATCTCTTCTGACTTGAAGTCTGGGGTTTTTGGCCTTCATAAACTGAAATTGGTTCAGTGTATTCTTGAATTCAGTTCATTGCACACTCTGTTTCATGTCTTTATGGTTCACGACTGGATTATTTTAATGTCATCTATGCCAGCAGAGAATGGCAAGGAGACAGAATCTTTCACCGTCCCCATGGATAACCACGGGAAACCATTCCATGTTATTCTTTAGTGTCTATCTCAACCTCAGTCCTCCTACACCAGCATTCTTCAATGTAAGGCTTGAGGGTCAGTGCTTGTACCCATTCATACCCTTTCTCCTTAAAGAATGAAATGGGGATGGTTTCCTGCAGTTATCCATGGGGAAGTGGACGGGGGCTATTCCTAACAATGTGGTAATATGATTAGAAACTGTTACCTAATATTGGTTGGCTAAATAGCTATTCTTTGAAGCTGTGGTTATTGACAACAGGTTTTTTGTTATTTAAATAATAACAACTTAGTTCTAGTATTGCTGCAAAGAAGAAAGTTATTTTAGTGATAAATATGCAGTTGAAAACCAAGTTGATGTAACATAGTAGATGATGGCAGATAAAGACCCAAATGGTCCATCCAGTCTGCCCAACCTGATTCAATTTAAATTTAAATTTTTTTTTTTCTTCTTAGCTATTTCTGGGCAAGAATCCAAAGCTTTACCCGGTACTGTGCTTGGGTTCCACATTTTAAGATAAAAACTAAGAAGTAAGTATGTCATAGACTAGAAGCAGTGCTGAAGTATGGTTGCTAGGGAAGGGCACTGATGAACTGTCTAGTTCAGTGATCCCCAACCCTGTCCTGGAGGACCACCAGGCCAGTCGGGTTTTCTGGATAGCCCTAATAAATATGCATGGAGCAGATTTGCATGCCTGTCACTTCCATTATATGCAAATCTCTCTCATGCATATTCATTAGGGCTAACCTGAAAACCCGATTGGCCTATGGTCCTCCAGGACAGGGTTGGGGACCACTGTTCTAGTTCATATCTCCCAACCAATGGGGATGCTCTTCAATTGATGATGTACTCACACACTGACAAAAAGGCTGCTTTGAAAGAGAATGCTCATCTGGCCCTGTTCAAGGTCTTGGAAATTTGGCAGTGTGCAAGAATACCACATCAGCGAAAAGACTCAGGGATACACATATTGATGAAGTTTTATGATGAGCCTTGGCGATCGGATGAATCAAGATGTCTTCAAAGAACATCTCATCCATTTTTCTTGATGTTGCTAACAGTGATGCATTAGTCACAATGGAAATCAAAGAAAACAGAGGCAAGATGTTTTGTCATACAGCATTCTGTACTTGCATTTTATGCATTAAATTAAAAATTGTTGAGTGGCCTCTAAATGTTCCCCAAAAGACTTATAATTTGACACAATTAACAGTGGCCAGACACAGAACAAAAATAGACTTGTGGAGGTTATGTCCCATTAATTTGAATATTTTTGGACTACCCTATCTACCAGGAATCTTAGAATGATTTTTAAGAGGAAATCCATCTCTTTCTTTTGTTCATGTTAAGATTCAGATTTTCTAATGGCTTTTTAAACAATATAGGGGGAAGTTATCAACATGGGCTGCTGTTAATGCAATGAGACTCTGTGCTAAAATACCCTTGACCAGCCCATATCCCTCCCAAATCCATGCAGATGTGTGCTATGGATATCATGCGCACCATTTGTAGAATACTGATTAAGAGCAGTTAAATATATGACTGCAAATAGTGTCATTTAACACCAATTTTAACCAATAGTAGGTTGTTAACGTCAATTAGCAGTTAATTATTATATTGTTACTTGTATAACTGACACCATTCTATAACTTGTGTATGCAACTTTGTACATTATGGGGCTCATTATCAAAACTTAAACTTGTTTGAAAACCCACCCAAGTTGGCACTTGGACGGCCTAAAAAGCAGGTTGATAATCAAACCAACTTTCTAGACATGTTGCGGGACTTTATATGCCTCTGTGTGCCAAAAGCTGAAAGGGGCATATCTGAAGGAGTGGTTAGAGCAGTATGTGGGTGGGATCGAAGCTGACCTAGACTTAGTCGTCCTGCAGGGATAATCAAATGTTTTACTAGACATCCTGGATGAAACTTAAAAGTTGTGAGTTAGACGATGTAAAAATAGGTATAAGTGCCAAAAAGGTATCCAAAGTGACCACATAACCACTGCAGAGACAAAGTAAAGACCCCCATACACTCCCCCACTGTTCACTGACCCCATCACACCCCCACAAAGATCAGAATAAAAAAGTCCATACCTGTCTCCAGAACATCAACAGTCTAATAGGACTGCACACAGGAGTCTTAAATAGCCTGGGGGGGGGGTGGAGCTAGTGAACCATGGAGCGGAAGACCCAGGCCCATAAGCTACTCTAACCGCTACATTTATGGCAGAACATGTGTGCCCATCAAACCCCCCCAAAACCCTATTCTACTGTCATATAGGTGTTACCTGCAGCCATAAGAGCTATTGGGGTTGTAGACAGGTGGGCATAGTGGTTTTGGGGTGTTTTGGGGGGATAACCATAACCTATAAGGGAGTTCTGGTGAGATGTTTATCTGACACCCTTTTTGTGAAGTCCATTACAAGATTGGCCCCTCCCACATCCAAATAGTCTTGTTCTAGGCATTTGAGACGGACGTGATAAAAGGACCCCTAAATCGATATATACCAGAGAAAGGGACAAAATATTTAAGTAAATTGAGAAAAAGACCTCAGTATTTCCAAGGATGTATGACAAATATTATCTCCTGGATGTCACTATTTCAACTTCAAAGGCTGACATAGGAAATACACCCCTGGTCAAAAAAACTCTATTTATAATTCACCATCAATATTTTATTCAATCAGTTCATTTCATAAGAACATAAGAACATAAGCAGTGCCTCCGCCGGGTCAGACCACAGGTCCATCCTGCCCAGCAGTCCGCTCCCGCGGCGGCCCAAACAGGTCATGACCTGTCTAAATCACCAGAAGGGGCCCCCATGCCACCTTGGTTTCCTATTGAGTCCTATCTTCCCATCAAAGTCCTAGCCCTCCGGTCTTGCACATGCACGACCTGGTTGGGATTCTATATTTATTTTCTGGTTAGCTTTCTCAGTATCCCACGATCCTTTTATCCTTCAGGAATCCGTCCAGTCTCTATTTGAATCCCTGTACCGTACTCTGCCTAATCACTTCCTCCGGTAGCGCATTCCAAGTGTCCACGACCCTCTGGGTGAAAAAAAACTTTCTTGCATTCGTTTTGAACCTATCTCCCTTCAGTTTCTCCGAATGCCCCCTCGTACCTGTTGTCCCCTTCAGCCTGAAGAATCTGTCCCTATCCACCCTCTCTATGCCCCTCATGATCTTGAAGGTCTCTATCATATCACCCCTGAGCCTCCTTTTTTCCAGAGAGAAGAGCCCCAGCCTATCCAACCTCTCGGCGTATGGGCAGTGTTCCAGCCCTCTTACCAGTTTCGTTGCTCTCCTTTGGACTCTCTCAAGTACCGCCATGTCTTTCTTGAGGTACGGTGACCAATATTGAACGCAGTATTCCAGATGCGGACGCACCATCGCTCGATACAGTGGCATGATGACTTCCCGCGTCCTAGTTGTTATGCCCCTCTTTATGATGCCCAGCATCCTGTTGGCTTTTTTTGAGGCCGCTGCGCACTGTGCAGATGGCTTCAGTGATGGATCCACCAGCACACCCAAGTCTCTCTCAAGATTGCTTTCTCCCAACAATGCCCCTCTCAATTTGTAGTTGAACAACGGGTTCTTTTTCCCTAAATGCATGACCTTGCATTTTTCCACGTTAAAGCGCATTTGCCATTTGTTTGCCCAGTCTTCCAGCTTGTCTAGGTCCCTTTGCATATCATTGCACAAATTGTCTAAAGATAGAAACATACTTATCTCAAATAAGTCTCTTCTCCAGTCGCCAAAATACCATAGCAGAGAGCACAATCCTGGGGGTTGCAGCCAAAAAAGTCAAGCTGAAACAATGGACACTTCCAGCTTCTGATTCGTATTGATCCATAAAATTCCCGACAAGGCCCTGTTTCACTATTAGCTTCTTCAGGGGAAAGTCTACAAAGAAACAAAAAACAAAAAGATGTTCCCATTTCTAAATAATAATAATAATAACAACAGTTTATATACCGCAATACCATGAAGTTCTATGCGGTTTACAAAAGATTACAAGAGGTACAAAATGAGTGAACTTAAGAGAGAAGAGAATGAGAATAGGTCAAGAAAACCGTTATTGAGAAAGGTGTACGGGTCAGTTGTCTAGGTACTTCAGGAATAGGTATGTTTTTAGGTGCTTCCTGAATTCCTCATAAGTGATGGGCGAAAGCAATTGTTCTAGGTCTTTGCCCCATAATGCTGCTTGATGTGAGAGAAGGTGTTCGTAGTGTTTTTTTAGTTTGCAACCTCTGACTGGGGGGGAAACGAAGTTCAGATGTGAGCTTCTCTTGTGTTTATTGGTGGAGAAGGTAAAAAGGTCCGTTATGTATTTAGGGGCTAGACCATAGAGTACTTTGAAGCAGAGGCAGGCGAACTTAAACTTTACGCGTGCTTCTGTCGGTAGCCAGTGCAACTGCCGGTAGTAAGGTGTCACGTGATCAAATTTCTTTAACCCGAAGATAAGTCTGACCGCTGCATTTTCTTTTGGGAAATTGCTAAATAGGCGATGTTGCAGTAGTCAAGTTGACTTAGTACGAGGGATTATACCAGAATTCTGAATACTGACATATCAAAATATGACTTAACGGACCTCAGTTTCCAGAGAGTGAAAAAACCCTTTCTGATTATGGAGTCCACCTGGTCTTTCATGGTTAGGCATTGGTCCAGAGTTACACCCAATATCTTCATGGTGGACCGAATAGGGTATCTAAGATCGTTGATGCATAGTGGGGTTTTGGTGTCAAGCAGGTGAGGGGAAGCTATGAAGAATTTCATTTTCCTATTTCCCATTTCGTTTTCCCATTTCCCATTTCTAAACATTAATCTCCCAAAACTAATTAAACAGATACCAACATTGTAAAGAAACAACTGCTGCTTCATTGGCTTTTCGCTGAAAATGGCTCCTCGGCATCTGGCCCATTTTAGGAAAGCACTGCATGATGAGATCATCTATAGCCAATCATAGCATAGAAGTTCCGAAAGATAGGGAATTTAAAAAAAGCCTGCCATTCTATCATTGCATTTAATCCTGCCAGTTCACAGGTATTCAACTTAAAAATCCATTTCTGTTCTTGTTGTCTTAGGAGGGTTTTAAAATCACCTCCTCTTGCTGACGTTTATCGATGGCCCAAGAGCACATATTATAAAAAGAATGATCAAAGTCCAAACAGTGTTGCACCATTGGTGCCTCTACTTTGGAGCGTGTTACACAAGACCTATGTTCAATTATCCTTGTTTTAAAGGACCGAGAAGTTTGTCCTACATAAAAATATTTTACTTGAGCACTGTATAAGTAAATTACCCAATTAGTTTCACAAATAGTATAAGTCCTTAGTTGATTTTCTATATTATCTTGAGGGGTTCAAAAATGAGGTACACTCTTTCGTTATTGGGAAAAAATCAGTGCCAACCAGAATGGCACTTATGATGATTCTTTAAAAGGCACTCATCAAACAGTACATTTAGAATCACATTTAGGGGTCCTTTTATCAAACCGCGCTAGCGGGGTTAGCGCGTCGGACATTTCATCACGCGCTAACCCCCACGGCCGGCTAAAAAACTAATGCCTGTCAATGCAGGCGTTAGCGGCTAGCGCGGCAGGCGGTTTAACGCACAGTATTACATTACATTACAGATTTCTATTCCGCCATTACCTTTCGGTTCAAAGCGGATTACAAAAAGAGTTATGGAAGAAGCGGATTACAAAAAGAGTTATGGAAGTTAGATCAGATATCGTTTCCAAGAGAGGGATAAGAAGGATCAGGGGTTGGGGAGGGGATGGTAAGAAGGGGTATTCATGGTATTAAACTTTATTAAGGGATTTCTTGAAGAGTATAGTTTTTACTTCCTTTCTGAACATCTTGTAGTCCTGTTATGCTATTATGCGCGTTAAACCCCTACCGCAGCTTGATAAAAGGACCCCTTAGTGCCTGTACACATGACTAACATTTAGGTAAATACATTCATTTAGGCCAATAAAAACCAGGCCTAAATATCTACGCCTAAATTGTGCGCAGATTGGACATATTCTATAACAGTGCACCTAACGTTTAGGAATGCCTACAATCTACCCATGATCCTCTACTGGCCATACCCCCTTTTCAGATTAGTACACTAGAATTTACATGCACCACTTAATTAAATGCACTTAGACAATGACATGGTTATGGTTATAGTTTATTAATCTTGTTATACCGCTCGTTCATTCACTGGTCCAAGCGGTTTACAGAATATAATGAAGGTAAAATAAAATAAATATAAAAAAGAACTCCGTTATTACATATTATAGCCCTCCCTCTCCCCCCCCAACCCCCCGCTCCTACCATGCCACCCGGGCAAAATCTGGGCAGGCTCACACTTATGCATGTAATTTATAGTATTCTGTGTTGTGCATATCTTTGGCACATAGGTATATACACACACAGCAGCTCTATGGCTGGTACATGTTTTCACACTTATAGGCATGTATTTATGCAGTTAATCTATTATTCCATAAAGGAAAGAAGTTGCTTGCATTCCTGTAAAGAATAGGCTTTTACCAGGTGCCCTCTGGGCAATTGTTTATAGACACCTAGTTATAGAAGTGCCACCAAAGGGAGCAATTCTATAAGAAGATGCCTAAAATTAGATATCTGGAGAGCATATGGTAGGAGGCTGCTATAAAGAAACATAGGTATCTACTCTCCTATATAACCAGTTATTAGGTAGGGATGGGCTGTCATTTGAAATTAATGTGGTCCACTGCTAATAGTGTGTTCTCTTCTTAAAGAGTGCATATTATCTCCCAAATTTTACAAAGTTAGGTGCCCAAATTTCCCACTACATAAGAACATAAGAACTGCCATCTCCGGATCAGACCTTAGGTCCATCAAATCCGGTGATCCACTCATGTGGAGGCCCATCCAGATGTAACCTGGCGAAAACTTAGTCACCCGTATCCTTCTATGCATCTTTTGAGGAGATGTGCATCTAACTTGCCCTTAAATCCTAGAACGGTGGGTTCTGCAGCAATCTCCACTGGGAGAGCGTTCCAGGCGTCCACCACTCGCTGTGTGAAGTAGAATTTCCTGGCATTTGTCCTGGGCTTGTCTCCCCTCAGCTTCAATCCATGACCTCTTGTCCTAGTCACATTTGACATCATAAATAACTTTTTATCCTGCTCTATCTTGTCGATTCCTTTTATTATTTTAAAAGTCTCAATCAGATCCCCTCGCAGTCTCCTCTTCTCAAGGGAGAACAGTCCCAGTTTTCGAAGTCATTCTTTGTAGTTCAAGTTCTCCATACCTTTTACCAGCTTCATTGCTCGCCTCTGCACCCTCTCCTGCAGCTTTATATCCTTCTTTAGGTAGGGAGACCAGTGTTGGACACAGTATTCCAAGTGTGGTCTGACCATTGCTCTATAAAGCGGCATTATGACCCTCTCTAATCTACTCGTGATTCCCTTCTTTATCATGCCCAACATTCTATTTGCTTTCTTTGCTACCACCGCACATTGTGCTGACAGTTTCAGGCTCCTATCTATCAGTACCCCCAGGTCCTTTTCTTGTTCGCTCTTATCCAGGGTTGCACCTGACATGCTATACTCGTGCTCCTTGTTCTTTCCACCCAAATGCATTACTTTGCATTTTTCCACATTAAACTTCATCTGCCATTTCTCTGCCCATCTCTCTAACTTGCTCAAATCTCTCTGTAGTTCCTCACTGTCCTTTTGTGATCTGATTGCCCGACATAACTTCGTGTCGTCTGCAAACTTGATGATTTCACTGGATGTTCCTTTTTCTAGGTCATTGATGAAAATATTAAATAAGATGGGCCCAAGAACCAAGCCCTGGGGCACACCTCTAGTCACTTTCTCCCAGTCTGAGGGCTTCCCATTTATACCCACCCTCTGCATTCTGTTTTCCAGCCATTTGCCTATCCACCTTAGTATGTCTCCCTCTATTCTGTAGCTTTGTAATTCCCTGAGAAGTCTTTCGTGTGGAACTTTGTCGAACGCTTTCTGGAAGTCCAAGTATATTATGTCCACTGGCTCCTCGTTATCGATTTGTTTGTTTACTGTTTCAAAGAATTGTAGTAAATTCGTCAAGCATGACTTCCCTTTCCTGAAGCCATGTTGACTTGCTCTCATCAGGTCATGTGTATCCAAGTGCCGGACTATGCTATCTTTAATCAGTGCTTCAACCATCTTTCCAGGGACAGACATAAGACTCACCGGTCTTTAGTTGCCCGGTTCTCCTCTTGAACCTTTTTTGAAAATTGGGGTGACGTTCGCTATCTTCCAGTCATCCTGTATCTGTCCAGTTCTAATTGACAGGTTAGCAAGGTTTTGCAGTTGTTCTCCGATTTCTACCTTCAGTTCCTTTAATACTCTCGGGTGAATTCCATCCGGTCCAGGGGATTTGTCACTTTTAAGTTTGTCGATCTGGTAGTATATCTGGTCCAAATCCACTTCTACTGTGGTGATGCTGTCCTCTATTTCTCCCTTGAACACTTTCACTGTTTCAGGAATTGATGTAATGTCTTCCTTCATAAAGACTGACGCAAAGAAGAGTTTAGTCTGTCTGCAATTTGTTTGTCTTCTTTGATGTACCCTTTTCTTCCCTGGTCGTCCAGCGGGCCCACTGCCTCTTTTGCAGGTTTTTTCCCTTTTACGTATCTAAAAAAGGGCTTGAAGTTTTTGGCCTCTTGCGCTATTTTCTCCTCATAGTCCTTTTTGGCATCCCTCACCGCCTTGTGACATTTCTTCTGATCGTCTTTGTGGTTGTTCCAAGCTTCGGTTGTTCTTTCGCGTTTCCATTATTAAAAGGAGTTCTTCTTTTCTCTTATGGCATCCTTCACCTCTTTAGTAAGCCATGCTGGTTCTCCTTTGTTTTTATTTTTCCGTCCTTTGGATATCTGCGGAATGTAGAGATTTTGTGCTTCCGTGATAGTATTTTTCAGTAGGGACCATGCTTGATCTACCGTTTTAATTGTGTACATCCTTTTCTTGAGCCGTTTTTTACCATGGCTCTCATACTATCATATCTTCCTTTCTTAAAGTTGAGGGTCGTGGTTAAGGTTTTGATACATTTCCCCTTCCCAATGTCGAGTTTAAAGTTGATAATTAGGACATGCAATTTATATAACCGGTCATGTGCCTATATTAATTGTTAAATAAGGTAGCCAATTGTCATTAAGGACCAATAATAGCCCTTATATGGTGTTAATTGATGGTAATAGTGGCAAAACAACAGAGGGCAGTAGAGGCAGTCTACCTTGGGTGCAACCAGTAAGAGGGTGCAGGGAGAAACCGTGAGGCCATGCTCTGGTGTGTACAGCCATCAACTCCATCGGCACCTGCCCCTTCTGACATTCACTTCCCATTCCAGGGCAGGAGAGCGGAAGAGCCAAGACCCGTTCCCACCAGACTGAAACCCCGTGACTGCTCCATGCACCGAGTTTCCAAGTTTTATTTAAAACTTGATAAAACACTTATAGAAAATTTCAAAGCGATTTACATTTATAAAATTAGGCATATAGAGAGATATAGTAGACGGACATAGACCATGATAAACTAGAAATTCGAGTAAGGAAGATGGAACTACCTCCATTACAAACCATTTATGCACATTCCTCCTCAATATACTTCTCCTAGTACTGGTCGCTATGACCAGTCTGGTCTCTAGAATAAGCTCTGTTATTGTCTACTGTAACCTATTTGTTGTCATGACTAATCTGTTTTCAAACGATTGTGAATGTCTACTTGAAACCTATTCTGAGCTTCTGGGAGAATGGGATAGAAATTGAAATAAATAAATAAATAAAGGTTCATTAAATAAAGGAATAAATAGGGGAAAAGCAATAAAGGAAGGGGTAGCTGGTTGTTTACTGTGTTGGACTTAGTTTTATGGACAATGTAGAATGGGATCCTCCTCCTTAAATTTAATAGCTCTATTGGCTATGCTAGTAACCATCCTGGTACTCAACTCTTCGTGAGTCAAGTGCTTACAGCTATTTGACTATAGAATTAGTCTTATCAATATAGCTTTCATATAAGCTATCATTGGTACCTTATATTCCCCTTTACTCTTGGTTTTTCTTCTTTTTTTTGTTTTATAAACAATTTTTAAATAATCTAAATGTTATTTATTTTCAATCATTTAAATTCACAGCTTTAGCGACGATCGCTTTTACCAACCCAATTCACAAAACGGCTCACCGCATGTTGTTTCCCCTCGATCGCCCATTTTCCGATCCGGCCATGCAAATTAGCTAAAACCCCATGCAAAGTAGCCAAGTGCTTGGCGCACTAACATCGCTTGGCTATGGAAAAAAAAACAAAAAAAAAAACTGAGGTTTCAGCTATTGGAAAAAACCGACAGGTCTGCCTGGTTTTTTTTTCAATGTTACATATGCAAAATATCTGTCCCATTTTTTTTTAAAATGAAAAAGAAATCCCCCCACCACTGATGATGGCCCTCTCCAATGACCCCCACCAAATGTGGCACTGGGAATCCCCCCCCCCTCCCCAAGAGAAAATTGGCAGGAGGGATGGCTACTCCCTCCTGCCATGCCGAATACTTCTGTATCATGCCCCCACCTGGTCCAGGAACCCCACACCACTGACCCTCCCCCCCAACCATCCCCTTCCCTACTCCCGTCTCCCCCAAAAAGGCAGGAGGGATGCCCACTCCCTTCTGCCACCGGATGCTCCTCTATAGCAGCAATAATCAGTCCACTAACCAAGTAACTGCCAAAATAAAATTAGGTCAGAAAGAGGGCTGACCTAACTCTGAGGCCCTTACTAAAGGGCATTAAGCCCTAATGTGTGCTTAAAATTAGAGAAAATGCTTATTGCAAAATAAATGAAAGCATTTTGTGGTAACTTTCCCTTTTCTGTGCACAAGCCACATGTTATTTATTTGTTATTAAATATTTTGGGAGGGAGTGTGTCATGGGTAGGAAATGGGTGTGGAAGTGTTATTCATATAGCACATTCTGATTAGTGTGCTAACTGGACTCATAATAGACTTAAGGTGGGAACACTTACTGCCTCCTAAATAGGAGGCTTTAAGTGCTCTTGTGTTAATTTTTTTGAAAGTCTCATGTACTAATGGAAAAACTAGCACAAGACTTTTAAAATATATGTCAGATTTAATGTGGCAATATTTAGGATAGATAGATAGATAGATATTTGGTTTTATATCCCGTCCTCTCAGCAACAAAGCTCAGAACGGGTTACAACTTTATATGCATACGTATTAAAGTGTATAGCCTACGACAATTCTTATGTAATGTTACAATTCTTGTAACCTCCTGACAACTCTTGTGTAATTTGCCTTGAACCGCAAGGTAATGGCGGAATAGAAATCACTAATGTTATGTAATGTATTTATACAAAGTGATGACAAACATTACAAGATAGGACATTGTCTGGCTAAGATTGCAAAAATAGGCCCTCTTATTTCAAACTGCAATAGCAGTTTTTAGCGCGGGGAGCTGTGCTGCTCCCGACGCTCACTGAGTTCCTATGAACGTCGGAAGCAGCAGGGGCCATTCAGCGCGGCTCCATGTGCTAAAAACTGCTATCGCAGTTTGATCGAAGAGGGACATAGTTAACAAAGCATGGTAAAACATAACATGACAAAGTATATATATTATAGGGGAAACTCTACAAACGGCGCCTAAACGTAGGCATTGATAGGCATCTTACCAGCACCTAAGTTAATTAAGAAATGCCATTTAAAACATCAAAAAATTTAAAGTTAAAGTGCCTACTAGTACCTAAATCAGCGCCGGAATCTTGCCTCCAAATGTGGCATTAAACGGCCCAAAAGCATCTACATAGGCACAATTCACGACAAAGATAGGCGTCGGAAATGTAAGCCTGTGCAACCTTAGCAGTCCTGGGGGGCAAGGCCATGGGTCCAGGGCAGGATTAACCAATAGGCCAAGTAGGCATGTGCCTAGGGCCCGAAATGGTCAGGGGGGCCCGATGAAGGAGGGCATCAACATTGTTTTTTCCAAATGGCGATGGGCCCCTCCAGCATCGATCGGCAATGCAGGCCCCCCGATTGGCAATGCAAGCCCCACCCCAATCGGCAACACAGCCCTCCCCCATCGACGGAAAGTAAGACAAACAAGCAACCCGAGTAAGAAAGGCAATGAGAACTGTAATTGTGCAAGCGGTGCTGCTTGCCCAAAGCTTCCCTCTGACGCAGCTTCCTGTTTACGCCTGGGTGCATGGTGGGGTGGGGCGGGGCAGGGGGGCCCAGTGTACTTGTGTGCCTAGGGGCCCTCAACGAATTAATCCTGCCCTGCATGGGTCCAGATTTTCCCGAAGGAAAATCTGGTAACCCTACCAATAAGTGCCAGTCCCAATGGTTAAGCTCCAAGATCATGATAAGCAATTCAAAGATCCTTTGGAAACATTGGCTAAAAGCAGGCATTTGAACCTTAAATGATGTCATTACGGATGATAATTTGGCCTCTTTAATTCAATTACAACAATCATTTAATATTTCAAAACTCAAGGTTTTAAGTGGATGCAATTAAAACAAGCCATTCAGAAAGGGTTCCCTGAATGGCATATTTTGGTAAGTCAACACAGTCTGCTAGCCATATGTTTCCAAGTGGATTTTCAGGGTCATCAGGCTGCCAAATGGTATAAATTAATATGTGAATATCTTTCGAAAACACCAAAAACAAACTTAAGAGATATTTGGAGCATAGAACACAGCAGAATATTTCTGCTATTCAATGGTCACGGATTTGGATCCAACGGATGAGTTGTACAGCTTTAGCATCTATGAGGCAAACTTTGTTTTTTCTGTTATATAGAAGATTTTGGACTCCATTTCGACAGCAAAAATTGGATAGTACAAAATCTAATAGATGCTGGCACTGTCATCTTGAAATTGGGACACTGGACCACCTTGTATTTTATTGTCCGTTGACACTTATCTTCTGGAAGTCAATTTGGGGAAAAATTAATTTTGTTCTAGGAGTGAATATTCTGTTGTCATATGATGTAATTCTATTTGGGACATTGTTAACATCTAATAGTCCAATTGATAAACATAAAATTAGACTTCTTCTTATAATGACAGGGTGGCCATTCAATTGATCACTAGAAATTGGAAAAATTGGGACCGTTTAAATTTTACCTTTTGGTGGGAAACACTTTGCTTATACTATCGTTACGAAAGAATGTTAGCGTAACAATCTGGGAAAAGTAAAAACTTTAAAGAAATTTGGAGTCCATTAGAGTCCTTTGTTAAACAAATTAATGATTAGTAATTCATTAGACTAAGTTTTCTTTGCACACACATCCAGGGAGGGAAGGAGGGAGGGGTAATTTGTTTTAGTAATTTGCAAGTATGTACGTGCTGTTTGGGGTTTGTTTTTTTTTAATTCTGTGAATGTATACTGTTTTCACTTTTTATCTGCTTAGAAAATCAATAAAGATTTATATAAATAAATAAATTAGGCAATTTTTCAATGCTAGACCATTTCTAGGCACTGGCATTGAATGTCCAGTTCAGCCGACATACCCACAAAGGTAAACCGAGCAGTTAGGACTGCTATTGGTGCTACTTGCCTGTTGAGCTCTGTAAACAATAGGATTGAATGCTGCCGGTGTCACATAACTTCTGGGATCACCCTGACTCCATCCCCAAACTGCACTGGTACTGCTCAGATAGTGCCACCACAGTCAGAAGAGATATTTAGCCATTCTACCTGTTTAAGTGCCATTAAATTTCCATTCCAGCCCACTCAGCATGGTTTAATTAGACAGGTATATATTAAAGGGAGTTCACTGTTGCAATAGTCCTGTGCTGCTTAATACCTTCTTCTCACATACCATAGGATACACTTAACAATCATCTTCAATTAATACCAATATAATTTTAATTTTGAAATGAAATGCTCAGACCACCAGCTTACGTGTTCAATTAAAAACAAGAAAACAACAATATACTATATCACCCACCCGTATAGTTATCTAATCTATTTCACTTATACTCTATACTAGTGTTCTTCAATCGCCGGTCCACGGACCGGTGCTGGTCTGCAGAAAATTCCTACCAGTCCGTACAGGGCTGGTGAGATTATGGGGAACCTCCAACAGTGGCTTTCTCTCCTCCCAGCAGTTCTCGGTACTTGCCAGCACAGTGATTCACTTCAGCAGCCTTGGGGCTTTTGCTGAGTCATAGCCTGCCTCTGATGATGCAACTTCCTCTTTCCTCAGAGGCGGTGTGACTCAAAGGACGTAAGGATGCTGAAGTAAATCACTCCTGCAGGCAAGTACTAAGAGCTGCTGGGAAGGGAGGGAAGCAGAGAGAAGGGGGAGGAAGCCACTGTTGAAGGCTGGGAAGCTGCTAGATAAAGGGAGAGCTGCTATTGGACCTGGAGGGAGGGAGAAGGAGAGATGCTGCTGGGAGGGGAGGAGGGACAGGAGAAGGAAAAAAGGAAGGAAACAGCTGGCAGGGAGATTAGAAGAGAGGAAGGGGTCAGGGTGGAATGGAGAGATCAGATGAGGGAAAGGGGAGAGACAGAGGAATGAGAAAGTAGAGAGAGGTAGATGCTGCGAAGGGGGTCAGCAGAGAAATCAGGAGAGAGGGACAAAAGTGCTAGATCTGGTGTAGGAGAGATAAAAATGAAGAGAGCAGTGAAGCTGGAATGAATCATGTAAAATGGAGAGAGGGGGTGCAGGCTGGATGGAAAGAGAAGAGGGACATAGAAAGAAGGCAGATACCATATGGAAGGGGGAGAGGGCAGACAGTGGATGGAAGGGGAAGATGCTGGATTGAAGAGACATAGAGGGCAGATGCTAGAAGGAAGAGAATGAAAAGAAGATGAAAGCAGAAATGACAAAAGGTAGAAAAAAATAATTTTATTTCTATTTTGTGATTAGAATATATAAGATTTGAAATATGCATCCTGCTAGAGATGGTGTTAGACATAACTGGGGACTGCAAAGCCCAGGCAGTGCTTCTTTAGCTTCCAGCTGGCTTAGGGCTCTCTCTGACCAGGGGCAGTTGCCTTAGTCGCATTCCCCTAACACTATTCCTGTCATGTGTGACTGTGGTATTCTATTAGCATGATATTTCTGTGTAGCATTCTGTAATAATTTGGTTTATTCAGTTTTCTTGATAGTAGAGGGGATATATGTGAAGGGGAGGGGAGACAGGGGTTTTATTGATCCTTGCTCTGTATTATTTGCATTTATAAAATGACAATTGTACAGAATATTGTTTTTTTTTATACTTTAATAAAATACGTTCAATATAAAATCATAACTGAGATTTGTGCGGATGGGATCAGATGGTTTGCGGGGACCGAGCTTGCAGAGATGAGGCAGAAATGGTTTTTTAAATTTCAGTCTTAGTAGTTTGCCAGTCCACAAAATAATTATTGTATTTCCGCTGGTGCATAGGTGTAAAAAGGTTGAAGAACACTGCTCTCTACTAAGGTGGAGAATAGTTTTATGAGTTGGCTATAAGGAATACTGATATCAGCTCTTCTTTAAACCGATCAAGAAAGTTTTTAAGTATTTATTTAGGAGTTTTAATAACGATAGTTGAAGATAAGGGATAAAAAAGACATACAATAATAAAAAAAAGTTCAAAAAAATAAAATAAAAGATAAAACAATAAAAATCCAGAAGGGTATGTAATGAGGGTAGCCTATGATTGAAACTACGAGTGAGCTGTTATTCAAACATATAATAATGCAGCCATTCTAACTATATGGGTGGGTGATATAACATATTGTTGTTTTCTTTCAATGAAATTAATATTTATAGTGGCAAACTCATTGAAAATATACTAACTTCTAGTTGCTTTGGTGCAATTAAAAACAAGCACAGGCTAGAAAAGGGACCATCATTGCAGTTGCCAAGATATTCTTTATACTAGTCTTTAAGCCCGATACATTAACGGATGCTAGAATAGATCTGTCTGTCTGTCTGTCTTTCTTTCTGTCTCTCTGTCTCCTTAGTCGCTGTCTATCTGTCTTTCTTTCTTTCTCACTCCTTGGCCGCTGTCTGTCTCTCTGTCTCCCTGTCTGTTTGTCATTCTTTCTGTCTGTGTCTCTCTCTGGCCCCTTGTAAGGAAATTATTATAGAAGATTGAATTCACTGTTATTACAGATTGACTTTTACTTATCCTATAATTTGGCATTCTGGTGTATTTGTTTTCGTTATGATGTGCCTGTGCTCAACTAAAATGTCCTCATTAATCCCCAACACTGTGCATTGAGCCAGCCTCCGCCCCCCTCCCTCTCCCCCCCCCCCCCCCCGACTTGAGTTTCACAACAAGTTTCAAGTTTATTTAAAATTTGATTAAAACGCTTATAAAAAATTTCTAAGCGCTGTACATAATAAAATAGACAAAAAACAAACAAGACAATCTTTGGACAACAACCAACAGGAACAAAGGGGAAAGAGGGGAAGAATTACAATATTATAGAAAAGTTCACAATAATGGAAAAATAAAGGGATGGGAACCTGACTAGAAAGGCTACTTAGTTTATGTTTCAAATGCATCCTTAAAGAGAAAAGTTTTCAGGAGGGGACGATCAACCCTAACCCTAACCCTAACCCCCTAACCGGGTATTAGTACTCAGGTATAAATCTGACTTAAGCCCGGATCGAGAACCCTAACCCTAACCCTAGCCGGGGATTAGAACTCGGGTATAAATTTGACTTAAGCCCGGATCGAGAACCCTAACCCTAACCCTAACCCTAGCAGGGGATTAGAACTCAGGGTTAAATTTTACTTAAGCCCGGATCTAGAACCCTAACCCTAACCCTAGCTGGGATTAGAACTCAGGGTTAAATTTGACTTAAGCCCAGATCGAGAACCCTAACCCTAACCCTAACCCTAGCCGGGGATTAGAACTCAGGGTTAAATTTTACTTAAGCCCAGATCTAGAACCCTAACCCTAACCCTAGCCGGGATTAGAACTCAGGGATAAATTTGACTTAAACCCGGATCTAGAACCCTAACCCTAACCCTAGCAGGGATTAGAACTCAGGGTTAAATTTGACTTAAGCCCGGATCTAGAACCCTAACCATAACCCTAACCCTAGCGGGGATTAGAACTCAAGGTTAAATTTTACTTAAGCCCAGATCTATCCACCCACTTAAACAACATATTCAATCACTATCTCTTCACTAAATACTATATTTAAGTTCATAATCTTTTACCTTTGTTTCTTGGCCCGTAGTTTCAGGGAGACTACCAAACTCCTACCTGCTTTCCTCAGCCCTACAGCGTCCCCATGCCTACTTATTCACTGAAAATCAGATCCCGCCCCGTGGCTCCATCCATTGGTCAGACCTTGCCTGTGTGATTAATTAGATAGGGACAAGGGCAGACTGACCACTGGAACAACAGGGCCCACAGCAGTAAGGGGCCCACTCCCCCCTAACCTCCATCTATCTTAATCACTTTTAATATGTGATGGGCCCAAGACCCTCATTGTCCAAGGGCCCAGATCCAACCCTGGACAGAAGCCTTTCTTGCCAAGTTAAAATCCTTTTGAATACTAGGCCCACAGTTATCAAAGAAAAGTTCTATGGTAATAGGATCAGAAAAACCCTTTGTAAAAATACACATATAAGACAGAACATTAAACCCTGTCTGCGAAATTCTTATTTACCACCCCAAAAAATTTGCAGTATTGGTGTATTTTGGCTAGTTATTTTTACTAAGCAGGAGGGGGGAAGGAAATGTGGGGAAACAGTTACCATATTCTAATCAAGGCTATTTTCATGGCAGTACAATCTACAAACATTCAGCTCTATTTCAGTTGAGAGATGCTTCCTGACAACAAAGGTTGGTCTTGCAGAGTAATGCCCTTCTACGTCACCTGCTCTTGTCCAGCTGGGGAAGTGCATCTTTCAATTGCTGATTATAGAAACCATTTCCAGAAATAATTTCTTATATGTGCTCTGAATAGAGGTTGTTTAAAAAAATACTACTGAGCACAGAAAGGGTGCAATAATTCATGGTTGTTGATTTATTTAAAACAAACAAACCAAAAAACTGCAGACTTGGTACACGATGCAGGCTGACTTTATTTATAACAAGTAAAATATGGGTTAAAAACCTTTTACCAGGCAAGGGACCCAACACGGTCCGTGTTTCGTATAATCTTCATCAGGGGTCCTAATAAGTATGAATACAATATTTAAAACAAACATATAAACAAGAATAAAAAAATGTAAATAATAATATAATAGTTCAAAAATTTGTGCAATAAAAAGATAGAGTGTGAAAAGGATAATAGGATAAGAGAAAAGAATTTTATATATATATATATATATGATATTGAAATTTATAACCATAATTAGTTCTGATAAAAAACTATATTAAACCATAAAGCAGTATAGAAAGATATATATAAATCAGAAAAAAGAGAGACAGAAGAAAGAAAAATAATCTAAGTGTGTAAAAAGATGAAATAAATATAATACATACCACTTTTGATAAAAGGAAAAGTTATCAAAAGAATAGCCTTGGACAAATAGCTATCAAAAGACATAAGGGAAAGCTTGAGAATATGAGCATGTCATAGTTAAAATAAAGAAATAAAATAAATAAATCAGATAGTGTGGAATGAAATAGATCAACAATGGGTAGTTAAACATCTCCCAAATCCACATCATTAAACTTAAACACAGTAACAATAATCATTGGCAATAAAACAATTAAAAAACAATAGAGTACAACCTTAAAGTAATATTTAAAATTACAGAGAACAGCACAGAAAATAAAAACATAATTTTATATAAAACAGTCATAAGACATCAGAATTTCCAAACAGTAGTGAAATTTAACTACATTACAATTTTTTTTATATATATATAAAAACAAACAGGTATGGATATCCCATCATAGGAGACAGACTAGCTCTTGAGATAATATGTATTTGCTCAAACTGACACAGAGAATAAAAAATATAAAATATATAAATATATAACACTCCTACGGCGTCATAACTTTCTGGACAGCAATAAAATAAAACTTAACTCCAATAAACTTTGAAGCTAGCACTTATAAATGTACTGCCATTGCAATATATCACTTTGATTACAAACAGGACAGGACGCATTTCAAAAATGCTCAAAGGCTGGCTTAAGAGGAAAAGGCAATGCGGAAACCGCAAATAAAATGCTATAAAAACGAGTGCCGCAAGATAAAAGCATAAAACCGAGTAAATAAAAGAAAGACCGCATAAAAACTTACCGGTGAAATACGCTGAGAAATCTAAACCACTAGTAACACGCTGGAAAAGTCGCCGGAATGAGGATCGCTGTAAAATACATCGAAATATAAACAGAGTAAGGCCGTAAAGTACGGTCGTAAAAAATGTCGAAAATATAAAAATAAATAAAGGGGGAGCGTATCGATCATTAAAGATCATATAAATGTGTCTTGACATGAAGGAACATAAAAGATAAATAAAATTTCATTGTTACTCTGAGAAATATGTATTATAAAATGTGTGATTAATGTGAGTAAAAAACGCTAAAACAGCATAACAGAATTAACCAATCCTGTTAATCGTGGGCGTGTCAATTCACTAGTGTTGGAAATGTATGGGACTGAATCTTGTAAATTTACTGACCACAATGAATTAGTGAGTAAAACAGATGTCAAAGATAATTCAAAAGTAAAGATTATATAAAATACATATTATGTTGTGGGAATTTAGAAAATTTTTTTATTTAGAACAGCATTATGTTATGAATATTTTGGATGAAGAAAAGGGGAGGAGAAAGAAAATAAATTATAATATATTAAAAAAGAATCTAAAGAATATATAGACAACTTGGTGGAACGATGTAGTCATAAAATAACAGTCCAGATATGTATGAATATGTATAGAGCACAATATATAATGATTCCAATAAAAAACATATAACAATAGTATTTATATTTTAAGTAACATACCAAAGAGATACAAAGAATGTATAATGACCTAGTTATAAGTACAATAATAACATATAGAGATTGTATAAAAAAATTTTTGTGAAATATATTCAAATAAAACTCAAAAATGTGCTAAAAATATATGTAATTAAGAGAATTAAAGAAAAGGACGATAATCTATCTCTGCATTGAGACCAGCAGGTGCAATTGTATTGAGTTCGAAAATAGTCCTTTGTTCTGTACGTAATAAGACGTTGTCAATGTCACCTCCTCTCCAGTTCTTTTTGTAAGTTTTGAATACCACAAAACGTAACTCTTCAATAGTGTGTGAGAGATCCTTCCAATGTTGTACCAAAGGTGCTGCTGAAATCTCTCTTAAAATACAACTTCTATGTTCTATAATCCTTGTTTTGATCTTCCTCTTGGTCTTGCCCACATATAATAGGTTACAGGGACATCTGATAATATAAATAACACACTCTGTATTACAGTTACTGCTAAAATTTAGCTTGTATGTCTTTCCAGTCCGAGGATGTATGAAAACGGTAGCTTGCATGGAATGCTTACAAACTGAGCATTTCTTACATGGTTGATGCCCGGTATGAGTGTGCTGAGTTGTGTTCTCTGCAGGAAGTGCAGAAGGTACGAGTTGATCTTTTAAAAAAGGAAATGTGGGGAAACAGTTACCATATTCTAATCAAGGCTATTTTCATGGCAGTACAATCTACAAACATTCAGCTCTATTTCAGTTGAGAGATGCTTCCTGACAACAAAGGTTGGTCTTGCAGAGTAATGCCCTTCTACGTCACCTGCTCTTGTCCAGCTGGGGAAGTGCATCTTTCAATTGCTGATTATAGAAACCATTTCCAGAAATAATTTCTTATATGTGCTCTGAATAGAGGTTGTTTAAAAAAATACTACTGAGCACAGAAAGGGTGCAATAATTCATGGTTGTTGATTTATTTAAACTCTTTTCCCATGGGACTCAAGCAGAGTCATTCTACAAACTGGCATTTAAACTTTCATGCCATGTATGTAGAGGTGGGGGGGATGAATGTGGGGGCAAAGTGTGTGCGGGGGAGGGGGGTGATTGTTGATTTCTTTGGTTTGTGTTTGGATGGTGTGAGTGGGGTTAAGTGTGTGGTCTGGGGGATAGTCTCTTTGGACCTTTGGGAGAAAATGTAAAAAGTGGGGATTGCACCGACACCAGGCACAGGCCTTTCTCATACTTTATGGTGATGGCATATCACGAGGGTTTTCTTTTTATTGCCTGCTTCGGATATGTTATCCGCTCTTGTATAACTTGTTGTACATGTTCTTGTGTTTTGCCTAGTTGACTCATGGCTGTTTGTGTTCCACCACTGTTAATAAACATATATATATATTTTTTTTTAAAAAGCACCAATAAAGTGCAGTTATGAATCTATGTGCACTAGACTCTATTCCATAAAGTTTTGTCTACATGCTACAGTGCGTAACAGCAAAGGGGGGGGACATAGACATGGGTGGAGCATGGGCAGGCTATTGGCATGGTGCCAAGCCATGGGCAAAACAGAGAATGCTAAGTGTTACATGTGTTGCATGCAAAATGCTAAAACATGGTCTATATCAAATTCCATTCTAATAGTCTCATCCTTATGAATTCTATGAATTCTCCTCTTTGTGGTGGCGCACTCCACTCTCCACTTTTCCCCTTTTGTGAGACCTCAATCAGAGCCAGCAACTTCTTTAAGAACCTGACAGTAAAACACAAAAGGCTTTGTCAGCCAATAACTTACCAAGGGGGTTATGGGGGGTACTCCCAGGGCCATCGTCTTGGACCAGGAGTTTCTTCCCCTTCTAGCAGTGGGAGCCTTCATAACTCGCTGCTCTGATGGCATTGCACCTTCTTCTCTGCCGGGTCCTGTCTTCGCAGAAGCAGGAAGTAGGCAGGACCAGCAGAGAGGAAGGCCCGATGCCTGGAAGAGCAGCGAGTTGTAGAAGCTGCTGATGATGATGATAAGAGAGAGAGTACCTATCCTGGGGAGAGGTGGGAAATGCTGCACCCAGTGGGGGTCAGAGAGGTGTAAGGGACAAAGACATCCAATTGGGGGGAGAGAGAAAGAAGACCAGGGAATGGAAGAGAATGGAGAGGAGAGAGGGATGCCGGACCATGGGAGGGAAGGGAAGGAAGGAAGGAAGGAGATTCCAAAGCATGGAAGGAAGGGGAGAGATGTAAGGGAAGGAGAGGAGAAAGATCCCAGGGCATGGAGGGAGGGAACAAAAGAAAAGGGAAGGGAGACCGAGATGCCAGACTAGAGGGAAAGGTGGGAGAAAGGGAGGAAAAGGAAGTAGAAGAGATGCCAGAGCATGGAGGGGGAGAGAGAGATGGAAGAGAAGGAGAGGAGAGAGATGCCAGGGCAGGGGGGGAGGGAAGGAAAGGAGAGAGAGATGCCAGAGCATAGGATGGGGTGGGAAGGAAGGAAGGAAGAAAGAAAGGAAAAAGAGAAGATACAAAGAGAGATGCCAGAGCATGGGGGACGGGGTAGAGACAGAGAAAAATGGAAAGGGGGTGAACCTGAAATGAATCATGTTTAAAGGAGAGAAGGAGCACAGGATAGATGGTTTATAGAAGGAACATTCCTAAATACATATCAGAAAAAAAACCTGAAATACCATTGGCATTTTTATGATTTGGACTGAGGGAGAAGAGACTCAATTTTACAATTCTTTCAATACATACCATCCTACAATCAAATTCAAAATTGACTATTTCACAGAAAAAATCAATTTCTAGACACCACAGTCTCTATCAACAATTATTACATACAAACATCTATATACTAGAAACCTACAGACAGATGCAGCTACCTCCACAATTTCAGCTTCCACCCTTCACATATTAAAAAATCCATTATTCACAGCCAAGCTACATGATATCACCGTATCTGTTCTGACCCAAAAGACAGAGATAAACATCTAAAGATCCTGATAAAATAATTCAAACAAAAAGGATAAAATCCTAAAATATTCTCCAAGAATATTGCCTCATTCCTTAAAACATCCAGAGAAACCTTATTGCACTACAAGTCAAGAAAACCACAGGTAAGATCCCTTTGATAGTGACATGCAATCCAGACCTGGAAAAACTAAGAAAAATTATACAAGATCTACAACCAATACTCCAGGAAAATGAATTACTAAAAGAAATATTCACAGCTCCACCTGTGTTGGCCTTCCATCAGCCACTTAGGGCTCCTTTTACAAAGGTGTGTTAGGGCCTTAACGTGCGGAATAGCACACGCTAAATTGCTGCGCGCACTAGCCGCTACCACCTCCTTTTAAGCAGGTGGTAATTTTTCGGTATGTGCGCTAAAAACGCTAGCTCACCTTTGTAAAAGGAGCCCTTAATCTGAATGAAACAGAAGCTGATGAAAAAACGCAAACTCCTTGCACAAACCATCAAAGAAGAGAATGGCACACATCCTTGCAGTGTGGCAAGCTGCAAACTGTGTGGGCACATCTCAAATGATCCTACAGTCACTCATATGGGAAAAACATTCAACATAAGGGGATCCCTCACATGTTCATCTTCTAATGTGGTGTATATCATTCAATGCAAAAAATGCAAAGAAGAATGCTATGTTGGTGAAACAGGCCAGATGCTAAAGACTAGGATCAACTTACACAGATATCATTTTAAAAACCACGATGTTGGACAACACTTTGGAAAAACTGTTCATTGCACCAATGATTTTATGGTGAGAATACTAAAAGGAAATTTTAAGACAATCCAAGAATTTAAGACCTTTGAAATTAAAATAATGAAATATTTTGATACCTACCAGAGAGGATTTAACAAAGACTTTGGCTTCCTTTCACACTACAATGACATTTAAAATGTTTTGTCACCTCTTCATCTCCTATTTACCTACCCAGCCCTCCCTCTTCCTGTGAAACTATCACTGAAATGCTGTCATGTTTCCCTTATATACAGTATACTGATATTTGTCATTTGCTTATTTCTAAAGAAGGGGTTACCTTCAAAAGCTAATCATAAAAAGGTATTATCTTATTTCCTTTGTTTTTGTTTTATTTCTAAATATTACTTTGAAAAGTGGACTAACACAGTCACCATAACATTTCACTGGAAGGAACATAGAAAAAGAGAAGATGCCATATGAAGAGGGAGGACATGCACTGGATGGAAGGGAGAGAGAGGGGGACAGTGGATGGAAGAGGAAGAGAGAGGGCGAACAGTAGATTGAAGAGGCAGAAAGAGAGGGAAGATGCTGCATGGAAGGGAGAGAGAGGACAGACGCTGGATGGAGAGTTAAGAGAAGATGAGGTAAGCAGAAACCAGAAATGACTAAAGGTGGAAAAAATTTTGTTGTTGTTGCTTTAGGATAAAGTAGTAATGTAACTATATTGATAAACATTTATAAATATAAAATAGAAATAAAATAATCTTTTTATTGGACTACTAATTTTTGGAGACCAAAACCCCCTTTCTCAGGTCAGGACAGGATACCTTAAAAGTATACTATACTTACCTGATGAAGGAGGTTTTGGTCTCTGAAAGCTAACTAGAAAATGAATTAGTTCAATAAGCAGCAAAGGAGGAAGGACCAGTAGTATAGGAGATACCGTTGGTCAGACATTCCTTACCAGCCAATAGGTCACAGCGGAAAGCAGGTAGGAAAGTTGGTGTCTCTTAAACTACTGGTCCTTCCTCCCCCTGCAAACTGTTGGTTGCTAAGGAATGTCTGATCAACAGGGAGCAGAGGAGAAAAGTAGTGTAGGTCAGATAGGCTTCCTGCCTTTGGTCTACCATAAACAGTGGGAAGTGCTGAGGGAGGCTCTGGGAAAGGAATAAGGAAGTAAGGAAAGGAAAGAGTAGACACCGGCACTGATAGGTTGTGATAGAAAAAAATGCTGAAGGAAGAGATATGGACTGTGAAAGGGAGAACAATGCTGAAGTGAATGCAAGCTGGAGGAGGGGCATGAGCTGTGATACAAAGAGAAGTGGGTGAGGGATGGGCTGAAGACAGAGAAACAGATGAGGACAGGGAGCTCACTCGAGCAGGGACTGGCTCCTTTATGACTGTACAGCACTGTGTAGGTCTGAAAGCGCTCAAGAAACAATTAATATTAGTAGAACTGTGGAATTTGAAGAGGAGGGGACTGAGAAAAGGGTTCTGAGAAGAGAGGATCAGGTTGGAGGGAAGAAGCACTAAGGGGTGAAGAGAGGGATGGAAATGGCAGGAGTCGTGAGTTAAAGAAGAAAACATTAAGAACAAGATAATTTTTAGACTTTTGTGCACCTGGTTCAAATCAATCAGCCACAACCCACAGCTGAGCGAGCCCAAGAATCACTGAATGGGAGATATATATATTGTGCTGGGTAAGTTTTGGGTAGCTGCTGGCACCTGCGTTTTTCATCCAATCTTGCAGTTACTGTGGGTAAATAAGGTATTTCATTAGAAGGATGGGAAAAGGGGAGAAACCTCCCCTTTAAAACATATTTTCCCTTGGCAGCTCTGTTATTGAGAGGAGCCATGGTCAGAAACTGAACCAATATTATTTTCCCATTACATTTCACAGAAGGTAGAAATGATGGGGAGCACTGGGCTATGTGAGCCTAAAGAAGCAGCACAGCCGCTGCAGCATGAAGAGTCAATCAATCAACGGGGAAACCAAATAATTGTCAAAATATCAGTGAGGGTGAACAAAAATAATAATGTACCACAATAGAAAAAGTCACTCCTCTATACGGTGTTCACATATTTTCATAAACTAAACTAAAACTTAGTTTTATAGACCGAGTCATCAACCAAGAGGAGTTCGACTTGGTTAACAATAATGTAATACATAATACATAAAATTGACAAGGAAAAGTAGACTGAAATAGTTAATTTCCAAAATGTTTAGCAAACAAAAAAGTTTTCAGAATTTTCCGGAATAAAGCAAAAGAACCTAAACTTCTTTTTTTTTTTTTTTTATAAATCTTTATTGATTTTCAAGTAGTAACAGTGCATTACATGTGAATCTGAACATATAAAATATCATTTGAAAGTAATATTTTCCCCCACTCCTTTATTTAATCAATAATAAAAATGCAATTATTCTTCCAATAACCCATTCTTATTTAAAATAATACCCCATTCCCACCTTGGATGTGTAAGGAAATCAGACAAAATAAAAGAGAAATGACAACTATATAGAATAAAAGATGCCCACACCAAGGGCTCCTTTTATCAAGTTGAGCTAGCGGGGTTAACGCGCGTGACTTTTCATCACGCGTTAACCCCTGTGCTGGCCAAAACTACCGCCTGCTCAAGAGGAGGTGGTAGCGGCTAGCGCAGCCGGTGGTTTAGCGTGCGCTACTACATGCGTTAAACTGATAGCGTGGCTTGATAAAAGGAGCCCAAGTTAAAAGCCCCAAACTTTCAGCATTCATTTTTTCATATTTGTATCTGGAGCATAAGTTTGCCCATCAGAAAGGAAAGTTAAGTCAATCACAGTTCTTCCAATTACGTGTTATCATCTGTATGGCTATTCCCGTTATAATTAAGAAAAGCCGGCATGCGATTAATTTAAAAGCAAAAGAATGACTAAATCTCTTAAAGGTTCTGTTTTTACCACTGAGAGAGGGAAATGTAAGTTTTAATTTTTGAGAACTTCTGGCAAGATGAGATCTTTGAACATTCTAGTCCAGAGGAATCAAAGTGGCAAAAATGCCAAATAGGATCTTAAATGCAATACAAATGTATTTAAATTGAATTCTGAGATACACTGGAAGCCGATGTAATTCCTTGAGCAGAGGGGTTATGTGATCGAATTTACTCTTACCAAAAATAAGTTTAGCTGCAGTGTGAAGAAAACCTTTGCCTCTAATTGTTTTCAAATTTAAAGATTGAGCCACCTTTAAAGTTAATTCAATTGGTTCCCTGAGGCAGGCTTAAAACGGGCCACGTCGGAACCTCTGACAAGATAAATGTTTTGCCTCTTGTGCATATGAATAGTAAGAAATAAGTTGACTGTGTGATGCAGCAAAGAAAATGTTACCACTGCAATACAGGATCAAATTCAAATTTGCTTGCATTATTTTTAAGGTACTAGCTGGCCTAAGGTCATCATCAAGTACAAGCTGTCTTCTACTTCATAATGTAGGCACCATGAGACTTCACAAGATCAAAGTCTTACTATACTCATCATTAAAATCTGTCAAATATAAATGACATCATGAACACACCTTTCAATACCTGGGTACTAAAATCTGGAATGATGTTTAGCAATATTATTTATATTTTTCAGTATTTTTATTCTTAATCATCCTTTGTAAATTTTTTGCAAACTTTTGTAAACCACTTTGAATCCAGTAGGAGTTATTGTGGTATGTAAGACACCATTAGCATTTACACTGATGCTATTTTTTTGGTCTCCACTTAACCCTGATTTCTCCATCGTGTAATTCTGTTTGGATAAAATTGACAATTGACTTTATACCAATCATCTGCTCCTGAATCCTTCTAAAACACTTATTTTTTGGGTAACTGGCACCCAATCTACTACAACTGCTGTTCTTTCACTCTGGTCAATTCCAATCAAATTAGTCTCAACTTTGAAGTACTTTGATTGACTCCCACAAAGCGATCATTCTATTATGGTTATAGTTGTCTTGTGTGGCATGAACTCCAGAAGCAAAAGTTCTTCTCAGAAGACAGTTGCCATGACTTTGCCTACAGATTTTTCTGTCTTGAACTTTTTGGGGGTAGGGGGATGACTTGTGCTTCTACTGCATTGACTCCATTTTGGACTCAGGATTTCTGTGATAGAACCAAGTCTCAACTCTAGTTACCAAACAATGAAATAAAATTAACTTGGTCTTCACAGAGTATCTTCAAGTTCTCCTGACAGCACTAGAGCCTCGTGGCCTTCTAACATGATATCAGCATTCTTGAAACTCATCATGCACTAATTTTGGACATGCCCAACTTTTCATGAATTATTTTCCAAACTGTATCTGGCAAGATGCTCATTTCTTTAGTTATTAGGGAAACCTTAATTTCTCTGTCTGACAAAATTAAATCCTCGACTTTCTTGCACATTTCTGTGCAATTTGCTTCCACAGGCCATCCGGTGTGAGGGTCATTTTCAAAGAACTCTCTACCCCACTTAAACTACTTGTTCCAAAATTTTACTTTGTAGGATGATGGGAGTAGAACTGGACATAAACAAGATGAAATCATGAACATGAAAAATGATGAAGATTTTGAGTTTGAAGGCAATAGAATAGAAGTTGTAAAGGATTTCAGTCTCCTGGGTTCATTTGTGAACAAAGAAGTAACTAGCAGGGAAGAAATACTTCACAGAATAGCACTAGAAACTCTTCAATGAAGGCTCTTGACAAAGTATTCAAAGACAAGAAAATATACTCCAACGATCAGACTTGTCCACGCACTCATTTTCTCAGTGGTCATTTACAGATGTGAAAGCTGGACACTACGGAAACAAGACAGAAAGACGATTTAATCATTTGAGCTTTGGTGCTGGAGAAGGATTTGGATTTTATGTGTGCTTTGGACCATCAGAAGAACTAACAAATCAATTCTGGAAGAGATCAAACTAGCTATGTCACTCGAAGCCCATATTATGAAGTTACGACTGTCATATTTTGGTCACGCTGCCAGAAGAGAAAGATCATTGGGAAGGACATTACATTTGGAAAGATTGAAGGAACCAGGAGAAGAGGGTGAACATGTTGAAAACAACCATGGGGATGACGCTGTAGGACTTTACAGGACTAGCATAAAACCAATCTCTTTTTAGATCTGTGATTCATAAAGTCGCTAGGACTTGAACATGAGTCAATGGCACCTAAGGTTGATGGGGCAGAGTCACCATAAACTGCAATCACGCATTCATGGATCTCCTTTGTCTTTTTCCCTTCTTTTGTGAGAAATTTTATCACTGAACGGTGCTCCAAATCTAGCAGTTTCATACTTGATTTGCAAGAGGTCTGTCCTTGGAATGTTGGATTCACACTGAGCCACAATTGTGCATGCGTAACTTTGAGACATGTCACAATATGCACAGACTTGTTTCAAGACACTTGCTGCGTTCTTTCATATGAAGGTAGATAAATTATTGAACGCCCCTCATACTTGCATTTAAAACATTACATTCAGTTCTTTCTGCATATATGGCATCCTTTTTGGTTCCTTATGTACCTGCACATTGTTTGAGGTCATCTTCTTTGTATCAAATAACTATTCCTTCTGTGCATCTGACCAGACTTGTTGCAACACATCATTCAGCCTGTTTTTGCTGTAGTCTCTTATCTCTGGAATTCTTTACCAATTAATCTTCGTTCTGAACTCTCCTATATGAGGTTCGTGCATTACTTAAAGCTTACCTCTTTGCCCAGACTTTCAGCTCTGATAGCTGGTGTCAGGTCAAAACCGCAGAAGACAAAGGCGCGCACTGACAACTGAGCGCAGTGCGGAGGCGCGCGCCGAAGAAAATAACTGTTTTTAGGGGCTCCGATGGGAGGGGTGGGGGGAACCCCCCCCCCACTTTACTTTATACACATCGCGCCGCGTTGTGGGGGTTTGGGGGGTTGTAACCCCCCACATTTTACTGAAAACTTCACTTTTTCCCTAAAAACAGGGAAAAAGTTAAGTTTACAGTATAATGAGGGAGGTTACAACCCCCCAAACCACCCACAACGCCGCCGCGATCTATATTAAGTAAAGTGGGGGGGCTCCCCAACAAAACCCCCCATCGGAGCCCCTGAAAACTGTCATTTTCTTCGGCGCGCACCTCCGTCTTGTGCTCAGTTGTCGGCGCGCGCCTTTGTCTTCCACGATTTTGTCTATGAACTCTGATAGCTAGGTCTATTATGTGGTGTATCAGTGTAAGGATTTTTAAAAACAGAATGCATGTATTTATATGTATGGCTGTTATTCTTGGCTTCTTTTAAACATCGTAGTTCATTTTCTTTTAAAAAAAATTTTTACTGTAAAATACCTTGATTTTTTTTCGAGGGGCCAGTATATAAGAACTTAATAAACATAGTAACATACATAGTAACATAGTAGATGATGGCAGATAAAGACCCGAATGGTCCATCCAGTCTGCCCAACCTGATTCAATTTAAATTTTTTTTTTTTTTTCTTCTTAGCTATTTCTGGGCGAGAATCCAAAGCTTTACCCGGTACTGTGCTTGGGTTCCAACTGCCAAAATCTCTGTTAAGACTTACTCCAGCCCATCTACACCCTCCCAGCCATTGAAGCCCTCCCCTGCCCATCCTCCTCCAAACGGCCATACATTGACGCAGACCGTACAAGTCTGCCCAGTAACTGGCCTAGTTCAATCTTTAATAATATTTTCTGATTCTAAATCTTCTGTGTTCATCCCACGCTTCTTTGAACTCAGTCACAATTTTACTCTCCACCACCTCTCTCGGGAGCGCATTCCAGGCATCCACCACCCTCTCCGTAAAGTAGAATTTCCTAACATTGCCCCTGAATCTACCACCCCTCAACCTCAAATTATGTCCTCTGGTTTTACCATTTTCCTTTCTCTGGAAAAGATTTTGTTCTACGTTAATACCCTTTAAATATTTGAACGTCTGAATCATATCTTCCTGTCTCTCCTTTCCTCTAGGGTATACATATTCAGGGCTTCCAGTCTCTCCTCATACGTCTTCTGGCGCAAGCCTCCTATCATTTTCATCGCCCTCCTCTGGACCGCCTCAAGTCTTCTTACGTCTTTCGCCAGATACGGTCTCCAAAACTGAACACAATACTCCAAGTGGGGCCTCACCAATGACCTGTACAGGGGCATCAACACCTTCTTCCTTCTACTGACTACGCCTCTCTTTATACAGCCCAGAATCCTTCTGGCAGCAGCCACTGCCTTGTCACACTGTTTTTTCGCCTTTAGATCTTCGGACACTATCCCTCTCCCCGTCCGTGCATATCAGCTTCTCTCCTTCCAGCATATACGGTTCCTTCCTATTATTAATCCCCAAATGCATTACTCTGCATTTCTTTGCATTGAATTTTAGTTGCCAGGCATTAGACCATTCCTCTAACTTTTGCAGATCCTTTTTCATATTTTCCACTCCCTCTTCGGTGTCTACTCTGTTACAAATCTTGGTATCATCTGCAAAAAGGCACACTTTTCCTTCTAACCCTTCAGCAATGTCACTTACATACATATTGAACAGGATTGGCCCCAGCACTGAACCCTGAGGGACTCCACTAGTCACCTTTCCTTCCTTCGAGCGACTTCCATTAACCACCACCCTCTGGCGTCTGTCCGACAGCCAGTTTCTGACCCAGTTCACCACTTTGGGTCCTAACTTCAGCCCTTCAAGTTTGTTCAACAGCCTCCTATGAGGAACTGTATCAAAGGCTTTGCTGAAATCCAAGTAAATTACATCTAGCATATGTCCTCGATCCAGCTCTCTGGTCACCCAATCAAAAAATTCAATCAGGTTCGTTTGGCACGATTTACCTTTTGTAAAGCCATGTTGCCTCGGATCCTGTAACCCATTAGATTCAAGGAAATACACTATCCTTTCTTTCAGCAACACTTCCATTATTTTTCCAACAACTGAAGTGAGGCTCACCGGCCTGTAGTTTCCTGCTTCATCCCTGTGACCACTTTTATGAATAGGGACCACATCCGCTCTCCTCCAATCCCCAGGAATCACTCCCGTCTCCAGAGATTTGTTGAACAAGTCTTTAATAGGACTCACCAGAACCTCTCTGAGCTCCCTTAGTATCCTGGGATGGATCCTGTCTGGTCCCATCGCTTTGTCCACCTTCAGTTTTTCAAGTTGCTCATAAACACCCTCCTCCGTGAACGGCGCAGAATCTACTCCATTTTCTCGTGTAACTTTGCCAGACAATCTCGGTCCTTCTCCAGGATTTTCTTCTGTTAACCCATGAAAAAGGCCACACACTAGACCTCATCAGCTTCCTCGATCTCACGGATTACAAAACTTCAACCGATGACATCCGTTGGGACCACGTTCCCTGGTCCGAACACTTCCTAGGAACCTTCTGTCTCCCCATCTTCATGTCTCACCCCGGAACCTCTCCTCAGTCCTCTAAGTCCATTACTTTCCGCAAGAAAATTTCAAGTGATCAGTTCTGGTCCAAATTTCTTGACAATCTCTCATCCAAGCCTAAGCCATCAGATTCTGCAACCAACTGGCACAATTGGACCACTCTCTCAGAATCCACCTACCATTCTCTCGCCCCGCTTTCCACCAAAACCATCTCCTACTCCCGTAAGGCCCCCTGGTACCTCCCACAACACAGGGTGTTAAAACAAAAATGTCGATCCCTGGAACGCATCTGGAAAAAATCTAAATCCCCCGCAGATAAACAAACCTGGAGAGTCAACATTAAACTCTACAACAATACACTCAAAAGAGCTAGGAAAAACTTCTATGGTGACAAGATCTCCAGATCAAAAAACCAGAATAGTATGCTGTTCAATATCTGGCGCTCCTTAACTCCCAACACCAACCCTTCTATACTTCCCTCCTCCCCATCAGTGGACCTACTAGCAAACTTCTTCAATGAAAAGGTCACCGCCTTGAGAAGCTCCTTCCCTCCCGTAGTCTCCTACAATCCTCTGGTGCCCGCCTTCCCCGATCCTTCTACAAAGGTCCCCACCCCCGTCCCAGTCAATAGATCCTGGACTACCTTTGAGCAAGTAACCGATTCGCAGGTCCTCAAACTCTGCCTGAAACTGAAATCCTGTAACTGCACCTTGGATCCATTCCCATCCTATCTATTTGAGAAAATACCCGCACAGGCCATCTCTTCTCTCACTATACTCATAAATTCTGCCCTATTATCGGGCCTCTTCTCCCCTGAAATGGGACGCATTGCACTGACCCCCCTACTGAAGAAAGCTGACCTAGACCCCTCCTCCCCATCCAATTATCGCCCAATAGCAAACATTCCGCTCCTAACCAAATTGCTAGAGTCCATCGTCTCCTCCCAACTCTCAGCCTACCTGGAAAGATTCTCTGTCCTCCTACCCTATCAATACGGCTTCAGACCCAACTTCAGTACCGAAACCCTCCTGGCCTCCCTAATCTCGAAGATCCAACAATTTCATTCTCACAAAAAATTTGCCGTTCTCCTTCAATTCGACCTCTCTGCTGCCTTTGACGTTGTCCACCATGACATTCTAATCTTCCTACTCTCCGAGATAGGCATTAGTTCTACAGTCCTTGACTGGTTCTCGAACTTCTTACGTTCTCGCTCTTACACCGTCACCAAACATGGTTCCTCTTCCTCCCCATGGAAACCGACTTGTGGAGTCCCACAAGGTTCCCCCCTATCTCCCATCCTCTTCAACATTTATATGTCCTCCCTGAATCTTCTCCACCTGTCCCCCCTAGAAACACTCTACACTTACGCCGACGATATCCTGGTCCTCATCGAGACCGACGCGAACCTCACCAATCTCGCAGCTAACATTTCTTCTTGCATAACCAACCTTCAATCCTGGGCTCACACTGTACAAATGAAATTGAACGAGTCCAAAACCAAACTACTATGGCTCGGCCCTAAACTTGATCAATTACCCACTTCCATCCCACTGCCCACAGGCTCCTCTCTACAGTTAGAGTTCTCTAGCAAAGTTCTGGGCATCACCATAGATTCATCATTATCCTTCAACGACCACCTCAACTCCCTGATAAAAAAATGCTTTTGCAGCCTTCACATGCTGAGGAAAGTGAGGTCCTGCTTCCACCAAAAACACTTCGCCGTCCTCGTACAATCCATTATCCTCTCCAGATTGGATTATTGCAATTCCATTTACCTAAGCTTAACAAAGAAAAGCCTTCACAGACTCCAACTAATCCAGAACACCGCGGCCAAACTTATCTTCTCAAAAAGTAAATTTGACCATGTCTCACCGCTCCTATCCAAACTCCACTGGTTGCCCGTTATTTCCAGGGTCCACTTTAAATGTGCCTGCCTAACCTTCAAGATCCTCCATGGTATCCTTCCTCCTTTTATCCCTCTATCCTGGAATTCCTCAAATCCAACCTCCACTAGATCCACGCAAAAATTAAAACTATCCTACCCCTCCTTAAAAGGCATCTCCCTTGTTGGTAAACTTGGCTCTTCCCTCCCTTTCAGAATCACTCAGCTCTGGAACAGTCTCCCTTCCCCTCTCCGCAATTTGAGCCCCCTTCTACCATTCCGTAAGCTTCTGAAGACCTGGCTCTTCTCCAAAACGTAACCCCGTCCCTTTCCTGGCACTCTCACACCTAACCTCTCTTCTCTCTTACTTATATAATTCCACTGGAGTTCCGTTCCTTCCCTAACCATGTAAACCGTGTCGAGCTCCATCTGCGGAGATGATGCGGTATATAAACCCAAGATTTAGTTTAGTTTAGTTTAGTTTAGAACAGAAGTATTTGTTTAGCACATTTGCTTTCTCCTCATCACTCTCCACATATTTGTTCCCAGCATCTTTTAGCCTAGCAATTCCATTTTTTATCTTCCTCCTTTCACTAATATATCTGAAAAAATTTTTATCTCCCTTTTTTACATTTTTAGCCATTTGTTCTTCCGCCTGTGCCTTCGTCAAACGTATCTCTCTCTTGGCTTCTTTCAGTTTCACCCTGTAGTCCTTTCTGGGAGGACAGGATATAAAACCCGCATAAAATAAATAAATAGACAACCATAAACATGACCAGAAGTAACCAGAGTGGCCGGAAGTGACGAGTGACCAGAGAGACCGAAGGTGACCAGAATGACTGGAAGTGACCACAGAGACCGCAAAGACCAGAATCATCCACCCATTCATAGGTTGGGAGGGGAAAAAGAGTGTGCTTTGTGTAGTTTAATTTTGTGGTTCCGCTGCCTGTGATTGGTAGGATGCCACAATTGTTAGGATTTTTTATTTTAAAAAAAATATATTTGTAATGGTTCTCTCTTTTATTTAGTTAGCAGCCTTTATTTTTGACTGTGTTTCAATCATGTCCTGGCTGAATTTTTTCATACTGAGTGTAGAAAACGGAAGCTAATTTGTGTTAATTGATTGAAACGAATGATTCAGCGAAGGCGTCAAGGAGCAGCACCACCTTAGCTGAAGGATTTAATGGATCTTCACATTCCTGATGACTTTAATCAAACTGGAACTGGTCAAAATGTTTTACTTTCTGATTCAGGCAGTAGAAATAAATGAATTCTAATTTTTTCAACCTAGCAAAATCTACACTGACTTGAGCAGTTTGAAAATTTATACACCGATGGAACCTGTAAGGTTTTTCCATTTTTTTCAACTTTATACTTTGCATGCTTTTGTGGAGGGTCACTGCATTCCATTAATTTATGCACTGCTACCAAATAAGTGTGAGGAAATGTACATTCGATTTTTGAATGAAATTAGAAAGTTTTGTCCTAATTTTCAGTTGTTTGCGATTTCGAAAGAGCAGCTATAAATGCTTCCAAATTTGTTTTTCCAAATTTTGAAGTCCGTGAATGCTTATTTCATATGTGTCAAAATGTTTTCCAAAAAGTACAAGCAGCTTGGCTTCAACAGCAATACAGTGGCGTACCTAGGGTATGTGGCACCCGGGGCCCATCATTTTTTGACACCCCCTCCCCCCCCATGTAAAAAAATTTTTTTTTTTTTTTTTTTGCAATAACCATGAAATGGAATAAATGGTCAGAATAGAAACAGGCAGTGAAAATTTTCTTTTATTGAACCTCATATATGTAACCATTATTCCAAACATAACATAACATAAATTATGTCTAAATTGTCATGACATTAGAAGTACATATGGAGTAGTTGCAGGTGATGCTTGGGACAGTTCTGATTGTGTTAGTTCGGTTTTATGTGTTTTTTGAATAGAAGGGTTTTTATTTCTTTTTGAAGGTTTTGCAGTCTGTGGTTGATATCAATTGGTTGTAGAGTTGGGGGTCGAGTGTTGCAGCTCGAATGGCTAGGAGGTTGTCGAACAGTTTTTTCCTTTTGACGTTTTTGGTTGGAGGGTGTGTGAATGGTGCACAAGTTCTCCTATGTCTGTTTGAAGTGGATTGAATTATTTAGCTGAAGAAATTAGTTACCCCCCCATTCCACACACATTAATTCTCTTCCATTTTTGTTCCCATTATAAAAAACACTGATAAGTTCCCAGAAAAAAAATACATTAAAATAAGAAGTGAAAACAAAGGCCCCTACAGATGAGAACATAACATAAGAATAGCCTAACTGGGTCAGACCAATGGTCCATCATGCCCAGTAGCCCATTCTCATGGTAGCCAATCCAGGACACTAATACCTGGTCAAAACCCAAAGAGTAGCAACATTCCATGCTACCGATCCAGGGCAAGCAGACACTTCCCCCATGTCTTAATAACAGATTATGGACTTTTCCTCCAGGAATTTGTCCAAATCTTTCTTAAAACCAGCTACACTATCTGCTTTTACCATAACTTCTGGCCACTTCATTTTTAAGTTTAGATCTTTCCTTTCAAACAGAGACCTTGCTAGATGTCAAATACAGCACAAGGTAACTTCACATGGACTTAGCTGTGCAGGAAATGTGAATCTCCTCATACACCCACCATATAGTGCAAAAATGTGCAAAGGTCTGTTTTTTTCTTTCAATCACTACATAGCCTAATGCCACACAAGCAGCGCTGTTACAAACATATTCTGTAGGTCAATGCTAAGGATAACAAAGTTTCCTTCCTTGGACCAGAAGGAGATAAACCACTGGAAGAGATCCCAAAACAACACCCAAAGACCCACTCAGTGTGTGAATCAGTTGAGTGGAGTGGACTAACTGGGGGGTGGAAATGGGCCCGGAGTTTGCTCAGCAGAATTTCCCAGACCACCTCTTCCTCTCAACACATTGACACGCTGCCACCATCACCACTAGGAACACCTCACTGGGTAGGCCAGCTATGCTATAAACTTTATAAAACACATTATTATATTTTCTTATAAAGCACATATTTTAACTGACCTCTCTGACATCCTCAGCCTTTCCATTCACAAAAATAGAAGGAAGAAAAGTTCCCATTTCCTGCTGTCTCATGTCCCCGGCCTATACAATATTTTTTTTCTGCAGACCCTTCAAAAGTCTGACCAAATCCTCGTTTCACTTGCATTATAAAGTACTGAGGATGCCATCTCTCCCTAATCCCAGGTCCTAAAGTCTAAGACAGTAGCGCAAACTAATGCTGCCAGATACAGGAAAAAAAAATTTTGATTCGATTCAGCCCTATTGAATTGGTTTTTCAATTCGATTTTCCTGCCCAGTTGGGTGATTTTTTTCAAAACTCCTGGTGGGTTTTATAGCTTTTTCACCCCCTTTGGCTTCTCCTAACCACACTGGCGCTGTGGTGTAAATAAAATAAAGAAACAAAAAGGACTTTTCCTCTTTCTGTTAAATCCTAGCTCACGTTTGCAGTCCAACACCAGCTCTGGCAGGATACACATTTCAAATCTGACATGTTATAATCACAAAACAGAAAATAAAATTAATTTTTCTACCTTTTGTTGTCTGGTTATATTTCAAATCTTGTTGGTCCAAGGCTCTGGTTTTCTTCTGATAACTTGCTTGCCAGGGTCTCCTTCTTTCTGCATGCTAACCATCCATCTGCCAACTCTGTCCTCCCTTTCCATTTCCCTTCCCTTCCCAGGAAGTCTGGTATCTTTCCTTTTTTTCATCTCCCTCCACAGATCCACCTTTTCTTAAATACCCTTTCATCCGGCATCTCTCCCTCCTTCCCCATCATCCCAGAGTCCACCATCTCTCCCTTTCTTTTCCTAATTACCCTCCTATCCAGTATCTCTATCCCTCCTCCACACCATCCCTTGTGTCCAATTTCTCTCCCTTTCTGTTCCTTCCCTCCCTAAATCCCATGGTCCATCATCTCTCTCCCTCTCCTCTATTTTCAGACCCATTATTTCTTCCCCCCCCAAAGTTTGGCATATGCATGTCTCTTTGAACACCCCCTTCCCTCCGTGTACTTCTAAATCATGGTCCCCCCCCAAAGGCCTGTCCCCCCTTAAAGGTCTGCCTGTCCCACCTTGAAGGCCTGCACCCCCCTTGAAGGCCTGTCCCTTCCCCTTGTAGACCTGTCCCCCCCTTGAAGGCCTGCCTGCCTGTCCCCCCCTTGAAGGTCTGCACCCCCCGAAGGCCTGCACCCCCCCGAAGGCCTGTCCCCCACTTGAAGGCCTGTCCCACCCCCTTGTAGCTTCTCCCCCCCATTGTAGGCCTGTCCCCCCTTGAAGGCCTGCCTGCCTGCCTTTCCCCCCTTGAAGGCCTGTCCCCCCTTGAAGGCCTGCACCCCCTTGAAGGCCTGCACCACCCCCCTCGAAGGCCTGCACTCCCTTGAAGGTCTGCACCCCCCCCGAAGGCCTGTCCCCCACTTGAAGGCTTGTACCACCCCCTTGTAGCTTCTCCCCCCCTTGTAGGCCTGTCCCCCCCTTGAAGGCCTGCCTGCCTGCCTTTCCCCCCTTGAAGGCCTGCACCCCCTTGAAGGACTGCACCCCCCCCCCGAAGGCCTGCACTCCCTTGAAGGTCTGCACCCCCCCGAAGGCCTGTCCCCCCCTTGAAGGCCTGTCCCCCCCTTGAAGGCCTGTCCCACCCCCTTGTATGCCTGTCCCCCCCTTGTAGACCTGTCCCCCCTTTAAGGCCTGCCTGCCTGCCTTTCCCCCCCTTGAAGGCCTGTCTCCCCCTTGAAGGCCTGCACCCCCCTTGAAGGCCTGCACCCCCCCTTGAAGGCCTGTCCCCCCCCTTGTAGGCCTGTCCCCCCCCCTTGTAGGCCTGTCCCCCCGTTGAAGGCCTGCCTGCCTTTCCCCCCTTGAAGGCCTGTTCCCCCCCTTGAAGGCCTGCACCCCCTTGAAGGTCTGCACCCCCCCAAAGGCCTACACCCCCCCCCGAAGGCCTGCACCCCCCTGAAGGCCTGCCTGCCCCCCTTGAAGGCCTGCACCCCTTGAAGGTCTGCACCCCCCCCGAAGGCCTGTCCCCCCTTGAAGGCCTGCCTGCCTGCCTGTCACCCCCTCCCCCTTGAAAGCCTGCTTGCCTGCCCGCCCGCCCCACCCTGAAGGCCTGATGCCCCGACCCACCCCGAAGGACCGCTCGCCCCCCTGGCCTCCCCGCACCACCTATGAAGCAGCCGCAGCAGGATCGCGAAGTCAGCGTCAGCGATCCCTGCGCTGCTTCCTGCGCCACGGTCCCGCCCCTCCTCTGACGTCAGAGGAGGGGCGGGATCGCGGCGCAGGAAGCAGCGCAGGGATGCTGACGCTGACTTCGCGATCCTGCTGCGGGCTGCTTCACAGGTGGTGCAGGAAGGTCAGTGGGGCGAGCGGTCCTTCGGGGGTGGCGGGGGACTGAACGGCAAGGCCGGGAACACCCCCTTAGGGCTGGCACCCGGGGCGGCCCGCCCCCCCCCCCCCCGCCCCCCCCCCTAGGTACGCCACTGCAGCAATATGCAAATGATGCTGAATTTGCTTTTAAAATCTGAATGCTTCCTGTTTTATCTTTTGTTCCCATTGATAGAGTCCTAGAATATTTTGACTTGCTGATGGTGAACTTTCCTGCTGAAGCAGGAGCTGTAGGTTCATGTGGGGTGGGGGTGGGGGCTGTAGGGTGGAATGTTACAAATTATATTGAGGACACATATCTAGGCAGACTATGATGACATTGGCCGAGGAAAGGAATTTTTGTATTGCAAGCTTGGAACAACTATGAAAGAGTTTTGGAACAATCTACCAAGATCAAATAATTCAGTTGAGGCATGGCTTCACCAAATTCATTCCCTAGTTTGTTATCACCCAACTATTTGGCATATGATTGCTACTCTCAAAAGCAAACAGGATTTTTTGAATGCAAAATTTAACAATTGTTAGTTGGCCAGCAGGAACAAAGGAAGGGGGTGTGTGAAAAGGTCTCAGCCAAACTAACCAAGAACTTCCTAAATTCTGAGCATTATTTTGCCACTGTAGCTGAAAAGAGCATTATCTTATTTCGTTAAGTGCCAATTTGCAGAAACTAAATTCTGTGTTTTTGACTGACTGGATGGGCCATTTGGCTTTTATCTACCATCATGTTTCTATGTCTCTATATGTTTCTATATTTCAGATAATTTCTTGAACTATATTCATGTTATTTTCTTTTTGGTTGGGCTGAGAATTTTTCATCATCCCCTCATAGATGTCATAGTACTACCGACTGTGAAAAAGCAATGGGCAGCTGTGGCCTGGGCAGTCTACTACTACTGCTGCTATTTATCATTTCTATATTTATTTTTAAAAATTTATATTCCGCCTATCCTGCAATTCTAGTGCAATAAAACATCCAAATAATTTAAAAAAATAACAAATTATAGCCTTATCAAACTAAACATATCACAATAAAAACCAGTAGCGTACTAAGGGGGGGAGGTCCGCCCCGGGTGCCAGCCCTGAGGGGGTGCTCCCGGCCTTGCCGTTCAGTCCCCTCCCACCTCTGAAGGACCGCTCGCCCCACTGACCTTCCTGCACCACCTATGAAGCAGCCCGCAGCAGGATCGCAATGTCAGCGATCCCTGAGTGCTTGGGCGCTGCTTCCTGCACCGCGGTCCTGCCCCTCCTCTGACATCAGAGGAGGGGCGGGACCATGGCGCAGGAAGCAGCGCCGAAGCAGTGCAGGGATCGCTGACATCGCGATCCTGCTGCGGGCTGCTTCATAGGTGGTGCGGGGAGGCCAGGGGGGCGAGCGGTCCTTCGGGGTGGGTCGGGGCATCAGGCCTTCAGAGTGGGTCGGGCAGGCAGGCAGGCTTTCAAGGGGGAGGGGGTGACAGGCAGGCCTTCAAGGGGGGACAGGCCTTCAAGGAGGGGGGCAGGCCTTCAAGGGAGGGGACAGGCCTTCCGGGGGGGGTGCAGATCTTCAAGGGGGTGCAAGCCTTCAAGGGGGGTGCAGCCCTTCAAGGGGAGACAGGCAGACCTTTAAGGGGGGACAGGCCTTTGGGGGGGACCCTGGTTTAGAAGTACACAGAGGGAAGGGGGTGTTCAAAGAGACGTGCATATGCCAAACTTTTGGGGGGGGGGGAATAAATAATGGGTCTGAAAATAGAGGAGAGGGAGAGAGATGATGGACTATGGGATTTAGGGAGGGAAGGAACAGAAAGGGAGAGAAATTGGACACAAGCGATGGTGTGGAGGAGGGATAGAGATACTGGATAGGAGGGTAATTGGGAAAAGAAAGAGAGAGATGGTGGACTTTGGGGTGGTGGGGAAGGAGGGAGAGATGCCGGATGAAAGGGTAGTTGAGAAAAGGTGGATCTGTGGAGGGAGATGAAAAAAAGGAAAGATACCAGACTTCCTGGGGAGGGAAGGGAAATGGAAAAGGAGGACAGAGTTGGCAGATGGATGGTTAGAATGCAGAAAGAAGAAAGAAGGAGACCCTGGAAAGCAAGTTATCAGAAGAAAACCAGAGCCTTGGACCAACAAGATTTGAAATATAACCAGACAACAAAAGGTAGAAAAATTAATTTTATTTTCTGTTTTGTGATTACAATATGTCAGATTTGAAATGTGTATCCTGCCAGAGCTGGTGTTGGACTGCAAACGTGAGCTAGGATTTAACAGAGAGGAAAAGTCCTTTTTGTTTCTTTATTTTATTTACACCACAGCGCCAGTGTGGTTAGGAGAAGCCAAAGGGGGTGAAAAAGCTATAAAACTCACCAGGATTTTTGAAAAAAATCACCCAACTGGGCAGGAAAATCGAATTGAAAAACCAATTCAATAGGCTGAATCGAATCGAAATTTTTTTTCCTGAATCTGGCAGCATTAGTTTGCGCTACTGTCTTAGACTTTAGGACCTGGGATTAGGGAGAGATGGCATCCTCAGTACTTTATAATGCAAGTGAAACGAGGATTTGGTCAGACTTTTGAAGGGTCTGCAGAAAAAAAAATATTGTATAGGCCGGGGACATGAGACATCAGGAAATGGGAACTTTTCTTCCTTCTATTTTTGTGAATGGAAAGGCTGAGGATGTCAGAGAGTTCAGTTAAAATATGTGCTTTATAAGAAAATATAATAATGTGTTTTATAAAGTTTATAGCATAGCTGGCCTACCCAGTGAGGTGTTCCTAGTGGTGGTGGTGGCAGCGTGTCAATGTGTTGAGAGGAAGAGGTGGTCTGGGAAATTCTGCTGATCAAACTCCGGGCCCATTTCCACCCCCCAGTTAGTCCACTCCACTCAACTGGTTCACACATTGAGTGGGTCTTTGGGTGTTGTTTTGGGATATCTTCCAGTGGTTTATCAGTATCTCCTTCTGGTCCAAGGAAGGAAACTTTGTTATCCTTAGCATTGACCTACAGAATATGTTTGTAACAGCGCTGCTTGCGTGGCATTAGGCTATGTAGTGATCGAAAGAAAAAAACAGACCTTTGCACATTTTTGCACTATATGGTGGGTGTATGAGGAGATTCACATTTCCTGCACAGCTAAGTCCATGTGAAGTTACCTTGTGCTGTATTTGTCATCTAGCAAGGTCTCTGTTTGAAAGGAAAGATCTAAACTTAAAAATGAAGTGGCCAGAAGTTATGGTAAAAGCAGATAGTGTAGCTGGTTTTAAGAAAGATTTGGACAAATTCCTTGAGGAAAAGTCCATAATCTTTTATTAAGACATGGGGGAAGTGTCTGCTTGCCCTGGATCAGTAGCATGGAATGTTACTACTCTTTGGGTTTTGACCAGATATTAGTGTCCTGGATTGGCTACCATGAGAATGGGCTATTGGGCATGATGGACCATTGGTCTGACCCAGTTAGTCTATTCTTATGTTATGTTCTCATCTGTAGGGGCCTTTGTTTTCACTTCTTATTTTAATGTATTTTTTTTCTGGGAACTTATCAGTGTTTTTTATAATGGGAACAAAAATGGAAGAGAATTAATGTGTGTGGGATGAGGGGGTAACTAATTTCTTCAGCTAAATAATTCAATCCACCTCAACCAGACATAGGAGAACTCACGCACCATTCACACACCCTCCTACCTAAAACGTCAAAAGAAAAAAACTGTTTGACAACCTCCTAGCCATTCGAGCTGCAACACTCGACCCCCAACTCTACAACCTATTGATCTCGACCACAGACTACAAAACCTTCAAAAAGAAATAAAAACCCTTCTATTCAAAAAACACATAAAACCGAACTAACACAATCAGAACTGTCCCAAGCATCACCTGCAACTACTCCATATGTACTTCTGATGTCATGACAATTCAGACATAATTTATGTTATGTTATGTTTGGAATATAAGAAAATTTTCACTGCCTGTTTCTATTCTGACCATTTATTCCATTTCATGGTCATTACAAAAAATATTTTTTTACATGGGGGGGTGTCAAAAAATGTTGGGCCCCGGGTGCCACATACCCTAGGTACGCCACTGATAAAAACAGCAAAAAAATACACAAAAACACCTATCTCCCTCTGCTCTCACGTGATTGAAACTTAACTGTTGGCACATCATTCACTGCTTCAAGTTGGAAAAGTTTTAAGCTTTTTTCTAAACTGTAATACCAATGAGGCTTGCCTAAGGTCCAGAGAAAGCTTATTCCAACAAGTAGGGCCTTGCACAGAATACATCACTTTCCGATAACTAGGATATTTAACTACAGACAAGGAGGGCACATCAAGGCAAAGCTTATCCTTAGAACGTAAACACTGTGGCGGTTGGTAAATGTGCACCAGCGACCGCACCAGCTCAGGACCATCATCATGCAAGTGTAATATGCTCAAACCGAAAAATGTGCCCCACCATGCAAGCAGTGGCATTCTGAGCAAGTTGCATGGTCTTGGGAACACATCGAGGTAAACCCGAATACAAGGCATTACAATAATCAAACACAGGATTCACCATCATCACCACTGTAGTTTTAAAATTATCCTCAGACAGATAATTTCTTACTCTATGTAACACTCATAGCCGGTAAAATATACCTGACTCCACCGCTTTAACTTGAGCCTTGAAGGATAAAGTTGAATCCTAAATACCTGCATCGCTGCCTCACAGGTACTGACACATCATCTAACATAACCTCAGAAGGGAACGCTTGTAACTGATTCTCGATCGACTAATACAAAGTTTCTCTGTTTTACAGACATTCAGCTTTAACTGATTAGCGCACATCCACTCTATTGCCAGTCTACAACCGTGGATCTAGCAGCAAACCTTTCAAAATGATTGTGGTGCTAAGCGCAAAAGAAATGATTCATCCTTGGACACAGTAAAAGTGATTGCTCAGCAATTCACAATGCTAAGCCCTGACTGTGGGTCCTAGTTGCACTGCTTGTACTTATGATCACTGATGAAAACATCTGAATATGGTACATGGAAAACACACTTGACTTATAGACTGAAGATTAAAACTGTGGAGCTCAATTAGGGCCCCTTTTACAAAGCCACAGTAACGATTCCTGTGTGGCAAATGTGGCACAGTCCATACAATTCCTATGGGCTGCTTCGCATTTGCCTTACCAAGACATGCTTTGTAAAAGGGGTCCTTAGCATTTGTATGAGCACCTATATGATCGCCCATTTGTCCTAAAAATTTTTCTATATTCATGAAGTTATTTAGTGTGGAGATGGTTGATTATGCTTTGATGTGGTACCCTGGTTATTTTAATTTTGAAACATCCTATCAGAAATACAGAGAAGTTTAAGCACATTTATATGTCTGATTGGGATGGGGGGGGGGGGGGTTAGAGGATGAATGAGATTTTTTTAATGCAATATTATAAACTATTTTTTTTATAAGAACATAAGATTTGCCACTGCTGAGTCAGACCAGTGGTCCATCATGCCCAGCAGTCCGCTCACGCGGCGGCCCTTAGGTCAAAGACCAGTGCCCTATTTGAGTCTAGCTTTACTTGCATATGTTTTGGCTCAGCAGGAACTTATCTAACATTTTCTTGAATCCCTGAAGGGTGCTTTCCCCTATAACAGCCTCTGGAAGAGCATTCCAGATTTCTATCACTCTCTGGGTGAAGAAGAACTTCCTTATGTTTGTACGGAATCTATCCCCTTTTAACTTTAGAGAGTACCCTCATGTTCTCTCCACCTTGGAGAGGGTGAACAACCTGTCCTTATCTACTAAGTCAATTCCCTTCAGTATCTTGAATGTTTCGATCATGTCCCCTCTCATTCTCCTCTTTTCAAGGGAGAAGAGGTCCAGTTTCTCTATCCTCTCATTGTACGGCAGCCCCTTAACCATTTTAGTCGCTCTTCTCTGGACCTTTTCAAGTAGTACTATGTCCTTTTTCATGTACAGCAGCGACCAGTGTTGGATGCAGTAATCCAGGCGGGGGGGGGGGGGAGGGGTGCACCATGGCCCGGTACAGTGGCATGATAACCCTCTCAGATCTGTTTGTGATCCCCTTCTTAATCATTCCTAGCATTCTGTTTGCCCTTTTCACTGCCACCACACGTTGCGTGGACGGCTTCATTGGCTTATCTACAAGTACTCCCAAGTCTCTTTCCTGGGGGCTCTCTCCGAGTACAGCACCGGACATCCTGCATATGATTTATGTTATCGACATGCATGTCCTTGCACTTATCCACGTTGAACCTCATTTGCCATTTCGCGGCCCATTCCTCGAGTGTGTTTATATCTCTTTGTAGGTCTTCGCAATCCTTCTGTGTCCTCACTACTCTGAATAACTTTGTATCGCCCGCAAATTTAATCACCTCCCTCGTTGTACCAATTTCCAGGTTGTTTATAAATATGTTGAAGAGCACGGGTCCGAGCACTGAACCCTGCGGCACTCCACTCGTGACTCTTTTCCAGTCTGAGTATTGTCCATTTACCCCCACTCTCTGTTTCCTTTGTATACAGAGAAGATGGAAGAATAGGGGTTAAGAGTCAAAATCAAATATGGACAAGCCTCTACTTCTTTAGTCTTTTGGAATACTTGCCATGCTTGCTTTTCAATCAAAAATAACCACTTAGCCTGCAATGGACTACATGGTTTTGTTTTTTTTTACTAAGCATCAGTTCAACAGAGGTATGAACTTTCCAGCCTTCAGTTATTCCAAATATGATTAATGATTTGTTTTACAAAGAAAGAGGTACATTGTATGAGAGAAAAGTTGCACTTGGATAAAGTTTTTGCATTTTTCTTCATAACGTACAGAAGATGACAAGCTGTAAACCTTGGTTCCGGAATAACTAGTGTTCAAAGAGAGATGCCATGTCAGTGATAATTGGTAAATAAAATTCCTTACCTGCCCAGATGTAGAGAATGCTTGGGGCAATTATGACTGAGGTAGGATCACTGAACATTTAAAAAAAAAAATTATTTGCATATCTTCAGGCCTGATTATTATCCTTTATCCCCATAAGCAGGGAATGGCAAAAAAAAAAAAAAGGCTTAATAAAATCAGGCATTCAAAGGTAAAGAGGTTCTTAAACTGTGTGTCTGGACCCACTAGATAGTTTTGAAAAATCTGTATATGGATCCCTAGTCCAGATGAGGAACAATTAAACAATACAAATTTTAACAGAAAACAGTTCATTGTTTAAAAAAAAAATGGCTTCACATCTGTCGTATTAATGCTTCCAACAAAGCTGTGGTATTATGCTGCTTTGGTAAATGCCCTGAAGCCCATAGTAATTGAATGGGCTTCAGTGCATTTAATGCAGCAGCATCGCTACCACGGCTTTGTAAAACATAAGAACATAAGAATAGCCTCACTGGGTCAGACCAATGGTCCATCAGGTCCAGGAGCCCATTCGCACAGTGGCCAATCCAGGTCACTAGTACCTGGCTAAAACCCAAGGAGTAGCAATATTCCATGCTACCGATCCAGAACAAGCAGTGGCTTCCCCATGACTTTTCCTTCAGGAAATTGTCCAAACCCTTCTTAAAACCAGCTACGCTATCCATTCTTACCACAGACTCTGGCAAATGTGTTCCAGAGCTTAACTATTCTCTGAGTGAAAAAAATTTCCTCCTATTGGTTTTAAAAGTATTTCTCTGTAACTTCATAGAGTGTCCCCTAGTCTTTGTAATTTTTGACGGAGTGAAAAATCGATCCACTTGAGCCCATTCTACTCCACTCAGGATTTTAAAAATTTCAATCATATCTCCCCTCAGCCGTCTCTTTTCCAAGCTGAAGAGCCCAAACCTTTTTAGTCTTTCCTCATGCGAGAAGTTTCATCCCCGTTATCATCTTGGTCACTTTTATTTGAACCATTTCTACTGCTGCTATATCTTTTGTGAGATAAGGAGACCGAAATTGAATGCAGTAGTCCAGATGGGGCCCTTTGTTTTGTAAATTGAAGCAAAGCTGGAGACCCCAAACTTGATTCTCAACCACAGCAACCTACTCAGATTTGAAAATTTTCTACAATAAAAATATATGAATTCTATTTTCATAGAACAGAAGTGGAACATGCATCTTGATCTCTTGCACACAATTTTCATTATGGAAATCCTGAAAATCCTCCCTGGGTAGTGACAAGTGCTGCCCAATTCAGGAAAAATTTTTTTTGATTCGATTCAATTCGATTCAGTCTATTGAATTGATTTTTCGATTTGATTCGATTTTCCTGCCCAATTGGATGGTTTTTTCCAAACATCCTTGTGGGTTTATTTTATAGCCCCTTCACTCCCTTTGCCCTCTCCTACCCATACTAGTCCTGTGGTGTAAACAAAATAAACAAACAAAAAATACTTTTCCTCTCTCTGTTAAATCCTAGCTCACGTTCACGGTCTAACACCAGCTCTGGAAGGATACACATTTCAAATCTGACATATTGTAATCACAAAACAGAAAATAAAATGATTTTTCCTAACTCTTGTTGTCTAGTCATTTTTCAAATTTTGCTGGTCCCATGTTGTGCTGGTTGTCTTCTGATCAGGCTATCCTTCTTCTTTCTCCGTGCTAACCATCCATCTTCCATCTCTGTCCTCCCCTTCTGTTTCGCTTTCCTCCCCCGGAGGTCTGGCACCTTTCCTTTTTTTCATTTCCATCCCCCCGCAGCTGCAGCGATGGCCCCACCATCCACAGATCCACCATCTCTCCTTTTCTCATCTATCCTTTCATCCAGCATCTCTCTTCTGTGTCCCTATTCTCCTCTCCAGTACTGTCCTACTTGTGTCCCTGTTCCTATGCTCCCTCCATGCACAGCATCTTATCTCTCTCCATATCCAGCTTCTTCTTTCTGTTTTCCTTACCTCTTGTATCCCCTTCCCCAGGTACAGGCTTTCTCCTACTATCTCTCCTGCTATCCTGCACCCTGTCCACCTAATTTGGAGCAGTATCTGTCCCTCTTGTACCCTTCCCCTTGTGGTCTTACATTTCTCTCTCCCTCTCCCTCTCTCCCCCTCTCTCTATTAGTCCAGCACCTCTCCTCTGCTTTCCTCCCCCTCTTTTTGGTTTAGTCTCGCTCTTCCCTTCACTTCACTCCAGGACTGGCATCTCCCCTCCCCTCTCTTACTCCTTCCTCCTCCTCCCTCTGCACAGGCCTACCTCCCCACCACCAAAGGAACTCTTCCTCCCTCTGCACAGACCTGCCTCTCTGCCCTGAAGGCCTGATCCCCCCCCCCCCCCCGCGAAGGAAATTTTTCTCCTCCTCTCTGCCACGAAGGCCTGCTCCCCCCACGAAGGCCTGCTCTCCTCCGCCACGAAGGCATCCTTTCTCCTCCTCTCCGCTGCGAACGAACGCCTGCTCCCCCCGCAAGCATGCACCTTCCCCGCTCTTACCTCCTTAAGGCTAATAGAGCAGCCTGCAGGCTCACTGGTGTTATAGCAATACCTGCAGCTACCCGTGCTCCTCAGCAGCACGTTCTCTCTGCCGCGATCCTGCCCCTGATGTCAGAGCAGGGCCAGGACTTAGCAGAAAGAACGTGCCACTGAGGATCACGGACAGCTGAATGGGTCCTCCTTTCTATGGTTCACTAGCTCACCCCTAGTCTATTTAGGACACCTATGTGCAGCTCTACTAGGCTTTCCTATACCAGGTGCTAATGTTATGGAGACAGGTATGTACTTTTTTATTCTGATCTTTGGGGGGGAGGGGGGAGGTGAGTAGGGTTACCAGACGTCTGGATTTCTCCGGACATGTCCTCCTTTTGAGGACATGTCTGGCGGTCCGGACGGCTTTTCAAAACCTGGCACTTTGTCCAAGTTTTGAAAAGCCTCCTCTAAATTACATCGGGCAGAAGGAAATCCACGCATGCGCGGATGCCACACGATGATGTCACGTGCACGCGCACATGCGTGTGATATCATTGGATGGCATCTGCACACATGCGGATTTCTTCCTGCCCAACAAGAGCAGGCAGCAGGGGAAGGGACTGGGGTGGGGCAGGGATGGGGCATAATGGAGCGGGGATGGGTGGAACGGAGTGAGCCTGGGGGCGGGTCTAGGGTCCGTATTTTACTATAGTAAAATCTGGCAACCCTTGGTGCGAGGGGGTCACTAAACATTGGGGAAGTGTGTGGGGGTCTTTACTTTGTCTCTGCAGTGGTTATCTGGACACTTTGGATACCTTTCTGTCACTTATACCTGTTTTTACATTGTGTAACTCACAATGTTTAAGTTTTGTCAAGTATGTCTAATAAAACACTCGATTATCCCTGCAGGATGACTTAGGGCTCCTTTTACTAAGCTGCGAAAGCATTTTTAGTGCACACAGGATTTTAGCGTGCACTAAACCCACGCTATGTGGCTAGAACTAACGCCAGCTCAATGCTGGTGTTAAGGTCTAGGGTGCGCAGCAATTCAGCGCGTGCTAAGCGTACGTTAAAACCGCTATTGCAGCTTAATAAAAGGAGCCCTAAGTCTAGGTCAGCCCACATCCACCCTTACCACTCCTCCAGATACACCCCTTTCAGCTCAGGGCACACAGCAGCATTTAGAGGCATAAAAAGTCCCTCGAAACATCTAGAAAGTCAGTTTGATTATCAGCACTTGGACAACCAGACTTTTAGGTCATCCAAGTGCCAACTTGGGCAGGTTTTTAGACGTGTTTAAGTTTTGATTGTGAGCCCCATAAAGTCTTTTCCCTTTTATGGCTCTTTATACATTTAATATACTTTCACATATCATGCACACTTTTACACACATATACACTATATTTCATTGTTTACAGATATACCCAATTCCTATGTTACACACACATCTTTTTATTCAAATTATTATTTGCTGGTTCTGTTACGGATACACAGGAGTCCATACTTGAGCTGTTGATTCCCTCTTCCCGCAAACTGCAGAAGGATATCTCTAAGAACTTGAGGACTCCTCTCCTTCTGCAGTGGAGCACAGCCCCCCCCCCCCCCCCAACACACACACACAGTTATTCTTTCTGTAGGTGAACTCAGAAGATGTGTTTTGCTCTGTTCTGCTTTTTCTTTATTATTTTCTGGGTTTTCTGCTGGACCTTTGCAGTTCTTTGTGACTTCAGTGCTTGGAAGTCCCTTGCTCAAGCATACTCTGCCGAGGAAAGTACGCAGTCCCACATGGGAGGACTGCTGCTCCTAGAACATCTCTCAGTGTTCCTGCAAAGTCAGCCTGCTTTGGGTCCTTCAGGAGCTCAGAGTCCGTCTCCCTGGGAGCAGCTCACCTGCTGATTTGGTCAGAGGCTTGTTTGCAGGCTGTGTGGCCCCTGTGTAAGAATCCTATGGTATCAGGGAGCCAACTTTGTAATCCCCCCCCATCGCTGCATGTGGATTCCCGGGAGTGGGAGTTGGTGGTCATGGTCCATTCGGATGGCAGCATGAAGATTTCTATTGATAGTTGAAGGCCTGTGCAATTTCTAAAATATAAATCCTTTTCTGGCAGCCAGGCTGATTCAGACAAACAGGCAATAAAGTCACAGTGACTACTCCCTTATTCCCTATGGGGAACATCGTGGGGTGGGGGTTCTGAAATTTAGAGTTTTGATGGGTTCTGGATTAGTACTCAGGTTCCCCTCTTCTAAAATCCTAAAATTGCTATTTTTTTACTTTTGCATATAGTTCCAACAGCCCGTTTTTCACTCAATTTTTTTGGCGGCCGCCATCTTGGATTTTTTGTGATCTGATTTTAAACTCTTTTTTTCTTCTTCATAACCACTCATTTTGACAAGTGACTGCCTCTGATGGATACGCCAGGCCTTTCTAACCGTGGATCCTACATCTGCCAGTTGAGGAGCAGCCATGTTCCACGTGCCCCTAGTCAATCCTCCAAGACCTTAGTACCCTCAAAATCCTGGAAGAGATCCTGCTCAGATGAACCAAGCAGCAATGGGGTGAAATGCAAGCATGTTGTGGCAGAAGATGTATCTCCTCTCCTCCAGTCTGGAGTTACACAAGAAGCCTCAGGTCCTTCAATGCAGGACTTCTAAGATTTTGTCAGCCTTTTATGGAAAGCCTATTTTACAGGACCAGGAAGCTCTGCACTGCCTATGGACGTGTCTACTCCTCCTCATGGGATTCTTCTCCCAAACCAGGCATCCCCACCTCATACCACACCAGCTCCCAGTGTTAGTGACACATCAGAGCAGGAATGGGATGATTTCAAGTCCCTTTCCATGCCTTTGTTTTCACTGGACTCTTCTGTGATGGTGGATTATTTAGGATTCCTTTTGGGATCCAGTATCCAGGGGGCAGGTGTGGTGGTGGATCCCTCCATGCGTTGTCTTTTCAAGTCCGTCTTAGTATCTCATGTAATTTCTATACTGAAGCTTGATGTCCAGCAGCCTTCCACCTTGCACTGCTCCATCATGTGTGGTACTAATGCACAGACAAACTTTTTCCAGCTTACTCAGATCTTACCACTTTGGTCATTGACCAATGAGAAAATTCTGAAGACTCACTTAAAGTGGCCAAAGATATGTCTCAACTCTATCCTATGGCTCTGGACTTCCAACAACTGTTTGTCCAACTGAAGGTGGACTCCACAGTGGCGCAAGTGACCAAGCACACTTCTCTTCCTAGTGAAGGTGAAGTGATGCTGAAAGACACACAGGACTCTCGAGCATAAGCAGTCCTGAAAAGGCAGTTTGAGGCACTGGCTTTGGGCATCGAAACTGCAATAGCTGCCTCTTTTGTGGCACATGCCTGCCATACCAGACTGCAGACTAGTTTCTCAGAGCTGGAAGATTCCTGTCCCCATATGTTTAAGGAAGGAGTGGATTATGTAGCTGATGTTCTTTAAGACATCATTAGAGTCCTAGGTAAGGTTTCAGTTTACTCCATTTCAGCCTGTTGGATGCTCTGGATTAGACACTGGGCAGGCGACTCAGCTTCCAAGGCCACCCTCAGCAGATTACTCTTTAAAGGGCAGATGCTGTTTGGCAAAGGGCTAGATGACTTCGTTGCCAGTGTGGCAGGTGGCATCCTCATATCCTTCCCAGATATTAGAGCCATCAACCTGCCGGTGGCAATAGAAGCAATTTCCGTTCCTCCTGGAGAGCTCACCAATTTTCCTCCGGCTACTCTTCTCAGAAGCCATTTCAGGGGTCCAGACAGAGATTTTGTGGTTTTTGGCACCAACAATCCATGGGTTTCTGTGGTGGCTTGTCCTCCAAGAAGCAATGATGCCAGGAGGACAGCCGATCCTCCTCATATCAGAGTGCAGCTGTCAGCATTCAGGGACAAATGGGAACATACTTTATCCAACCGTTGGGTTCTGGACATTGTCAGGGAAGGGCACAGGATCAAGTTTTATCAGCCCCCTCCAGATCTGTTCCTCGATTCCCCAGTCAGACGGCAGGAGAAGCAGGCCAGAGTCTGAGCAACAGTGCAACAGCTCTTAGACATTCAGACCATAGAACCAGCTCCCAAAGAAGAATCAGGCTCAGGCAGATACTCTTTATATTTCATAGTGCCTAAGAAAGGCACAGAAGATTGGAGGCCCGTTCTGGATTTTGAAATCTGTAAATGAGACCCCAAAAGTACCACACTTCCACATGGAAACAGTCCACTCTATTATAGCAGCAGTGGCTCCAGGAGAATTCCTTACCTCTGGATTTGACAGAGGCATATATTCACATCCTCATCTTTCTGGCTCACAGCAAGTATCTGAGATTTCACATGCTTGAGCAACACTTCCAATTTCTGGCACTCCCCTTTGGTTAGGCCACAGCTCCCCGCACCTGTACCAAGGTGATGGTAGTTGTAGCGGCCTACCTTCACCAGATGGGAGTCCAGGTGCATCCTTACCTGGATGGTTGGCTGATCAGGGAGCCCTTACTGGCAGACTGCAAGTGCTTGGGCCAGCTGGTGGTGAGCCTATTACAGGACCTGGGCTAGGTAGTCAACTTTCGGAAAAGTCATCTTCAGTCAACTCAGTGTTTGGAGTATCTGGGAGTTCTCTTCAACACAGCAAAAGTCTGTCTTTCTTCCCAAGCCACGCAAACAGGAAGCTGATCCTCACAATCTTGGCCCTTCCGAGCCCCACATCCAGGTGCAGGTGATGGGCTTGATGGTGGCCACCTTGGAAGTGGTGTCCTGGGCTAGAGCTCATATGTGCCCTCTCCATCACTCCCTTTTGCCCAGATGGTCCCTGCAGGTGCAGCTCCCCTGCATGATGGAGGTGAAGTGCAGCCTGTTGAGTCGGGGCAGAGCCCTGACAGTAGTGACAGGAGAAGCAGCCTCCTGTTACTGCTGTCAGGGCTTCTGCCAGGTTTTTTTCTTTCTTTTTTTTTTTTAAATCGGGCAGATATTTTGCATGTATTACACACACAAAATATCTGCCCTATTTTAAAAAAAAAAAAATCCCCCTCCCGACAAAGTACCCTATCCCCCACCCTCCCCAAACCCCAAAAAATACAACCCCCCTCCCTGCTGATGACCGCTGCCATCACCGCTTAAAAATTATGGCAGGAGGGATTCCTACTCCCTCCTATTATCGGGCCGATTTTCCCCCCAAAGAAAACAAATGGCAGGAGGGATGCCGACTCCCTCCTGCCACCTGTACCCATTCCCCTCTCTGTACCTGTAAAGGAGCAGGAGGAATGCTCACTCTCTCCTGCTCTTATGCCTCCAGCGATGTGTCTGCCTGCCATCGAGCCTTAGACCCTGCCCCAGTGCATCATGTGATTCACGGGGAGGAGCCTGAGGTGCCTGAGCCAATCAGGGAAAGAAGAGGAAACGAGAGCCAACTTGGTTAAAAGGTGAAGTGAAAGAGGCTATTAGAGCCAAAAAAAACATCCTTTAAAAAATGGAAAAAGGATCCGAATGAAGAAAATAAGAAGAAACACAAGCACTGGCAAGTTAGATGCAAAGCATTGATAAAGACAGATACAAAAGAATATGATGATAAACTTGCAAAAGAGGCAATAGCTCAAAGCAATTTTTTAGGTACATCAGAAGCAGAAAACCTGTGAGGGAATCTGTGGGACCGTTGGATAACCAAGAAGCGAAAGGGGTGCTCAGGGATGATAAGGCCATAGCGGAAAGACTGAATGAATTCTTTGCTTCGGACTTTATGGAAGAAGATGTAAGAGATCTACCTGAACCTGAAATGGTGTTCATAGGTGATAATGAGGAGGAACTGAAAAAAATCTTGGTGAATCTGGAAGATGTACTGAGTCAAATTGACAAGTTAAAAGATGATAAATCGCCAGGACCAGATGGTATACAACCCAGGGTACTAATAGAACTCAAACATGAAATTGCTGACCTCCTATTAGTGATCTGTAACCTGTCACAAAAATTGTGACCAATGTTACGCCGATTTTTTAAAAAGGCTCCAGGGGAGATCCGGGAAAGCCTGATAAGCCTTACAGACTGGTAAGCCTCACGGTGCCGGGCAAAATGGAAGAAACAATTATAAAAAATAAAATTGTGGAACACGTAGACAAACATGATTTAATGAGACAGAGTCAGCATGGATTCAGCCGAGGGAGATCTTGCCTCACAAATTTGCTTGACTTCTTTCAAGATGTGGATAAAGGTAAGCCAGTTGGTATAGTGTATCTAGATTTTCAGAAAGCTTTTGATAAAGTTCCTCACAAGAGGCTCCTGAGAAAATTAAAGAGTCATGGGATAAGTGGCAAAGTTCAATTGTGGATAAGGAATTGGATTTCGGATAAAAAACAGAGGGTAGGGTTAAATGGTCATTTTTCTCAATGGAGGAGAGTAAACAGTGGAGTGCCGCAGGGGTCTGTATTGGGACCGGTGCTATTTAACTTATTTATAAATGATCTGGTGATTAAATTTGCAGATGACACTAAACTGTTCAAAGTTGTTAAAACGCATGCGGATTGTGAAAAATTGCAGGCGGACCTTAGGAAATTGGAAGACTGGGTGTCCAAGTAGCAGATGAAATTTAATGTGGACAAATGCAAAGTGATGCACATTGGGAAAAATAACCTGAATCACAGTTACCGGATGCTAAGGTCCACCTTGGGGGTTGGGTATCATTGAAGACAATACAATAAAACCTTCTGCCCAATGTGCGGCAGCGGCCAAAAAACAAACCGGATGCTGAGAATTATTAAAATGCCCCTGTATCGCTCCATAGTGCAACCTCATTTGAAGTATTCCATTCAATTCTGGTCTCCTTATCTCAAGAAAGATATAGTGGCACTAGAAAAGGTTCAAAGAAGAACAACCAAGATGGTAAAGGGGATGGAACTTCTCTCTTATGAGGAAAGATTAAAAAGGTTAGGGCTCTTCAGCTTGTAAAAGAGAAGCCTGAGGGGAGATATGATTGAAGTCTACAAAATCCTGAGTGGAGTAGAACGGGTACAAGTGGATCTATTTTTTGCTCCGTCAAAAATTACAAAGACTAGGGGACACTCGATGAAGTTGCACTGAAATACTGTTAAAACCAATAGGAGGAATTTTTTTTTCACTCAAAGAATAGTTAAGCTCTGGAACATGTTACCAGAGGATATGGTATGAGCGAATAGCGTAGCTGGTTTTGACAAGTTCCTGGAACAAAAGTCCATAGTCTATTATTGAGAAAGACATGGGGGAAGCCACTGCTTGCCCTGTATTGGTAGCATGGAATATTGCTACACCTTGGGTTTTGGCCAGGTACTAGTGACCTGGATTGGCTACAGTGAGAACGGGCTACTGGGCTTGATGGACCATTGGGCTGACCCAGTAAGGCTATTCTTATGTTCTTATATATAAAAATCCTAGGTAGGATGGGAACTCCACACATGAAAAACCACTAGTCCTGTGTGTATGCCCTCATGACGCAGACCCTAGGACACTTCCAGGGAAGATTGTACCAGACACTAAGGCCAAAAACAATTCTAACAGTGAATGAAGCTAGTGGCCCCTCAGAACAGAGGATAGCAGTCTAGAGAAGGAACTCATTGAATTCTTAAAATAGGTGAAAGATAGTGGTTAATAGAACCGTTATTGAGGAGAAGGAGATGTACGGGTCAGCTGTCTAGATACTTCAGGAACAGATGTGTTTTTAGGCGCTTCCTGAATTCCTCATAAGCAGTGGACGAAAGCAATTTTCTAGATCTTTACCCCATAATGCTGCCTGATGTGAGAGAAGGTGATCATGGTGTTTTTTCAGTTTACATCCTCTAACTGGGGGGAACACGAAGTTCGAATGTGAGCTTCTCTTGTGTCTGTTGGCTGAGAAGGAGAAAAGGTCAGTTATGTATTTAGGGGTTAGTCCATATAGTACTTTAAAGCAGAGGCAGGCGAACTTGAACTTTATGCGTGCTTCCATCGGTAGCCAGTGCAACTGTCACGTGATCAAATTTCTTTAGCCCAAAAATTAGTCTGACCGCTGCATTTTGCATCAATTGTAAATGTCACATATTCTTTTGGGAAACTGCTAAATAGGCGATGTTACAGTAATCAAGTTGACTTAGTACGAGGGATTGTACCAGGATTCTGAATGCTGACATATCAAAATATGATTTAATGGATCTAGGTTTCCAGAGAGTGAAAAAACCCTTTCTGATTAAGGAGTCCTCCTGGTCTTTCATGGTTAGGCATTGATCCAGAGTTACACCCAGTATCTTCATGGTTTACTGAATAGGGTAACTAAGTTTATTGAGGCATAGTGGTGTTTTGGTGTCAAGTGGATGTGGCGAAGCAACGAAAAATTTCATTTTTTCTGAATTAAGTTTGAGCTTGAAGTCAGTCATCCATTGCTCCATCAAATTTATAGCTTCAGATGCCTTGGGAATAGTTTCCAAGATAGAGTTAGCAAATGGGATGATGATTGTAAAGTCATCTGCGTAACTGAATAATTTTATCCCTAGCTGGGTTAATTGCACACCCAGTGAGGATATGTAGACATTGAAAAGCAATGGGGAAAGCGGTGACCCTTGCGGCACACCGGAAGGATTGCTCCAGGTATTGGAGAGATCATGATTGAAATGTACCTGATAGGTACGGGACATAAGGAAGCCATGAAACCACGAAACAGAAAAACTGCAAATAGCTTTTCGTATGTTATTCGCAGTTTTTCTGTAAAAAGCCTGAAAAAAGACACAAACCCGCGAATAACCTTCCCTGATCCTGTGAAGAAAGTGCCACGATTTTTTCTGTACAACACTGGGAGGATCAATTTTCTCTGTGCATCGCTGGGAGCAGCGACTTCCTTTGATATAAATTTGGGGGTGGAGCCCACACATGAAAACCCACAAATAACCGAAACTGCAGACAACGAAACCGCGAATACAGAGGGGGAAGCGTAGTTGGAAAAAGAGCTATAGTCCCAAAGAGCTAGGCTGGAAGAGCAAACCAAGAGATACGAATTTGTGAAAGGGGTAACGTGCAATTCTTTGCTTGGGGAGAATTTATTTCTGGAGAATAAATTAGAGAGAATAATCTGATGAGCAGTAGCAATTTAAGATTTATAAATTTTTCTTACCGCAAATTATGGCGTGGAGAGGGAGTTATCAACAAGGGCTACTAATGAAAGAGATGATTTACCACAAGTTGTATTATTTTTGTATAGGGTCTCATTGCATAAAATGGGCGCTGTGCTAAGATAGCATGATTTGTGGTAAAATAACCCATCTTAATTGTAGCCCACTTTGATAACTTCCCCCCTTAAATTTTGCATCTGAGGTGCTAAAGGGAATGCAAGGTAGTGTAGTATACAAATTGCATAAAAAAATAAAAAAAATAATAGGGTCATTTCACTAATCTGCAGTAAGCACTAATGCATTCTAACTGCAAGTTAAAAAGGCACTACCGCAGGAGACAGGCATCCCGCAGTAGGTTTTGTTTTTGCGCGCACTTCCCATACACTACAAAAATAGATTTTTGTTTGGAGGCAGAGAGTAGGCGTGCCTTGTGCTAATCGGTTAGGACAGCTACATCACCGCCTGCTACCCAGGAATGAAATATAGCGTCTTTTTCTTTTCCACTATCCTTTATTGGGGGGATCCTGGTTACCTGTTTTCCCTTCTTGCAATGTTTCATATACTGAATGGTAGAACTACTGCTTTGGTATGCTAATTCAGATTACTAGAAAAAAAATATATATATATATATGTTAATACTTTTTTTTTTTTTTTACAACAAATCAACAAAATTGCTTTGCCAAAAGTCTCAAATCAGACTGTACTGATATGAATGAAAGAGGAAAACAATTCTCAATGGAGAAAAAGGACCTCAGAAAAAAATTCCCTGATGGTAGCATAATGGCTATCAATACAGGGAACATAAGAAGAGCATAAGAACATAAGAATTGCCATCTCCAGATCAGACCCTGGGTCCATCAAGTCCGGTGATCCACACACGCGGAGGCCCCGCCAGGTCTACCCTGGCATAGTTTTAGTCCCCATATCACTGTATGCTTCTCAAGGGAGTTGTGCATCTAATTTACCCTTACCCATATCACTCTATGCCACTCTTAGGGAGATGTGCATCTAGTTTACCCTTAAATCCTAGAACGGTGGATTCTGCAATTACTTCCTCTGGGAGAGCATTCCAGGTGTCCACCACTCGCTGCGTGAAACAGAACTTCCTGATATTCATCCTGGACCTGTCCCCCCTCAGCTTCAGTCTATGTCCTCTTGTCCGTGTCACATTGGACATTGTAAATAACTGCTTTCCTTGCTCCATTTTGTCGAATCCTTTCAGTATTTTGAAAGTCTCGATCAGATCCCCTCGCAGTCTCCTCTTCTCAAGGGAGAACAACCCCAGTCTCCTAAGTCTTTCCTCATAGTCCAGGTCTCCATACCATACCTTCGTTGCTCATCTCTGCACCTTCTCTAGCAGTTTTATATCCTTCTTTAGGTATGGAGACCAATGCTGGACACAGTATTCCTGGTGTAGTCTGACCATTGCTCTATAGAGCGGTATTATAACTTTCTCTGATCAACTCGTAATTCCCTTCTTTATCATGCCTAGCATTCTATTTGCTTTCTTCGCCGCCACCACATATTGCGCCGATGGTTTCAGGGTCCCATCTATCAGTTCACCCAGGTCCTTTTCCTGTTCAGTCTTTCCCAGAGTTACACCTGACATACTATACTTGTGATCTTTATTTTTTCTGCCTAAATGCATCACTTTGCATTTTTCCACATTAAAATTCATCTGCCATTTATCTGCCCACTTCTCCAATTGATTTAAGTCGCTCTGGAGTTCCTCGCTGTCCTTCTGCGATCTGTTTGCCCGGCATAGCTTTGTGTCATCTGCAAACTTGATGATTTCACTGGATGTTCCTTCTTCCAGGTCATTTATGAAAATATTAAATAAGATGGATCCAAGTACCGAGCCCTGGGGTACACCGCTAGTCACTTTTTCCCATTCTGAGAACTTCCCATTTATGCCCACTCTCTGTTTTCTGTTCTCTAGCCATTTGCCTATCCATCTTAGTATATCTCCCTCTATTCTATGGCCTTGTAATTTCCTGAGAAGTCTTACATGTGGAACCTTGTTGAACGCTTTCTGAAAGTCCAAGTATACAATATCCACCGATTCTCCACTATCAATTTGTCTGTTCACTGTCTCAAAAAATTGAAGTAGGTTCGTCAAACATGATTTCCCTTTCCTGAACCCATGTTGACTGGCTCTCATCAGGTCGTGTGTGTCTAGGTGCCAGACTATGCTATCTTTGATCAGCGCGTCAACCATCTTTCCAGGGACAGATGTGAGACTCACAGGTCTGTAGTTGCCTGGCACTCCTCTCGATCCTTTTTTAAATACCGGTGTGACGTTCGCTATCTTCCAGTCGTCCGGTATCTGTCCTGTTTTGATTGACAGGTTGGCAAGTTTTTGCAATAGTTCTCCGATTTCAAATTTCAGTTCTTTTAGGACTCTCGGATGAATTCCGTCCAGTCCAGGAGATTTATCACTTTTAAGTTTGTCGATCTGGTGGTAAATCTGGTCCAAGTCCACTTCTACTGTGGTGAGGCTGTCCTGTACGACTCCCTTGAACATTTTCACTGTCAGGTATTGTTGCGGTGTCTTCTTTTGTAAAGAAAGACGCAAAGAAGGAATTCAGTATGTCTGCAATTTGTTTGTCATCCTTAACGTACCCTTTTCCTCCCAGGTCGTCCAGCTGTCCCACCACCTCCCATGCGGGGTTTTTCCCTTTTACGTATCTAAAAAAGGGCTTGAAATTTTTAGCCTCTTGCGCTATTTTCTCCTCGTAGACCTTTTTGGCAACCCTCACCGCCTTGTGACATTTTTTCTGATCATCTCTATGTTTGTTCCAAGCTTTGGATGTTTTCATGTGTTTCCACATCTTAAAGGAGTCCTTCTTTTCATTTATGGCCGAAGAGAGAGGAGAGAAGGGGAGCAGGAAGCAGAGGAGACAGGCAGCGTTGGTGCCGAGCACCGAAGAAAGCAGGAGGACAGTAGGCTCCGGGTAGCGGCGAGAGTTCGCTCTGCCCCCCCCCCCCCACGCGTCACAGGCAGCGCCGGACTCCCCCTTGGAAAGGGGAGGAGCCAACGGCGCCCAGCCGTTCGGCGCGCGGTAAAGGCGCTCGCCTTAGCGAGAGCGCCTTTGCGAAGGGCCTTGCAAGGGACGAGCGCTACTCTCAAGAACACCAGAGGAGAACAGACCGGTAAGGAACCGACAAGCACAGAAGATAAGGAAAAGACAGACACAAAAGAAACCAACCCGCACATACAATCAAGGTGAGGTAGAGCAGAGGCAGCACACACGAGAGAGACAACAAGGCAAGAAACACAAGGAAGCAGCAGGCAAGGGACACAAGCACACAAAGGCACAGGCACTGTAACACAAACAGACTCACTCAAATAGGAAGACTGCAGTCAGGAAGACAGAAGGTAAGGGGGAGGTAGGATCAGTAGGAAAAAGAGCAGCAGTAGGTCACAACAAATCACTCAGACAACCCACGAGTGAAGCACGAAATGGAAGCCAAAGGAAGTCAGAAGATGAGCTTTCCTGTCTTCTGTATCGACTGCAATATGTATGACTACCTCCCTTCAGGGATCCAGGTATACATTTGCGATCGATGCATGGAGATGGATAGCTTGAAATGTCAGGTAAGACTATTGGAGGGAACAGTGATGGAACTCGAAGACAGAATCCGAGCACAGGAGAAGATTCTAGTGGAGCACAGCCCAAACGACGAGGTAAAGGATCTAGAAATGTTCATAGAGGAAGCCCATCAGCACCACGTAGAGATCCCAGGGCTGGAAAACTGTACTCAGGAAACCCAAGTGAGGAGAGAAGACACCCATGCAAACACAGAAGAAAACGAAAACGAGGTAGGAGACAACCGCACACCAGGAGGAATAGTGAGAGCACAGGAAGATGTCCCCCCACCCAAAGAACAGGAAACAATTTCAAGAGTATCATTGGAGGAAGATGACAGGCCCTACTCCAAGGACGTGGACCTACGCCCCCCTAGGAACTCCCGAATTAAGAAGATGGGGATCATCGTAGGTGACTCCATTATACGACACGTGGACAGCCACACCGCAGGAGGAAGAGAGGACAGAGTCGTCACCTGTCTGCCTGGAGCAAGAGTAAAGGATGTGACCAACAGGATCTCCAGGATCATAGATGGCGCACGGGGAGTGGACACCGCTGTGCTTATCCACGTAGGAACAAATGATGTGAGCGGGCGGAAGTATGACAGGGAAGAGATGAAGGGCCAGCTCCGCTCACTCGGAAGACAACTGAAGATCAGGGAGGTGAAGGTGGCCTTCTCTGAAATCCTCCCTGTACCAAGAGCAGATGGAAAGAGACAAGGGGAATTGCAAATAATCAATGCCTGGATGAGACGATGGTGCGAAGACGAAGGCTTCGACTTCGTGCGCAACTGGACGGCGTTCTGGGGAAAAAGCAAGTACTACAGAAGGGATGGACTACACCTCAACAAGGAAGGAGCAAGAGTTTTGGCAGGCAACATGAAGAAAGCAATAGAGAAGGCTTTAAACTGAAGGACAGGGGAAAGCCGACAGTCGACCACCGGTCGATGGCACGGACAACAGGATGCCCCGACGTAGGAACAAAGGACTACTACTCATACACAAGAGAGGTCGACCTCACAGCCAACAAAGGAGAACAAGCAGGAAGGGACAACTCAGACACAGGAGGGGATGACCACACAGCAAACATGGGAGATAACACAGGAGCAGTAAAGGATACCGTAAATGAAACTGTAAGGACAGCCAAGAGTAGAAGGTCCAAAAAGGTAACACGAAGGGAACTTAGATGTATGTATACAAATGCTAGAAGTCTAGGAAACAAAATGGGAGAACTAGAGACGATAGCAAGACATGAGAACATGGATATCATTGGCATAACAGAAACATGGTGGAATGAAGAAAACAAATGGGACACAGTACTACAGGGATACAAACTATATAGAAGGGATCGAGAAGGGCAGAAAGGTGGAGGTATTGCCCTATATGTTAAGGAAGGAATAGATTCTGTTGGAATAATTACAACAGACAGGAAAGAGAAGCTGGAGTCCCTCTGGATCAAAATTCCTGGTCACAATGGCGCAGATACAAAAATTGGCCTTTACTATCGTCCCCCAGGACAGGCGGAGGTCACTGACTCAGAAATGATGGAGGAAATCAAACAAGTATGCAAGACAGGCAATGTAGTTATATTGGGAGACTTCAATTTCCCAGGAATAGACTGGAAACTAGGAGCCTCCAACTGCGGCAAGGAGGCCAAGTTCCTGGAGGTGCTAGGGGATTGCTTCCTGGAGCAAATGGTAAAAGAGCCGACAAGAGGCGACGCCACCTTGGACTTGGTCCTAAATGGTCTCACCGGACCGATAACAGAAGTCATGGTTCCACTGGGAACGAGTGATCACAATGTAATCAACTTTAAACTTGACATCGGGAAAGGGAAACATGCCAAAACCTTAACCACCACCTTAAACTTTAAAAAGGGTAAATACGATTGCATGAGAGCCATGGTAACAAAACGACTCGAGAAGATGGTGGACAAACTTGAAACAGTAGATCAGGCATGGTGCCTATTGAAAAATACTATTGCAGAAGCACAAGATCTCTACATTCCAAGGATTTCCAAAGATCGTAGAACTAAAGGCAAAGGAGAACCGGCATGGCTTACCATACAGGTGAAGGAAGCCATAAAAGAAATGAAGGACTCTTTCAAAAAATGGAAATGCACGAAGACAACCGAAGCCTGGAACAAACATAAAGATGAACAGAAGAAATGTCACAAGGCGGTGAGGGATGCAAAACAGGACTATGAGGAAAAAATAGCCCGGGAGGCCAAAAACTTCAAGCCCTTCTTTAGATACGTGAAAGGGAAAAAACCTGCAAAAGAGGCAGTGGAACCCCTGGACGACAAGGGAAGAAAAGGGTACATCAAGGAAGATAAACAAATCGCAGACAAACTAAATTCCTTCTTTGCGTCCGTCTTTACGAAGGAGGACACCTCAACAATACCTGAAGCGGAGAAACTGTTTACAGGAGAAATAGAGGACAGCCTCACCACAGTTGAAGTGAACTTAGATCAGATATACTACCAGATCGACAAACTTAAAAGTGACAAATCCCCTGGACCGGATGAAATTCACCCGAGAGTCTTGAAGGAATTGAAGGTTGAAATCGGAGAGTTATTGCAAAAACTTGCAAACCTGTCAATCAGAACTGGTCAGATACCAGACGACTGGAGGAAAGCGAACGTCACGCCAATTTTCAAAAAAGGATCGAGAGGAGAACCGGGCAACTATAGACCTGTGAGTCTTACGTCTGTCCCCGGCAAGATGATTGAATCACTGATCAAGGATAGCATAGTTCAGCACTTGGACACACACGACTTGATGAAACCCAGTCAACATGGATTCAGGAAAGGGAAATCGTGTTTGACGAATTTACTCCAATTCTTTGAGACCGTGAACAAGCAAATTGATAGTGGAAAGCCGGTGGACATAATATACTTGGACTTCCAGAAAGCATTTGACAAAGTTCCACACGAAAGACTTCTCAGGAAACTACAAAGCCATGGCATAGAGGGAGATATACAAAGATGGATAGGCAAATGTCTGGAAAACAGGAAGCAGAGAGTAGGCATAAATGGGAAGTTCTCAGACTGGGAGAAAGTGACTAGTGGTGTACCCCAGGGCTCGGTACTTGGGCCGATCCTTTTTAATATTTATATCAATGACCTGGAAAACGGAACATCCAGTGAGATCATCAAATTTGCAGACGACACAAAACTCTGCCGGGCAATCAGATCGCAGGAGGACAGTGAGGAACTCCAGAGCGATTTGTGTCAGTTAGAAAAATGGGCGGAGAAATGGCAGATGAAGTTCAACGTGGAGAAATGCAAGGTAATGCATTTAGGCAGTAAAAATAAGGAATACGAGTACAGAATGTCAGGTGCAACTCTGGGAAAAAGTGAACAGGAAAGGGATCTGGGTGTACTGATAGATAGGACCCTGAAGCCGTCGGCACAATGCGCGGCAGCGGCAAATAAGGCAAATAGAATGTTGGGCATGATAAAGAAAGGAATCTCGAGTAGATCGGAGAAAGTTATAATGCCGCTTTATAGGGCAATGGTCAGACCCCACTTGGAATACTGCGTCCAACATTGGTCTCCCTACCTAAAGAAGGATATAAAACTGCTGGAGAGGGTGCAGAGACGAGCAACTAAACTAGTGAAGGGTATGGAGAAACTGGAATATGAGGATCGACTTAAAACACTGGGATTGTTCTCCCTTAAGAAAAGGAGACTGCGTGGGGATATGATCGAGACCTTCAAAATACTGAAAGGAATCGACAAAATAGAGCAGAGAAGATTATTTACAATGTCCAATTTGACACGGACAAGAGGACATGAAATGAAGCTAAGGGGGGGCAAGTTCAGGACTAATATCAAGAAGTTCTGCTTCACACAGAGAGTGGTTGACATCTGGAATACTCTCCCAGGGGAGATTATTGCGGAATCGACAGTCCTAGGCTTCAAAAGCAAACTAGATGCATATCTCCTTGAGAGAGGCATATAAAGATATGGTTGGATATAAAATAACTCCATTTTGAGAAGAGCCAGCTTTATGTTCAACGTATTGCAAGAAATAAGGAGACACCTGAAGATGGCATATATCCCCTGAAGTAGCCGGTTTAGGCGAAACAGAAAGTCTTTTCTGTCGGGAATAGGAGCTGAAAGTCTCTCTGGAATTTTCATCTTTTCAGATGAGTGTATTTCTCCTTTAAGTGCGGTTTTTTTGGCATTCTGTGCCTCTGAAAACTCTTGCACAAATGAAATTGAGCTGTAGCCTTCATCACTAATTTAGTTAAGCTTGGGGTTCTGATCATGAATTTTTGATATACTTACAGTTGCTCTATATACACATTTACAAAAAAAGTGTTTTGAAAAAAAGTGACTATGAATGAATGAAAATCTTATTTATATAATCGTATACGGAGTTTTTTTATAAACCTGTGATGATGTGTTGAGGGCTGGGTACTTGTGTAGTCCCAACCTCTCACAATTGAGGTTTATTTTTCTCCGTGTCATTGTTATTATTATCATTGTTTTGATTTTCTATATGTTCTAAGTGACGTCAATGCTTCTGTTGGATGTAGTTTGAATGAGCCCCTGCTAATAACTTTATTTAACAATACGTACAAAATCTACATATATTAACTATTACGATTGTATCCCAGAAAAATTGCTGGATATAAAATAAGCCAGGTGTATACCTAGCAGGGCCTCCGCGTGTGCGGATCGCCGGACTTGATGGATCGAAGGTCTGATCCGGAGATGGCGCTTCTTATGTTCTTATGTTCACCTCTTTGGTAAGCCATGCCAGCTCTCTTTTGCCTTTGGTTTTCTTTACTTTGGACATCCACGGAATGTAGAGGCTTTGTGCTTCCGTGATAGTATTTTTCAGTAGGGACCATGACTGTTCCACCATTATGACTTTGCCCATCTTTTTCTTGATCCGTTTTTTCACCATGGCTCTCATGCTGTCATATCTTCCCTTTTTAAAGTTTAAAGTCGTGGTTGAGGTTTTGGTACCTTTCCCTTTCCTGACATCAAGTTTGAAGTTGATCATGTTGTGATCGCTCGTCCCCAGCGGGACCATGACTTCTACTTCATTTGCCAGACCCGTAATGCCATTTAGGACCAAGTCCAAGGTGATGTTTCCTCTCGTCGGCTCTCCTACCATCTGTTCCAGGAAGCAGTCCCCTAGCACTTTCAGGAACTTTGCCTCCTTGCCACAGTTGGAGGTTCCCAGGTCCCAGTCTATCCCCGGGAAATTGAAATCCCCCAAGATTATGACATTATCTGTCTTACATTCTTGTTTAATTTCCTCTATCATTTCCGAGTCTGTCTCCTCCCTCTGTCCCGGTGGTCGGTAGTAAAGGCCAATCTTTATGTCAGCATCGTTGTGTCTGGGAATCCTGATCCAGAGGGATTCCAGCTTCTCTTTCTCTTCCGCCATAGTCTCTCTCACTGATTTTAATCCTTCCCGAACATATAGTGCAATACCTCCACCTTTCTGCCCCACTCTATCTTTTCTGTACAGTTTGTATCCCTGTAGTACCGTGTCCCATTTGTTTTCGTCATTCCACCATGTTTCTGTTATGCCAATGATTTCCAGTTCGTCGTTTTTTGCTATTGCTTCTAACTCTCCCATTTTGTTTCCCAAACTTCTAGCATTCGTATACATACATTTGAGTTTCCTTTGTGTTACCTTCTTGGACTTTTTAAGCTTAGCAGTATCTACTGTTTCTTCCACGGTATCCTTTTCTGCTGCTGTGTTGTCTTCCTCATTTGCTTTGTGGTCGACCCCTCCGGTGTCTGAGTAGTTGTCCGTAATTCCTTCTACGGGGCATTCTGTCGCCTGGGCCATCGACTGGTGGTCAAGTGTCGGCTTTCCTCTGTCCTTTAGTTTAAAGCCTTCTCTATGGCCCTCTTCATGTTGCCTGCCAGTACAATTACTCCTTCCTTGTTGAGGTGCAGTTCGTCTTTTCTGTAGTACTTGTTTTTCCCCAGAACGCCGTCCAGTTGCGCACGAAGTCAAAGCCTTCCTCTTCACACCATCGTCTCATTCAGGCGTTGATTGCATGCAGTTCCCCTTGTCTCTTTGCATCCGCTCTTGGTACCGGGAGGATCTCGGAGAAGGCCACCTTCACCTTCCTAATCTTCAGTTTTCTTCCGAGTGAGCGGAGCTGTCCCTTCATCTCTTCCCTGTCATACTTCTGTCTGCTCACATCGTTGGATCCCACGTGGATAAGCACAGCAGTGTCCTCTCCCCCAGCGCAGTCTATGATCCTGGAGATCCTGTTGGCCACATCCTTCACTCTTGCTCCAGGCAGGCAGGTGATGATTCTATCCTCTCTCCCTCCTGCGGTGTGGCTGTTCACATGACGTACGATGGAGTCTCCCACGATGATCCCCATCTTATTTATTCGGGGGTTCCTTGGGGGCCAAAAAAAACTCCATTAGTTTGAACTCTTATAAAACACATTCAGTAAATAAATACAAAAACTTATCTTTCAACATTAGTCTTCTTCAAACCGACAATCTCCTCTTTCACAAAACCCAATAGAGGCTTTTAGTTTTGCAGATAACTGCTGATTTAGGGGTGCAGCCACTCAAACTCTAGTTTTTCAGTTTGAAAAAACATGGCAGAAAAACATAGCTTTATACAAATATTCAATTGAATTGTCCAGTCACAAAAGACAATATTTATACCAGTCATTAGATCTCAAAAGAAAACCCAGCATTGCAAAACTCTTGCCCAGTAAGACCCATGGCCTGCAGATTCTGAAATCTTCAAATAATTACAATTTGAAATAAGATTTCTGTGTCACAGCTTGAATAGATGGTCTGAAAGTACGAAAGAGTGCTAAACAGTTCTCAGCCCAACCAAGAAGAGAATGACGTGGACATGGTTCAACCAATGATCTGAAACAATGTCAAAACATAGAATTTCGTTTCTGCAAATTGGCACTTAACAAAATAAGATAACACTCTTTGTAGCTACAGTGGTAAAAGAATGCTCAGTATTAGGAAGCTGAATGCTGCAAATGGCAAACTCTGATAACCCTTGAATGCAACAAACAACCATGGTTTTCAGAATACCCTTAATAAATATTTATTTGTACATGATGTTCCAATGTATGTATAATTTAAAGATTTTATTTATTCTGATAGGGGCCTAAAGTCCAGCATTTGTTGTTCCAGTACCTCAGTACTTAGTAAAACTAAGATTACAGCGTTCTATGTGTCACCATGAGAACTGTGTCGATGGTGATGAGTTGTCTCAGTCATTTGCCAGTGGACACAGGATCACTTCTTATTTAGCAGTGATCAGCAGGTCATGAGAGGCTCCATGACTTAGAATGACTGGTCAAGTCAGGTCAGGATTAAGATGCATTAGCAGATTTGTGTATGAAAACTTGCTCTGCACCTGCCCATGCTATACCTGGCTTTAACTGACCCTCATATCAGCTGTAAATACTGAAAGCAGTTTTAGAAAGGCTTTTATCATCAACATAGAAAGCACAAGCTTAGAGAAGATAAGTCTGTGGGTCAGGATTCAAAAGTAGGTTAGCAAAGACTTGCAAATGGATCCCAGAAAACAGCCTACAAAAAAAATGGAGAATAGGAGAATGACCATATTGGGATGTGGTTCTCATAGTAAACCTTTTTTTTTTTTTTTTTTTTTTACAAAACCATAGTGCGGCCACAGTGGTAACAGCTCCGACGCTCATAGGAATTCTATGAACGTCAGAGCTGTTACCACTGTGGCTGGCGCTAAAAGCCACACTACGGTTTTGTAAAAGGGGGGGGGGGGTAGTGAATTATTTATTAGTTATATTTTATCCGTGGATTAAAATATTTGCTGCAGTGCTAGCCCAAAGAAAATTCAGATACCATAATTCATGCATTCTGAGCCAGGGCAGCCCAGACTAGGGTACCCCCCAGTCACTGTTCTCTCTGAGTGAGGGTCCTCTACCTACAGTCCTGCCAGGACAGGCTGCTGTTTCACTATCACATTTTCAATAGTGAGGGACAATCAAGCTCTGTAAGACTTCAAAGAACCTGCCTGCCCCTAGCATCTGAAAACACAATATCGAAGCCCTGCTCCCAGTCAGAGGACTTCCACTCATCTTAGAAGGAAGAGTGCCCCCAGCCCAGACATCCTAGACCAGGGTATTTACCAAGATGCTATAATTTTCCAAAAAGGTTATTCATGCTGAAGTGGTATTTTTCACTTAGCTGTTTTATTTAATTCACAACAGGAGTTCAGAGCTGAAAACAGAAGGGGTAATTCTATAAAGGTCACCTACATTTAAATGCTGAGTGCTAAGTTGAATTTTATATCAGCAATTATGCACTTATTTGCTGATATAGAATGCTTTCCAAGCAGGCCAAATGAACAACTGGCTGAGCATCTTAATAACGCACTCTTCCTCCTATCTAAGTTTTAGAAAACTAGTAAAAACAAACTTGTTCAACCGATTTGTATCCTAACTGCTCCCTTTGCCCTATCGCTTTACTTCATCTGATTTTTACCACGATCTCTCATTTCTGCTCTGCTCTCGGCCTACTGGAATTGATGTCTGTACAGTGCCCCACTCTCATGGATTGTTTGCAGCAGGCTCCTGCTCTCTTATTCCTGTATCCGCTTCATGTACTTTAAAACCTTCTTTGTACCTATCTTCGCTGATTGTCCAGCTCCTCTTGTTGTGAACCACCTCGAACTACTATGGCTTTGGCGGTATATAAGAATAAAATTATTATTATTATTACTTAACTTTAGTCACAAGCACTTAGCCATATCAAAGGCTGGTGTAAATGCTCATTCCAAAGTGCTGTCAGTTATATGCATAACTAATAGTACTGTATTCTGTAACCTTAGCGTGTATGTACTGGCTATGCCTCTCCCACATCCACACCCTTACAAGTTGCACCTTAAAGAAATTACACACTAAAGTTATAGAATTACAGCTATGAACAGTTACACTCATAATTGCAAATGAGTGCCAAGTAGCACAAATTAACTCCAATTATTGGCAGTAAGGGCCAATTAAGTCATGCATGTAACTGCCATTATTCTAGAACCCACACATGCAAATTTGCATACTAACAAAAGTATGCACTAAGGCCCAGATTCTATAAATGTCACCTGAAGTTAGGCACCTAACTTAATTATTTAATTGGCTTAATCGGTGCCAATAACAAGCTTAATTGGCTTGATAATTAGTTTAAATTAAAAGATAGTAGGTGCCTAATGTGGTGGGTGCCTTTCTCAAGGTACCTACCAGAAAGTTGGAGTGGTTAAGGGCAGATTGTGGATGGATCTTGGGTGTGTTTTCTGTATAAGCACCTAAAATGTCGGCGCCCGCCTGCAATAAAAAACGCTTTTGCAGTTTTGTAAAAAAGGTGGGGGGGGATTTAAATACCAGAATTGTGGATTGTGTGGGCTATAAATATTTTAAATAAATAAATATTTATTTGGTGCTAATTTTCTGTTGCACGTATAAAAGACTTGCACCCATGGAGGAGCATTTTAAAAAAAAAGGTCTAAGTCCAACTTGAATGGCAAACTGCTGGACGCCCAAATATAATAATTTTTTTGAAAATCATCTGTTTAGGCATCTTGGCCACCGGGGCATCTAGGCTGCCAGAACCTCGATCTTTAAACCCCATTTTCGATCAGAAAAACGTCCAGGTTGAAAATGTCCTAATCCTGACCATTTGGATGTGGTTGGGGCCAGAATAGTAATGGACTGGTCACATAGACATAAGAACATAAGAACAGCTTAGAGGGTTCTGCTGTGAACTTCACATAAAGGGTGCCAGCTGTATATCTCACCATAACCCCATATAATTTAGGGTGAACGTCCCCCCCCCAACCCCAATAGCACTTATGGCTATAGGTGGCACCTATATGACAGTATAGTAGAGTTTGGATGGGCTCACAAATTCTACTATAAATGTAGTGGTTAGAGTGGGCTATAGGCCTGGGTCTTCTTCTCTATATTTCATTAGCCCACCAACCAGGCTGTGTGCAGCTCTACTAGACTTCCCCCATACCAGATGCTGCAGTTTTAGAGACAGGTATGTACCTTTTTGTTCTCATTTTTGTATGGTGGAAGGGGGGTCGGTGAGCACTGGAAGACTGTGTGTGGGGGGGTGTCTTACCTTGATGCATGCAGTGGTAACTTAGACCCTTTTAAAACAGGTCTAGTTCCAGAATGTCTTGCAAAACGTTTAATTATCGCTGCAAGACGTCCATGTCTAACACACCCTTGAAACTGGCCAAAGCCCGCCCATAACACGCCTCCACTACGCCCATCTCGTGCTCTGAACGTACAGAGGCCAGAACGCCTCGCTAGACATACAGAAAGACGGTTTCAATTATCGGCACGTGGACGTCCTGGCGATTAGGACGTCCAAGTGCAGATTTAAGGATGCCTTTTGGACATTTATTTTTTTTTGATTATGAGCCTGCTATTCTATAACCAGCGCACCTAATTTCTCTCATGCACAAATGCAAAGGGATCATTACTCTGAGAGGGGCATGGCTGTGTTGGGGTATTCTTGCATTTATGCTCCCAACTGCCACGTTTAGGTGCCACCGTTTTTGGCAGCCATAGACACGGTACAAGTGGTCATGCCTAAAGTTCGGTGCATAACTGCAAACTTAACCCTAGCATTCTCTTTAGCAGATGAGGCACACAATTCAGCTTTTTTAAAATACGAGCTTAGTGCCCAAATTTTTGGTACCTAACTTTTACTGACCTATATTGAATTTACCCCACAATTTTTTAAGAGGCTGCAGATGCCTTTCTATCATCCCAGACCAGAACAACTAGTGAACTTTCATAGGCATTACATTACATTAGTGATTTCTATTCCGCCGTTACCTTGTGGTTCAAGGCGGATTACATAAGGATATATCTGGCCATTTCCAGAGGAATTAGAGAATAGAAAGGTGGTTCTTGGGGTGCTAGATTGTTTTAGAGAATAGTGATGGTGTTAGGTTGATTTCAAGCAATTGTTGGGTAGCATTCATATTACTTAAATTTATGGACACTGCTGCTAGTGCTTTGTTCTGTTTCATTAGCAATTATAGAGAGTTCTGGGAACCACTAAGCTCACTTCCCTAATTGATTCTTTTCTTTTCCCATGGATGCAGCTGTGTTACAGCCTGAAAAAGATAACACTCATTAATGAAATGCAACCAAGAATTATAGGACAAAATGTTAATCTAGAGGGGAAAAAAAGTTTACACTCACTCTCTCTCAGTACATACTGAATGCATCAAAAGGACATTGGTTATCTTACATAACATAAAATAACATAAAACTCACTTCTATACCGCAAATACCACTAAGTTCTATGCGGTTCACAAAAGATAAAGAATGCAAATGAATACAACAACAAATATCTAACTTCCAAAAGATTCCATAAAGACATGTGTTTTTAAAGCACGTCAAAACTGTTGGTAGGAGTTAGAAGATGTAGATACGTAGTTCAGATCCTTAGCCCATAAAGCTGCTTGAAAAGACAACAGATGCTCCTGAAATTTTTTAAATTTACAACCCTTTGCAGATGGAAAAGAGAATAGCGCCTGAGATTTCCTGGAATGTTTAGATTTAGTGATGATAAAAGATTCCATAAGATAGTCTGGAATGAGACCTGTCAATGCCGTAAAACAAATACATCCAAACTTAAACTTAAGCTGCGCCTCGACTGGCAACCAATGCAATGACGATAGAAAAAAGGTAACATGATCATACCATCTCCAACAGAAAGACCTTCTAGGCACTCCAGGGTAACAGTTCTGGAGGCTTAGGTCTAGGAAGGATGCTGACTAAGGGTCCTGGTAATAAGAGTTGCTGAACTGTACTGTGTCTTTATTCACATTTTGGTCTGGTAATGAGCACATATTAATTATGATAGGTCCAATACAACCTCTAGCAAGTGCTGATAGCATTTAAAGAAACTAGTACCAACTATTTATTTATTTAATTCATTTTCTATTCTGTTCTCCCCAAAGAGCTCAGAAAGGGTGACCGGTTAACATACATAATATACAGTTAACAGGTTACAATTTGCCATAGATATTGTAGAAGTTTTTTTGATACAAGGTTTTTGGGGTTTTTTCAAATTTTTTATTGATATTTCAAACTACAAATGCGCAATAAATGATTCACATATATGTACATTATATAATAAGTGCAACAAAACTTACAAATATTACTACACTAAGAAATTTCCCCCAACCTCCCATCTAAAAAACAAATCTATCAAACCTTTGATACAAGTTTTATCCTAATTCAACACATACTAGGGATCTAATACCAATGTACATAGTATCGAGTTCACAGGTTACAATTAGAGTTATTAATGTGATCTACCAAATTAGTGCATGTTAACATCTTTATTGCACATTATTTTACTGCAGGTTTCTTTTTATGCAATGGTACCTAGCTACTACTGATAGCACACTATACTATACTACTGATAGCACACTAATAGCATGTTAATATAGAGTAAGCAATCAGTAACACAGCAATGCCCATTAATAACTCATGTATGTCTGTATTTGCTGCTGCAGAAGGCAATAGCAACTCTTTTGTTTCCAGATGTGTCCATTTCTAATTACATGGTGGCTACCTCCAGGATTCCTGACATTCATTTTGGTTCAGAGCAGTGTTAATAGGAGATATGAAGAGTACTCAAGTCTAGACGAAATGAAAGCAATATATCTGATGGATATATTATAGAATGCAGTGTGCCAAGTGTGTTGAACTTAGCCAGGGCCACCATCAGGGCAGTACTACCAGTCCTGCATTCAGGGGCCCGGAGCTGACAGGGGGCCCGGGCTCCCCCAGGGTCCTAGGCCACAGTTCTTCAACCGCCGGTCCGCAGACCGGTGCCGGTTCCAGTGGCGTACCTAGGGGGGTGGGGGGGGTCCGCCCCAGGTGCACAGGAGAGAGCTGGATGGGGGACCCACGGAGTAAAATACATCTCGAGCCACGAGGCTCATCTTCTGTTCCTACCTGCCCTGCCGCTCACATATAGCCGATCGGAAGTGTTCCCCGATGTCAGCGCTGACGTCGGAGGGAGGGCTTAAGCAAAGCCTACCCTCCGACATCAGCGCTGACGTCGGAGAATACTTCCGGTCGGCTATTTGTGCGTGGCAGGGCAGGCAGGAAACAGGAGACAAGCCTCTCGGCTCGAGCTCCATTTTGCTGAGAAAGTTGCAAAGATGGGCTGGGAGGCAAACGCGCAACACAAAAGGGGGGAGGGAGTGTGTTTTGGACACAAGGCATGAACTTGGGAGAGAGGAAGGGAGGGAAAGAGATGCTGAGGTGGGGGATGGAATGGGTTTTTAAACACAGAAGGCATGGACTTGGGAGAGAGGAAGGGAGGGAAAGAGATGCTGAGGTGGGGGAGGGAATGGGTTTTTGGACACAGAAGGCATGGACTTGGGAGAGAGGAAGGGAGGAAAAGAGATGCTGAGGTGGGGGAGGGAATGGGTTTTTGGACACAGAAGGCATGGACTTGGGAGAGAGGAAGGGAGGGAAAGAGATGCTGAGATGGGGGATGGAATGGGTTTTTGGACACAGAAGGCATGGACTTGGGAGAGAGGAAGGGAGGAAAAGAGATGCTGAGGTGGGGGAGGGAATGTGATTTTGGACACAGAAGGCATGGACTTGGGAGAGAGGAAGGGAGGGAAAGAGATGGTTGTGTACATGGGGAATAGAAGAAAGGAGAATTTTTGGTCATAGGGAGAGAGTGAGGTACAGATAGTGGCATACCAAGGTGGGGGAGGATGGGGGGGCAGTCCGCCCCGCCCCGCCCCGGGTTTACATCCCAAGGGGGTGCACAGCTGGCCACCCTCCAGTGTTCTCCCTAGGCTGGCAAACTGCAGCTCTTTAGCCACTTGAGTGCCACCGCCGCCATCGGGAACAGGCCGGCGCCAAATTCTCCCTGCTTTTCCCTGTGGGGCCGACCAACTCTCGCCACTCGCTTCAATTCTGACATCGGAGAGGACGTTCTGGGCCAGCCAATCGCTGCCTGGCTGGCCTAGAACGTCCTCTCCGATGTTAGAATTGACGTTGGGCGGCGAGAGTCGGTCGGCCCCGCGGGGAAGCGAAGCAGGGCGAACTCGGCACCGGCCTGTTCCCGATGGCAGCAGTGGCAGCCTATTCCCCAGTGGCGGTGGCAGCATTTTCCCAATGGTAGTGGCATAGGGGAGGGCAGGGAGAAAGAAAGAAAGGGGGGGACAGGAAGCCAGAAAGAAAGAAAGGGGGCAGGGTGAAACAAAGAAAAATGGGGCACGGAAAGAGAGAGAAAGACAGATATACAGAATGAAAGAGGGTGTGGAGAGAGAAAGAAAGAAGGGGGCAGGGTGAAAGAGAGAGAAAAACAGACATACAGAAAGAAAGAGGGTATGGAGAGAGAGAAAAAGAAAAAAGGGGCAGGGTGAAACAAAGAAAAAGTTTGGGGAGGGAATGAGTTCTGGAGGAGAGGAAGCATACAGGAGGCTGAAAGAAGGGAAGAAATATTGGATGCACAGTCAGAAGAATAAAGTGTAACCAGAGACTGATGAAATTACCAAAGGTAGGAAAAATGATTTTATTTTCAATTTAGTGATCAAAATATGTCTGCTTTGAGAATTTATATATGCTGTCTATATTTTGCACTATGGCCCCCTTTTACTAAACTGCAATAGCATTTTTTAGTGCAGGGAGCCTATGAGCGTTGAGAGCACCTCCCTGCGCTAAAAACCGCTATCGCGATTTAGTAAAAAGGAAGGGGGAATATTTGTCTATTTTTGTATAGTTGTTACTGAGGTGACATTGCATAAAGTCATCTGCCTTGACCTCTTTGAAAACCCGTGGAATATAAATGATAATTAATATTTTCTCTGCGTACAGCGTGCTTTGTGTTTTTAAAATTTTATTGTTGGTAGATCATTTTGACTTGGCCACAAAGGTAAGGGGGAGGGAGGGAGGGGAGCTGCTGAAAGACATCTAGTAATCCTTGCAGGCTTGACTGTGCAGGGAATTATTTTTGTAAAATCATGTTTTGTTATGTGCCTGGCATTATTTAGACTTTAATTTCTATGAATGAATAGAATGAAAATGATATAAATTACTTGCTTGTTTTTATGTGCGTGCGCTGAAGGAAAATGGAGAGAGAATGGGCTGAGGACGCTGAAGGGAAATGGGGAAGAGAGAGTGGGGAGAAGACGCTGATTTATAAATTGACAATTGTACAGAATATTGTTTCTTTTTTATATTCATCCATAGCTGCATGTTAATGATGTGCTCATATGCACTTATTTATCATCATAACATATACATCATCATTAACATGCAGCTGTGGATGTGTAAGGACAGGCTGAGGAGGATGGATGGGAAGGAAGGAAGGTGCACATATCAACATATCGTACATTTTTAACATGCATGATGCAACTATAGGCAAGCTGAGGAGGATGGGATCATACAGATGTGTATGTTCAGATATGCACTCAGATGTGTAGTTTTTTCTGATATATTTATTAAGCTTACAGTATTTATAAAAACACATTTAATACTTGTTACAAAAAATATTGTGCAATTGTGATCTACTTCTGGCCTACAAAGGTCAAAAGAAATCCTTAACTGAGATTTTACATTCAAAAGTGAATTATAGCTACTAGCACTATTATTTATTAGTTATTTATTATGCAGATGTTTGTTAGTTTGTTATTAGTTCAGTATTAGACATATGTTAGTTTAGAATAGATAGGTATAGATTAGTTTAGTTTAGTTTAGGTTAGGGCCCTGCTGAAAGAGTCTACCTTGACGTGGTTGCAGGCTTACAAATCTTTTGGCTCCACATCATTCCCTTCTTGGTTTGTAGAAATGCGATGGATGAAGGCTTTATGCCATGACTACTAAGAATGAAGGGTGGGTGATACAGTAATGATGCCCTTAAGTGTGGTAGATGAAGTTTCTGTATCAATGACCTTGCCTTGCTCACAAGAGCTGTGCGAGTAGTATGACTGTATGTTGATGTTTATTTAAAAATTTAATATGTCACTCTTTCATGAAATCAAGAACGTTGTAATATAATAAACTAATAAAAATATTATATAAATAGAACAATTAAAAAATAAATAAAATATATCAACTTATAATAAGATAAAAACATGGAGGGGTACAAATATTGCTCCTAGTCCACTGTCTCCTCTAATAAGTATAGGTAAGTTTTAAGTTTTCAAGTTTTATTTAAAATTTGATCTACCGCTTTAAAAAAATTGTCTAAGAGCTCCTTTTACAAAGTTGCATTAGGGCCTTAACGCGCAGAATAGCATGCGCTAAATTGCCGCGTGCGCTAGACCTTAACACCAGCATTGAGCTGGCGTTAGTTCTAGAAGTGTAGCGTGAGTTTAGTGCACGCTAAAATCCTGCGTGTGCTAAAAACGCTAGCGCACCTTAGTAAAAGTAGACCTAAGTGGTTCACAAAATTATAATCATTAAAATCAAGGGGAAAACATTGACCAGTTAAACTAAATTGACATACTGGAGACAAAAGGATTAAGGGTGAAATACAAATTGTTAAAGGAAAGGAGACCATAACAGGATCTGCACAAGAGGCAGGGGAATGTTCTTCCTTTGACTTGCGCTCTAATTATTATTGATCATAGGCGTCTTTAAAAAGGAAAGTTTTAAAGTTGGTTTTAAATTTATCTAATGGGATCTCTTCCCGAAGATGGATGATTTGCACATGTTGCAGCTATAGCTTGATATGATCCTACTTGCTCAAAATACAAAATATTTCTGATAGTTGCTGGGAACTTTAGGCATAAATGTGTGCAGGAGCATTCTACAGGGCTACTGCCTCCTGTTGGAGAACAGTGCAATGAGGAACATGATATAGTAGAATTTTATTTATTTATTTATTTATTTATTCATTACATTCTGATGGGATCGGAATTTTTAGCTGCTGAACAATACTGACGAGTAAGGAGACCAGCCCAACAAAAAAAGTGAAAATATGAGTGACTTAGGGTTATACTGTATACCAATACAGAATAACTCAGGAAAATAAAAGGCACATATTCTTAATAACTAATTAGTCAGAGAACATGCACGTTGAACCCTGACCTAGGCCCTGAAGTTAGAACTACTAATATCATTACCCTTTAGCAATAACAGAGATGCTTTACAACCTGATAATGATGTCTTCTCCTGGAGAGATGGAGTAGGTGGCATGAACTCTGAGGGGTGCAGAGACAATCATAGTGGCTAGTAGAAACTTGAAAGTTGGTAGCTCAGGTTGAATGGAAAAAGCAGCTAATATATTGATTTCTAGATCTTTCTTGTATACTTTTAGTGGAGGCATTGGCCTTGAAGATAAGAAAGCTCATCCCTATGTCTCTGAATTCAGTCCCCAGAGTGACGAGGTCACGCTGACATTTGTACTAGGGTACAGGGCACAGTTTGTGCAACTGACACCCGCGCAATAGTCCAGTTCCAGCTAGTGAGCAAATTCAAGTGAAAGTTTGCCACAGTGCCTGGTGCAATATGTCCTTGGCTATATAACCATTGGTGCAAGCCTGGCCCCTAATGCTGGCTGCAAAATAGGCAGGTAAAGGTTCATGTTGTTTTATAGCATTGTCTGTGTGATCTGTCTAGGCTGCTAATTGTGGTTTTTACTGACCCGTAGGCTCTAATTCATGTGATATGTTGATATTACATGAATATTGTGGTAATTGTGGTTGTTTATAAGTGTCATTGGACAAAATAAGTTTTATTACATTGTTGAAGATGTATGACATATGTATTTAGAACTATTAGTCAAGCCAACACTCTTTAGAACTGTCAAAAGATATCACCCATATAACATGACTCTCACCCTCCATTTGTCCTTAAATTGTGCCAGGGTGCACTTATTGTTCACTGAAATCTTCTCCCAAAAACTATATATTTATTTTTAAGGTGTTCCAGCCTTTTTGTGCCTGTTATCATTGGAAGTATATTTTTTGGGGTGATGTATTTTTGCTTTGGTTTCTCCCCTAGATCTATTTGTTGAATGTTTAAATTTGGACCATGTTGTAGATGGTCAGCTTCTGTTGACCTAGGGTTTCACTAAAACAGGGTTTAATTTGTAGAGTGCGTGGGGGAGGGGGAATGGCCTGGAGCACAGTTCCCCCCTCATTTTTTTCAGACTCCAGAGCTGCAGGAGTGCTCTGCTGCAGCCCTCAGGCAAGCAAGAGGTGGGGAGGGGGTGAGCTTGAAGCAGAGCAGGGAACAGATACTCTTCTCCCTAACCCAGCCCCTCTTCTGTTTCTCTAACCTGCCTAACATTTCCCCCCACTCCACGGTTCCTTTTTGCCTACAAATTAAGGGCTCCTTTTATAAAGCTGCAGTAGCAAGTCCCAGTATGGCAAATGCAACACAGCCCATATGAATTGAATGGTCTGCGTAACATTTACCGTAAGGAACTCACTTCCACAGCTTTATAAAAAGAGACCTATGTTTTGTATTGAAACATACAATTTGACCAGGGAGGTGCCTAAACTTTTCTACACAACTGTACCTATGGTAGCAATATGTAAAATGCCTTTAGTTCAGATTTTGAAAGGCAAATAATCAGATTTAAAATTTAAATCCATATTGGTTACTTTATTTAATAAGAATTTCCAAAAGCCAGACACACTGCATTTAATGAAAACAGAAGAACACAAGAATAGCCATACTGGGTCTTCATGGTGGCCAATCCAGGTCACAAGTACCTGGCAAAAACCCAAATAGTAGCAACATTCTATGCTACCGATCCAGGGCAAGCAGTGGCTTCCTCCCAAGTCTGTCTCAATATCAGACTATGGATTTTACCTCCAGGAACTTGCCCAAACCTTTTTTAGAACCAGCTGTGTTAACTGCTCTTACCACATCCTCTGGCAACGTATTCCTGAGCTTAATTATTTTCTGAGTGAAAAACATATTTCTTTCTTTTGGTTTTAAAAGTATTTTCCTGGAGTAAAAATCCTACCAGTTGAAATGGAAGAGGAGACTGATGATTAATGTAACACATAGTAACATAGTAACATAATAGATGACGGCAGATAAAGATCCGAATGGTCCATCCTGTCTGCCCAACCTGATTCAATTTAAATTTTTTTATTTTTTTCTTCTTAGCTATTTTTGGGCAAGAATCCAAAGCTTTACCCAGTACTGTGCTTGGGTTCCAACTGCCGAAATCTCTGCTAAGACTTACTCCAGCCCATCTACACCTTCCCAGCCATTGAAGCCCTCCCCACCCCATCCTCCACCAAACGGCCATATAGAGACACAGACCGTGCAAGTCTGCCCAGTACTGACCTTAGTTCAATATTTAATGTTATTTTCTGATTCTAAATCCTCTGTGTTCATCCCACGCTTCTTTGAACTCAGTCACAGTTTTACTCTCCACCACCTCTCTCGGGAGCGCATTCCAGGCATCTACTACCCTCTCCGTAAAGTAGAATTTCCTAACATTGCCTTTGAATCTACAACCTCAAATTATGTCCTCTGGTTTTACCATTTTCCTTTCTCTGGAAAAGATTTTGTTCTACGTTAATACCCTTCAAGTATTTGAACGTCTGAATCATATCTCCCCTGTCTCTCCTTTCCTCTAGGGTATACATATTCAGGGCTTCCAGTCTCTCCTCATACATCTTCTGGCGCAAGCCTCCTATCATTTTCGTCGCCCTCCTCTGGACCGCCTCAAGTCTTCTTACGTCCTTCGCCAGATACGGTCTCCAAAACTGAACACAATACTCCAAGTGGGGCCTTACCAATGACCTGTACAGGGGCATCAACATCTTCTTCCTTCTACTGACTACGCCTGAGAAGCAGGGGAACAGGGTCCAATTCCCACTGCAATTCCTTGTGACTCTAGCCAAATCACTTAACCATTGCCCCAGGTACAAAATAAGTACCAGTATATAAAATATAAACATTTTTGATTGTAGCCACAGAAAGATGATATATCAAATCCTTTCTCTTGTCTTGATTGTATCTGCAGGCAGTTCTACTTTTAAGTGAGTATAAAGTTATAAATAACTGTTGGATGTTAAGTTCACAAAGCCTCTTCTTTGGTTCAGCTTTATACTGAATTGTTTCTGTCTTGTCCACCATTACTAAAAATGTACTAATGCTAATGAAAGAGACAAAAAAAGCTGAGGGTTACATATTAGTGAAAATCAGGATTTTCACATCTGTAAGACCAAAGTTGTATTTTTTAAGAAATCTAAGATCAAATTTATGGAAATTCCTTTCTGTTCCAAGAAAACAGAAGTTTATTTTTAGGCAATGATTCTGGATTATATGATACCTAGAATGACTTTAGTAATTTATCTCAAATTGTGTTCCCGCACAGTGCAATTACAGGAGAGTGGAAAGTTCTACAGCAGCTGAACTCCCTCTGAGAGGTTACTGCATCTCTTATTTCAGCTTAATAAAATATAATAAGAATTGTAGCATCTGTAGTCCAATGCCATCACATTCCCAGCTGCAATTTATAAGCCAGACAGCAAAGGGAATAATGATGATAGCGATGGCTGGACACTAATCAACAACTTCAATATGGTTGGCCAAATCTAAAGATGAATAACTGATGTTTTCTGAGCACAACCTACATGAACACTCCTTAATTTGTTTCATGAATAAATCTGCGGATATTAGGAAAATTCACAGGAAATACATTAGACCATTAAGAAGCCAAGGATATAATTTTATAAAGCTTTTTGCTTGTCTGAAGCATGTTTTTTCAAAGCAACTAGGCTTCCATAAAATTGCATGAAGATATATACATGTAGAAAATAAGTACATCACTTTACATGATCTATGCATAAACATTTCTGGGGGCAGTGGGGGAGGGGTTATAATATTTATTTATTCAATTTTCTATACTGTTCTCCCAGGGGATCTCAGAATGGTTTACATGAATTTATTCAGGTACTCAAGCATTTTTCCCTGTCTGCCCCAGTGGACTCACAATCTATCTAATGTACCTGGGGTAATGGGGGGATTAAGGGCCAAATTCACTAAAGATAGCGATTCAATTGCTGTTGGCCAATTCCTGGCCGATTTTGAAACAGCGATTGATTCACTATCTTTTTTGCATGCAAATGATCTGATCGGATGCACGTCCTATAGCGATCCCATGGATCATTGTAAGAGCGATCGAATCGCATACGCAGAGTATCCTTGTTGGTTATTGATGCAATTTACGCATGCGCTAGCTCTTCGCCCTTTACTACATAGTTAGTGGGCGAGGTTTATTCGTACATGTCAAGCGAGCTCTAAAGAAAGGGGAAGGAGTGGCTGCAGTTTACTTTGCTGGCCCTAGTATTTGGACATTTGTAAAAAGAAATGATTTATGACTGACACAGTGAATTATTTTTTTGTGTAGCCAGACTATGGACATTTATTGAACAGAACACGCTTTAAACCCGCGGGTAAAAACCGCATGTTAAAACCATGAGCTCGCAATGCACATTTTACAGAATATAAAACAGGAATGAATTCATACGCACGAATGAATCCTTACGCATATGTAAAGTTATTCTACAGTTTTATTTTTAATTTTAATGGTTGTTTTATATGGGGTTGTGACCTCAATACTGATATTTCTGGGAAGGAGAGTTGGCAAGGATAGTAAGCAACTGGTCCTCTGCAGTCGCTTCTTTTCGGATCGGCAAACCCAATCGGTGTTTCTTCTTCTGCTTAGTGAATTGATTGCTTCCTACTTTTGCATGCCATTTTCCCTCATTTCCATGGATGGATTGGCTCAGATAGGAGATTGATTGGGAAGCTGTTTAGTGAATCGGGTTCGGGGAGCAATCACAAAACCAGTAAAACTGGTTTTGCGATCGCCGTTACAAGATCAGTAAGTTGAGTGAATCTAACCCTAAGTGACTTGCTCAGGGTCACAAGGAGCAGCGTGGGTATGAACCCACAACCTCAGGGTGCTGAAGCTGCAGCTTACCACTGCACCACACACTCCCTTGTTTGTCCATATTTAGGTGTGTGTATACACATAGGTAATTCTATAAATTGGCACCTAGAAGGCAACAGAAACAAGATAGCGGCAGCGTGATAGCAGTTAGTGCCAGTGCTCCGTCCTACCGTAGGATTTCCCCTTTAAGCATTATTGCTTTTTGTGGACTGAAGTGATGCCTCACAGTAAACGCAAGGGTGTTATCTGGGTTGACCTTTCCACACTCAGACAAACGCCAATGGACCGGTATCTAACACGCTCTCCGGCCATATTGGAAGGGGGAATCCCTACTGTTGCCCCGCTGGAAGGAGCCATTGGAGCCTTGGGGCTTGAAACATCTTTGATCCCCCTGCAGCTCGATCACAGCCTAATCCAGCGGCAGAAGACGTGGGCGGTGAGATTGCCGAGCAGCTGATGCGCCCAATGCAATCACACGGAGGAGGGCACCATGAAGTCCAGGACGCCGAGTTGATCACGCAAAGAGGAGCGGAGGGAACTGACTCCTCGGCAGCGGCAACACTTACTAACATATAGAGAGTGTTCCAAAAGCTTGAAGAGGCTACTACAAAGTAAGCAGGAGACATTTCAAAAGTAGTGAGTAAACGATGATTTGTCGATCTCAGTGCAAAACATGAAGATAGAAACTAATTCTAAATTTGAAAAAATGGAAAAAGAAATTTCTTCATTACAAAATATTCCCTCTAATGTTGTAAAGGATAGAGTATTTCTTCAAAGGAAGATAGAACAACTGGAGAATTTTAATAGGCGGCTCAATTTATGTTTATAAATTTTCATAAATTGGCCCTGGCAACACCAATGGATATGTTCAAAAGATACCTCAAGGAAAACTTGAAATTTTCCCATAAATTGTTGCCACCAAGGAATAGAATTTACTATTTGCCTAGAACGCCAGATAAAACTGTTGGTCAACAACCTGATAATTTGCAAATTGATTTAAATAATATAACTGAGATATTGGAGAATTCCCAGGAGAAAATTGAATACAGAGGAACTCTAATAATTTCTTTGGGCTTTGAACAAGACTTGAACGCAATAATGAGAGCTTTTTTCTGTTCTTCTCAAAGAATGTTTTTGGGGCAAAAAATCTGGATCTTTCCCGATGTTACCAAAACAACTCAAGATGGTCGAAAACTGTTTCTGGCTATGCGAGAAGAAGTCCCTTTTATTAAGCTACCCCTGTAAAATGTCTCCTCAGATATGCTGGGACTAAATATGTATTTTTTTTGTACCAGAACAGCTTTGACATTTTTTGGACACAAAAAATTTATGAAAATATTTTCCCCTTTTTCTCTCTTTTTTCATATACAATAACATTGGGACTCATACATCAGCCATTTCAAAATACATTTTTCCCCATTTCAAATAATAACTATGACATCGTTCAATTGGGCAAATATTGGCCACAGCTTTATTTCTTATTACAGTGGTACCTTGGTTTAGAAGCATAATTTGTTCCAGAAGCATGCTCTTAAACCAAAACACTTGTATATCAAAGCAACTTTTCCCATAAGAGTTAGTGTAAACTTGAACAATTCGTTCCACATCCCCAAAAACTTAATTACCATTAGGGACGCCTCCACCGCTGCCTCTGCCACAGACCCATCCACGCGGCTCCTCCAATTCTCCTCCTCTGCTGCTGTTCGCTGCCTCTCACTGCGGGTGGTGCTGGCTAAGCAAACCGCCGCTGCCACCGCCACAGAGCCCGACTGGACACTGTTGGCTCTGCCGCTCCCAGACACTGCCCCCCCACCCCGGATGCCACTACCCCCTATGCTGGGACTCTCAGGTACTGGCTCACTCCTGCCGGATGCACCCCGACTCCCATGCTCCATCCTAGGCCACCGGTGCTGCTATTGCCTCTTCCCCCCCCCCTACTGGCCCTGTCCTTACCCCTGCACCGCCAGTGATAGAAAGTGCCTGCCGCCGGTCTGCTGCTGAGCCTTGAGCATCTGCGCATACTCAGGCCTTCTGAATCTCACCCTCTTCGAGATTCTCATGAGATCTCGAGTCTCATGAGAATCTCGGTGAGGATGAGATCCAGAAGGCCTTAAGCATGCGCAGATGCTCAAGGCTCAGCAGCAGACTGGCGGCAGGCCCTTTCTAACTCCGGTGGCACACGGGTAAGGACAGGGCCGGTTGGTAGATGGGGAGGAGACGATCGTGAAGGGAGGGAGCAGCGCCGGTGGCCTCAGGGGGAGCAATACTGTTGGTTCCCACGGTCGGGTCGGGTCGGGTGGGGGCTCGCAAATCGAGTCAATGCTCGGTTTGCGAGTCAAAAGTTTGCTAAGTGTTTTGCTCGTCTTACAAAACACTCGCAAACCGGGTTACTCATAAACCGAGGTTTGACTGTATTTTCAAACATTGATTTCAAAAACTTTTATAAACATAATCAAACTCCACACGTAACCATTTAGGATTTACCTCCAAGAACTAATTAGTATCGATACTAGCTCCCTTATCCCAAACTTTCCTGTAACTCCCGGTGATTTACGGTGTCGTCAAACCACCTCAACTCGTGGCGGTGTCGCCCACGAGGACATATTTACAATTCACCATCATAGGCAGGGCCGGATTTTCCTATAGGCTAACTAGACTTCAGTCTAGGGCCTCAAGATCAAGAGGGGCCTACATTCAAATTGTTAGCAAAATTAAAATTACACTATTCTAAAAACAGTGAACACTAAAACACTGAACCGAAAATAAGGAGAAATTCTACGCTTCGGGATCGGAACCGGCTCCGGCCGCAACGGGGCGCCGACTCGGCTTCTCCCTTTCTTTTTCTCGCCCTGGGAGGAGGATCGGGGAGGGAAAGACGTCAGTCCGGAAACAGCTGGGCAAAGCCCAGCCCTGCGGGGAGAGAGGCAAAACGTGGATCTGTCAGGACAGGGCGGCCCAGACTGGCATCGGGGGAGGTGGGTGGGGTGGGGGGTTTCAGTGGAAGGGGGATGGGGATGGGAGGCAGGCAGGCTGGCATCGGAGGGAGTGGGGGGTTTAATGGAAGGCAGGCAGGCAGGATGGCATGGGGGTGTTCAATGGAAGGGGGATGGGAGGCAGGCGGGCATCGGAGAGGGGGGTGAGGTGAGGAAGGACGCACTGGGGGCACTATGGACATAGGAAGGGGCAATGTTGTGTGTTATGTTTGATTAGTTATTGTTACAAGTACTATATATGGTGCTGAGAATAAATATCCAAATAAGTGTTCTCGACTTTTTTTTATTTATTATCCGTGTCACATTTTTTATAAAGGTTAGTACCAATAACAACATGTTTCATTTAATATATTGATATATATCACAGTAATGATGTATTTTATTATCTCTCATGTAATTTACAAACTTAAAAATGGGAGGTGAAAGGGCCTCATAAGTGGAATAGCCTAGGGCCTCTTTTCATCTAAATCCAGCCCTGATCATAGGTCTTCCAATTCAATCTGCCTCTAATAAAGGCTCTGCCCTTAGGCCCCCCCCCCCAACCTACAAGCTGTGACCGACACCCCCTACACACACACACACACACACACACATTCCAAAACACCGCTCATCTTTCACCCCTCTCCTCCTTACATCCCGGAGCGGTGGGAGGGAGGGAAACTCGAATCCCTTTACTCTCCGCCCTTGCTCTTTCACCCGTGCTTCTTTATTTTGCCCACCAATTTCTTTCTTTCTTTCGCCATTTATAGCTCCACCCCTTTTCCTTTTTCCCCCAATCCCACACTCCTACTACCTTCCAATCAAATCAATCCCTTGTTACTATCCCCTTCACTCCTTTCCCCCCCCCCATTCCAACTCCCTTTTCTAATTACAATTACAGGTTTTGATGTCGCCCACTGTTAGTGGCCACCCAGATTAACTCCGTGGCCTTTTTTATTATGTCTTTATTCTTATACTCTGAGTTGCTGTAACAAGTGGATTCTTGTGGTTTGTTTTGAAATGCATACATAAAAATGAAAAAAATTGGCACCTAGATGTACATGCTATTTATGCACACCATAGGTGCCAATAGTGTCAATATGCACTAATTGCTATTCTATAAAGTAGCCTCTAGATTCCAATCAACTACCTCTTCCCTTGCCCAGGCTAGTACACTGCGAGTTCACCCTTTTTATCTCTATCATCCAGCCTTTGGAATAGTCTTTCTACCAACATCAAATCAGTTGCACTTGTTACAGAATTTAAAAAGTCACTAAAAATCTTTCTATGTATGTTTGGCTGATGTGCGTATGATGCTGATTGGTCCTGTGTGAACCTCAGTTGGATCACGGTCCTCCATCTTGTTCTTTCCCTTTATCTTTCCCTCCTCTTACCTTCTCTGGAATGTATGATTGGTCTCTTTCCTAATTTAAAACTGTAGTTCCCTTCAAGCTATTTTGTATTATATTTTGTAATATTTTTATATTGTACGCCGCTGTTGCCTATAGCAAGACAAAGCGACATGAGGGGCCGCAGAAAAGTTCTCAGCCCAACCAACAAAGTTGGGGCAGTCTCCCTCAAGAGCTATACGCTTATTCCAGTGATTTTCCACTCTTTTAGTTTCATATTTTTCCGATGGAATGAAAAAAGTGGAAAATCACTGGACTTAGGGCATCTTCTATCTAACTGCGCTAGCAATTTTTAGCGCAGACAGCCACGCTGAATGGCCTGCGCTTCTCCCGACGCTCATAGGAGCAGCGCGGGCTATTCAGCACGGCTCACCGTGCTACAAACTGGTAGCACAGTTTGATAGAAGAGGCCCTAAGTGTATAGCCCTCGATGGAGACTGCCCCAACTTTGTTGGTTGGTCTGAGAACTTTTCAGTGACCCCTCTTACATCAAGTTTTAATAAATATAAACATAGTGATAGTGCATAACTGCAGGGAGAAGCTTGGGTAGGCCATGGGTATGTATCATAGTGATGTATGTAACTTATAAATAATATCAGTTATATGCATCACATAGGGCCTGATTCTATAAATGGAGTCTAACTCCTAGGCAATATTTGGCACAATTGTTAATCAACCACTAAGCGTCATTTATAGAATCATACCTAGCAGTGCCTAAGCAGTCTTAAGTGTCGCTACACATTAAAATCCATAGGCAAACTCCATTTAGGCCAGGATTTTCATGGCCTAAAAGAGTGCACCTAAGGTAGGTGCCTAGAAGCACCGAACTTAATCCATGTCCAAACTCTACCTCAAATCTGCCCTTAACCATTCCTACTTGCCATGTAGACAACTACCTCGAAATGTTAAGTACTTACCAGCAAATTAATTTTTTGTAATTGGTTTTAAATTGTTTTTTAATGGCACTTTCAATTATCAGCTCTGATTAAGCTAATTTAAAAAAATTAAGTTAGGCGCCTAGATCAGTTAGGCTCACCTATCTAGGTGCCTAACTGTAGGCATCTTTTATAGATTCCGGTACATGAGGCTCTCCCATATATACCTACCAGTGACATAGAATAAATAGTCACACCTAAACTGAGATATGTCCCTGCAGACAAATGCTTATACCCATGGATTCTGTATATGGCTCCCAAATTTGCAAGCCTGAGATGTGTGCACAAATTATTGAATAACAGCTCTAAACCATCAATTGGGTGTTAATAGGGTCATTCAATATCTAGTGGACCAGGGATCCACTCTCAACCTCTTCCAAATTGAACAGAATTTTATGTTGATATTCCCTAGGGTCTAAAACAAAGTCATGCAAAAGAAATTTGGGGCTGAATCTCAATTGGTTCGAGACTTAAAGGCAGCTGAATGAAGGTCACCTTCAGAGTTGCATGCTGCACATAACACAAAACAGCCACTTTGTCAAGGTTCTGCAGCCCTAAGAAGCCTGTCAGGGGACTGAAATATTTTGGATTAGTGCAACCCTTGGTACTAAGTTCCCGTGCAAAGTTTAGAAACTAACATGAGCTTGCCTCCCTTTTTATGAGTCAGCAAACTATATGGAAAATGTTACAATAAGAAATTTAAGGTCTACTTTGGCTACTCATTGCTCTTGACTTATACTTTGATTTAGGCTATAATTGGACCAGTAGTCATGGCCTATGATGTACGTCTAGGGTTTGCACTAGGAAGCTTTGCAGCCAACTAGAAGCAAAAAAAATATTATGACATAAAGACATGGTGTCAATTTTTATGCAAATTTTCACATTTTATTGGGTGCAAATATCTCTGTTGAGTCAAAGTGACCTTAAATTTCTTATTGTAATATTTTTCACATAGTTTGCTGGCTCATGAAAAGGGAAGCAAACTCATGTTAGGTTCCAAACTTCACACAGGAAGTTTTCAGTCCCCTGGTATATCCATGTAAATGCCTGGTACGATTAGGGTTACCATATGGCTCCAGAAAATGGAGGAGGGATTGAGATATCTGGGTTTTACTTCTACTGAAAACAATGGAAGTATGGAGGACAGATAGACACTTCTGGGCTTTACATCTATTGAAGGCAATGGAAGTAAAACCCAGATGTTTCAATCCGTCCTCTTTTTTCTGAAGCCATATGGTAACCCTAGGTACGATACGTGGGGTCTAAATATGTATTTTATTCCCCGGAACAATTCAAGGACTTTCTTGAGTTAAAGCAAATAGCATGAGTCATGTTGGACTGAAAAAGTAGCAAACTGGTTTCATATTAAGCCTTTTATTCTTTTTATAAAATAGATGTTATTTAGGGGTTCTTTTACAAAGGCGCGCTAAACGCTAACGCCTCCATAGAGCTTGCATTAGTATTTTTCATTTAGCGCGTGGTTAGTATGTGCTAAAAACGCTAGAGCACCTTAGTAAAAGGAACCCTTAGACTCCTGACTTTTCTTTTGACCAGCCTCCGTTATTTGAGGAATAATGAAGGATTAAATAGATTCCTTTTGGGTGTAATTTGCCCTTTTTTCTTTTATATTTAAATGTGACTCCTTCCTGTGTTTCTTGTAACAAGAGTTTTATGAAGATGTGCTAGCGTTTTTAGCACACACACCGAATTAGTGCACGCTATAGCATGCGCTAGCCAAAAAACTACCGCCTGCTCACCCCAATCCTAAAAGACCCTAAAGGAACGACAGATCAACCATCCAACTACAGACCCATAGCCTCAATACCACTCTATGTCAAGGTAATGGAAGGCCTCGTAGTGAAACTATTCCGCGCGTTAAGGCCCTAGCGCGCCTTCGTAAAAGGAGCCCTTAGTCTTGTAAATAAGTTTAAAATGTTAATAAAAAATTAAAAAAACAAAAATTTTCAGTTACTTGACAGATTTTGTTGGGCTGTAACACCTGGACAAAGTGGCCCATGTGCCTAAAGCCCCACCCACAGGAGGGTCCTAAGCCTAGTGGGCCTGTTACGGTTGGCCCAGGCGTCTCAGGCCCCACCTGTGGGCGGGATTTGAGCTGCCTGGGCCAATCAGGTCCTAAGGCCAGCCATTCAACGGATGGCTGGCCTGTCGGACGGACGGACTTGGCACCCATCCGTCCGACCAACGTTATTAAAGGTAAGGGGAGGGGGGAGGGGTCGGGGATCGGCAGGGGGGGTCAAGGGTCAGCGGGGGGCAATCAGGGTTTGAGGGGGCCCTTGCATCGAGGGCAGGAGGGCTTGGGCTCCCTCCTGACCGATCCTATTGGGGAGTTCGAGGGTGCCCGGGGCAGGAGGGCTTGGGCTCCCTCCTGCCCCGATCCTGTCGGGGAGTTCGGGGGTGCCCAGGGCAGGAAGACTTGGGCAAACTCCTGCTCCAATAGTGTCGGGGAGGTCGGGGGGGCTTGGGCTCCCTCTTGCCCCAATCTTGATTGGGGGTTCGAGGATGCCGCGGGGCAGGAGTGCTTGGGCTCCCTCATGCTCTGATCATTGTCAGGGGGGAAGGGTGGATCACGGCAAGGAAGATGAGCCATCTCTCCTGCTGCGATCATTGCTTAGGGGGTAGGCAGGTTGCTGGGGCCACTGAACTGATCTTGGCTGCTGCAATCAGCTCAGCGGCCTCTTCTCGCCACTTATACCTGTTTTGACTTGATCTAAGTCAAAACGTATAAGTGCCGACTAGGCAACCTGCCTAAAGTTTTGGTTATAACTGCTGCACGCCTAGGCAGGGCCGCCATCAGGGCAGTACTACCAGTCCTGCATTCAGGGGCCCGGAGCTGACAGGGGGCGCGGGCTCCCCAAGGGTCCTAGGCCACAGTCTAGGGAAGGGGCGGTAAGCCCCAGGTGCACAGGAGAGAGCTGGACGGGGAACCCGCGGAGTTCAATCTCGAGCCGCGAGGCTCGTCTTTTGTTCCTACCTGCCCTGCCCTCACATATAGACGATCGGAAGTGTTCCCCGATGTCAGTGCTGACGTCGGAGGTAGAGCTTAAGCAAAGCCTGCCCTCTGACGTCAGCGCTGATGTCGGAGAATACTTCCGGTCGGCTATTTGTGCGCAGCAGAGCAGAAAGGAAACAGAAGACAAGCCTCTCGGCTCGAGCTCCATTTTGCTGAGAAAGTTGCAAAGATGGGCTGGGAGGCAAACGTGGAACACAAAAGGGGGGAGGGAGTGTGTTTTGGACACAAGGCATGAACTTTGGAGAGAGGAAGGGAGGGAAAGAGATGCTGAGGTGGGGGAGGGAATGGGTTTTTGGACACAGAAGGCATGGACTTGGGAGAGAGGAAGGGAGGGAAAGAGAGGCTGAGGTGGGGGAGGGAATGGGTTTTTGGACACAGAAGGCATGGACTTGGGAGAGAGGAAGGGAGGGAAAGAGATGCTGAGGTGGGGGAGGGAATGGGTTTTTGGACACAAGGCATGAACTTGGGAGAGAGGAAGGGAGGAAAGAGATGCTGAGGTGGGGAAGGGAATGGGTTTTTGGACACAGAAGACATGGACTTGGGAGAGAGGAAGGGAGGGAAAGAGAGGCTGAGGTGGGGGAGGGAATGGGTTTTTGGACACAGAAGGCATGGACTTGGGAGAGAGGAAGGGAGGGAAAGAGATGCTGAGGTGGGGGAGGGAATGGGTTTTTGGACACAGAAGACATGGACTTGGGAGAGAGGAAGGGAGGGAAAGAGATGCTGAGGTGAGGGAGGGAATGGGTTTTTGGACACAGAAGGCATGGACTTGGGAGAGAGGAAGGGAGAGAAAGAGATGCTGAGGTGGAGGAGGGAATGGGTTTTTGGACACAGAAGGCATGCACTTGGGAGAGAGGAAGGGAGGGAAAGAGATGCTGAGGTGGGGGAGAAAATGGGTTTTTGGACACAGAAGGCATGGACTTGGGAGAGAGGAAAGGAGGGAAAGAGATGCTGAGGTGGGGGAGGGAATGGGTTTTTGGACACAGAAGGCATGGACTTGGGAGAGAGGAAGGGAGGGAAAGAAATTCTGAGGTGGGGGAGGGAATGGGTTTTTGGCACAGAAGGCATTGACTTGGGAGAGAGGAAGGGAGGGAAGAGATGGTTGTGTACACGGGGAATAGAAGAAAGGAGAATTTTTGGTCATAGGGAGCGAGTGAGGTACAGATAGTGGCATACCAAGGTGGGGGAGGGTGTGAGGGGGGTCCGCCACGCCCCGGGTTTACGTCCTAAGGGGGTGCACACCTGGCTACCTTCCAGTGTTCTCCCTAGGCCAGCAAACTGTGGCTCTTTAGCCACTTGAGTGCCACCACCGCCATTGGGAACAGGCAGGTGCCGAGTTCTCCCTGCTTTTCCCTGTGGGGCCGACCAACTCTCACCACTTGCGTCAATTCTGACGTCGGAGAGGACATTCTGGGCCAGCCAATCGCTGCCTGGCTGGCCTAGAACGTCCTCTCCGACGTTAGAATTGACATCGGGTGGCGAGAGTTGGTCGGCCCCGCGGGGAAGAGAAGCAGGGCGAACTCGGCGCCGGCCTGTTCCTGATGGCGGCAGTGGCAGCTTATTCTCCAGTGGTGGTGGCAGCATTTTCCCAATGGTGGTGGCATAGGGGAGGGCAGGGAGAAAGAAAGAAAGGGGGGGACAGGAAGCCAGAAAGAAAGAAAGGGGGCAGGGTGAAACAAAGAAAAATGGGGCACGGAGAGAAAGAGAAAGACAGACATACAGAACGAAAGAGGGTGTGGAGAGAGAAAGAAAGAAGGGGGCAGGGTGAGAGAGAGAGAAAAACAGACATACAGAAAGAAAGGGGGTATGGAGAGAGAGAAAAAGAAAGAAGGGGCAGGGTGAAACAAAGAAAAAGTTTGGGAGGGAATGAGGTCTGGAGGAGAGGAAGCATAAAGGAGGCTGAAAGAAGGGAAGAAATATTGGATGCACAGTCAGAAGAATAAAGTGCAACCAGAGACTGATGAAATTACCAAAGGTAGGAAAAATGATTTTATTTTCAATTTAGTGATCAAAATGTGTCTGCTTTGAGAATTTATATATGCTGTCTATATTTTGCACTATGGCCCCCTTTTACTAAATCGCAATAGCGTTTTTTAGCGCAGGGAGCCTATGAGCGTTGAGAGCAGTGTGGGGCATTCAGCGCAGCTCTCTGCGCTAAAAACTGCTATCGCGTTTTAGTAAAAAGGGAGGGGGAAAATTTGTCTATTTTTGTATAGTTGTTACTGAGGTGACATTGCATAAAGTCATCTGCCTTGACCTCTTTGAAAACCCGCGGAATATAAATGATAATTAACATTTTCTCTGCGTACAGCGTGCTTTGTGTTTTTAAAATTTTATTGTTGATAGATCATTTTGACTTGGCCACGAAGGTAAGGGGGAGGGAGGGGAGCTACTGAAAGACATCTAGTAATCCTTGCAGGCTTGACTATGCAGGGAATTATTTTTGTAAAATCATGTTTTGTTATGTGACTGGCATTATTTAGACTTTAATTTCTATGAATGAATAGAATGAAAATGATATAAATTACTTGCTTGTTTTTATGTGTGTGCGCTGAAGGAAAGTGGAGAGAGAGTGGGCTGAGGATGCTGAAGGGAAATGGGGAAGAGAGAGTGGGGAGAAGACGCTGATTTATAAATTGACAATTGTACAGAATATTGTTTCTTTTTTATATTCATCCATAGCTGCATGTTAATGATGTGCTCATATGCACTTATTTATCATCATAACATATACACCATCATTAACATGCAGCTGTGGATGTGTAAGGATAGGCTGAGGAGGATGGATGGGAAGGAAGGAAGGTGCACATATTAACATATCGTACATTTTTAACATGCATGATGCAGCTATAGGCAAGCTGAGGAGGATGGGATCATACAGATGTGTATGTTCAGATATGCGCTCAGATGTGTAGTTTTTTCTGATATATTTATTAAGCTTACAGTATTTATAAAAACACATTTAATACTTGTTACAAAAAATATTGTGCAATTGTGATTTACTTCTGGCCTACAAAGGTCAAAAGAAATCCTTAACTGAGGTTTTACATTCAAAAGTGAATTATAGCTACTAGCACTATTATTTATTAGTTATTTATTATGCAGATGTTTGTTAGTTTGTTATTAGTTCAATATTAGACATATGTTAGTTTAGAATAGATAGGTATAGATTAGTTTAGGTTAGGTTAGGTTAGGGCCCTGCTGTAAGAGTCTACCTTGACGTGGTTGCAGGCTTACAAATCTTTTGGTCAAAGAGTGTGACGACAGAGAAAAGTATGTGTGTATTCGGCCCATGGAAGAAGGGTGGGGTCTTGGGGGAAGGGGTGTGTGGGGGGCCCAATAGGATTGCTCAGTAAGGGGCCCAGAAATTTCTGATGGCGGCCCTACGCCTTGGTCTAGGTCGGCCCACCGCCCGCCCTTTCCTCTCCTCTAAAAATGCCTCTTTTCTCTCTGTGCATTTAGAGGCAGGGGAAAGGCCTAAGCTGGTTTTAGATACGTCTAAATCCAGCTTTGATTAAGGGTACTTGGACGATTAGGCTTTTTGATCGTCCAAGTACCCATTTAGGCCACTTTTTAGATGTTTTTTTAATTTGATTATGAGCCCCTTAGTGTTTATTGAAATGTTCTTATGTTGCGAATTTGCTTGTTCTCAATAAAAAGACTGGCTTCTTTTGTATAGTCCGCCTTGAACTACTGATGGTTTTGGTGGACTATAAGGCCCGGATTCTCTAAATGGTGCTGTTCTTTTAGGTGCAAATAGGCGCCCAAGCTCAGTAAAAAAAACAAACAAACAAAAAACCACTGTTTCAACAATGTTTTTAAATGAGTTTCAAAAAGCCTTAAAATTTAGTGCCGGAATTGTGCCTCTCTTGATGCTTTATTGTTTATTGAAAGCTTCTATACCACTACTAATGACTGGGGAGTCAATTCAGACAGTTTACATGAGTTTCTGTAATGGTGTTACAATTCTAAGTTTGTGTTTTCTGGGAAGGTTTTCATTACTGACATATTGAGCCATAATCAATGTATGAGCTTCTACAAAGATGTTATAATACAGAGTTAGCACCTATTTTTATTATAATCTATCTACCTGCTTATATATACACATGTGGAGGGGCGTAATCAAAAGGAACGTCTAAGTCCGTTTTGGGTCTAAGTCGCAAGTCGCCCATAGTCGGATATGAGAAAAGGTCCATTTTCGAAAAATACGTCCAACATTTTTTTTTTTTTTTTTTTTTAATTGTCCAATTGTACATCCAGCCGTCTCATCGCCCAGACCGCTAAGTCGTCCATGTTTATACCCCATTTTTATCAAAAAATTTGTCCAAGTCACAAATGCCTAGAAAAAGACCTTTTGGGTGCGGGAGGGGCCAGAAAAGTGATGGACTGGACACCCAGACATAGCACTAGAGTAGTGGGGTACCTTAAAAGGCACTACTGTAAACTTCACAAAAAGGGTCCCACATACACATCTCACTACAGCTCCCTTATAGGTCATGGTGAGCCCCCCCAAAATACCCCCAGAATCTACTAGACCCACCTATCCACCACCCCAATCGCCCTTATGGCTGCAGGAGCCACTTATATGGCAGTATAAAAGGGTTAGGGGTTTCTTGGGGGGGTGCACATTTTTCACCATGAATGCAGTGATTAGAGTGGCTTATGGGCCTGAGTCCTCCTCTCTATGGTTCACTAACCCACCCCCAAGACCACTTAAGCCACCTCTGTACAGCTCTACTAGGCTTTCCTATGCCAGGCTGCCAGGTGCTGATGTTCTGGAGACAGATCTATAAAGTTGTTATTACAATTTTTATGGAGGTGGGGGAAGGTCAGTGATCACTGGGGCAGTGTGTGGGGGTCTGTACTTTGTATCTACAGTGCTTATCTGGTCATTTTAAATACCTTCTTGTGACTTAAACTTGGCTTTAGATGGCCTAAGTCACAACATCCAGGTTCCATCTAGGCAGTGTTAACATAAGAACATAAGAATTGCCGCTGCTGGGTCAGACCAATGGTCCATGCTGCCCAGCAATTCGCTCACGCAGCGGCCCCTAGGTCAAGACCAGTGCTCCAAATGAATCCAGTCTCACCAGTTTAGCATGAACTTGTCCAACTTTGTCTTGAAACCCTGGAGGGTGTTTTCCCCTATAACAGACTCCGGAAGAGCGTTCTAATTTTCTACCACTCTCTGGGTGAAGAAGAATTTCCTTGCGTTTGTACAGAATCTATCCCCTTTCAACTTTAGAGAGTGTCCTCTCGTTCTCCCTACCTTGAAGAGGGTGAACAGTCTGATTTTCTCTACTAAGTCTATTCCCTTCAGTATTTTGAATGTTTTAATCATGTCCTCTTGCAGTCTCCTCTTTTCAAGGGAGTGTTGTAAAACTTTCGGTATAGGATGGCCCATGTCCCGCCTAAATCCAGCCCTCAACACTCCTCCTGACATGCCCCTTTTAGCTCTGGTCATTCAGCAACACTGTGAAGATCTAGGTAATTTTTAAATACGTCTAAAACCCGGTTCAATTATAGGCACTTGGATGACTTGTCTTTTAGATCGTCCAAGTGCCGATTTAGGCCACTTTTAGATACTTTTCTGTTTCAATTTTGAGCCCCATAGTATCTATATTGTGTTCTATGCTCATCTTGGATTTATCAGCTTCCTGTTCAAATCTAGTAAATTGTGCTTTGCCTATCATATCCTCTATATTTTTGGGAGTACCTGCTGTGCTCTTCCTATCATGTTCATCCTGTTTTCTGATGAATTTCACCAGTGGCTGGAGGAAAATGTTGAAGAACATGGGTGAACTCTGTGGTATCCCTATGTCTGTTTCTTTCCAGTTGCATGTATTCCTCTGCCATGTTAACCTTGTTAGTCTTTTTGTAAGAAAGGATTCTATCCATGTCATGACTTTTCCTTTGAGGCCCAAGGCCTTGCATCTTGATTTTAGCATTATGTGTTGGACTAGATCGAAGGCTGCTGAGAGGTCCAGGAACACCAGTAGCATGCCTTCTCCTTTAGCATGGTGTTTGAGGACTGAGTCCTATACTGCTATTAGTACAGTTTCTGTGCTCAGGTGTCTTCTGAAACCTGATTGTGCCTTGTCGAGTTTTGATGTGTTTTCTAGGAAGTCTGATATTTGTTGGCAGACTAGTGCTTGCCTATTAGTTTAGAAATCCATAGTTGGTTGTCTACCAGTCTGTAGTTGGAGAGGTCTACTAGGTCTTTTCCTTTATTTCTCAGAATGGGTTTGGTGACAGAGTTTCTATTTAAGTGGAACTTATCCCGACTGTAGTGATTTGTAGATAATGTCCGTGAGGTAGGAGAGTCCTGGGCCTTTGAGTTCTCTTATTGTGTGTATTAGGCATGTGTTGAGGGATGACGGGCCTGGTTTTGCTCTTCTCAGTAATTTCTTCACTTGGATCTCTGTGATAGGTTCAAATTCTTCCATTATATCTTCTGTCACTCTTGTGTGTTTGTCCATTAGTATTTTGTTATTTAGGTTATTGTCTATCTGTAGCTTCATTATTTTCTTTGTGAAAAAGTTGCTGAAATCTTCGCTGGTTAGGGAGCTGTTAATGGCTATTTCTTTCTTTTTTTCCCCCCAATAAACTATATACTACCTGGTATAGGGTTTTTATGGAGTTTTCAACTTTGAGGATCTTTTTGGAGATGCGTAGCTAATGCCGGAATTGGTGTTAGGTGGCCTAAAGCATCTATAGAGGCATAATTCACATCAAAGGTATCTGCCAGAAATGTAGGTCTGGAAAATCCTGGCCTATATTTTTGGCACCTACCTTTGCCAGACGTGCATTTCTGTGTGATTGACACTTGATCAGCTGCCACTTTTCAGGCAGCCACCGACAATGGCGCCAGTTAAAGAATCCACACCTAAGTAGCAAGATTAGATTAGATGTTAAAGATGGCATAGAGTTAAAACAAGATAAAAAATTCTGAAGGAAACAAAATAAAATGTGGAATTTTTATGGCCTAGATTAGTCTTTCTGCTGGCAGGTCTTAACTTCGTCCTTTTTCCCTTCCTCTGCGGTAGGGGAGAGAATGAGGTCTCCGCTGGCAGCTGCTTCTGCTCTTTGGCACTGCCAAAATCTTTATTCCTTCCTTTGCTGGTAGGGCTTGTGTTCCCCCACTAACAGGTGTTGCTTCTCCTTTATTTATTCTAAATTTATTTATTTATTCAATTTTCTATACCGTTCTACTTGAGGAGCTCAGAACAGTTTACAGGAATTTTTTCAGGTACTCATGCATTTGTCCCAGCGGGCTCACAATCTGTCCAATGTACCTGGGGCAATGGGGGGGATTAAGTGACTTGCCCAGGGTCACAAGGAGCAGAGTGGGTTTGAACCCACAATCTCAGGGTATTGAGGCTGTAGGTTTAACTACTGCACCATCCTCTACTTGCCACCACACAGCCTTTCTCACTTCTACTGGCAAGGCTTGGGATACCTACCAGCCTATTCTTTTCTGCCTCGCTGGCCACTGAGGGAGGTTTTCTGTATTGGAATGCATTGGTTTGTTTGTACAAGTGCAGACAAATCCATGTATACAGTCAGACAAACAGACGTACAGATGGATGTGTCCTCCCCAATAGATGCTCACTTGGATGAAACTCACCTTAAAAAATGATACAGTGAAGAAGGAAATCACATGCAAGAACAAGCTGAAAAGAGGAAGCAGAGGAGGCCAAGAAATACATTTGTAGATTTTGTAAAATCTACATAACATAAAATTTTGCCATACTGTGACAGATTGAAGGTCCATCAAGCCTAATATCTTGTTTCCAACAGTGGCCAACCCACTCACAAGTACCTGGCAAGATCCCAAAATTGCAAAACAGATTTTATGCAGTGGATTTTCCCATATCCCTCTTAATAATGGTTTGTTTGTTAGCATGGCTTTAAAGAAATGTATTGGAGATGCTCAACAATGAGAAAATGTTTGATCTGTGTTTGATTTTCAGAGAGCAACCAAGTAAGGAGATATGAGGGTAGTTTGAAAAGTTTGGTATAAAAAAAAAAAAAAAAGCATCAACTTTCCAGATTTTTCGTAAGCTATTTTTCCTATGATACAAAAAACCTGGAAACTCGCTGAACTAAGGGCTCCTTTTACTAAGGTACGCTAGCGTTTTTAGCGGACACACGAAATTACCGCGCGCTACACTGTGTGGTACGCTTCTAGAATAACGCCAGATCAATGCTGGCATTAAGGTCTAGCACACGTGGCAATTTAGTGTGTGCTATTCCGCGCGTTAAGGCCCTAACGCACCTTAGTAAAAGGATCCCTAAGTGTATAGCCCTCGATAGAGACTAGGTTGTTTAGCTTGCATTTTTACCACTCATACAAGAAGAGTGTGAAACTTCTAAATGTCATAAGGTAATTGTTCCACTAGATGGCTGCCTCCAAGCATTACCAGCAATGCAAGCAATTATCATATTAATAGTTAGAATGTGCGTAATATTGTTCCTACAGAGTGAAACTGAGCAATGATATTTAATATTTTTAATACCAGTAATCTCCGGTTACCAATTTGAAAATGTTGCCGTATAACATTTTAAAGAAGGGAAGACAGAAGAAACCCTGTTGTCTCTTTTATTATTACAATTTTTGTCCCCAATTAGACTTGAGTATATTGAAGCCCAGAGGGAAACAATGAGTTGTTCATGGTGACACAGCAGCAGAGAAAAAGCCTGATTTCAGCTCATGACTCTCAGGATCTTTCTAGGTTTGTAGCTTTAATTACCTGCTGAGACCTACTTTGACAGCTCTTAAATTTATTTATTTATTGCAGACTTATTATACTGCTTTTAGCTATTAAAGCAGGACAAAGCGGTATAAAATTCTAAATCAAATTATGCAAGAAAAGGAAATACAAACTTCAGTAGGAAAGCAACCATTCACACTGACAAACCACAGTAAAAACGTTAGACAGCAGACATAAAATAACAAACAAGTCTGTAAGGAAACTGCTGAATGGCCCAAATTAGAGGTACCTGGTTCTCAGCCAGGGCATGCCTGTTGAAATAGCCAAGTTTTAATTGTAATCAAAGGGTCTTTTTACTAAGGCGCTCACATGCACCTACTGCAGCAAAATGTGGAGTACCGCAAAGAACGCTCTGGTATCCTGTAGTAACTCCAAAATATATGTTTGCCAACCGTGTGCTAAAAATATTTCAAATTTTATAAGAACATAAGAACTGCCATCTCTGGATCAGACCTTAGATCCTTCAAGTCCAGTGATCCGCTGACACGGAGGCCCAGCCAGGTGTAACCTGGCGAAAACTAAGGGCTCCTTTTATCAGGGTGCGCTACGGGGGTTAGCGCGACGGACATTTCATCACATGCTAACCCCCGCGGCACACCAAAAAACTAACGCCTCGTCAATGGAGGCGTCAGCGACTAGAGCGGCAGGCGGTTGAACACCTATCGCAGCTTGATAAAAGGAGCCCATAGTCACCCATATCCTTCTATGCATCTTTCAAGGAGATGTGCATCTAACTTGCCCTTAAATCCTAGAACGGTGGGTTCCACAGCAACCTCCACCGGGACAGCGTTCCAGGTGAGGGAATGTGTCATGGATGGAGAATGGACATTCCTGAGCTAACTTCTTTAGCACAGGAATACCACATGAGCACTTACCATCTTCAAAATGGGTGGTACACATCTCTTGCTGGCCTAGGGAGACATGTACGGCCACCTTGGTCCGCCTAAGGCTACTTCTGGGCCAACTCATGCACATGCCTAGCCTTAGGCAAGTTTAGGCAGGCTTCTGCGCCTCTCAAGGCTCCAGAGGCTCCTTCAATGTAGGCAGCCTGCCTGGGGAGGTTTTTTTTAAAAAAAAACATGCATCCCGATTGGCTGGTTAGACAGTGGTAGGACATCTACCGCCGCCTGCAATCGGGACACCGTTTATAGAATTTGCCCTTAAGCTCTTGATGGAAACTGCCCCAATTTTGTTGGTAGGGCTGAGAACTTTTCAGCAGCCCCTCATAGTTCCGGGCATGAAAATTATTTTATCTGTAGTGCTTTTGTGCACCGCCATAACATGGCTCTCATTTTCAGATTGGATAGGAAATTTAACATCAAGAAACATCTGTAACTGTTCGGAATCTGAAGAAAACAAATACCCCCATTTTGTACAACCCTATTCCCCAGAGACAGGAACTACTTCCTGCATTCGTGAGTCAGAGGTAAACCAAATATTGAGTGCTGGAGGTGGTCCTCCCTAGGTTTAGCTAATAAGGGGAGAAGCTTCAGGGCCGCAGTTTGGAGTGCATGGCTATCGACTCCACTGGCCTCTGTCCCCTATCCTCTCTGGCATCAGCTTCCTGTTCTGAGGCAGGGAACCTGCAGAGCCAACAGCCATGCCCACCAGACTGTGGCCCTGTGACCATACACATCCTGTAGCCTAAAGGATGGAGTTCTCCGTCCAGGTGGCAACCAATATAAGTATGTGACTGTCCTGAGTTTTTCTGCAGACATCAGGAAAATATCATAATAACTTGCCCAAAAATAATTCAGTTCCATAATGGAAAAATACATTTAGAATATTGCTTCTGTCCAGTTCAAAAGCAAAAGTCATAAGAACAGTTATCCACTGTTCCACATTATCCACAGTTTACTGCAGTTCAAAAATATCATTGTAGCAACAAGGATAGAGAAGCTGGTGAGTACCCACAATAGGCCAAGATATTTTTAAAGAATTAAATATAATATGAAAATATATTTAAATTGTCTGTGTGTAGAAGATGTTTTTCATTACTCCATCATTCCTTGGAAGTTTCAAGTTTAATTAAAAATTTGATAAATTGCAATATCATGATTCAAAGCGATGTACAATTTAAAAATAGGGAATATCAACTACATTCAGATTGCAATAATACATGGACAAACACAGACCAATAGAGAAGGAATATGGGTGGAACTATAATAAACTAAAGAAAAGAAAGACATAAAAAGGTAAAAACAAAAAGGGGAGGGGAATAACTTCCTTTATGGTATTCCATTAAAAGTGGGATAGCCTCATGAAAGTTTCATGTTTGAAATGCGTCTTTGTACAGCCAACATTTTAGTGATCCTTTGAATCTATTAAAGATTTTTTCTTCCCTAATATGAGCATATCACCCATGGATATGGGGGTTCTGCTGAAATATACTTGACTCAATGGTGGCATTTTCTCAGGTGAAATTTTAAGAACATCAATAAGATATTACTGGAAACTTCCTAAAATGGCAGTACAAAAGTTCTTGGAAAGTTCAGGACTCTCAAATTATGTTTCCTCATCTCATTCTCTGCCTGTTCCATTTTCCCGATACATCTTCAAACTATCTCGAACAATAACAACTTGCATAACTTGTATTTCCTGAACTTTCTGCTCCATTTTTTGCACTGTTGCTACTGAAGTCTCCCCAGTATTTGACACCTTATTAGATAGTATTACTATACACTTGTCTTAAATTTTTACTCATAGTAGCATCCAATCTTAAGATGGCCTGTCATATTTTGTTCAGTGTCACTGCAAATGTCAAAGATTCTCGCACCCCAGCTACTCAAAAAAATTAAAAAAAAGCAGTCAATGCATCATAATAGTAATAATATAACAGTTTATATACCGCAGGACCGTGAAGTTCTATGCAGTTTACAATAATTAGAAAATGTTACAGATTGAATGGATTTAATAATGTTCTGCCGGTTAACATTGATTGAAAGATGCTACAAGTTGAGTGGATTTAACAAAGTTAGAAACTAGTGATTAACAACTCTAAGGATCAGTTATTGTGGGATGAGGTTAGTTGCCTAAGTACTTTAGGAATAGATATGTTTTTAGGCGTTTCCTAAATTCCCCATAAGTAGTAGACGTAAGCAATTGTTCTAGATCTTTACCCCATAATGCTGCCTCTAGGTCGGTCAGAGCAATTGTCGTAGCTGTTCCTCCTCCAGTGGGCCAAATGATATCTGTGCTAGTTCTACTTTCAATATCTCACTACTGGGGTTAGTCTTGAGAAAATTGGCATCCTTGCTGTCTTCCAGATCTCGAACGGAAACTCCACTCACTTCTGGGAAGCTAGCTGTCTTCGGTTGAGGTGACATATAGCTAGACAGGCTGACAGAAACTGTCTTCTCAAGAACAGAGAGTCCTCCACTCTGCTCAGCAAGAAAGCCTCCGGCTATGCTTCCCCTTTGTTGAGCAGTCACATATTGAGGCATCACCATTTGAGTCAATATTGGTGTACTCGGTATGCAACCCTTAACTTTCCCCCTTCTCTTTCCCATCTTGGAGCTCCCAGGAAAAACAAAAATCCAATGATAAATTTTGAAGTATGCAGGAACAGCTCACCACACATTATGGCCTGGCAATCATCTTGAAAGTTCTCCTTAGACCTCATATGGTAATTTTAAAAAATAGGCACAAGCTAAAATGGCATTAATACAAAAAAAAAAAAAATGGCCTCATCGCATGGGAAAGACCTGTGTAAGGGCGCACTAAGGGCACTTTTTGCCAAAGCTTAGTAAAAGAACCAGTAAACTAAGTTCCCTAAATATGTCCCCTATTGTCAGACACAAATATAGGATCCTAAAAGTTATGCCATTAAATGTAGAAGAATGTATGGCACAGTGGTTAGATCTACAGCTTCTGTACCCTAAGGTTGCAGGTTCAAATCCCCTGCTGCTTCCTGTGACCCTGGTCAAGTTACCCATTGCCACAGGTACATTAGATAGAGTATGAGCGCACCAGGACAGATAGGAAGAACTGCTTAAGTATCTGAATGTAAACCACTTAGGCTATAAGTGGTATATACTTAAAATACATATTTGGAGGCCTAATTGAGGGGCCTTGTACTAAAGTGTGTTATGCTTTTGCACTAATTTCTTTTATATTTATTTCCCATGATTTATAATTCACTCAAACTAAAAAATATTGCATAGTTAGTGCATAGACTGCAATGTAATTGTTGGGGTCATACCCAGCATGTCCTCTGCAGTTACTGCACTGAAATGTTAATTAGTGCATGTTAAACCCAGTTGTAAGTAGCACAGATGCACTTAGAGGGGAATTTTTATTATTATTTTTTTTTTATTAGGATTTTTTTTATATACCGCCTATCAAAGTTATTTAAGCGGTTTTACAATCAGGTACTCAAGCATTTTCCCTATCTGTCCCGGACGGCTTACAATCTATCTAATGTACCTGGGCCTATGGAGGATTAAGTGACTTGCCCAGGGTCACAAGGAGCAGCGCGGTGTTTGAACCCACAACCCCAGGGTGCTGAGGCTGTCGCTCCAACCACTGGTTAGGTGCCAAAAAACTTTGTGTTAATCTAATAATCTATAATGGCAGAGTTGTTACAGAATACTAGCATAAGTTCTCAGATACGTACCAAATTTTAGGCGTGGCCACTAACACCAGCACCTAAAAGCAGTAATTGGGCATATAAATGCAACTATTCTATAAAGTGCACACAGGGATAATCAAAACGGCCCTGACATACCCATGTCCCTCGCATATTAATGCCCTCTTTGCAGTTGCGTGCTACAGAATTTTATGCTGAATTTACAATCAGTTACGCTTGTAACTGCTAATTAGTGTCAATTACTGCTTGTTAACACAAATTACTGGTACTTATCTCCAATGATGTGCCAGTTACCAATTAGCTAATTATGGCCCTCTTTAACTAAGCTGCGGTCAGTATCCACTCGATGAATATAAAGAGGAGGATGTAAATACCAGTAAAGTAGCACCTTGTTTGAGTGTATAAGTGGCTGCTACGCAGAGGCTATAGGTGATGTACTAGTTTTTATCGTTAATAAACATCACATCAAGAACATTGGGCTAGATTCACTAACCTGCCCGAATCGGAACAATCCATTTCTGATTCAGGCAGATCCGACGAATTCACTGACCTAAAATATGTAGATGGGGGTGATTGGAGGAACACCCCCATCTGTCAGCATGCTCGATCCATGCACATGCGCAGATCCATCCTAGCCATGACTTTTTTTTTTTTACTTTAAACTTATGCGAGCCCGTGGGTTTAACCTGCTTCGGGTTAAAACCACAGGCTTGCACAGGCATGTTCAGGGCAGGCATGTTCAGGGCCCAACTCTCCTGCTCCTTTGCGGCGGCAGCAGCAACCTCTTCCTTCCTTCCCTTCAGTGTGAGCCCGCGGGTTTAAAGCTGGCGCTGCACTGCAGCGTGCAGCCCCGCTTTAAAACCACGGGCTTGCACTGCGGGGAAGGGCGGCAGAGAGCAGGAGAGTCGGGGTGAGCAGGCAGAAGAGATCGGGGCAGGCAGGCAGGGAGTTCGGGTTCGGGGCAGGCAGGCAGGCATGTTCGGGGCAGGCAGGCAGGCTCGTTCAGGGCTGCAGGAGATGGGGCTGACAGGTTAGAAAGCAGGGCAGCAGAAGGCAGGGCAGTCGCAAAGGGCTTCAGCGACTGGTCCTGAGCAGTTGCTTTTTGCGAGCCCAGTCGGATCGAAAAAAAAAGTTTAGTGAATCGCGTCCCTGCCTGCTTTGCATGCAGTTCCCCTCATTTGCATCCATGCACCGGATGCGGATCGCTACACAGGTTAGTGAATACTGCAGGAGGGAAATCTGGTCACTAAGGGCTCGCAAACCGATCGGTACACGATCGGTTTGCTTAGTGAATCTAGCCCACTGTATTCCGCATTCTCTGCCTCTTTTTGTAAGCTTCTGGTGAGTCACAATCTTTGGGTTGGAAGGTGCTGTCAGAAACCTAAGGAAGTAACTTACAGAATCCTTGTGGATAGCAATAGACAATTTGAGGAAAATTATTTCTGGTACCTGATACTTTTTCTCTTCTGTCATCCATCCTCTCCTCAATCTAGTCGCTGTTGAAGACTGGGGTGAACAAGAATATTGGATTTTAATTTTCAAGTTTAATAATAATTTGATGTATCGCCTATCGTAATACTAAGCGATTGTACAAGATGCAATAACATCAGGGGATACATATCATTAAAAACACATAATGACAAAGACATAACAGAATAACAGGGCAGAAAAGGGTAGAAGAACATAAAAGGGTAAGACAATAGGAAGAGAAGGGCAAAGTTCATACTGTCTAGTTCAATTCAGAGCAAAGAAACTAATATTATGATAAGAAGCGTCAATGTTCAAAGGCATCTCTGTATAGAAATGTTTTTAGCAATCTTTTAAATTTATCTATGCTAACTTCTTCCCTAAAGTAAGTGGGCAAGGAGTTCCAATTGTGAGGGGCATTAACAGCGAAGCAGGTCATACTGCAAGTGCCGAATATATTAAGAGTAGGCACGAACAGAAGGTTATGGGGAAAAAAATCTAAGAATTCTAGTCGGATTGTAGGGAAAGAGTAACTTATTAATAAAGGCTGGTAGTCTGGTTTTAAGGGTTTCTTTGCATTAATGTGTATTCTTTCCTGTCATTTTATTGGATTTCCTTTTTTTGTTCTGACCTAGTGTATTGTACACCGCATTGATCCATCTGTAGGAAAATAGCGGTATATCAAGAACAAAAAAACCCCATAAATTTAGAATCAACTGTAACTGGAGCATTACCTGAAAATGCTCTTCAATTATGTGATTTAAATAAAAGAATGGAAGTTGTGGAATTAAAGGCTGATGTGAGGGAGTGTATAGGATGCTACCACTCTCCCTGCTGGATACCTTTTCACAGTGGCATAATTACCTTAAGTTCCATATTCCCTCCCAAGGAGGAAGTGACACAGGAGGGGTGGAGACAGGAAGACAGGAAGTATAAAAGATCAGGGCACAGCTAAGCTGGAGATGCCCAGAGGGAAGCAGTGACGCCCCATTGCTTAGGCCTGCTCATTTACTATATATACTCAAAAAAGATTAACGCAAATAAAAACCGAGGTTAGAAATTTGGGTAGTCATGGTGAGTCAATCTATAATGAGTGGTCACATCGAAGAAGGCTGGACAATCAGCGAATTACGGAATGCAAGAAGTGAGGGTACAACTTATTACATAAGAAATAGATAAAAGGAAAATATGAATCTTAATGTAATGTAATGTAATGTAATTTATTTCTTATATACCGCTACATCCGTTAGGTTCTAAGCGGTTTACAGAAAATATGTAGTATAGATCTCTTGTATGTAACCCAAGGAATAAAGCTGGACAATCTGCGAATTTTAGAATAGAGCTGGACAATAAGGCGAATTGCAGAATGAAGCGAATTACTGAATAAAGCGAATTACAGAATAAAGCAGATTACAGAATAAAGCAAAATACTGGATAAAGCGAATTACAGAATAAATCTGGACAGTCAGCGAATTACAGAATGCAAGTAGTGAGGGTACAACATTTTTTTTTCTTTTTAGTTCAAATCTTTTTATTGGAATTATAGGCAACAATACCCCTTCTGTAAACCGCGTCGAGCTCTACGAACGTGGAGATGATGCGGTATACAAACCTAAGGATTAGATTAGATTAGAAAAAGAAAACAATACTTATACATACATGTTTAACTCTGCGTCAGCAATGAGCAAATACAGCATAGCTAATATGAAGCATCAACAAGACAAAGTCAATTTTCTAAGCTCAACTTAGCTATACAATAAACATAGCTTCAAGTAGGGGGTAAGGTGTGCTATAGTATTACCATATTTATGATTCAAGAGAAACAGAATTAAATGCCTACATAAACAATAATATATCAGTCACCAAAAACAGGATAATCTGAAAGTAGCAATCAGCTTTGTATCATATAAATGTCATGAGAGAGTACACAGGAAACTAATAGTTATAATAATTTCTTACAGGTTCCCATAGCTTAGTAAAATTCTTAGTGGGCATTAATTTTTCCGCAAATACCCTTTCGTATTTAAAAGACATGCACACTAGGCTCGTTCTTGCCTGTTATTTTTTTCCCACTCACTGACCCGTTGGTTTACCCCCTTTGTTGAATGCTTTTCATTCAACATAGGGTTTTTTTTCAATATGGTGGTGCTTTTATTTTTTGTTATTTATGCACAATATTGTACTTTACATATGTCACACTGTCTATATGCCTCTCAAATGTATATCCCTTAATGTGAAAGGTATGAATAACCCTTTAAAGAAAATTAAAATAACTCAATATATATCCCAGCTACACCCTGATGTAGTACTTCAGGAAACGCACCTAGATGCGACGGAAGCTTCTAAATTCAGTTGTAACTGGGCTATGTCTCCCTTCTTTTCCCCTGCTCATGACAAAAAAAATGGGGTCATCATTCTTATAAAGAAGCATCCTGATTTAACGGTGATTGATCAGGCCTGTGACACTGAAGGGCGTTGGGTGAGAGTGACAATCTCTTTTCATCAATCATCTTTAGCCATTTTCAACATCTACACCCCTAATAAAGATTGCCCTGAGTTTTTCCATAGCTTGGCGAACTCCTTTACTGCAGTAGGTGAGATACCTCTTCTTATTGGTGGAGACTTTAACATTGCTTTAGATCCTACCATAGACAGACAGTCATCAGCTTCACATAAACCAACTAAAGCATGGACGGCTCTACTGGATATCATTCAACAACTCAACCTATGTGACCCATGGAGAATTGCGCACCCGACCACACGCGCTTTCTCTTTCTATTCTTCACCACATACATCCTTTTCAAGAATCGACTACTTCTTGACATCTGCTTCACTGCTCTCTAATGTCTCTCATACTGACATTCACTCCATCCTCGTGTCTGACCATGCCTTGATCAGCATTGAACTTAATCTACTGAATTTAGTTACTCCGAGACCCTGTTGGAGATTTGATACCTCGCTCTTGGATGATCCGGCTTTTGTAGACTACTTGAGCACATTCATCAAAGAGTTTATAGAATTTAACCCGATCAACCAAACCAATTGGACCACCTTTTGGGACGCCCTAAAGGCTTATCTTCGTGGCATCATAATTGCCTACAAAGCTAAAAAATCTAAAGAGCATGCATTACTTTGCTCTCAATTGGAATCTCAGATCTCATCACTTGAGACACTCTTCTCAGCTGATACGTCTAACATGACTATCCTTCATCAATTAGGGAAACTCAGGCTTCAATACAATGCATTATTAGCTACCTTTGCAGGGAAGACCCTGTTTATGAAAGATGCCACCTATTATGCTGAACATGATAATTCGGGCCATTTACTTGCCAACTACCTGAAATCTCGATCTGAAAGAACATATATAACTTCCATTAAATCTGAGAAAGATGACATACTCATTTCCAGATCAGCCATTCTATCGAGATTCCATGATTATTATCAAGAACTTTATACTTCTCAGCTTCCGTCTTCTACAAGCATTGAAGATTTTCTTGAAAGGATTGAATGTCCTAAAATATCTGTTGCTGATAATGAGAGTTTTTACTCACCAATCACCACCGATGATATTGCTAAAGCCTTGTTAAGCATGGCCAAAGGGAAAACTCCTGGCCCGGATGGCTTTCCGGTGGAATTCTATATCACCTTTCAATCCTTTTTTCTTCCATTGTTACGTGACCTTTTTACTTACTTTGTAAAATCTCACGCAGTAACTGGCTCTTTCACGGAAACTATGATTGTGGTTCTTCCCAAACCTGGTAAGGACAAACAACAAGTTCACAGTTATCGTCCTTTATCTATGATAAACGTTGACGCTAAACTATACGCGAAAGTGTTAGCTGAGAGACTGCAGACTTTACTTCCTCGACTGATCTCCTTTGAACAGACCGGTTTCATGCAGGGACGCCTATCTCACGACAACACTAGGCTGTTTTTCAACATCCTTCAGCGCATCGCAACCTCTGATAGACCTTTTCTGGCTATAGGTCTAGATGCTGAGAAGGCCTTTGATAGGGTCGAATGGACCTTTTTATTTTGCACCTTAAGACGTTTTGGTTTTTCTGATCAAGCTATAGACATGATAAGAGTCCTATATACTGCTCCTGCCACCAGAATCCTTATTAACAACCAATTGTCGACCTCTTTTCAACCTAGCAGAGGTACTCGTCAGGGGTGTCCACTCTCTCCCCTGCTCTTTAACATTGCTTTAGAGCCGCTTCTCCTCTACATCAATCAAAACGCTGAAATTACAGGAGTTGAAGTAGACCGAGTTCTTGTCAAATACTCGGCTTATGCTGACGACATCTTACTCTATACGACTCCCGACTCACTTTCATCAATATTGGATACCATCAACGAATATTCCTTAGTGTCGGGTTATAAACTCAACTTATCAAAATCTGAAGCTATGCCTCTAAACCATCCAGAGGTTAAATATGATCTACAACAATTTAGCTTCACTTGGACTGATGATGCCTTGAAATACTTAGGAATATATTTTGCACCTACTGTTGAAGAAACTATTTCTCTCAATATTACTAAAATGACATCTATGGTCAAGGAACTGATTATGAGGTGGTCACCGTTACGACTTACTTGGTGGGGTCGACTCAGTACTATCAAAATGATGATCGTCCCCAAAATCAACTATTTTTTGAACATGATTCCTATTTTTTTCCTGATGCCTTTTACACGTCTATTGAAAAATCTCTTGTTCTCTTTCTATGGAACTCCAAACCGCCGAGAATAGCACTGACTAAACTAAAAGCAAACAGAGATAATGGGGGTATTAACTTCCCAGACTTTCGTGCCTACCATGCTGCTTTCATCTTACAACAGACCTCTAATTGGTTCATGCCTGATTCTTCTATCTACTCACCGATTTGGCTCTCCTGGGAAACCTCTTGCCACTTGAACCATCCACTCCATCTAATTCCATATCAACATCTGCCTAGATCAGCCAATCCCATTTTCCATAGTGCCAAAGTGGCAATTTGCCTTGTGGAAAAAGATCTTGAACATCCCTGGGCCTCTACTTTACAGGCTCCCATCTGGAATAATGTTGCTTTTAAGATAAATAATGCTCTCATCTCTTGGCCTGCTTGGCAGAACGCTGATATTTGGACTGTTAAGGATCTTCGTGATGACTCGTCTTGGTTGACTTTTCATCAACTGCAACAAAGATACCACCTCTCCCATGAGCAACACTTTCATTGGATACAGCTGATTCACTGTCTGTCTTCCTTCATGCGTTCTTCATCTCTTACATCTGAATCACCCAGCCTACTGTCCCTGTGCACTAGAATACATGCTAATAAAGGTTGTGCTTCTCAATGGTACAAGTGGTTGCAATCTGCAAAATATCCTCCGCCTCTTGGCACTGAACATACATGGGAATTCGACTTACAGATTTCATTCTCGCAAGATGTTTGGAGAAAAATATGGCACTCGTTATTGCGTTCTTCCTGTTCCTCTTCTCTGAAGCAGTCCATCTTCTTTGTGCTTCACAGGGCTATTTGGACTCCACATAAACTATCTCACTTTAAACCCTCTGAAACCGGACGTTGCTGGTCTTGTAAAACAGAAAAAGGTACTTTTCTACATCAATTGTATTACTGCTCCCTGATAAATCCACTTTGGCAATCTGTTTGGAAAACCATATGTGAGCACTTTCACATAGATGCTCCGCTCACGCCTGCCATTGTGATTCTTGGTCATTATGCTCTTGATCATGAACTACCTGAGGCTGAACTGAAACTATTTAACTTGTTATTACACTTGGCCATAAAATTAGTCCTGCAGAACTGGAAAAATATACCAGCGGTTAGCTACTCAATGTGGTGGAATACGGTCTGTACCACGGCCAAATATGAGAGAGTGGCTGCCTTCAAAAACAAATCCTTACACTCATTTGAACGTACCTGGTGACCTTTATTGGATGTTTCTTTTTCACCCCATGTCTGAGCTGAGTCATTATATAATACTATGGGTTATTTCATGATTGATATTTTCTGTGTTATGATACATATTATGTTCTTTTGGATAATTGATATTGTGCAGCTGACTTGATATTTTGCACCTCTGTATTTGTTTCTATCTTGTTGTTCCATTTTTGTACTTTATTTGAAAACTGAATAAAACTTATTGAACTTTAAAAGACATGCACACTGAATTCCACCACATGTTTGAATCAACCTTAGATAGGTCTTTCCATGATGATAATACATTCTTTTTTTAAAAAAAAAACCTTCTTTATTCATTTTTAAAACTACAATTGTGCACAAAAATGATATAGTTACATAGAAGAATAATTTTATAGCACAATACACTTTTAAAGATAATAAGAAAACTTATTTTCCCCCAACCAGTTAATCAATAAAATCTTTAAAATATTTATAAACAATTCAACAAGCTTTTAATCAGTCCCATATCATATCCCCTCCCCCCTTCCCAGGATGTGTATATTTCCTTATCAATATAAAAATAATCAATCCTTACAATATTTGGTTAATGGTTCCCAAACATCCATACATTTTTTTATAATAACCCTTCTGAATGGCAATGTACCTTTCCATTTTAAAGACATAACATAGGGATTCCCACCAGAATGAATAATTTAATCTATCCCAATTTCTCCATCATAAGCAAAAGTTTGTTATTTTTTACTGAAATTTGACTTTTTGCTCTCATAAGTGTTCCAAATAAGATAGTATCATATGTTAAAGCCACTGGATTTTCTAATAAATTATTAACTTGATCCCATATAGATCTCCAAAATTCCATTATCAAAGGACAATAAAATAATAAATGATCCAGTGTCCCTATTTGAAGATGACAATGCCAGCATCTATTAGATTTAGTATTATCTACTTTATGTAAACGAACCGGGGTCCAAAAAACTCTATGCAACAAAAAAAACCATGTTTGTCTCATAGATGCTGACAATGTACATTTCATCCTCCAAGACCAAATTCGTAGCCATTGAGACATATTAATTTGATACTTTATCTCAATGCTCCAAATGTCACATAGACCAGTTTTTGGTTTTTTATTCAAGAATCTAGATACTAATTTATACCACTGAGTGGCTAAGTGTCCCTGGAAATCTACCTGAAAACATACAAATGGCAGGCTATACTGACTAACAAGATTTTTCCATTCAGGAAACCCCATCTGAATGACCTGCTTCAACTGCAACCATCTATAAGTTTGAGATTTATTTAGACCAAATTTGTGTTGCAATTGTGAAAACTTAAGCAGCTTACCATCAAGAATAACATCATCTAAAGTGCGTATACCTGCCATCATCCAATATTTCCAAATGACATTCTTAATCGCTAGGTATAAAAGGATACGGAGTAGTTTAGCTTTATGGTCATTCATTGATAGTGATTCACATAACCCCGTTATTAAAATTTTCAAAGTCAGTTTATCATCAATGTCTAGGAGGGTACAACTTATTAACAAGAAATAGTTAAAAGGAAAATATGAATCTTAAGTATGTAATTTAGGTCTCATGTATGCAACCCAAGGAATAATGCTGGACAATCAGCGAATTGCAAAATTCAGAAAGTGAGGGAACAACATATTACACAGAAATTGACAGAGGGAAAATATAACTTTGTAAGTATTGAGGCTTCTGTTTAGGAGATGAATTTGTCAAACACTACAGGCCGGCCTCATTGAACTCTCAATGTTTGTGCTGGTAACTCTGGGGAGTCAGACCAGAGCCCGATAGTATATGTTGCATACGGTGGTGTAGGAGCAGACCACAGATGACACTACTGTATAGAATGACCAGTTTTTTGTGTTTGTTTCCCTTACTTGTGAATTCAACAGGACCACTACCTGACACCTTCAATAAAGCATTATTTTGTTCACCTTAAATCCTCTGTGTGGCTCCGATTCCTCCTGGATCCAGGGCCCAACCTCGCTCATGGTACTACAGTTCAGAAACTTGAAACTTTTGATTCAGTAACTTTAAAAGATAATTTGGCTTTAAATTTAAAAAATAGAAAGTATGGAAAATGTATTAAAATCAAGACTGTTTTTGGTTTTACACTTTCCAAAGGTAACGATGTACAGCAGAAAACATGCTGGTCTTATATGACAGATGCTTTGAAGATTAGGTAAGATTCTTTGCCAACTATGCAAAAAGTTTTTATGTGCCCGTTAAACAAGAATCAAATGGACCTGATATTTCCTTGGATAGCTTAGAACAATCTGGAAATATTTCTGGTGATATTGATATTCTGGTTAACTACTTTGATTGCAACTTTTGAAATCTTTGCAAATCAAGACTTGAAGCTCTATTATCAATTTTCACACCATCAATTAATGGGTGCTCTAATATGGGTTTTTCCAGATGTAGTAAGAGCTATACAAAGAAGAATAAAGCAGTTTTTGTTGCTTATACCAAGGTCCCAACCAAAAAGAATGAGGTGAGCTACAGATGGAACAAAAAGGTGGAATCTTAGATAGAAGGAAGCAAAATATATTGATGGACCCCAAATCAACTCATGTACAATGGAGTCTTCCAAACTAGCCTTTAGTTAAAAACCTATATATTTGTTCAAGAGTAATTTCAGTTCTAGTGCAATAGGCATATCATTTCTGAACTCTTGGGTAGTCAACCCCTTACTACTGCTACTATTATTTATTATTTCTATAACGCTACCAGATGCATGCAGCGCGGTACATTAACACGCAAGAGACGGTCCCTGCTCAAAAGAGCTTACAATCTAATTATGACAGACACACAGGTATTCAACATATACTGTTCATAAAGAGGGATACAAAGGGATGAAGAGGTAGAGAAGGTAGGGGCTGCAGAGGGAATGAGAACCAGACGTAGAGGGGCCTATGTCTGAGGTTGGATGTTTTGTATAAGACATCCACAAACCTAGCAGGAACAAATGTCCATTTGCAAAGCTGCCAAACGTCTATCTTTTATTTTTGAAAATGAGCTAGGTATAGGTTTGGTCCTTAGGATGTCCACCTTTTTTGCCCATTTTCAAAAATAAAAATGTCCATGTGAAAATGTACAAAATCAAGTTAGGGTCTTCACTGCTGACTGGGGACAGGGTGGAGGAAAGGGAGCAGAGGGGGAGAGAATTGTTGCACCCAACTGGAAGGAGAAAGAGAGGTAGAGGGAAGATGAGGAAAGGAAGGAGGGAAAGGAAGGAATGAAAGAAGATGCCAGGGCATGGAGGGAAAGGAAGGAATGAAAGGAGATGCCAGGGCATGGAGGCATGGGAGAGAGGAAGAGATTCCAGGGCATGGAGGGAAGAGAGGGAGAAAGGAAGATATGCCAGAGCATGGAGGGAAAGAGGAAGGTATGCCAGGCCAAGGGGAAAGGAAGGAGGAGATGTCAGAGCATGGAGGGGGAGGGAGAGATGGAAGAAAAGGAAAGGAGAGAGATGCCAGGGAATCTGGGAAGGAAACAGAGATGCCAGACCATGGGGTGGGAAAGAAAGAGAGATGCCAGAGCATAGGGGAGGTGGTGGCGACAGAGAGAAAATGAAGAGGTGGCAGAGCTGAAATGAATCATGTACAAAGGAGAGAAGGGGCACAGGATAGACAGTTTATGGAAGGAGCATAGAAAGAGGGAAGATGCCATATGGAATGGGGAGAGGGCAGGCAGTGGATGTAAGGGGCTGATGGAAGACAGAGAGAGCATGCTGGCTATAAAGAAGAGAGTGAAGACAAGATGATTAAAGTAGAAACAAGAAAAGGTAGAAAAATATTTTTTGTTGCTTTAGAATAAAATAGTATTGTAATTGTAGTGATAAAACTTTTATAAACAGAAAATAAGGTAATCTTTTTATGAGACTAATTTTAATACAGTTTTTACTAACTTTTATAGACCAAAACCCCCTTTCTCAGGTCAGGACAGTATATAATGTAGCAGCAGTATACTATATTGACCTGATGAAGGAGGCTATGGCCTCTGAAAGTTAATTGAAAAATGATTAGTTCAATAAAATGGTATATTCTTATTTTCAATTTTTGTTTTATTTCTTTTTAATTTGTAAAGTGGTGATTGTCAGTTTCTTCAAATGTACATCTACTATATTTATATTTTGCAGAGTATTAGGGGGTTATGTGTCATTGTTTCTGTGGTTTTTCTCTGGTTTGGCTTCTTGATGGTTCCGTTTAAACTTTATCTACATATTTCTATTTTTAGTTTGTGATTACGTAGTCTATACTGGGTGAGGGTGTGTCTATGTTCTGTGTGTATGAAAGACATGGTTTTCTGTTAGGATTGACTGTGTAGGATTGATCTGTACTAGTCTGGCTTGTTTAGTTTTACAATGGGTTTATTAACGTACTGCTCACTGCAGAATGTAAGATGCTGCCTTTTCCTAGGTACACTCTTGTGTGACGTGTGGATTGTTACTAAAAATCATGTTTTTCATACAGATGGGAGGGGGTGTCAAAAAATGATGGTGGCACATATGCTAGGTATGCCACTGCCCTGGAGTTCATCAGTTTACTGTGAAAGACCTTGATAGGCAGTATATAAAAACCTAATAAACTTGAAACTTAAATTGTCAGTGGTCTCCTTCAATGGTCAAAGGAGCAATGGAGGCAGCGTAAGGAGATGTGACTTCTCCAAGCACACCAACACCCACAGAAATTACCTAACAGGAGCCAGAGGACAAGTTTTTATCTTTAAATATAAATATTTCTTTCACACTCAGAAAACTTCATTCAGTATTATAATAAGTATTAGCTAGTACTTAGTGTTGTCACCATCCTCATGGTCTATGAGGATGGTGACAACACTATCAGGGACTTTACCTTGAGAAAGCAATATACTGCGAAACATGTTGGTGAAATAGTGTTCCTGATTTAGACCACAGAGAAAGCTAAGTACTAGCTAATACTTATTATAATACTGAATGAAGTTTTCTGAGTATGAAAGAAATATTTATATTTAAAGATAAAAACAAAAATAAAATAATAATAAATAATATCTATTGATCCAATGACAATGCAACACATAAAGCTTTTATATAGTGAAAACTTATTGAACACAAAGTGCTGTTTCTGAGGATCGCTAAACTTTTGAAAGGGCGTTATATGTAAGGGGATACTGCAAGATACTATCCCCTAACTATTGATTGTATGGAATAACTCCCATTATCATCTATTATAAGAATGTATAGTGCATTGCAATAATCGAGCCTTGAGATGACAAGAGAATGTACCAAGATGTTTATCGAAGAGGGTTCAAGAAAGTTTGTGTGATCATATCATGCGTAACCTATAAAAGCTGATTTGTTGCTTGTAGGTTAGTTTGTTGTCAAGGATCATGCCTAAAAGTTTAATGGTTGTCACTATTTGCAAAGGTGTGGATTTGAGACAAATGGGAATTTTTAAAGAGAGTCCTTCTTTGCAAGGAAACAGCATTGTTTTAGATTTAGCAATATTCAGTGCCAACATGTTATCACTCAACTATTTGCTTATTTTTTCTACCTTTTGATTGATTTCATGTATGTCATTAGGGTCATCGGGATCAATCAGGTAGAGTAGCTGAATATCATCAACATATGCGTACGTCGTGAACCCAATCGATTGTCCAAGAGTCAAGAGAGGTGCCAGAAAGATATTAAATAGAAGAGGTGATAAAATAGATCCTTAGAGGGGCATAAACAAGAGGAACGTCTAAGTCACAAGTCATCCAAAGTAATAAAACAGCCTAGGACACATTTTCAAAAAATACGTCCAAAATTTTTTTGTTTCAAAAATCATCTGATCTGATCGTCCAAGTCGATAAATCATCCATCTTTATACCACATTTTCATCCAACTTTTCGTCCAAGTCAAAAATGCCTAGAACAAGCCCTGTTGGATGTGGGAGGGGTCTGCAAAGTGATAGACTGAACACCCAGACATAGCACCTAAATAGTGGGGTACCTTACAGGGCACTGCTGTGAACTTCACAAAATGGGTGCCATGTCTTCTCCTCAGTACAGCTCCCTTATAGGTCATGGTGAGCCCCCCCAAACCATCTCCAGAATCCCCCTAGACCCACTTATCTACCACCCCAATAGCTCTTATGGCAGTACAAAAGGGTTTTGGGGGTGTATAAGGGAGTGCACATGTTTAAGTATCAATGCAGTGATTACAGAGGCTTATGGGCATGGGTCCTCCTCTCCATGGGTCCCTAACCCACCCCCAAGACGGCTTAAGCCGCCTCTGTGCTGGACAATTAGGCTTTCCTATGCCAGGCTGCCAGGTGATGATGGTCTGGAGGCTGTTTTAAAGGTGTGATTACAATTTTTATGGGGTTGGGGGGGTCAGTGATCACTGGGGTAGTGTGTGGGGGACTGTATTATATGTTTGCAGTGCTTATCTGGTGACTTTAGGTGGGTTTTTGTGACTTAGACCATGTTTTAAATGGTCTAAGTCATAACGTCCAAGTTTCATTTATGCTGGGCTGTATAACTTTCAATTATATATTACATTACATTACATTACATTACATCAGGGATTTCTATTCCGCCATTACCTTGCGGTTCAAGGCGGATTACAAAAGGTTAGTTTAAGGACAGAATTACAATGAATAAAGAATTACAATGAATAAAGAATTACAGTGTTACTGAATGACAGACTTATATGAATTGTAGAGAATAGCTAGAGAGATAATATGAAGATCTTGAGGGTTTTTAGTGGTCGTGTTGTTATTTCTGTTTTAGGAATTTCTTGAAAAGTGTGGTTTTTATTTCTTTTCTGAACGTCTTATAGTCTGGGGTGGTCATCAGAAGGTTGGAGATTCAGGGCCAACGGCAAAATCAATACAGCATTATTCACAGCCGCCAGAAGTTTTTCAAAAAAAAAGTTTGAAAAACTTCTGGCGGCTGTGAATAATGCTGTATTGATTTTGCCGTTGGCCCTGAAGCAGTGGAAAAAGTAGTGTATCCACGAAACGGCAGTGGCAGCAATCTAACAGCAAACAATGAATCATTTGAAGCTGAGGCAATACTGAAGCACATGAAAGAAGATTGAGATAAGTGCTCAGTTGCTAGTTTTTTCAAAACTTAGGAATAGTTGCATCTACTAAAATAACATTCAGTAACTTAGAAGATTTAAAATTATTTATTCAAAAAAGTATTAAAAATATTTATAAAAATTAAAAAATACTAATACACATTCTCAGGTTTTTGGCCTATGACTGGAGCTAAGGAGCTAAAAAAACTACGCTGACAACTTCAGTCTGTGATCAAGACTGTGCGTAGGCTCCAATTCTGAGGCCTTTTCCTGAGTTTAAGTTTCTATAAGACACTACAATAGCTGATGGTAGTAGGTGCACTGTCCCTAATAAGTGGTATGTTTTGGCATATATAATAGGTTGTATCCTTTGAGCCACTTTGGGTGACACCTTATAAGTCTAAGCTGGCCCACGTCCTGCCCAACTCCCGCCCTCGACACTCCTCCTGAAACGCCCCATTTAGCTTTGGTTGTTCAGCGGCACTATGAAGGCCTAGGTCGTTTAGAAATACGTCCAAAACCCGTTTTCGTTATCAGACATATTTTGACAATGTTCATCCAAGTGTCGACTTAGGCCGGTTTTTGGACGCTTTTCTCTTTCAATTATGAGCCCCTTAGGGTATACCATATTCATTGGTATAAAAGTCAGATGAGGTATTATTGATAATGACTTTAGAGGTACAATCAAGAAGTATGAATTAAACCAATCTTGGATTTGGTCAGTGATTCCTATTGATCTAAGTCTTTGTGTTAAAAAGTTGTGATCTATTGTGTCAAATGCTGCTGACTGATTTGTGATGGTCTAGATCAGGGGTGCTCACACTTTTTGGGCTTGCAAGCTACTTTTAAAATGACCAAGTCAAAATGATCTACCAACAATAAAATTTTTAAAAAACACAAAGAGAAAATGTTGATTATCATTTATATTCCACGGGTTTTCAAAGAGGTCAAGGAAGTTGACTTTATGCAATGTCCCTTTTTACTAAACTACGATAGTGGTTTTTAGCGCAGTGAGCTCACATTGAACTCCTTCTGGGGCATATTAGCAATTCATAAATATTAATCAAGTTTCAAGTTTATTTCATATTTGATAAAATTGCTTTTTTCAAAGATTACAAACCGATGTACAATAAATAATTTTCAAATAAGGGGGACATACCATTTAGGGATAAACAGACGTGCACTTCATGGGGAAATCAGGAGAACTACAATTTGATATTGTGACAGGAATCCCGCTAGCCTGACCAGAAACAGGGAGAAAGTTCCTGTAAGCCCCATGAAAAACCCTGTTATCAGGTATAGGAAACATCCTGAACAGTTTAGAAATCCTGTGTACAACTTTAGAAAGGAGCCCGTCCCTTTAAGAGTGTCCAGAGCTCAGGCTGACACTGAGAGTGCAGGGCCCTTTAAGAGTTTGTCTATCCCTGCTAGGAGGGGGCATGGCTGGTTGCCGAGGCTCCCATTTACTAAGCTTTCCTTGTCAGAGAAAGGGGGGAAACAGCTGGAACAAGTAGCTGAACCTAAGCTGGGAAGGAGGCCAGTCCTTCCAGCTGAACCAGGACCAGCACAAGGCAGTTTCTCCAGGGATTGGGAAATGGAGGAACTGGAAGACAGCCATACCAAACCAGTCTCAGAAGCCCAGCCTGAGGATTATGATATGAAGTGCCCAGAGGACTATGTTTTGCCTGACTCGGGAGAACAGTAGATGGACTGTGAGTAGGCTGTTAAGCCAAGCATTTTTTTTCTCACTGAAGTTTGCATTTGGATATTTTTTTTTAAATCCTGCCAGAGTTTTGTGCTGGGGACATTGTGGGGTGTGCCAGCCATCCCAGTAACTGTAGAAAACCAGTAGCTGCAGTTTTGGGTTTTGGGTTTTATTTTTGGAGCAGTTTGTGCACTGCCCTGAGTTGTGCTTGGGGGTGAGGAATTAAAACCGGAGCTTGTCTTTTTGGGAGGACGGCAACACCTGTGGTGTACAGGCCAATCTCAAGGTTCAAGTTTTATTAAGGTTTGTTGTACACGCAATGTTTAATACTTCAATGCGTGGATCATTTAAAAATAGGGGACAAATCAGCCTGTTGGGGATTCTGCTCTACCCAACAGGGCCACAGCCAGAGGCAGGGAGTGTTTTTGGTTTTTTTTCCAGAAGAAAAGAGTTTGATTAATGCACTGTTTTGATAGACCAAGGAGTGGGGCCAGAAGGAAAAGTTTTGGACTTTTGTTTGAAGACTGGACTGAGTCTAAAGCACGGCTTGTGCTGAGGTGGAACTTATTTGCTTTCTAATAAGAATGAACTGAAAGAATGAATTGAAATCTTTTTGCTCCTGCCATTTCTGCCATTATGTTTGAAGTTTATTTGCCATGAAAGTGTTTTGCCTTATTTAACCAGGGAATCTCAGTGTGCAATCTTTGAGAGGTGCTGAGGGCTGTGTTCCACTACATTTATTCAAACTCAAGGACCAGGATTCAGAGGGGCAATTGGGCCTAGCCAGAATCCTGTCCCACAATATAGGAAAGAGAACAAATAAGGATAGAACAATAGGAGTTATATTATATTAGATCAGTGCTTGCCTACTTCAATTGGGAATGTCAACTCAGTTTAAGGGGCTCACTAATCAGTTAAAAGCATCTCTATATAGGAAACCTTTTAGTTTTGGTTTGAATTTCTCAAGGTTCTTTTCTTTTCTTATCTAAGCGGGTAATAAGTTTCACGTATGGGGGGCAGTGACAGAGAAGAGTGCGGTATGTCGTGTATGTATGGTTCATAGGGATGGAACAGTAAGCAGGTTTTTATCCTCAGATCGTAATGAGCGGAAAGGAGAATACGGAATGATAACTCGATCTAGGAATAACGGTGTGTTGACTTGTAGAACTTTAAATGTAAAGAGTGTCTGTTTATAAGTTATTCGGTGATTGATAAGAAGCCAATGTGCGTTCTTTAATAGTGGTCAAATTTTCTTTTACCTGTAATGATTTTTATTGCAATGTTTTGTATTAGTTATAGTCTTCTTGTTTCTTTTTGTGTGATTCCTTTATACAGTGAATTACAATAATCCAGTTTTGAAATGATCAATGAGTGAATTAAAATGTTTATTGAGGGAGCATCCAAAAAGTTAGCTAAAGATCAAATTATACGCAGCCTATGGAAACAAATAATGTAATGTAATAACAGCCAGTGCCTAGTGCCTAGTAATATCAGCCCAGCCTGAAGTGTTGTCAACCCCTTCCCTCCCACCCCACCCCCTAGAATATCCTGAGGCCCCCTCCAATCCACCTTCCCTCCCTTCTACTACCCAAGAAGTGTATCTTCCCATGATTTTAATCCCAATCTCCCATTCTCCTACCCCCTTTGATGAGGAAAGATCCCATCCCTTCCTCCCACCCATTCCCACTCTCTGAGATGGCAAGATTTTCCCTCCCAGCCACACTAGGTTTATACATACACCCCCCATCCTACTAATGATAGGCCCCCCTGGACCTACTAAAAGTCCCTGGTGGGCCAATGGGGGCTGTACTGAACCCCACTTACTCTTGCTCCTAGCATCTGCCTCTAGAAAATGACTGCCAGGTTTGTTCCTGCCCCCAATCACCCTCACTGGACCACCAGGGACTTTTTGTAGGCCTGGGAGAGGGCCTATTGTGAGTGGGGTGGGGAAAGTAGGTATGGACCTAGAGAAGGCTGGGAAGGGAGATTTTGCTATATCAGGAGAGATTTTGAAGGAGGGGGAATCTTGCCTTTTCATAGGGGAGAAAGATGGATGGTAAATGAAAAGGGGGCTCTGTGCTATCAGGATAGTGGAAGGGAGGGTGATCAGGATCAGAATCAGGGACAGAAGATGTGCTTCCAAAGGGGTAGAAAGAAGAGAGGGAGAATAAAAGGGAGGAGCTTCAGGATGTTCTGTGGGGTGAGAGGGAAGAGGATGGAATGGTTCCTGGCTGAATATTGGTTGGGGCCTGCATAAGTTTTAGTAGCCAGCACAGAAGAAATTAATCCCAGATATTCAGTGCTGGTATCAGACATGCCCAGCACTGATTATCCAGGACTAATTCTGTCTCCAGATGATAATCCAAGCAAACAAAATGGCAGGTGATCTACAAAAGCCAGACTGCAGAGATATGGAGGAGACTGGATAGAAGTCCAAAAATCAAGGAGACCAAAATCAAAGGACAATCCAAAAGTAAAAACCTTTATTAACAGCAGTGGTGCAGTTATGACCCTTCTGCCACATATCCATACATGTTTCAAGTTTAGTTTCATTGTGTAGTATATTAGCAGATGCTAAGATGCTTAGAAATATGTGAGTTTGACAGTTAGTTGGCTCCTCTAGGACTTGGTCAAGATTTTACCAGTGAAAGGATACCCCTTCCTCTATCTCCTATCCCAACACAATGGGATCAAGTCTATAACTGGATGCCAAATATTAGGCGCCAGAATAATGTGATCTGAGTGCCAATTTTGAGTGCCCATAGATACCATTATAGAATACCAGCTCAAAGATATGTACACAGTGTGAGGTGCTTTCCTTACCCCAGGTCAATGAAAGGTATGACTGTGCTTAAATGCTACTTATCATAGGGGAATCCTATAAATGGTGTTCAGAAATGGGTGCTGGAAAACATCAACTTTAAGCTCTATTCTATAGAGGGTGCACACCCTTTATAGTGCCAATTCCTGCACTCAACTCTGGGCACCAGACTTAAGCTTGCTGAAACCTGGTATAAATCCTGGTGCCCAAGTTGAGCATGAAGACCCCTTATTCTATAACACTACACACAACTTTTTGGAGTGCCCCTAACCCGTACATGCCTATTCCTATCCCATGGCCATGCTTTCTTTTGGTTTGCATGCTGTAGGATTTAGGGTCCCTGCCAAAAACCTAAACTAGCAATAACAAAAGAAGGCAGACCTAGTCACTTCAAGGTTCATTAAGGGGACGCTCAGGAACACAGGCTGTGCAGACCTCACAAACCACATACAATAAGGTGAGAATGATATCAAAATGAAGGGTGCTCTCAGTGTGAACCACCAGCGATAGGAGTCCAGCTCCAACACTTCACTCCTAGGTAGAGGTAATAAACTCCCACCCGCACACCATCATAGAGCACCCTGAGTGTGCTGAAAATCAAGTGAAAATTTCACCAATTAAGCCAATAAATCAACGGGTGAGTAAACCAATGTGACCTGAGCGACCCCTGAATGAACCCTGCCAGCCAAACCCCCTGAAAAATGCAACAAGAAAATCAAAAAAATCAAACTGCACCATACGAGACAAAAATCAAATACTTATCTGCAAAATGACAAAACTGTAACACAGGAAAAATGCGCCAGGAGAGCAGGTTCAACCACGCTGGTTTCGGGGAGGAGCCCTTCTTCAGGAACCTATCCCCCAACGGAAACAAAACACTGAGGTCGGCTGTAGGGACTCGTTAATTAGAGGTAAGATGGAGTTCAAGAAGGATTTTCTGGTAGCTAGAAGTGTGGTGGATGGGCATAGGTCCAGGATTGATATCGTGGGGTGTAGGGAGACTATTGCACTTTTTAGGTTGTCAATGGAAACTGTTATGAAGCTGTTTAGAGATTCTAGCTTGTGTGGGTTGCTATTTTGTATAGTTTTTGGGATGCTTGGCAGGGCTTTGGTTTCTAAGTCTAAGGATTTTCATATCTTTGATATCTTGTCATGTAAGAAATTTGAGAGGGATTCACTGTCTAAGTTTGATTGTTGGATGTGGCGTGGTCCTTGGGAGGAGGTGAAAAGGTTTTTCGCCTGTCTGTCCAAGTTAGATTGTAAGCCCTTCCGAGCAGGGACTGTCTATAAATGTCAAAACGTTCAGTGCTGCATATGCCTTTCAGTAAGTAGTAGTAATAGAAGACCTATGATTTGGATGTACATAGAAACATAGAAATAATGGAACACTGCAGAAAATCGGGGCAAAATTTGGACGTTTGAGGATAGACCTGTTTCATTAATACCAAAATGTGGCCAAACAGACCAGATGACCACCATATTCAGTCAAAAGTGTGTGAGACAATCGCGCACGGACAAACCCGCCCAAACAATCGCGTGTAGGACGTCAGCGCGCTGGATTTCAAAACTATTTTAAAGCATTCTGAGGGAGGGTATGAGGGGGAACCCCCCACGCGCACACACACACACACACACACACACACACACACACACTTTACTTAGAAATGTTGCCGCCCCTTTTAGGGGTGGGTGGTGGAAAAAAAACCATTACAGAGGAAACAGTAATTTTTCCCTAAAAAACAGGGGAAAAGGCTGTTTCCTCTGTAATGGGCGGGAGGTTTCCCCCCCACACATACACACAACCCAGTGGGAGCGCCAACATTTCTAACTAAAGTAGGGGTTCCCCCACACACATACCCTCACAGCGCTTTAAAATAGTGTTGAAATCCAGTGCGCTGACATCCTCTCTATTGTTCTGTCCATTTATGTCTTCTCCTATATCTTAATAATAAAACCCTAGCCGCGCATGCGCACTCTGAACTGCGTGCTTCCACGATCTGTAGGTCTGTGGCCGCAGGAGTGCGCATGCACGTCTAGCTGTGACAGTGGCCGGAAGAATCGGTATGCAGGACTCCCTTCTCTTCAGCTCCACCAGGCAGTGGCAGACCAAACAGGACCCGATCGCGGAACCCAAGGTAATGTTCTGACCGAAGTTAGCTTTAAGTCCTAAGCCACCGCGGCAGCTCCTCTCACGAGCCACACCTGCGTTGGAGAAGGCTTCTGACGCAGGCAGGGATCGTGAGAGAAGCTGCTGCCATGGCTTAGAACTTAAAACTAACTTCGATCAGAACTAAGGGAGTCAAGGCCCCAATTGTAAAGGTCATCGGCGGCGTCTTCGCCCCTCTCCCCGGCACACCCGAACCCCCGTTCAGCCTCCCATCCAACCCTCCCTTCGGCTCCCTTAGTCCCTTGCTGCCGCTCCTCTTCTCTTCCCGCGGTCCCGACAAACGTCCTGACTCCAGCAGCGACCGCAGCACTCTAAACACACTGCTTCACGGCCTGCTACTGCCCTGATTTGCTCTGCCCGACACGGCAGAGCAAATCAGGCCAGTAGAAGACCGCGAAGCAGCGTGTTTAGAGTGCTGCGGCCGCTGCTGGAATCGGGACATTTGTCGGGACCATGGGAAGGGGGCAGCAAGGGACTAAGGGAGCCGGCCACACCGTGGGAAGGGAGGGTCAGATGGGAGGGAAAGGGGGCTGCTTTGGGGGAGGGGTGTGCTGGGAGGCAGACAGCTTTGCTTGGGGGGCAGGAAGACAGAAGGGGGCCACGGAGAGACAGTCAGGGAGGAACTGGAGGGGAGAGGGAAAGGGGGCTGCTTTGGGGGAGGGGTGTGATGGGAGGCAGACAGATTTGCTTGGGGGGCGGGAAGACAGAAGGGGGGCCACAGAGAGACAGTCAGGGAGGAACTGGAGAGGGAAAGGGGGCTGCTTTGGGGAGGGGTGTGCTGGGAAGCAGACATATTTCCTTGGGGGGAAAACAGAGGGGGGCCATGGAGAGACTGTCAGGGAGGAACTGAAGGGAGAGAGGGAAAGGGGGCTGCTTTGGGGGAAGGGTGTGCTGGGAGGCAGACAGCTTTGCTTGGGGGGGCGGGAAGACAATGTGGGCCACGGAGAGACAGTCATGGAGGAACTGGAGGGAGAGAGGGAAAGGGGACTGCTTTGGGGGAGGGGTGTGCTGGGAGGCAGACAGCTTTGCTTGATGGGGGAAGACAGAAGGGGGGCCACTGAGAGACAGTCAAGGAGGAACTGGAGGAAGAGAGGGAAAGGGGGCTGCTTTGGGGGAGGGGTGTGCTGGGAGGCAGACAGCTTTGCTTGGGGGGGCGGTAAGACAGAAGGGAGCCACGGAGAGACAGTCAGGGAGGAACTGGAGGGGGAAAGGGAAAGGGGGCTGCTTTGGGGGAAGGGTGTGCTGGGAGGCAGACAGCTTTGCTTGGGGGGAAGACAGAAGGGGGGCCACGGACAGACAGTCAGGGAGGAACTGGTGGGGAGAGAGTAGGGGGCTGCTTTGGGGGAGGGGTGTGCTGCGAGGTAGACAGCTTTGCTTGGGGGGAAGACAGAAGGGGGGCTACGGAGAGACAGTCAGGGAGGAACTGGAGGCGGAGAGGGAAAGGAGGCTGCTTTCTAGCACCCGTTAATGTAACGGGCTTTAACACTAGTTCTAATATAAACAATTGTAGTTCTGCCCTTCTTGTAGTTCTGCAAGTCTGTCAGTTAAACCCATTATATTTAAAGATTAAATTACATAGAAACATAGAAGATGACGGCAGAAAAGGGCTACAGCCCATCAAGTCTGCCCACTCTGCTTACCCACCCCCTGTCTATGCCCTAATGACCCAATTTCCTTATCTTGACCCTCGTAGGGATCCCACATGGGTATCCTATTTATTCTTAAAGTCTGGCACGCTGTCTGCCTCGATCACCTGCACTGGAAGCTTGTTCCAATGATCAACCACTCTCTCTGTGAAGAAATACTTTCTGGTATCACCATGAAATTTTCTGCCCCTGAGTTTGTGCAGGTGCCCTCTTGTGGCCGAGGGTCCCTTGAGAAAGAAAATATCATCTTCCACTTCGACACGTCCCGTGAGGTACTTAAATGTTTCGATCATGTCTCCCCTCTCCCTACGTTCCGCAAGAGTGTAGAGCTGCAATTTGTTCAGTCTCTCTTCGTACGAGAGACCCTTGAGCCCCGAGATCATCCTGGTGGCCGTCCGTTGAACCGATTCAATTCTGCGCACATCTTTACTGTAATGTAGCCTCCAGAATTGCACACAGTACTCCAGATGAGGTCTCACCATGGCCCTGTACAACGGCATTATGTCTTCAGGCTTTCGGCTGACGAAACTTCTATTGATACAACCCAATATCTGCCTTGCCTTAGATGAAGCCTTCTCCACTTGATTGGCAGTTTTCATGTCTGCACTGATGATTACTCCTAAATCTCGTTCTGTTGAAGTCCTAGTTAAAGTTTCTCCGTTCAAGAAGTACGTCCTGCATGGATTTCCGCTTCCGAGGTGCATGACCTTACATTTCTTAGCATTGAAGCCTAGCTGCCAGGTTTAAATTTGTAAATTGCTTAGTAATGTAAAAAAGCGATTCATCAAGTCAAAATAAAATCTTGAAATCTTGATTGTCTGGCTGGGTTTCTCCGCGTGCGATTATATTGCACGGTTTCGTCTATGTACCGATGACCACAGGAGGCATAAAGGCATGGTACCCTTTACTGTCCCAGTGGTTACTGACCCTCTCCCGTCCCCTGTTTGACAGGTTCAGATGTTATGGCCAGTCATATTAGAGCAGTAAACAGGTCTCTGGAGTAGCCTAGTAGTTAGAACTGTGGACTTCAGAGAAGGGGACCCAAGCCCATATCCCACTCTGGCTAGTACACTTCTAGTGGAAAGTGTGAGCCCACCAAAAGCCTACTGTACTGATATACAATTTACGAGGGGCCTCTGAAAAGTTCTCAGCCCAACCAACAAAGTTGGAGCAGTCTCCATTGAGGGCTATACACTTAGTCCAGTAATTCTCCACATCTTTTGTTCTGTCAGAAAAATATGGTATGAAAAGAGTGGAACATCACTGGACTAAGTGTATAGCCCTCAATGGAGACTGCTCCAACTTTGTTGGTTGGACTGAGAACTTTTCAGCAGTCCCTTGTAGGTGGCACCTGCAAGCATAAGCTTTATTGGGAAGGTATACAGTTGGCTATAGTAGGTTGTGAGTGAGTTTTGTAGGGTTCACCTACAATGTAAGGGGGTTATGATGAGATGTGTACCTGGAACCTTTTTATGTGAAGTTCACTGCAGTGCCCCTAGAGTGCCCCACTGCTCTGCTAGGATGTCTTTGTGGCCAATCTGTTAAGAATGCTGGCACCTCCTATGTCCAATGGTTGGTTTTATGTGTTTTTTCATTTGGACATTTTTTTTATGAGTCAAAAAGATTGACGCACTAAGGACAAACACATCTAGAAAATGGCCATTAAAAAATAAAAAAGACATTTTTCTGGTATGAAAATGTCCAAAATCGAATGTAGATATCATATTGAAAATACCCCTCCAGCGGGGTGGCGGCAGGAGGAATTGGGCACTCCTCCTGCTGTGGACACTCGGGGTTGGGGGAGCTGGCTTCAGGGATCCTAGCAGGAAGGACTGGTCATCCCTCCTGCCAGTAGTCTTCACGGGGGGGGGGGGATGGGTCCCTGCCGTGGCCGCTAAACTGATTGTGACAGGGAGGTTCCCTTGCTGATCAGTTCAGCAGCCACATTTACTTGAAGGCACCAGAAATGTAGGCCAGCAAGACTATTGGTGGGAGAGAAGTCCAGTCCCTCCTGCCGGGACCCCCAAAGCCGGCCTCCCCCTACCCCTGAATGTCCGCAGATTGAGTAGTCCACGTGAAAAGAGTTGCCGCTGAGGTCAAACTCCATATGTAGCTGTTGTATTAATTAAGAGTATTCTGCAAGACATGAATAGTTTTCCAAATTATATTTCCTCCCCAACTTTTCTATAACGATTGTTTTCATTTTTAACCCTATATGTTTGATGTCATGTGATCCTTTTTATATTTTGGAATATGATTTTAGATTGTAAGCCGTCCAGGTGGTTTTTACCCTTGGTGCGGGATAGAAAGATTTTAATACACTTGGAAACTTAGTATTGGGTGTTAAGTAAGTCACTATAGAATTGCCCTGCATACGTAAGAGACAGTCTCACTTTCTCCTGAAGTTCATGAGTCAAACAAAAAAGTAGAAATCTGTGGTTACCTACTCAGACTGAACTAGAATGCCTACTGCAGTAAAAATCATCTGTATGTCATAATATTAAAAGGACATCATTGTTTTACCATGTGAGTCCTTCTGCAGTGTGCTTTATGGTTGTTTTTTTGGGGGGTTGTTTGTTTTTTGTTTTTAATTTCCATGAACCACCATTGTTAAGTCATTGCTATGGAATGCAAAAGTCAAATGGTCCTGTCAAGATGCAACATCATGAAACAATAGGAAAATGCTATGCATTGGTGTCGTTCCTGGAAAGAATTTTTTTTTGTTCCAGTACATGTTCCCTCTGCAACATGTACAGTACAAAGAAGTAGTTTCAACCTGTAAGTTAAATAGATATGACCTACAAGTTATAGGACAAATGGCTTTTATCTCAAGACATCTGCTTTAAGTATGGTACTTAGTCTGCACATAATAACTTCTTAAAGCATTTGTGTACATTGAAAAGCCTACACTCACAGTAGATTAGATACACATGAAGAGCCATTTGTGCAAACAGGATGGCTTCATTAATGCAAATAAATGCCCTGTCTAGGTGACATGTGTGAGACTGAAATGATTATGGGAACTACAGGTACTTGTATTAATGAATGAGTGTAGGTTTGTCTGTTCTACACTTTTTGTGTCTTTTGGTATAGATTATAAAGGGGCATTGCTAGGTTCTTATGTATAACATACCACTTTGCTCATTGTTAAAGTAATGTCCTTCATAATATATTCTTTGTAGATTTGAATTTCTACAGGTTGACTGTTCATGTATGTTTTGCAGTTAAAACAATAAGCACATTTAAAAAAAATATATATACATAAATGCATGCTGTCAAAGCAAAGCTTATACAATGCAAAGTAGCTATGTTTTCATAGGTAATAATTATTTTTTTAAAAAAAAAATTTATATACCGCTTACAATTCTAAGCAGTTTACAGTCAGGATATATCATGTTCTGCAGTCAAATTCGTAAGTTACTGTCGATGACATACTAATATTTTCACATGCAAATAAAAAGATTGATATAACATTATGTAGAAAGCTCATGATATGCAAACATTTCACCCAATATTTATATAATGTTACTGTTTGGTATCGTGGTGCACAATTGCTATTGCATGAAAATCAATTAAAAATGTAATAGTTTTAACTAAGTGGAACCCACAAAATATAGCAACAACAACAAAAAAGAAAAAAAAACCCAGCTCCTCCCCTACTTCCAGAAAAGCATGAAAATTAATCTATCAGTGTCACATCCTGTTGGTATTGTGAGAAGAATTTGGAGATCAGTAAGGCCAAGGCATTGACAGGCGAGAAAATCACAAATTTGATTCTGAGTGAGCTGTTTCTTTTTGTTCTATTTCTTTACTGTTTCCTTTCATTTTAATTTGGCTTGAACATAAGAATAGCTTTACTGGGTCAGATCAATGGTCCATCAAGCCCAGTAGCCTGTTCTCACGGTGGCCAAAACCCAAAGAGTAGCAACATTCCATGCTACCAATCCAGGGCAAACAGAGACTTCCCCCATGTCTTAATAACAGACTATGGACTTTTCCTCCAGGAATTTGTCCAAACCTTTCTTAAAACCAGCTATGCTATCCACTCTTCCCACAACCTCGGGAAACGCATTCCAGAGTGAAAAAATATTTCCTCCTATTGGTTTTAAAAGTATTTTCCTGCAGTTTCATTGAGTGTCCCCTAGTCTTTGTATGTATGGAAATCTATGTTGATTTCTTTTGGCTGTATAGATGGTCTTTTTTGTCTTTGTAGTGCCAAAGCAGTAACTGTAGGTCCATAGCTAATATGAGAATGGAATTTAAAAGAGGACAAGCATCTGTGCATGAAGGGAGTATGAGTGGTAAGTTGAAAGACAGGAGGAGAGACAGGGCCGGCACAACCTGGTGAGCACTGTGTCATAGGGAGCGCCAGCCTCTGGGAGGCACCAAAAGTCACTGCAATCTATGCTACCTGTTGCATAGCTATTCTCTTCTCCTGTCTTCTTCAATGATACTGGAAATTTAATGCTGGCACCGTATCCTGCCACCAGCATTAAATTTCCAGGCTCTTTTTGGCCAGCCAAGACATAGCCAGTTATGCCAATATTCAGCAACTAGCCAGTTAATTCTCAATGGCAAAGATATACCATCCTTTTAGGCAGTTGTCTTTGGCCAGTGAGCCACATAATATTGGTGTTGACCGACTATGGGCCTGTTTTACAAAGCCGCGGTAACGGCCCTGAAGCCCATAGAGATTTAAAGGGCTTCAGGGCTGTTGCTGCACGGCTTTGTAAAACAGGCAGTATGTCATGGTCACCAGCTAGTCCACTAAGCTGGATATTCAGCATGAGATAGCTGGATATTCCCCGCTGAATATCGGTGGATAGCTGGCTATGTGCTATTTAGATGGCCATCAGCTGCTCCCTGCTATTTACTTTAGTTTCGTTTTAAACGGTATAGAAATGTTTAAAATAAATAAATACTATAGTTATAGATATAACTGTGTTATTATTTCTATTCTGCTTTTATCCAAAGTGGATTACAAATAAACATAACATAATATAACATAACATAACATAAAAATTCATTTCTATACTGCACTACCATTAAGTTCAATGCAGTTTACAAAAAAGAATGGGCATACAATTATGAATTACATTATTTGCCTAAAAATCTAATAAACAAAGAAGTTTTCAATTGTTTCCTAAAATGTTGATAAAAGCTGGAGGTCGATAACATAGATTTAAGATCCTATCCCAAAATGCTGCTTGATACAAATAAAGACGCTGAAGATATTTTTTATATTGGCAACCCTTAACAGATGGAAAAACAAACGGAGCATGTGTGCTTCAAGGACGCATAGAATTTGCAAAAATGAATGAGTCTACAAGATAATTGGGTGTTTGACCTGATAACATCTTAAAACAAATGCATCCAAACTTAAATTTCACTCAAGCTTCAACAGGCAGCCAATGTAGTTCATGAAAAAAAGGAGTAACATGATCAAACTTTTTCAAATTAAAAATCAATCTAACGGCTGCGTTCTGGATGATACATAATCTACAAAGATTACATACATATTGAAACACTTGACAAATCTCAGCATATCAGTATCTCATTCATAAAACTATCAGAGACTTCTTTCATAAATGCTGTAAAAAAAAGATAAAAAGTCAATCAAAGCTATTATAAGGGCTAAGTAGTATATTCCATGGCAGAAAATATGTTTTTTCAACAATTTCTTAAATTGATGCAAATCTTTCTGTTGCCGAACATACACTGGCAGCCTATTCTACTCTGATGGTCCAGCACACGAAAACACACTTTTTCTTATAAATTCATAGAAACATAGAAAATGACGGCAGAAAAGGGCTATAGCCCACCAAGTCTGCCCATTGCAATTTGCCTCCCCCCAGAGTTCATTCCCTTAGAGATCCCACATGAGTATCCCATTTCTTCTTAAAATCAGTCACGCTGCTGGCCTCAATCACCTGCAGTGGGAGTCCATTCCAACGCTCCACCACTCTCTCGGTGAAAAAGTACTTCCTGGAGTCGCTATGAAATTTCCCTCCTCTGATTTTCAGCGGATGCCCTCTGGTTGTTGAGGGTCCCATGAGACAGAAGATATTATCTTCTGACTCGATACGTCCCGTGATGTATTTGTACGTTTCAATCATGTCTCCCCGTTCTCTTCTTTCTTCAAGTGAGTACAGCCACAATTTTTTTAGTCTTTCTTCGTACGTGAGATCCTTGAGCCCCAGGACCATCCTGGTCGCCATTCGCTGAACTGACTCGATCCTCAGTATGTCTTTACGGTAGTGTGGTCTCCAGAACTGAACACAGTACTCCAAGTGAGGCCTCACCATGGATCTGTACAACGGCATCATGACTTCAGGTCTCCTGCTGACAAATCCTCTACGGATACAACCTATCATCTGTCTTGCCCTGGAGGAAGCCTTCTCCACTTAATTGGCAGCCTTCATGTCCTCACTAATAATCACCCCTAGATCGCGTTCTGTCTTGGTCTCAACTAAGGTCTCACCATTCAGTACATAATTTTTGTGCGGATTTTTCTTTCCCAGGTGCATCACCTTGCATTTTTTAGCATTGAAGCTTAGCTGCCAAGTAGTTGACCATCTTTCCAGCAGTCGTAGATCGTGTGTCATATTATCAGGTAATAAGCTCTTGCCTATTATGTTGCAAAGTTTGGCGTCATCAGCGAATAGTGCTACCCTTCCTTTAAGTCCTTGTGTCATATCTCTTATGAATAAATTGAATAGAATTGGGCCCAGAACCGAGCCCTGCGGCACCCCACTGGTCACTCTTGACGCCTTGGATGGGGTACCGTTCACCACCACCCTCTGAAGTCTACCGCTTAGCCAATCTCCAACCCATGCAGTTAGAGTGCTTCCTAATCCTATCGCTTTCAATTTGTTCAATAGCCTTCTGTGTGGGACGCTATCAAATGCTTTACTGAAGTCCAAATATACCACGTCCAGTGACTCTCCTGCATCCAGTTGTCTAGTAACCCAGTCGAAAAAGCTAATCAGATTAGATTGGCAGGATCTACCCTGGGTGAACCCGTGCTGGTGGGGGTCTCGTAAGTTTTCTTCGTCCAGGATTATGTCAAGGTTCCGTTTGATCAGTGTTTCCATGAGTTTACACACTATAGACGTGAGACTCACCAGTCTGTAGTTTGCCGTCTCTGTCCTGCAGCCCTTTTTGTGGAGTGGGATTACGTTGGCGGTTTTCCAGTCCAAGGGGACTCTTCCTGTGCGTAGGGAGTAGTGCAAATATTTCTGAATAGGGACAACCAGTCCAGATTGATCTAAGAAGCAGGGATAATCGAAGGTTTGACGAGACGGCCTAGACGGAACTTATATGGTGTGATGTATAAGTGACAAATAACAATATTCATATTACAATTTAAAAGAATTAATTAATAATTTAAATAGTGCTCAGACCCACAACTGTGTAATAGTGTAACGACACACAACGCCAGTTGCAATCAGACCATCATGGCACTATTAATGTCTGTACCACCGTATAACAATCCAACATCCAATTACTATAAAATAAACTTTTCTTTGTGGTGGTTACTGCTTCTCCCATGGTCATTTAATATGCAGCTGGTGTCATAAAGTGCTTGTGCATGTGCTAATAAATAATAACTTCTGGAAGCCAATTGTAATTTTTGGCTTCCAGAAGTTATTATATATTAGCACATGCACAAGCACTTTATGACACCAGCTGCTTATTAAATGACCATGGGAGAAGCAGTAACCATCGCAAAGAGAAGTTTATTTTATAGTAAATGGATGTTGGATTGTTATATGGTGGCACAGACATTAATAGTGTCATGATGGTCTGATGGCAACTGGCGTTGTGTGTCTTTACACTAGAACACTAAGGGGCTCATAATCGAAAGAGAAAAACGTCCAAAAACCGGCCTGTCGGCACTTGGATGAACATTTCTTAAAAACGTCCAAGCGCTGATAATGAAACTGGGTTTTGGACGTATTTCTAAACGACCTAGGCCTTTATAGTGCCGCTCAATGTCCAAAGCTAAACGGGGCATTTCGGGAGGCGTGTCGAGGGCAGGAGTTGGGAGGGACATGGGCCGGCTTAGACTTAGTCGTACAGCATGTATAACCAAAAGTTTAACAACAGAGCCTGGACGGAACTTGGACATTGTGACTTAGACCATGTAAAACATGGTCTAAGTCACAAAACTCCACCTAAACTCACCAGATAAGCACTGAAAACACATAACACAGACCCCACACACTACCCCAGTGATCACCAACCCCCCCCCCCATAACAATTTTATTCACAACTTTAAATTTCAACCTCCAGACCATCATCACCTGGCCGCCTGGCATAGGAAAGTCTAGTCGTCCAGCCCAGAGGCAGCTTAAGCCATCTTGGGGGTGGGTTAGGGACCCATAGAAAGGAGGACCCATGCCCATAAGCCCCTGTAATAACTGCATTGATACAGAAACATGTGCACTGACCTATACATCCCTAAAACCCTGTTTTACTGGCATAAAAGTAGCTCCTGCAGCCAAAAAGGCTATTGGGGTGGTAGATAAGTGGGTCTAGGGGATTCTGGAGGTGGTTAGGGGGGCTCACCGTAACCTATAAGGGAGCTGTAGTGAGGAGAAGCTATAGCACCCTTTCTGTAAAGTTCACAGCAGTGCCCTGTAAGGTACCCCACTGTTTAGGTGGCATGTCTAGGTGTGCAGTCCATCACTTTGCAGACCCCTCCCACGTCCAACAGGGCTTATTCTAGGCGTTTTGGACTTGGACGGAAATGTGGTATAAAGATAGACAATTTAGTGGCTTGGATGATCAGATCGGCAGGACGTATAATTAGACGATTTTCGAAAGTAAAAAAAAGTTGGACGTATCTTTCAAAAATGTGTCTTAGGCTCTTTTTAACTTTGGACGACTTGCGAGATGGACGTAAACGGACTTAGACGTCCCTTTCGATTATGCCCCTCCACGGTTGTGGGTCTGAGCACTATTTAAATTATTAATTAATTCTTTTAAATTGTGATATGAATATTGTTATTTAAGTTATTATTACAATTGAAAAAAAATATATATCCCTATATTTATTTATTTATTTATGTGATATATAAGTGCCCAAAAGGTATCCAAAGTGACCAGATAACCACTGCAGGGACAAAGTAAAGACCACACACACCCTGTGTTCACTGACCCCGTTGCACCCCCACAAAGCTCAGAATAAAAACATACATACCTGCCTCCAGAACATCAGCACCTAGCACAGGAAAGCCTAGTAGAGCTGCACAGATGTAGCTTAAGTAGTCTGGGGGTGGGCTAGTGAACCATAGAGAGGAGGACTCAGGCCCATAAACCACCCTTACCACTATATCAATGGTTGAAGATGTGCATCCCCCCCAAAAAAACCCTATTGTTCTGCCATATAGATACCACCTGCAGCCATAAGGGCTATTGGGGTTATAGACAGGTGGGTATAGTGGGTTTTCGGGGTGTTTTGGGGGACTCACTATGACCTATAAGGGAGTTGTGATGAGATGTTTATATGACACCCTTTTTGTGAAGTTTACAGAAGTGCCCTGTAAGGTGCCCCACTGCTCTGTTGCCATGTCTGGATGGCCACTCCATCAAATGCTGGCCTCTCCCATGTCCTAAAGGTCTTGTTCTGGATGTTTCAGACTTGGATGAATTTTTGGTTGAGAATGTGGTATAAAGATAGACGTACTGGCGGTCTGGACAATCGAACGCCTGGATGTCCAGATAGACGATTTTCGGGGGGAAAAAATTTTAGATGCACTTTTCGAGAATAGACATTTTGCCACTGCTGACTTTGACGACTAGCACCCTATGTCTAAATCGGACTTAGCCTTTTCTTTTGATTATGCCTTTCCACACATATTATGCAAATGCTAAGCTGAATATTGGCCCTATCATGTCCACTGAGGAAGAGACAGCAAGAGGTGGTGAACTCAAAGAAAGGAAGGTGCCAAATTTGAGGGAAGCAGAATGGGAGAGAAATACTGGACTTGGGGATGAGGAAGAGGGAGAGACATTGGGTCTATTGAAGTTGAGAAAGGAAGAGGTGATCAACTCAAGAGAAAGGAAGGTGGGAAGGGAGAAAGGTGCTTAACTGGAGGAGAGGTGGAAAGAGAGATGCTGAACTTGGGCGGGGGAAGGAGAGAAGAGCTGAACTAGGGGGGCAAAGAGAAGGGAAAGATCAGATGGAAGGGTGAGAAAGAGAGGGGTAGAGACCCTGGGTCCACGGAGATTTGGTAGGGAGGGAGAGAGAGATAGGTGCTGGACCACAGGAAGGGGGCAGGAAGAGAGAGGGAGATATGTTGTGCTTGGGAGTGCAAGAGAGAGAGTAAATTGACAGAACTAGGAAATGTCATTGTCTGTCTAGGTTTTCCATACAGAGTTCATAAGTTACTAACATAGGGGTCCTTTTACTATGCTCTGGTAAGCAGTAATGTGTGCTTACTGCAGGCTAAAATCCACTACCGTGGGGCACGATCAAACATCCTGCAGTAGTATTGGCATCTGTGCACAATTACCATGTGCTAAAAAATCATTTTTATTTTTTAATATTGAGGGTGTGTTTGGGGGGTGGCGTGCACAGTGTTAATCAATTAATGAAGCTACATCACAGTGCGCTAACCGATTAATGCCTTCAAAAATAGATATAGCTAGGGGCTCACGAGCTAATGGCTACATGCTAATTGGAAGATTTGTGTGTGGCCATTATTGCATAAATGAGATAGATTTGCATACAGTGGAAATAGTGCATGCAAATTGATCACGTGCATATTCACCTGTGGATATCCTGAAAACCTGACTGGCTGAGGACTGGCTGAGGACTGGCTGAGGCTCACCTGCGCTATACCCATTGAGATCAGTTTTTAAACAAAGTTATACATTTACCTGAAGCTAGTAATTATATAACTTCCCTGGAAATAGACATTCACATCCTATGTACATGGAGAGTTCCACTAATTGACCCAGTACTATTTGTATAATGAAGGGGCAGAGGAAGGACAGAGCAGGAGTGGTGCTAAGAAATTATCCATAAAGGGGTGATATTCAGCAGATACACAGATAACTTACAGTAGAATCCCAGTTAACCGGCACTATCAAGCAACCGTCAAACCCCACCCCCACCCCAGACCACCTTCACTGCTACCCTCCACTCCAAGCCCTCCCCCAAGGCCACCATGCTGATATCCACTATCTCAAATCCCCCCCCCCCCCGGCCACTGGTGCTGCTCTCAACCCTTCTCACCCAAGATGATTGGCACTGCTGTCCACCTCCTCCCCCCACTGACTGGCACTGTGCTTACCGTAGGCGTGCCAGTGCTGAAACAACCTGCCACCGATGTTCTACGCTGGGCCACTGCAGGGCCTTGAGTATTTGTGCATGCTCAAGGCCTTCCAGCTCCTGCCTTCTCTGAGATTCTGATGAGATTCTCAGAAAGGGCAGGAGCCGGAAGGCTTTAAGCATGCGCAGATGCTCAAGGCCCTGCAACAGCCCAGGGTAGAACATCAGCGGCAGGCTCTTTCAACACTGGCACGTGTATGTTAAGCACAGTGCTGGTCAGTGGGAGGAGGAGGTGGACAGCAGCACCAATCCTTGAGGAGGGGGAGTTTGTAGTGGAGGGCATCAGTAATGGTGGCCTCGGGGGAGAGTTTGGAGTGGGAAGACAGCAGCAATAGTGACCTTCTGGGGTTGGGGGCTTGAATATAAACTGAGACCCCCATTTTTGGCGCCAAAAATCTTGGTTTATATTCAAGTACTATATATACGGTAGTTAGGCCTATTTTTAATAGTAACTCTCAAGCAACCAGAAACTACATTTATCTGGCATATACCAATCTCTATGGGTGCCAGATAACTGTACATGGATTATTTAACAGCAATGACAGCAGTCAGCAGACAAGTATATCCAGCAGCAGTAAATACCATATTGCCTCTAATAAACAACTGGGTTATTTAGAAACAATGGGGCTTCTGACGTCAAGGATGGGCTATTTCTCTCTTCCATTCTGCTCTCCCATAGTAACCAGCATTGCTCTTTTCCACTCCACTCTTCTCTCCCCCACATCCCCCGTGATGATCAGCTCTTTTCTTACCTCTCCTCATGGTTATGGTACATAGTTGGTGTGGGGCCTTGAGTATTTGGCATAAGAACTTAAGAATTGACATACCGAAGGTCCATCAAGCCCAGTACCCTATGAGTGTTAACTGTATCCCTATGTAATGTACCACTGTGAATGTTAATTTGTAACCCATTCTGAGCTCTCTGGGGAAGACGGGATATATAACCAAATAAATAAATATCCTGCTTCCAAAAGTAGCCAACACAGGTCCCAAGTAGCTAGCTAGATCTCAAGTAGTAAAACAGATTTTATGCTGCTTTCCCTAGGAATAAGCAATGTATTTTCCCAAATCATCTCACCATAATCTTGAGAAAAGGTAAAAAGAGAGATCCAATCATCACAAGGGAGGGGCTGGAGGGTGAAGGAGAGCAATGATGGTTACTGTGAATTCTGGGAGATGGGCTATTATTGGAGGAATCTACATTTCGCGACCTTAGAAATACAGGGTTTTAAGTGACAATTTTCAGTATTTTTTAACTCCGATGACTTCCGGATTCTATCTGACATGTAGATGTTACAACACTCATGAGGATTTATTGCAACTTAACCGTTCCTTCATTTCATAAGAAATTACATGGTAAATCCGCACGTGTCATTGAACACCAAATTGCTCCACTTCAAATTCCTGAGAATGACTTTCGGTACAGTTAGAACCATGTAATTCTAAGGTCGCGATTTGGCTTTTAAGATTAAATATACAGGGTTTTTCAATGCTGAAACAGAGAGTGGGCTATTATTAGAGAAAACCAGTATATTACAGAAAACAATATTTTAAATGTTGCTGCTAGTGTTAAATGAAAAAGATGATCATCACTGCAGAAAATTACTATTATTCCTGAGGAGGAATTTTTTTTATTTTTTTTTTTTAAGTAATGTGAGATGAATATTCTATGTTACTGTAATATAATTTTTTAATGATAGGGTGGATAAGGTGCTGCCTGTAAGCCAAACCTCAATGGAATATTAGAAGAAAAACCAGATCCTTCTTTTCCTAATATGATATTTGTGAAAAACATGTTTATTGGTGCATAGTGGAAAACATGATTTAGCATGAAGGGTAACCCAAAAAGATGTATTCAAAAAACATAGCTCACACCAGACATTTTTATTACAGTTAATGCTTTTTACGTTAATATGCAAATTAATAGATCATTCATCAAATTCTGTGTGTGACTGCACACTCTATTCTGCTGTTTATTTTCATTTTGGGCACACTAATAGCTCCCTGGCCTTGAAGCCCAAGATTTAGGCTGGAACAAGACTGGGTAATAAAATGGTCAACCTTATATGCTGTTTTGAAATGTGCCATTTACAAGGGTTTTTAATAAAGTTTGTTTTTATTGTGCTTGATGAATAACACATTGACTTGCTAGTTGTCTGGGATGTTAGCTTCATGGTCTTTCCTTTCTTTCTCTCAGAACTCCTTGGTGGCGGCAGTCTACGGGAGGCCTGCGGGGACTATCCTATGGCGAGCTGACCTGTTTCTGGCTTTGTTAAAGAAATTTTAGTCGCACTAACACTCCTGACCCCTGGTGTCACTGATAAGCTCCAGAGCACAAAGTGCAGGGTCAAAAATGTTCCAACATTTTACAGAAAAAACAAAATCTTGTAATTGCAGGCTTCAAGACGTGAGGTTGGTATTTATTTTTGTTGTATATAGAGAAAATCTCACTTTTCTTCATGCTGTCTCTTGTATATATTTTGTCTCTTCATAAAGTTGTTAAGAATCACTCTCCAATGACTACCATTTTTATTCATAATTGGCATATATTTCTGAGTCTAGAAACCTTAAAGAGCTCCTCTGTCCTTTCCTTGTTTCTGTGTTCGTGGGGCAACATGTGTAATTCATTGGCAATCCCAAAGCTGCAGTCTATAGCAGGGACTTCTAAACTCTTCTTGAGTTTCTCGACTCGCTGCACAGAATGGACGAGCCTTTGACAGTCTGTAAGGGCTCCTTTTTACTAAGGTGCGCTAGCGTTTTTACCGCACGCTACGCTTCTAGAACTGCCAGCTCAGTGCTGGCGTCAAGGTCTAGCGCGCGCAGCAACGTAACGTACGCTATTCCGTGTGTTAAAGCCCTTGCGCATCTTAGTAAAAGGAGCCCTAAGTGTTAAATGGTTAATCACTTAATCACTGACAGGAATATGGTTCTACTAGAAACTTTTCTGATCCTTCTGATTGTCATTTGACGTTTATAGAGAGATTTGGATGACGTAACATTTCACAGTGGCATATTTTTCGTCCTCTCTACTGAAACTTGCTTTTATCTCCAAGCTGTTTAATAAGGCGGAAAATGTAATTGCTTTGAATTCATCCAATGATGTCATAATAGCTGGAAGCTGGGAGCTGAAATGAATTAGATTATAAAAGACCTACATATGTATCAGCACACAGTGTGTGCATTTTTGGAATACAGTTTTGCAATGAGCCTCTGGGTAGTATTCTCCTTTGGAGCCGAACTTTTAATGCTTTTAAATTCTTTGCTTAGGAACTGAGTCAATCTATTAGCCTGGCTGTTCATCAGTGAGGAGGAGAAGGGATTTTGGATTTAGCTCATGCCTTTGTCAGTCATAGTTCAAGATGCATTACATTCAGATACAATAGGTATTTTCCTGTCCCCAGAAGGCATACAATAAGTTTGTGCCTGAGACAATGAAGGGTTACGTCACTTGCCCAAGATCACAAACAGCTGCAGTGGCCTATGAACTACGTTTTCCTGGTTATTAACCTACTGCTGTAACCATTAGGCTTCTTCTCCACACCATCTAGAAGCAAGGTAATTCTTTGGAAATTTGCCTGTCAGAACCAAACTTGAAAGAAGGTAAAGCTCCTGTGTTGACCACATTGGTATTTTAGGGAAGGGGGGAAAGGGGTGGACACTGGAGGATTAAGTAACTTGCCCAGGGTCATAAGGAGCAGCACTGGGATTTGAACTCACAATTAGAGAATGACACGGGGACAGATTTGTCCCCATCCCCACAGGAACTCAATTTCCCTGTCCCCATGAGTTTTGTAGCTGTCCCTGCCCCCATTCCAGTAAGCTCTGCCTTAACCGCACAAGCCTCAAACACTTATGATTTTAAAGTGTTTTGTGCAGATGAGGATGGAGCTTGCAGTAATGGGGCAGGGACAGGATAAGAACTCACGAGGATGGGATGGAAAAATGAGCTCCCGTGGGGACAGGGAAAAATTTGTCCCCGTGTCATTCTCTACTTACAACCTCTGGGTGCGGAGGCAACAGCTCTACCAGCTATTAAACACGGATGGTTCCAAAGTAGATATTCCTGATACATGTAACCAGTGCATAAATGTCCATTCTTCAATGTATTTTAAAACATGCTGTCCATCAACAGATTCTTTACTACAATTCTAGCAAAGCTAGAGATGTCCCAACTGCACATCTCAAACCTAATTTATACTTCTTTTCTATCTCATAATCATGACTTCCAGCACATATTTAGTAGATTCCAGGAGGCATTTGAAAACATACTTGTAGGAAACTAAGTTATTCTATTCAATTGTAACAACGTTTTCTTTTGTAAACCGCATAGAGCTTCACGGTCTTGTGGTATATAAGCAGAATGTTATGTTTCTAAAATTCCTCTCCATATATTTTTGTTGGACATTTATTTAGAATACCATGTTAGAAAGGACATACAGATTGGAATTGAGACGTCCTAATCGGGATAGCTCAAGTTCCAAATTAAACTGTATTGAGTCAATATTTTAAAAAGTGATGCTAGCCACATAAGTGATCTTTTTTCATTCATTCCATTTATTAAAATCTTTATATTTCGCCCATTGCAAAAGTTGTGAGCAGATTACAACAAAACATAAACATTAACACCATCGTTAAGATACAAGGCAAACAAAACGAAAATCCCTAAACACGAGCTTCTTTAATAAAATATAACATTAATCAATGTATCTATATTATAAAATAACTCAGGAAGCAATCATGTTTTTATTTGTTTGCGAAAGTAGCTCAAGTCCATCAATGAATGCAGCTCTGCTAGTAACTAATTCCATAAGCAGGGCTCAATAATTGTATATTTATTTTATTATTTTTTTTTTTATTTCAAATTTTCTTTTTATTAAGAAAAGAAGTATACAAAGAAGTAAACCACAATCCGAATACAAAGAACCAGGAACAAAGTAAAACACCAGACTAGAGGGTCTACCGCGTGGTTTCTGCGCGGAGACAAAAGATACTCAGCAAAAGCCAAGAAGAACCCACCCCCCAAACCCCCCCCAACCCCACCCCACACCCCCCAAGCACTTCTGTATAATTGTATATTTAATCAAATCAAAAATAATGTTGGAAAAAAAATTTTTGTTTTGAACGTAGAGATCAAAAGGTGGATATGTCAGCAAATAATATAGTGATCCCTATTTCAAAGTATTATGCAAACATAAAGGGCTCCTTTTATCAAGCCATGCTCGCGGGGTTAACACGCGCGACTTTTAATCACGCGCTAACCCCCACGCTGGCCAAAAAACTACCGCCTGCTCAAGGCAGGTGTTAGCGGCTAGCGCGGCCGGAAGTTTAACATGCACTATTACGTGCGTTAAACCGCTAGCGCGGCTTAATAAAAGGAGCCCATAATCTATAATTGAAACGATAACATGTGCTCAGAGTTGCGTAATCTTGCCAAGGACCGAAGCCTCTATAGGGAGACCCATCACCCAATCATTGCATATGTATGAAAGTGCTAGTGAATATTTTAAAGTAGTGATTTCACAGTATTGTTTGTTTTGTTTATTTCTCACCCGCCCTTATGCAGGGCGAGTTACATATTAACATACAAAATAAAAGATTTACATTTATCGTACAAAACACTTCAGAGACACACTATAGCAAATTACATACTGGCACATCAAATCAAATTACATAGAACATACACGTCGCATCAACGACAAATTTCATTTAAGGCCAAAACTGGCCAAACCCACACATACATCAAAATCAACTTGTTAGAAATATATGTTTTGTACTTAACTTTCAAGCTTTTTAAGGGACCACATTTCATTGTCTTTTTCAAGGAACCCTCAAAAGTCCTTGTCTCAAAGTAAGTGGGGTGATAAGTCCAATTCAAAGTGCCCACTCTAACAGGAAATAAGTAAAAACGTGTGTTGAACATGTTATAAACATTATGAACATTCAAAACATAATGTATTATTTTAGCATTACTGGCAAAAACATAAGGAAGGTACCTGTCATATGAAAATGTCTGTGCGTGAAGATTCTTTTATGCTTTCTGCATCAGTCAATGATTGAAAAAAGTCGTCACTGATTTAAAATGTTAGCCACGTCACTGCGCTTAGCAGATGTGATGCCGTATATGGAGCATAGCCACTCAATGTAGTATCAGAGGAACAGAGGTGGGAATTACAAAAGAGCTTGCCACTTTATTTCGCTGTTTAAACCCCTAGGTTGGAGAGTATTTAGTTTGTAAATCCACCTTAGCTCCCGTATCCATAGCGTGTGTGCCAGACCGCACATGTTATTGTTTCAATTATAAATTATGTGATTGCATAATACTTTGAAATAGGGTTCACTATATTATTTGCTCAATAATTGTATGGAATGTTCTTGAGTGCATACTCTTGTGCAACCCTCTAAGAAGGAATCTCAAATTCTGCCCTGCAATTGTAATAATTACTGACTAGAACAACCAATGAAAAACATTCAACATTCTAAACAGTACTAATAGTATCTTAAATCTGCTCTGCACTGTTAGAGGTGATCAAGCTTGATCAGCTAGGCTGCAGAATTTTGTACAATCTGCAAGGTTTTGAGTACAATAGCCCTAGAAACTGGCCATTGTAGTAATCAAGGACAGGTAAAGCCAAATGATAATCATGTATGAAAATCATCTGTAAAGAAATATTGATAGATCCTGTCAATAACTTTATCTTGGCAGAAAGCTTTTCAAACAAGCAGATCATCTCAAACTAGCCTACTGCAATCCCTTATATGAGGGGTGTTCAATAATTTATCTGCCTGAGTATGAAAGTAGTAAGTGTGTTAAAACAAGTCTGTGCATGTTGTGACACATCTCAAGGTTACTCGTGCATAGTTGTGGCTCTATGCAAGTCTAACATTCCAAGAGACAGGATGTCAGGAGAGTCCTCATGCAAATCAAATAAGAAACTGCTAGATTTGGAGAACCATTCAGTGATTAAATTTCTCACAAAAGAAAAGAAAAAGCCAAAGGAGTTCCATGAACAAGTGACCACAGTTTATGTTGAGTCTGCCTCATCATCCTACAGAGTAAAATATTGGAGCATGCAGTTTAAGAGGGGTAGAGAGTGCATTGAAGATGACCCTCACAGAAATGTGCAAGAAAGTTGAGGATTTTATTTTGTCAGACAGACAAATTAAGGTTTCCTGAATAGCTGAAAATATGAGCATCTCAGCAGGTACAATTTTGAAACTAATTCATGAAGATGTTAGGCATGTCCAAGGTTAGTACAAAATGGGTTCCAAGAATGCTGACACAAGGTCAGAGGCCACGAAGCTCCAGTACTGTTAGGAAAACTTGGAGATGCTCCATGAAGACCGAGTGAATTATTTTCATCGTTTGGTGACTGGAGATGAGACTTGGGTCTACCACAGAGATCCTGAGTCCAAAATGGAGTCAACGGAGTGGAAGCACAAGTCACCCCCCACCCCAAAGCAGGCAAAGTCATGGCAACTGTCTTCTGGGATAATGAAGGACTTTTGCTTCTGGAGTTCATGCCACACAAGACAACCATAACTGGGGAGAGATACGCCAACACGAGCACTTTGTGGGAGTCAATCAAGGACAAAAAAATGAGAAACACTCACAGCAGGTCTGCTGCTTCTTCACTCCAATGTGTCAGTGCACATATCATGACAATCACAGGCTGCCATCCGATAATGTGGGTTTCATCAGCTTTTGAATATTTTTAGTTTTTTCTTTGTAAACTATTTAGTGATACTTACAAGGGACTACTGAAAAGTTCTCAGCTCTACCAACAAAGTTGGGGCGGTCTCCATTGAGGGCTATACACATAGTCCTGTGATTTTTCACTTTTTTTTTGTTCATTTTTCTGACATTATAAAAAAAAAATGGAAAATCGCTGGACTAAGTGTATAGCCCTCAATGGAGACCATCCCAACTTAGTTAGTTGGGCTGAGAACTTTTCAGCAGCCCCTCATACATGCATTTGGCCCAATGCATGCATCAGTGCCTAGAATACTAGCATTTACTCCTGTAGATATCAATTGACTGATATTCAGCGCTGTTTGACCAGCCAGGAACAGCTCCTGGCCAGCCAAATAACATGTAGCCGGCTATCTGCTGATATTTAATGGGAGATTGCCAGTATCTTCCACTGAATATCTGAGTCGGCTGATAGCCCGGCATTTTTAAATTTAGGTCCAGTACTGTGGAATTCTCTTGCGCAGATGCTTAGAGAAGAAAAATTATTGCCACAATTTTTAAAAGATTTTAAAAGCTCATTTATTTCCACAGGCCTTTGGTTGTGTTTTAGTAGGTAACTAATTGATTTTATCTTGTGGATTTAACTATCGAGTAGGGTGGAAGGACTGTGTGAATATTATATGCTCTTGGGATGATCTCTGGAGTGGTTATTGGGGGGGTGGGGTCCATTTGAAAATTGTGGCGTTCCTTTCTTATTTTTTTATAGCTGTTATTCTAAACTACTTTATTTACTGAATTGTGAGATTAGTGGTATATGAAATAAAGTAACCTGTAACCTATGTCATGCAACACAGCCAGTCGCCACCAATATTCACTGGCTCGCTGGCTAAGGCACACAGCCAGATAGACCCGCCTAACATGCAGGTTTATCTTTGGGTACTAAGCCTTAGCCATCCAGCCGCTGAATAATGGTTTGGCCGACTAAGTATGTGGTGGCAAACTTTACACTGGAAATTCAATGTTAGTGGCCGGATACAGCTCCATCATTGAATATCCAGGGTTGCCTTCGACCACAGGAGGTAGCCTGGCTGCTTCCCACAGTCTGAATAACAGGGCCCAAGTTTCTACAAAGTAAATAAATAAATGTATGTTTTCAGGGTTAGCTGTGAATCTATCATTACCCTCCAAGCAAAATTCCTGGGTTTGAATGGATAACATTGAATTTTCTCGTATAAATTGTTACATGTCCAAAATTATTCATCTGAAAAGGAGGCCGGATCTGAGACATTCTGAGAGTGGTGCTACTTTGATGTCTAGTTTATACATTTAACCCAGTGTCCCACAAACTTTCTGAAGACGCAAAACACTAAACTCAGTGCCGCGGCTGGAGGGCATCCAGAAATGTGCGGATGGCAAAATGATGATGTCATGCACATATGTGACATCATCACATTGACCTCCATGCATGCGCAGAATCTGCTATTACTACGCCGGGGGGGGGGGGGGCGCTGGAGGTGAAGAAGCGCGGAGAGGAGGCGAGGTGCCACCTGACTGCCTACAGGACATGCCTCTCGCTACGAGAGGCACATCCTGTAAGCAGTCAGCCTGCTCTGGTTCCTCTCCTCCTCGCCGTGTCTTGTGGCATACCTGGAATCTCACAGTGGCACACAGTTTGCGGTACACTGATCTAAGCAATGATTGTCAGCTGCTAAGGGGATCATTTCATAACAGGTCACCTAGATAAAGAGATCAAGTAGGTGCCTATTTTAAGCCCCACAACAGCAGCCAACATCAGAGTTAAAAAATGCAGCTGTGCACATTTGCTCCTACTTGCATCCATAAAGAATGTTCACTGCCCATCTCCTATGGTAGAAATAGTGCTTAACTAAACTACTTAACTTTTCAGAAAACAGTGGTTTACAATAAAATAAAATCAACACATTCAATAAACCAAAAGAAACTCCAGCTGTATGTATATAAAAAAAAATATCAAGACAGAATGCTTTCATATCAAGCAGCATCGGGGCTTAGCGTGGTATCTAATCCCAATGAGAACGCCGTTGATCCACTAACTCGCAGCGTCTCCAGCGGGAGCGTCTCCGAAGCTGCCGATGAGGTGGCTTGCATCTGACGTAGGAGGTCACCTATATTGATGTCTTCTGTCCCACCAATACCTTTCAGTTCTAGGCAGTTTGCAACAAGAAATTCGCCTGGGCATTCCCAGGGAGATTACAAGATTGATAGCTATAGTATGCGTCCAGGATCTGGGAAGGGTCGATACGGTTTGGTAAGATCATTTGACAAATTTCTTGAATAGTATGATTTTCAGTTCTTTTCTGAATGTTTTGTAGTTGGGCGTCGTGGTCAGCAGGTTTGAGAGGTAGTGGTCTATTTTTGCTGCTCTGGTGGCTAGTAGACCGTCATATATTTTTATGCTTTGCATGCCTTTGATTGGGGGGTGGGTAAAGTGTGCTTGAGTTCTCCTTGGTCTGGATGTGTGTTTCCTGATTAGGCGGTTGTTCAGATAGCTTGGTCCATTTCCATTTAGGATGCAGTAGAATTGATGTTCCTAGGAGCATCGGGAGCAGTGCAGAGCATTCAGCGCATCGGCCTGCACTAAAAACCGCTTTTGCAGTCATGTAAAAGGGAGGAACGATTTGTTAATTGAAACATTATATCTCTGGCAAATGAAATGATAGAAAGATGTGGTTTATTGCATTTGAATCAGCATCTTCTTGATTACTTAGCCAGCTGAATAACTCAATTTAAATTAAACTAAACTAAAAACTTAGTTTTATAAACCAGGTCATCGGCCAATTTGGAGCTCAACTCAGTTAACATTAAGACTTGGTCCCTTTTCTTGAATTATGGCACATATTACATAAAGAGTGTCCTGGACTTGTGGTCAAATAGGACTATTTTATCTGAAAGTAAAATTCCCCTTGACATTTTGCATCAACCAGAAAGTGTTACACAAACATACTGAAATTATAATGAATAAATTGCAACCAATCATTTTTTGATAAGCATTAAAATTAGTGGCTTTGATAAGGTGGTGATCAAGTTCCTCTTATATTTATTAAGCAATATGCAATTCTGCTTCTCTAGGGAGCTATACAGCCTTGGGAATGTTTATTTCAGAGGAATAGTGCGTTGAAACTCTAAAAAGAGTTTCCAAGAGTGTTTCTTGTTGTAGGAACTTCTCATTCACCTGAAATCCATTGCAGTTGACAATTGATTTTCTCTCTCTGCTCAACCTTGACTTTTCTGTTACTCTGTAAATCCCTCAAGCATATTTTGGTGCGTTCTATTACAAAATACAGGCTTAACATACTGGTAACACGATGGCCAAAAAAAACCACATAAATTTGCAACATACCAGTTTGCCTTATCACCAGACTTCTCCCACTAAAATCTACTGAAGTAAGTGAGAATATTGACTTTAGATAATTAGATGATGGTCCCTTGCAGGATGGCAGTCTGTGTGAGGCAAAGAAAAACAGGATATTAAATAGAATTAGGTCCTTAATCTTAATCTCTTCCCTAGAGAGGTAGCAGCCAACAGGAAGCTCTTTGCACTTTGCCTTACTTTGGGTCCCCTGGAGAGGTCCAACAGAGAAGCCTGGTTTAATGCTACATTCCTTAGCCCATATAAAGCACAATTCTCCCTCATAGCTAGTATAGGTCAAGGCCTTTAAGAAAGAGGCATTACCATACATTCCACGTGTGATCAGAAAGACAAGGGCTGAGTCTTTTCATACAACGTTTTGCAATGCATTATCTGTGAAAAATGGACTAAATTTGAATTGAACATGTTTGAGAAACATCTTCACAACTGTTTACTGTTTAAATTGAAATTTATATCCTTTTAGAGCAGTAATTCGCTCAGACAGTCCAATTTTTGTACTACAGTTGATGTGGGAATAATCTAGAGACGCTAATTGATTTTTCTGTTCAGCTGTCTGCATGAGTGTAACAAACCAGAACTATGGATTGCATTATGGAAAATGTTGTGTAATCTGTGTATTTATGACAATTCATTTTCAGTTATATGGGCTTTCTTTTGTTTACCAGTAGACTTGGAGGCACCTAGAGAGTGTTTTTTCCTTTTTATTAGCCTGTATTAGCAGGTTTGGATCAGGAAGTTGTGTAGGCTTCTTATTTTGCACACATTGATAATCTGGAAGAGGCTCTTGGGACTGTTAGTTTATGAAATCAAAGAGCATCTCTCCAAGTGGAAAAGAAATAGCAAGAGCCCCTCAATGAGAATTTGGTAGCACATTACTGTTGAAATATAAATGTGACCAATCATATTGGTTCATCAGATTTTATGCATATGGAAATCAGCCTGTACCTGTGGCTCTGAGTCTCATTCAAGAAATCCAAATGTAATTATTAGGTCTGGACAGAAAGTTCCACTTAAAAACAGAATCCCCACCCCCAAAAAATAGTTATAAGGACTCAGAAAAGTAGGAACCTTGATGTCAATGTTTAGTGAGGTGACACCTTTTAAAGAGTGGATTCGCAGCTAGTCTATTTGTTTAAGTCAGAACAATGAATAGAAGATCCTAAACGTAAATAAAAAGTTATGGGTCTCATTTTCAAAAAAGATAGACATCCAAAAGATAGTGCATCTAAATCTTAAGGGGGCATCTTAGAGGCTTCTTTTGGGTGGATTGAGGACGGGCATTCTACAGGAAAAATCAAGCTTTTAACAAAACGCCCAAGGCACCATTTAAATGTTTGGGATTAGACCCATTTTAAAAATAAATAAGGGTCAAAAAGGTGCCCAGACTGGCCAGATGATCACTGGAGACACTGGAACCAACTTTTCAAAATGATTGGGGGTTCTCAAAAGCCCTACACCAGAACCCACACCCATAATGATAGTACTAAATATAATGTCATTTTTCCCATTAATTTTTCATTTGTATACACCAGTGGTTCCCAAACCTGTCCTGGAGGACCCTCAGGCCAGTCGGGTTTTCAGGCTAGCCCTAATGAATATGCATGGAGCAGGTTTGCATGCCTGGCACCTCCATTATATGCAGATCTCTCTCATGCATATTCATTAGGGCTATCCTGAAAACCCGACTGGCCTGGGGGTCCTCCAGGGACAGGTTTGGGAACCACTGGTATACACAATATAATCTTATTAACAATACATAATGGTTTACCACAAAACTAAACTTCACTGTATGCTTCTCAACATTCATTCCTACCAGAACACCTGACCTTGGTCACACATGCAGATTCAGGACCACAAACTAAAAGTACTAATATACACAAACAAAACACTAAGATGCCAGACTACATGCAGTACAACACCAGAGAAATAGAAATTAATTTCTTCCTGAACAATGCAAAATATAGACAGCCGGAGGCAGCGGAATGCTTTTTTGTTTGAGGGGGGGCCCGCAAGCTCCACCCCAGACCCTGCCCAATCTCTGCCCCAGACCCCACCCCCATAATAGTACCAATTGTAATACCATTTTTCAATTGATTTTTCATATATACACACAATATAATCTTACTAACAATACATAATGGTTAACTACAAAATTAAACTATGCAAAGCACACTGTATGTTTCTCAACATTTATTCCTACCAGAACACCTGGCCTTGGTCACACATGCAGAACATAGATACCCCCTATGCAAATATAGGACCACAACCTATAAGTATTAATATATGCAAACAAAACTCTAATATGCAAGACTCTGCATGCAGTATAACCCCCAGAGAAATAGAAACAAATGCATTTCTTCCTGAACAGTGCACATTAATTAAGCAATCACTTGTATGGAAATGGACATGGTCCCATATACTGTATATAACACAGCAGCAGAAAAGTAAATCGTGTAGAATACTGGGTACTGGGACTCTACCTCCTCTAAGCACTATAAGGCTGCCCTTGCAGCCTCTCAGAGCCCTGGCCGACTCAGTGAGTAGAATGCCTGAGCCAGTAGTCTAACCTCAGTCTTCAGCATGGTAGTATGCATAATTATCACTGAGACACTAGGCCAAGCTGGAATGCAATTAACTCTTCTGACAGACAGGAAACTCTGTCCAAGAGAAACTTGAAAACCTCATTTTTCTCCTCTTCAGTCTCTAAAGTCAGACTTTTTAAGAAATTTACAACTTCCAGGAAATCAGTCCTGAAAAACTTATGGGATAATAAGTTGTGCAGAGGAGGCTGGCATAAAGGGTCAGAATTCAGGAGGGAACTGCACACTGTGTCCTGAAACCTTGAGACAAGATCCTAATCATTCATGTACAGTAGTAAACTTTCAACCAACTTCCCAAAGTCAAAAGCATCACGAGCGTGACCATAGGCTTCAGGAAGGATCCCAAACTCTGCAGACTGTGGTGGTGTTTCTGTGAGCTTACACACCATTTCCATGCCTCGCTAGTTTCCAGTGTCCAATCTCACTCACAAAGACATATGATAATCTAATATTGTTGTGAGCTAAGTTTCCTCTATCATGAGGAAATACCAGTGCCTGCAGAATGTCATAGATTGCAGCACAGATATCCTCAGAGAAAACATTCTCCATAGCCATCTCCAGGAGTTCCACCCTCTCTGTGACCAGATGAATTCCATCTGTTTCTACCACACATGACAAGAACCTCAGCAAATAATGATGGCGCAAAGTCTTTAGATACTGGGCCGCTTTGCTAACCGTATCCTTCTTATCGGGACTGTACATGAATACGGAGGCAGATAGGCAGGCCGCCTCTGTCAGTAAAGCACGGTACAAAGAGACACCGGAGGTCAAGGGACCCCTGCAAGACGAAGCTCCGCGGGGCACTGTTCTCCGAGCCCATCACCATCAGGCCAGGCGGCCCCTCCGCTCTTTCCTTTCCCTGCAGACCAAAGTCCAAGCACCAGGCAAACTCCCGACTTCCCTACACCTACCTTCTCACCGCCGGTGTTTGTTTTTTGGGTTTTTTTAATCTTTGGGCAGCGTCGACATGATCAGCTTGCAACTGTCGCCCTGCTCTGGAATCCTTCATTCAGCAGCAGCCCGCCTATGTGGAAACAGGAAACCACTGCTGAATAAAGACTTCCGGGGCAGGCCAACAGCAGCACGCCAATCTTATTGACGCTGCCCGAAGATTTTTTTTTTTTTAAACCCATCGGTGGTGAGAAGGTAGGTTTAGGTAGGGAAGTCGGGAATCTAGAGCCACTGCTAATTTTGAGGGAGGCCCCGGTCCCTGTGGCCAACCCTGTTCTGATGCCTATGTAGACAGCAGATATAAATTCTCAAAACTGACACATTTCAATCGCTAAATTTGAAAATAAAATCATATTCCCTACTTTTGTTGTCAAGTGATTTTTATTTTTCTAATCATCTCTTCCCAGTCTCTGGTCGAACTTCCTTCTGTTTGCACTCTTAACTGTGTTTCCATAGCTGCCTTATCCATCTGTTGTTTTTTTCTCCTTCTTCACTTTCTGCCCTAGATCCATCTTTGCCATTAACTTTTAACATTCAACCCTTTTCCATTTTTTTCTGGTTTCTTCACAAAATCTATCTACTTTTCCATGTCTTCCCTTCCCATCTATCCATGTGTACCATTTCCTCCCTCTTTCTTCTCCCCTATTCCCATCTATTCATAAGAAGCATTTCTTCTCTCTCTCTCTCCCCCCTTCCCCTCCATCCCTGTGCACCATCTCCTCCTTCTCTTTCCCCTTCCCCTCCATCCCTGTGCACCATCTCCTCCCTGTTCCCTTCAACTCCATCCCTGTGCACCATCTCCTCTCCCCCCCTTCCCCTCCATCTCTGTACACCATCGCCTCCATATCTCTCCCCCTCCATTTCTGTGCACCATCTCCTCCCACTCTCTCCCCTTCTCCTTCATCCCTGTGCACCATCTCCTTCTTCTCCCTCTCCTGTGGTCTGATATCTTTCTCCTCTCTCCAACATCCTAGCAACTTTCTCCTCTCCCATGGTCTGGCATCTCTTTCTCTCCTATCTGTGTTTTCAGATTACAGCAGAGGGAAAGCTTTGGGGCAGTGCCAGCAGCTTGTGAGAATGCTGGTCTACATTTCAGATAGACACGGCTGCTGATCCAATCGCAGCAAGGGAATCTCCCTGCCACGATCAGTTTAGTGCCCCCTGCAAAGACTACCGGCAGAAGGGATGCCCAGTCCCTCCTGCCGTAACTTCTGAAGCTGCCCCATCCCCACCCTGAATGTCTGCGGCAGGAGGAGTGCCCAATTTCTCCTGCCTTCACCACACTAAGACATCACCTGACAGGATGGATGCCCAGTTTATTTTGTAGCCTCTTCACCCACCTCACCCCCTTTGCCCTCTCCAACCCCATGCCTGTGCTGTTGTATAAACAAAACAGAAAAGATTTTTCCTCTCTCTGTTAGGTCCTAGCTCACTCTCACTGTCTAACACCAGCTGTGGCAAGATACACATTTCAAACCTGACATACTGTAATCACAAAATTATTTTTTCTATCTTTTGTTGTCGTTAGCCTGTTCACTGTACTGCCATGGATTTTTTTTTTCCTTTCACATACCATTTCTGGTTTTCTCCTTCCTGCAACTGTGCAAGGATCAAGAGGCGACCTGGGGAACTACAGACCGGTGTGCTTGACTTCGGTTATGGGAAAGATGGCCGAATCACTGATCAAGGAAAGTATCAATGAGCATATAGAAAAAAATAATCTGATGAGAACAAGACACAAAACTCTCCAGCAGGGTCAGTACTGTTGAGGAATGCAAAGAACTGCAGAGAGACCTGAATAAACTGAGTGAGTGGGGAAATAGATGGCAGATGAGCTTCAATGTAGAGAAATGTAAGGTCTTACACATAGGGAAGGCAACCTAGAAAAGACCTGGGGGTATTGGTGGATAAAACAATGAAGCCGGCGGCGCAATGTGCAGCGGCCTCAAAGAAAGCAAACAGAATGTTAGGCATTATCAAAAAAGGCATCACTACCAGAACGAAGGAAGTTATCCTGCCACTGTTTCGAGCGATGGTGCGCCCGCATCTGGAGTACTGCGTCTAATTCTGATCGCCATACCTTAAGAATGATATGGCGATACTTGAGAGGGTCCAGAGGAGAGCAACAAGGATGATAAAGGGCATGGAGAACCTTTCATATGCCGAAAGGTTGGACAAGCTGGGGCTCTTTACCCTGGAAAAGCAGAGACTTAGAGGGGACAAGATAGAGACTTATAAAATTATGAAGGGCATAGAGAAGGTGGAGAGGGACAGATTCTTCAGACTAGCGGGGACAATAAAAACAAGATGTCATCCAGAAAAACTGAGAGGAGATAGATTCAAAACGAATGCTAGGAGGTTCTTTTTCACTCAGAGGGTGGTGGACACCTGGAATGCACTTCCAGAAGAGGTGATAGGACAGAGTACATTATTGGGGTTCAAAAAGGGACTGGATGACTTCCTGAAAGAGAAGGGGATAGCAGGGTACAGATAGAGGGTTACTTACAGGACATTAAGTAAATAGGGCATAAACATCTTAGGTAAGGAGCACTTACAGATCATGGACCTGGGAGGCTGCCGCAGGAGCGAACTGCTGGGTGCGTTGGACCCCCTGGTCTGACCTGGCAGGGGCAATGCTTATGTTCTTATATATTTTGACTCTTTAAATTTTATGTCTTAGTTATCATGTTTTGCATGTGTAATTGTTGTTTCACTCAACAGGACAACTTTTATATCCTCAAAACTGATAGTCCATGTTCCAACCAAATAAAATAGTCTGCCTGTCGTCATTTTTTTATTCAAATCATGTTGGTTCTAGGCACTGGTTTCTGTATGTCTTCTGTTAACTCGCTCACCAGGGTCTCCTGCCCATTTGACATTTTATTCTTTCTCCATGCTCACCCTTCATCTTCCATCTCTGTACCTTCCCTTTAATGCCATATCCAACATTTCTGTTTCTTTCACACTGTCTTCTCGCTCTGTCTACCTATTCCCCTCCATTATCATATCTCTCTCTGTCTCTCTACCTCTCTATTCCCCTCCATTATCACATTCAACATTTCTTTCTCTCTACCTCTCTATTCCCCTCCATTATCACATGCAACATTTCTCTCTCACTCTCTCTCTACCTCTCTATTTCCCTCTATTATCACATGCAACATTACTTTCTCACTCTCTCTCTATTCCCCTCCATTATCACGAGCAACATTTCTCCCTCCCCTCCACCATATGCAGCAGCTTTCTATCCCTCCAATCCCCCTGTGCAGCACCTTCTAACCAACCTCCCCCCCACCAACTCCACCGTGAGATCTGATATATTGGGCCTCCCAAAGCAGCAGTAGCGGTGACCGGCAGGCAGAGGCAGAGCGGTGAACAAGCTGCTTCTTGCCCAAAATCTCAAATTACCTGCTCAGCAGCAGCTGGCCTCTTCCCCTCCTCCACTTACCCATCTCCTCCTCTCCTCTTCCCCTCTTCATCTCATTTGCATAGTGACACATCAAATGCGCGCACAATTGCACCCCGACAATTGTACGCACACTGAATGGGAGGTGACCTGGCAAATGCGCCCTAACAATTACGCTCCCTGATCACAATCCACAGCTGATACTATTTTGTTTTTTTGAGGGTTACAAAGTAATCCTCTTTTTTGAGGGGGGACCCTCCCCCCCACTACACCCCGCTACACTTAAAAGATTCACTTGGTATCTAGTGTTAGGGTAAGGTTTAGATGATGATTATGGGAATCCTTTACATACGTGGATATCTGGAAGGCCCTGATTTACACTATCCCTTAGGTGGCAGTGCAAATGGGCACACCGACAAATCCACGCATGACAAATGCACCCCACCAAATGCGCCCTGACAATTGCACACAAGGAGAATTGCACACACGACAATTGCGCCCCGTCAATTGCACCTCGTGAAATGCGCACACCAGGCTGAATCTGCCATAGGTAGATATCTGGAAGGCCCTGATTTGCTCAGACTCCTTAGGCCCCAGACTCCTTAGGCCCCCATCTCTTGTCGGGGCGTAATTGTCATGCGCGGGTTTGTCGGTGTGCCCATTTGCACTGCCACCTAAGGGATAGTGTAATCTCTGACATTCCCACCAACACTCCCAAGACAAGCACTGAGACTGCGAAGGACTTGGAATGCACCTGGCAGCAGTTCAAAAGCAGCAGAAAATCCTTACATAGTGATTTCTTTAACAGTACCCCCTGGCAATGATTCTGAAATCCTCTGCCAAATTTTGACACAGGGATCAACTCCAGTAGAACTCTGTAAAGCAGGGTTAAGTACTTTGATTTAACCATCAAGTTTGTTATAGTGTATCTGACAGAGAGTGACAAGAGAAAACAGACTTTGGTGAGCATGAAAGGTGAATGTAAAGCATGGATTTTTATTTTTTCCTTTCACATATCATTCCTGGTTTTCTCCTTCCTGTAACAGTTCTAGGCTTCCTATATGTTTTGACTTTTTAAATTTTATGACTTAGATATTATGTTTTGTATGTGTAATTGTTGTTTCACTCAACTGGACAACTTTTATATCCTCAAAACTGACTGATTTATCTGGTTGGAACAAGGATCTGGTTGGGTTTTCACTGAAAAGTTTTCTTGTATATCAGCTTACAATACAAATACCTCAGCTGAACTCTAGAGTAACTCTTGTGGGTGAACAGAATCAATTTTTTTTTTCATTGTCTCTCTTTTTGTTGTTTCATATCTGTTTTGTCTTTAAAAAACAAAAAATGCAAAAGAGGAAAAAAAAACCTCATACATCAGCTCAGGCCTTGGGTGCACCCTTTCCCCTATTACCATTGTCACCAATTTGCTTTTTAAGTTATACATTTTTTTTATTGGTGATCATATACTACATAGAACAAACAATTTCTAAATAATATAGGACATGCTTTATGGCAAAGGTTCTTCATACTTCAGTGCAGTTACTGCTACAATTTTTACATAATTAGCAAAATATCCTAAAACTATCTTCTATCCTGAATTCCCATTATCCCCCCCCCCCCCCCCAATTTAAAGAACTCCATGCCTCCCCCCAAGTGATTGGTAAATTGGAAATTTCAAAATTTTCTTCTCCAATTCTCAAGTTTATAGAAATACAGAGCTTGGGCTCTGATAGCTCCCTATGAGCTAAATGTACCCTCTCTTTCCTCCCAAAACCCAACTAAGGATGCCACAAAATTTAACTCCCCCCCCCCTAGTGTCACCCCTTCTCTGAGCTCCCGTGCATCCCCCATCTCTTTCTTACCTCATCTGCAAGTACCATTTAGTTGTTGAGCTAATTCTACCATATGGCAAAATGGTGCCACCATCAGACTGGCCAGCATCATTTAAAATAACAGAAGCAGCAAAGCAGGAACAATAGGGAATAGATTTTGCCTTCTTTCAACCCACAGTAGAGGGAAGATAGAAGAGTTCAGGGGATTATTCCTTCATCATCATTGGCTTCCACTTTAGGATTAATTTTAAAATCCTAGTTGTAGCTCACAAAGATCTATCAACTGGTATTCCACTCTCCCTAGCCTCTGTGATTCAGTCCATTCATTTTGTTCACAACATAATTACAGACTTGTTATACCTACTGTATTATAATCTAGGTTAGAAATGAGATACTGTGGTCCTGATTCTATAAATCGCTGAGTAACAAAGCACATAGCACCTGTCAGTCTTCAGTTAGGCGTCATTTATAGAATTATGCCTAGTAGTGGACTTAATAAGTATTAAGCAACTGTTCAAACTCTTAAACAGCGTCCAGTATATTTCTCAAACCCTTTCACTAGCAGTCCTCAGCGACACCACCAGGGACTCAATAACTTTCATAGTCCGTGGCTTTATGTGTCCTCTCATCAGACTCCTTTATATATTATCTTATTTAATTTATATTTACTTTAATTAATACTTTAAATCAGTAACAGTTAATAAGTACATAGCTTAGTCGTCACAATGCAGGGATATCAGGCTAACATTTTTCGCCTAAAAGGCTTTCTCAAGGTGATAATTCCCTAAAACATAAATATAGCTTTAGTATCTAAATCGACCTATTTAAAAAGTACCAAAACTTTATAGGAGCGTTAAGCATGAAGGTGAGCTTTTTTAAAGTTTAAAAAGTTTTAGAGTATGTTACATTGATAAAGTTTTGGTACTTTTTAATAAAAAATAAAAAGACTGCAACAGACATTTGGTATTTCAAAATCTCAAAATTATAGATGGTTGCAGTTGAAGCAAGCCATTCAGAAGGGGTTCCCTGAATGGCGAATATAAAAAGTCATTATAGCTGGAGATCCTTGGCTTCCAGACAGATTTTTTAGGGCATCAAGCTGCTAGGTGGTATAAATTAATATCTGAATTCTTGAATAAAAAACCAAAATCTAGTCTTAGAGACATTTGGAGCATTGAGATCAAGCAGTATATTTCTGCGTCTCGATGGCCACGAATTTGGACTTGGAGGATGAGATGTACAGTGTCAGTGTCTATGAGACAAACCTGGTTTTTCTTGTTACATAGGTATTTTTGGACTGCTGTTAAGTTACAAAAGTTAGATAGTTCTAAATCAAACAGATGCTGGCATTGTCATCTAGACATAGGAACGCTGGATCATCTGTTGTTCTATTGTCCTTTAATACTCAATTTTTGGAAGTCGATCTGGGGACAGATTAATGCAATACTTAAATCATCATTTCCATTAACATATGAGTTAGTCATATATGGAATGTTATTACATATTAGATCTCCATGGATCGATATAAAGGTCATCTTTTTATAATTATGACTGGGATAGCTATGCAGATGATAACACGTAATTGGAAAAATTATGATCATCTAAATTTTCCTTTATGGTGGGCTAATTTATGCTCCACTTAGAGGAATGGAAAAAAGCAAGAGTGGTTATTTTGATCCATAAGAGATGTATGGCTATTTTCACGTTAAAAGATAAAGATCCTTCCGGAAGGTGGGTGTATGTTGAAATGAAAACTGGGAAAAATACATTGGCGCTCTTGAATATTTATGCCCCTAACTCTAATCAATCAGAATTTTTTATATCTCTCCAGAAACTATTGTTGCTACTGGCTACTTCGGAATTAGTAGTAGATGGGGACTTTAATGCTGTCATGGACCCATTAATAGATAAAAGTCCTAGTAGAATAATCAAGTCAATGGGACTAGATAATTTGGTAAAATCTTGTGGTTTAAAAGATATATGGAGAATACTACATTTTGATGCTTGGGAATTTTCATTTTGTTCTCATGTTCATAATTCATTTTCAAGAATAGATTATATTTTTGTCTCAGGTTTATTAGTTCAAAAAGTGATGAAAGCTAGCATAGATCCAATTATGTTATCAGATCATGGTGGGGTATGGATTGAATTGAGATTGGATGAAGAGTTTCAAGTTTCAAGTTTATTAGGTTTTTATATACCGCCTATCAAGGTTATCTAAGCGGTTTTTACAATCAGGTACTCAAGCATTTTCCCTATCTGTCCCGGCGGGCTCACAATCTATCTAACATACCTGTTAGAGGATATGATAAGACCTGTATGGAGATTCAATAATACATGGCTTGCAGATTCAAAATTTCTTGAAGAAACTCAAAAAAAGATAGAAGAATATTTTCAAATCAATGTGTGAACAGAATTTTCACATGAAATATTATGGGATGCTTTTAAAGCATCTTTAAGGGAACAGATTATTTCTTTTGCATCACGTTAGGAAAAAACTTAATATGAAATATTCTAATTTGGAAAAGGAAATTAAGGAATTAGAGGCAAAATTAGTAACAAAGTGGGAAAACAAAATTTTACAAGCCCTATTAAAAGTTAAATATAAATATAATGAGATTTCTTCACAGTTGGCAAGAAAGGATTTGTTTTCTCAGCAAGCTCTATATTATGGAAACTCAAATAAAGCAGGAAGATTACTAGCTAATTACCTTAAAGCGAAAAAAAAGGAAAGTAAAAATTGTAGCGATAAAAGATGAAAAAGGTGATACTCAGGTACAAATTGGAAATATTTTAAAACAATTTTTGTACTTCTACAAAACTTTGTATTCTTCTGAGCTTTATTCAAATAAGGAAAAGGAAGGTATAGAATTTTTAAAATTAATAAAGGGTCCTAAAGTTCCTGAGCATATAAGATCTAGTCTTGAAGTGCCTATATCTATAAAAGAATTGCAAACAGCATTGAAGTCCCTAAGAGTTGGATCCGCTCCAGGTGGTGATGGTTTCACGGTAGAATTTTATAAATCATTTCAAAATAACCCTTTTACTATGGCAGAATCCTTGACTATTGTTTTGCCAAAGCCAAATAAAGATCCAATGTTGTTTTCAAATTATAGGCCTATTTCTTTGATAAATGTAGATGCTAAACTTTTGGCTGTTATTGGCTTTACGCTTAGCCAAGGCTCTCCCTTATATCATTGGAATGCACCAAACGGGCTTTGTTGCTCAACGACATTCTTCTAATAATACTAGACTGGCATTACATATATTAAATTTATCAAAAAATATTAATGATCCGGCCTTCTCTGTATCTTTGGATGCAGAGAAGGCCTTTGATCATGTAGAATGGGCCTTCATGTATCAGACGATGGATTGGTTTAGAATTGGTTCTGGTTTTATTCAAATGATTCAAACCTTGTATAGCTCCCCCTATGCCAGATTATATATTAACAATACCTTATCAGAACGTTTTTGTTTGGAGAGGGGGGTTAGGCAAGGATGTCCGTTATCTCCTCTGCTGTTTGATATTGTTTTGGAACCCTTGTTATTCAACAGACTGAGGAGATTCAGGGTATTCCTTATGTAGGTCAGGAATATAAAGTCTCTGCTTATGCAGATGATATTTTGCTTCATTTGAGGAATCCGGAAACAACCATTCCACATTTACTTAAGCTGATTGAAAAATTTGGAAAAATTTCAGGATATAAAATAAATTGGAGCAAATCGGAGGTCCTTCCTTTAAATGTTCATTGTTCCAAGGGATTGTTTGATGAATTCTCTTTCTTATGGAAGGAAAGTGGTATCAAATATTTAGGTATTTTGATTCAGAAAACATTGGATGAAACGATGCAAGTAAATGAAAAATCCATCTTGCTAAAGGTCTCAGAGATGTGTGAGCATTGGAACCCACTGCATTTGTCTTGGTTGGGGAGAGTTCAGACTGTAAAAATGATGATTCTGCCTATAGTTTGTTACCAATTGAGTATGATACCAGTTTATTTTAAGGGATCTTTTTATGAAAAATTGAATAATATTGAATAATAGGCTAGAATTGCTATAGTAAGTTTACAAAAGCCAATTGTGGAGAGTGGTGTAAATTTTCCCAATTTCTATAGGTACCATCAGGCCTATATTATGCGCCAGGGTATGTATTGGATCCTCCCAGAGCTCATGGAGCATCTGCCTGATTGGCTATATTTAGAATTAAAAATTATGTCCCCAATGCGGCTTTCTCATGTGTTAAGTATAAAATTACCTAGATATGCTAGAGACAACATCATTTTATTGGATACTTGGAAAACAATTAAATTCATTGATAAATTAACAGATGTTCCTATATTGAAATCTATTTTACAATCCTTATGGTTAAACTCCAAGATTCAAGTGGGCAGTGCTGGGATCGCCTGGAAAAAATGGATGCAGGCAGGAATTAGAACATTAGATGATGTTATATCCAATGATAATCTGCTGGAATTTTCACAACTGCAACAATCATTTGGTATTTTAAAATCTCAACAGTATAGATGGTTGCAGTTGAAGCAGGCCATTCGGAGAGGGTTCCCTGAATGGAAAACTTACAAAAATTATTATAGCCTACAAATCCTTTGCTACCAGACAGATTTAGTAGGACATCAGGCTGCTCAGTGGTATAAATTAATTTCTGAATTTTTAGATAAAAAACCTAAAAATAGTCTCAAAGATATTTGGAGCTTCGAGATTAAACAGTATATTTCTGTATCTCGTTGGCCACGAATTTGGTCTTGGAGATTAAAGTGTACAATGTCAGCATCCATGAGACAAACATGGTTATTTTTATTACATAGGATTTTTTGGACCCCAGTTCGTTTGCAAAAATTATATAGTTCCAAATCTAATAGATGCTGGCACTGTAATACTGATATAGGGACTTTAGATCACAGTTCTTCAACCGCCGGTCCGCGGACCAGTGTCGGTCCGCAGAAAATTCCTGCCGTTCCGTGCAGGGCTGGCGAGATGGACGCCGTTAAATTTCCTGCCCCGGAAATCTTCTGTTCCTCCCAGCCTCGGGCGATCAGGACAGGCTGCCGACGTCGGGCATTCCCTCTGTGAGTCTCGCCTATGCGGAAACAGGAAGTTGAAACAAAATAGGTGGGACTCAGAGAGGGAATGCCCGACGTCGGCAGCCTGTCTTGATCGCTGCCCCTGCCGAGTTGCCGAAGAGGGCCTCGGGGAAGGTGTAGGTAGAAGGGAGATGGTCAGCATGCACGGGGGGGGTGTCAGCGTGTGGATTGGGGCCATCAGCAGCGTCTGTGCTGAGTCTGCCCACATGCAGGATGCGGCGGGTAGGGGCCTCCGGCTCGTCTTAGGCGGCAGGGCCTGCGGTGCAAAGCTGTTTTTGCCGGCTAGGGGGGGGGTCGCAAATGTGCAGGCACAGCAGGAGTAAGATCATGGGGAGCCTTCAACAGTGGCTGTCTCCTCTCCTAGCAGCTCTGTACTTACCAGGACAGTGATTCACTTCGGCAACTTCCCCTTTCCTCAGAAGCGGCAACGGACCCAAGGATGCCTAAGGAAATCACTGCTGCAGGCAAGTACTGAGAGCTGCTGGAAGGAGAGGAAGCCACTGTTGGAGGCTGGGAAGCTGCTGGATAAAGGGAGAGCTGCTACTGCACCTGGAGCGAGATAGAAGGAGAGATGCTGCTGAGAGGGGAAGAGGGAAAGTGATGGGAAGAGAGCTACTGTTGGATAGGGGGGAGGAGGGAATGGAGAAGGAAAAAAGGAAGGAAACAGCTGGCAGGGAGATTAGAAGAGGGAAAGGGGAGAGACAGGAATGAGAAAGTAGAGAGATTGATGCTGGAAAGGGGGTCAGCAGAGAAATAAGAGAGGGATAAAGATGCTAGATCTGGTGTAGGAGAGATAAAAATGAAGAAAGCAGTGAAGCTGGAATGAATGATGTAAAAAGGAGAGAGGAGGCACAGGCTGGATGGAAAGGGGAGAGGGGCATAGAAAGAAGTGAGATACATATGGAAGGGGGAGAGGCCAGACAGTGGATGGAACGGGCAGACGCTGGAAGGAAAAGAGTGGAAAGAAGATGAAAGCAGAGACCACAAAAGGTAGAAAAAAATCATTTTATTTCTATTTTGTCATTACAATATATCAGATTTGAAATATATATCCTGCTAGAGACATAACTGGGGACTGCATAACTGGGGACTGCAAAGCCTAACACTATTCCTATCATGTGTGACTGCAGTATTCTGTTAGCATGATATTTCTGTGTAGCATTCTGTAATAATTTGGCTTGTTCAGTTTTCTTGATAGTAGAGGGGATATATGTGAAGGGGAGGGGAGACAGGGGTTTTGTTGGTCCTTGCTCTGAAAATTTATATTTATAAAATGACAATTGTACAGAATATTGTTTCTTTTTATACTTTAATAAAATACGTTCAATATAAAATCAAAACTGAGGCTTGTGCAGATGGGATCAGATGGTTTGTGGGGACCGAGCTTGCGGAGACGGGGCGGAAATGTGTTTTTTTATTTCGGTCTTAGTAGTTTGCCGGTCCACAAAATAATTATTTTATTTTTGCCGGTCCACGGGTGTAAAAAGGTTGAAGAACACTGCTTTAGATCATCTGTTATTTTTTTGTCCACTTATATTTAAATTCTGGAAGTCGATTTGGGGGCAAATAAATACTATATTAGAATCTGATATTTCACTAACATATGAAGCCATTATATGTGGTATTATATTACACGTTAAACCTACACTTGACAAATATAAAAGTTGTCTCTTCCTGATCTTTACTGGAATAGCTGTTCAAATGATCATAAAAAATTATAAAAATTATGATAGATTAAATTATATATTTTGGTGGACAAATGTATGCAATACATACAAATATGAGAAAATGAATGCTGACTGTTTGGGATACAGTGGGGGTTTTTTTAACAAAATATGGAGTCCATTGGCTATATTTGTTGATTCACATTGAGTTTTTCTAGTTCTAAGATTTTATCATTGCACATTCGGGAGGGTGGGAGGTAACTGGAAAAAAGGAAATATATATATATATATATATATATATAATTTTTTTTTTTGTTTTTTCATTTTATCTGTAATAAGTTAATTGGTACTATCATTATTTGAAAGGAGGGTGGATGGGTAAAGTAATGCTTTTCATATTAATTGTATGAAGTGGTGTATTTTATGAAAATTGTATTGTAATTATTGTTCTATAACAAATGTAATCCACTAATGAAGTTTATAAAATAATAAAATTGAAAAAAAAGAAAAAAAAAAGAGTGTAGGGAGCTAACAGGTTAAAAAAATAAAAATGAATGCAGATTTGATGGGGCATAGTAAGTTATTTAAATTGGTTTGTGGCCCGTTGACATCTTTTATGACTGCATTATAATTGATTTTTCTCTTTAATTTGGTTTAATTCTATTCATATCCAGGGTGGGTGGGAGGGAGGGATTACTTTATTATTTAAATAAGGGAAGGATTTTGAAAGTATATATTTATTTGTGTCTTATAAATTATTCACTGAAAGGGTGGGTGGGGTAAAATGGGTATTGGTAAGTTGTATGTGCTTTTCCTGTTTTATTGTATGCTTCTAAATCTATACATTGCACTGTTAAATATTTTGGAAACTCAATAAAATAATTTAAAAAAAAAAAAAAAACTTTGCCCAAACTGGTGGAAAAAAAACACCTTCAGTCTAACAGCAGAACGTACGCATGTAGGTTAACTGTTAGACTGAGCATATTCCTTTTCCACCAGTTTAGGCAAAGTTTTTTTTCATTGTGACTTCAGTATTTTGAACTTTTTATACTGAACTACAAAACTTTCTGACCCCTAACACAGGTGGAAACTCCAAAACAAGGTCCATCAAAAAAGTAGAATTACCTAGAACTTGAAGGCCCATTGTGCTTTTCTTGTTTTCCTTTGTGGTTTCTACTCTGAATCCCGCTTCTTTCTGCATTTTAATTTAAGAGGAAATGCATTTCTATTTTTATTACTTCCATGTTGTTACTTAGGATATCTTCAATTTTTTTATTTTATATCTCTATTTCTAATTTGTAATACATTGTTTTATATTTTATTCTTTTTATTCTGTCTATGTTTTGTATGTGACTGAGGTATGATATTCAGTGCATATTTGCTTCTGTGTAGAGGTCTGTAGCAGTAACACTTGTTCTCTTTTACCAGTAGTAGGAGGTGTATTGTTGTTCTATGGCCAAATCTAATATTTGTACTGATGCCTATTCATAAGTAGGGTTATATAGAAGCATGACTGCAGATAAAGACCAAATGGCCCATCTAGTCTGCCCACCCGCAGTAACTATTATCTCTTTCTCTCTCTGAGAGATACCACTTGCCTATCCCAGACCCTCTTGAATTCAGACACAGTCTCTGTTTCCACCACCTCTTCCGGGAGACTGTTCCACGCATCTACCACTCTTTCCGTAGAAAAGTATTTCGTCAGATTACTCCAGAGCCCATCACCTCCTAACTTCTTCCTATGCCCTCTCATTGCAGAGTTTCCTTTCAAATGAAAGAGAATTGACTCATGCACATTTATATTATGTAGATATTTAAACGTCTCTATCATATCTACCCTCTCCCGCCTTTCCTCCAAAGTATACAGATTGAGATCTTTAAGTCTGTTCTCATATGCCTTATCATGAAGACCACACACCATTTTAGTAGCCTTCCTCTTGACCGACTCCATCCTTTTTATATCTTTTTGAAGGTGCGGCCACCAGAATTGTATACAATATTCTAAATAAGGTCTCACCAGAGTCTCATACAGAGGCATCAAAACCTCCTTTTTTCTACTGGCCATACCTCTCCCTATGTAATGTAGCATCATTTTCAACCTGTTTGGTCACCTTTTCAACCTGTCACCTTAAGACCATCACATACAATCATACCCAAGTCCTGCTCTTCCGTCATTCAGATAGTGCTGTACCATTTCCTTGGGTTTTTGCAGCCCAAATGCATGACCTTGCATTTCTTAGCATTAAATTTTAGCTGCCAAATTTCAGACCATTCTTCAAGCTTTACCAGGTCTTTCTTCATGTTATTCACACCATCCGGCATGTCTACTCTATTGCAGATTTTGGTATCATCCGCAAAGAGGCAAATCATACCAACAACCCTTCAGCAATATCGTGTATAAAAATGTGAAAAAGAACAGGCCCAAGAACAGAACCTTGAGGCACACTACTGGTAACATCCCTTTCCTCAGATTGTCAGCATCTATGAGACAAACATGTTTTTTTTTTTTGTTGTATAGGATTTTTTGGACCCCCAGTTCATTTACAAAAGATAGACAGTTCTAAATCTAATAGATGCTGGCATTGTCATCTTGATATAGGGACTTTGGATCATCTGTTATTTTATTGTCCTTTTGATACTTAATTTTTGGAAATCAATATGGGGTCAAATTAATGTTGTACTTGAGTCATCAATTCCATTGACTTATGAAGTCATAATATGTGGAACACTATTACATGTTAAATCCCCTATGGATCGTTATAAATGCCGGCTTTTCTTAATTATGACAGAAATAGCCATGCAGATGATAACATGTAATTGGAAGAACTATGATCGCCTTAACTTCCCTTTTGGGTGGGTGAACTTACGTTCCAGCTACAAATATGAAAAAATGAATGCTGAGATATTGGGGCATAGTAATGTATTTAACTTGGTGTGGGGCCCATTGGAATCTTTTATTTCTTCTATATAGTTGTCATTTCTTAATTTTTGTCTGATTTCCTTACACATCCAGGGTGGGAATGTATTACCGTACTACTTTAAATAAGAGTAGGTTATTGGAAGGATAATTGCATTTTTTATTATTGATTAAGTGAAGGGGGTGGGGGAAAAGATTACTTTCGAATATTTGTAAGTTCAAAGTGCTTTTCTTGATTTGTTATATGTTTAGATTCATATGTATTGCACTGTTACTACTTGAAAATCAATAAAGATTTATTAAAAAAAAAAAAAAAAGAAGAAGAAGATTATATTCAAGTCTAGTGTGATTCCCAGGACTTTTGAGGTATTTTCTATCGTAGCCTCTCACTAGTAGACAGTTATATGCTCAGTAGTGAGTTGTAATCTCCGAACTATAGTATTCTTGTCTTAGATTTGTTCAATTGAAGGATGTTTCTCATTGTCCAAGTACTTAGATCATTTGTGGTATTTTTCAGGTATGTTATGGTGTTATTGAATGATTCTTTGTCTGTGCAGAGAATGAAGATCTCGTCTACTCTGCATAAGAGAACATATGATCGTGGGTCGAGGAAAGGTTATTCCTCAGTGCTCTTAAATAGTGTAATATACAGGCCTCTGTCACAGACAGAAGAAGTGGACAGAGATTTAATAGTAGACATTCAAACTATAGCTGTAAAAGGGAAAGTATTACTAATAGGTGATTTTAACATGACAGATGTTGATTAGGGTATCCCTATTGTGGGGTCTTCTAGAAGTAGGGAGATTCTGGATTCTCTACAAGGAGAACTGTTCTAGCAGTTGGTAATGGAACCCATTCAGTATAGGGCCAATTACTGCTTACAAACAGGGAAACTGTTTCTGGTGTTACAGTGGATGGTCATCTGCCATCCAGCAATCACTGCATGGTGTGGTTTGATTTTAATCATAGAATACAAAGGAAAAAATCACGAACCCACGTGTAAACTATGGGAACAGAAAAAGGAGCGGGGAAGGGGCATAGGTCAAACCACAGTAAGGACAATCAGTTTATTAAAATATCAACAAATTTCAAATTAAAAGTACACATATATGACATATGCATAAAATGTGACAGGCATAAAAAGTCCTTTGTAATGAAATGTATACTGGGCCCCAACACGGTCCGTGTTTCAGTCAAATGAGCCTTCCTTAGGGGTGTAAAGAGTAACCCAGTAGATGGCGCCAAATTGCAAGAAAAACCAAGCCAAAATCATTACTTTGGTACGTATTAAACAATTCCTACTGCTTGGCACAATGTCCAAACAAACGCAATCTTGAAAAATAATGCTGCGAAAACTCAAAAGTGATAGATGTGTGGAATAATCTTCCAGTAGAGGTGGTGGAGAATAATGATTTTTCTGATTTCATGAAGGCGTGGGACAGCCATGTGCGATCTCTTAGGTTGAGATGGAGATAGTGGATGCCATGGATGGGTGGACTGGATGGGCCATTTGATCTTTATCTGTCAATGTGTTTCTATATTTCTATGTTTCTATCATTTGGCCTGTCCCATCTGAAAAATATTTGAGAACCACTGCACTAGAGGACTACAGAGTTACCAGACCTCTGCCCCCTCTCCCTCTCCATTTTAAATGACCAAAACTACCTCTAGGGACTGCTAGATTCCCTTATTTCCCACTTTATAAATGTTTCCCATGGCCACTTGTTACCTTCACTCCCTTCTTTCATTTTCTAAAATATATAAAACTATATCTTGCTTAAAAAAATGTTACTAGCAGAGGGATTCCCCACTCATCTCTTCCTTCAATGGCGGGGGGGGGGGGGGGTTTAGATGGGCTGGAGTAGGTTTTAACGGAAATTTCGGCAGTTGGAACCCAAGCACAGTACTGGGTAGAGTTTTGGATTCTTGCCCAAAAATAGATAAGAAGAAAAAATTTAAAAAATCTAAATTGAATCAGGTTGGGCAGATTGGATGGACCATTTAGGTCTTTATCTGCCGTCATCTACTATGTTATTATGTTATGTTATTGGCCATAAAAAGAGTAAGCTAGTTGAGGAACCCCCACTACTGTACTTTTTAAGTTTGTAGGGAGCATTCCTAGACAGCACTCATATTGCCAGCAGGGAAACAGGGGAAGTGAATAGTTTATGTGTTTTAAGTTGTAGTAGAAAGAAGAGAATGGCTCAGATCACCAAAGGGAGTTAGCTCTAGAAATATTACAGTAAATGCAAAACAATAAATGCAAAACCAATCATCGCTGTCAAATAGGAGGTTGGGGAGGGGGCTCATGGCCCTTATTGCCTAAGGGCCCAAATCACTGTCAGTCTGCCCCTGTGTGCACCAAATTGTGCATCTAACTTTATAGAATTTTGGGGAGTAGGAGACAATTCTATAACCCAGTGCCTCATTTTAGGTGCCCTCTATGCTATGCGCTCAGTGCCAATTTTAAATTGGTATTTAAGTCATCACTGGCATACCTAAATATAGGCACCAAAAGTTATACTATGTCTATGGTGGTGTCTAAATATGCTAAGTTATGCACATGTTATGGATGCATCTGAGAGACCAGCTTGTGTTGTGCCCATGCTCCACCCTTTAACTGACTTCAGTGGTTGTCGGGCAGATCAACAATTAACCTTTGGATATTCTAGCATCGTCTAGAACAGTGGTTCCCAAACCTGTCCTGGGGGACCCCCAGCCAGTCAGGTTTTCAAGATATCCCTAATGAATATGCATGAGAGAGATTTGCATACCTGTCACTTCCATTATATGCAAATCTCTCTCATGCATATTCATTAGGGATATCTTGAAAACCTGACTGGCTGGGGGTCCCCCAGGACAGGTTTGGGAACCACTGGTCTAGAAAGAGGGAGTATCTAGTATTACCATATTAAAATCAGAGGGAGAAAACACATTGACAGGAAATTCCTCTGCATACAAAAAATTGTCTTTTATGAGTTTGGCTTTAGTTTTCTACCTTCACAGCCACTGTCCTTATACATTAGGAAAGAGTCCTTCAAGAGTCCTAAATCTTAGCCTTCTAGATCCCAGAAGGCCTACGGTATAGTAACATAATAAATGCCAGCAAATAAAAACCTGCACAGTTCATCCTGTCTACAGGTTCCACTTTTTCATAATTAAACACCGAGGGGTATTTTTGATATGACTGTCTGTTTTTAGGATGTTTTGCTGAAAATGTCCCCAAATCAAGTGGTGAACATAGCAATTTTTGAAAATCATCTTTTTGTATTTGAAAATCAACGTTTTCTAGATGCTTTAGTGCTCAGTGCATCTACCCTGGGGGAAAAATGCACAAAAATAAGTCACTGAGATGTTTGTGGTGAGGATTCTTGGTAGACTGGCTCCACAGACATCCCAGTAGATCAGTGGGATAGCCTAGGTGACACTACAGTGGATTGCACATACAAGGTGCCAGGTACACACACCTCTTGAAAAAGAAAAGTCACCCAAGTTGAATGCTTAAATTACAAAATTCTAATAAAAAATAAATGTATATACTGATGCAGGGATTAACCATCCATAACCTAACTCGATGGAGAAAAGACCTGTGTCACTAAGGATATATCAAACATAATATTCAGAGGACTAACCTAACTTAAAAAAACTTTTTTATTTATTTTCCTTGGTCAGAAAAACTCCATTGATAATTTTATGGCTTAACTTTTGCACTAATCCTAAGCATATAACCAACATTTGTGTAATAATTGCAAGCCAAAAAAGCAACTTATCTTTGGATGGCAAGTCCACTTGACCCTCAGCATGCAGCAAGGATACCAAGCTGGTACGTGCCCAAGTGCTTAAACTATGTTTCCAATTCTTCGCAGTCTGAAAACCGCTATCTCCATATTCAAAAACATCCAAACTTCAAAATTTTCCGATTCCCTCACCGGTACACATCTCACCAAAACCTCTTTATACTGTATGGTGAGCCCTCCAGGAATAGCCATAAATGTACTGTACCCAACTGCACAGAACTACAGTAGTCCTTAAGCCTGAAGGTGTCACCTATATGTAGATACAATAGGTGTTTTGTGGTTTGTGGAGGGCTAGCTAGCTATCTCCTCCTGAATGTCCTGGGCACCGGCAAGCCTGGTCACTGCTTATGTCATCCGACATAGCCGCTCAATGCTATAGTTATTGGCTGACTAGCTAAATAGCAGGTCTATCTTTAGCTGCTATGATGTAGCTGACCAGTCAAT